>NW_028274808.1:150988940-151608002 GCF_037043125.1 Eumetopias jubatus
TGGCTGGTGTGATGATAAAGTAGTCAAAGTTCCAGAGTTCTTTTTCCAGTGATTGCAGCAATCATTGTTGAATATTTCTGTCACTGTGACATGATAAAATTTCTCTTCCAGTCACTAGCAAGCAAGGAGAATGATAGAAATAAAGTAAATCTAGCTTTTCCTGATATTAGCTACTCCAGGACATCTGGGAAAATCTGAACTTTGTTGCTGATATTTGTTATATTAGCTGTTGTCATAGGTGGAAATTGAAGATAAGGGTTTTAAGACTGTCAAAGAAAAGAAGGGTTTAGGGACGTCAGTACATCCTTGTCCTTAATCTTTCATCATGCTATTTCTCCAATAGTAGTCTTGATAGAAAGCCAAAGATACTTTAACATCTAGTAATTACAGAAATAGATTCTACACATCAACCCGGCTGTTGCCTAAATCTTAATTATTATTTATGCAAGCATTACACAGGTCTTTCTGAATATCACATGTTTTAAGGTAAAATCATCTTTACTTTCTTGGTTGAATTATAGTTGGTTGGAGGCATAAAAGAACTATAAACTCAAAATTTCTGGAAGATTCCAGCCTAGAATATTTTTGCCTAGACCATATATCAGTAGGCTTCCATTTGGAATTCCTATGGGGCTTTTAATTGAAAGATTGTTTCAAAAAAAAAAAAAAGATTGTTTAAGAGAAGAAAATCACTTCCCTTACTGATTATCAACACTAATCATCTTTCCTTCCCTGAATAAGTAAATAGCACCAGTAGTGATTCACCCAGACAAAAGACACATTTTTTATAAATATAGGTTTTGCAAATGGCAAGATTTCGGGGGTTTTTTGATGGCTGCATAATATTCCATTGTGTATATATATACACCACATCTTCTTAAAAAATTATAGAAGTTTTATAAGCCATAAAAATTGGAATAAACTAGAATTCTTCATTTTCTTCACAACTCTCATCGTCCCCTTGTCAGCCAGTCCAACAATGCCATTAGTTCTATTTCCAAAATAACTTTCAAATCTGTCCATACTGTCACATCACATTGATCACCACCAGAGTTCAAGACATCTGTATAATCTCCTACATGACCTCTGTGCTTCTACTTTTGTCTTCCCCTAACCATTTTTCCCAAATAGGTGATCTTTTTACAAAGCACACACTATATATATTATATATATATATATATATAATATATTATATATATATATATATATATTTTGCACTGGGTGTTACATGCAAACAATGAATCATGGAACACTACATCAAAAACTAATGATGTAATATATGGTGATTAACATAACAATAAAAAATTAAAAAAAACTAATGATGTAATGTATGGTGAGTAACATAACATAATAAAAAAAAGAAAAAAGAAAAAGAAAACTATATTTTTTACTCCCCCGTTTAAAATCATTTTACAGTTTCTCGTGCCATTTAGAAGAAATTCCTAACCATAGCATACAAGGTACTATGTGATCTTCCACTGCTTTTTCTTTTTCTTCCTTCCTTCCTTCCTTCCTTCCTTCCTTCCTTCCTTCCTTCCTTCCTTCCTTTCCTTTCCTTTCCTTTCCTTTTCTTTCTTTCTTTCTTTCTTTCCTTTTCTTTCTTTCTTTCTTTCTTTCTTTCTCTTTCTTTCTTTCTTTCTTTCTTTCTTTCTTTCTTTCTTTCTTTCTTTCTTTCTTTCTTTCTTTCTTTCTTTCTTTCTTTCTTTCTTTCTTTCTTTCTTTCTTTCTTTCTTTCTTTCTTTCTTTCTTTCTTTCTTTCTTTCTTTCTTTCTTTCTTTCTTTCTTTCCTTCTTCTTTTTTCTTCTCTATTTCCCACTAAACTCCAGCCACACTGTCCTTCTTATTTTTCTTCCCAAACTTGCAATCATTTTGTTGTCCTGTTGACTTTTCTGTGCTGTTGCTACTGTCTAAAATCATCTTTGCTGGCTCCTTAGAAGTCTTATATCGTAAGGTCTTAGGCCTGTGCCATCTCATCAGACAGGTTTTCCCCTGCTCACTCAAATTCCCCTTCTCATGACACCTTTTTTGTTTGTTTATTTCTAGGTACTTATCAGTAACAAATGAGATACCATTAATTGATTTCCTTATTTGTCTACAATGTAAGGTCTGCAAGGCAAAATATCACTGTCAGCTTAGTGCCTACATCAATGTCTTGAATGTTGAATAAATTAATTCATAGCCACATTTATTTGTTAAGTATGTATAACTATTTTACTTTTTCCTCACAGGTGATTTCTTATTTCACTTCCATTGTTACTACCAAACTTTCTCTTCCCAACAACAATTAAAATTGTTATTGAAAAGGACACTACAAATTAACAAATAAAACACAGATAATGCCATTTAAAAATGAACATAGTTTTTCAATAGACATTTTCTCCAAAGAAGAGATACAAAAGATCAATAAGCACATGAAAAGACATTCAGTTTCAACACTCATTAGAGGAATGCAAATCAAAACCACAATGAGATACCATTTCATACACAGTTGGAAGGCTATGACCAAAAAGACATATAATAACAAATGTTGGCAAGGATGTTGAGAAATTGGAATTGTTGTAAATTGCTGTCATCAAAGTATGCTGTAGTCATTGTGGAAAGCTATCTTTCCTCACAATGTTAAACATAGTTAACATGTGACAGCAATTCCACTGTTAGGTATATACCAGAAAGAAATGAAAACATGAATATTCAGAGCAGCATTATTAATAATAGACAAAAATAAAACAAAACAAATGACTATAAAATGAGTGGATTAAAAATAAAAAATTCATACTATAGAATATTATTGAGCAGTAAAAAAGAATGAGGTACTGATGCATGTTATAATATGAATGATCTTTGAAACCATTATGTTAAGTGAAAGAAGCCAGTCACAAAAGACCACATATTTTATGATTCCACTTTTATGACAAGTCCAGAATATGCAAACCCATAAAGACAGAAAGTGGACTAGTGGTTTCCAGGGGCAAGGGGAGGGGAAAATGGGCACGCCTGCTAACTGGCATGAAATTTCTTTTTGTGATGATAAAAATCTTTTAAAATTAGATATTCGTGATTCTTACATAACTCTGTGAATATACTAAAAACTGAATTTTATTTTATTTTTTAAATATTTTATTTATTTATTTGAGATAAAGAATGAGAGAGAGAGAGCACATGAGAGGGGGTAGGGTCAGAGGGAGAAGCAGACTCCCTGCTGAGCAGGGAGCCCGATGCGGGACTCAATCCTGGGACTCCAGGATCATGACCTGAGCCGAAGGCAGTCGCCTAACCAACTGAGTCACACAGGCGCCCAACTGAATTGTATTTTAAAAGGGTGAATTATATGTCAATAATGTCAAAACTAATAAAAGATTTTTAGAAAGTAAAAGGGTATAAAATTTATTTTGTTTTTCTTTTCAGCATAGCTAAAGCAATTTCATAATTCAAATAAAACCACAATTTAAACCATAAGACAAAATAAGCTAGGATCTTGACTAAATCATATAGTGAGAAAAAAGTTCAAATAAGGAAAATATGAAAATTTTGCAAACATTCCATTTACAAAGTAAATATTTCAATGCAATCATAGCTAATCTGATTCCAAGTTCAATGACATTTCCTTTATCATCTTATGAATTAATCATATGGTAGCTCCAAACATCTGCTACAACTTCATTTGGATTCTTTGGTTCATTGGATCTAGATGAATTTTCCTTACTCACCAGAAACACTTATCTTCTTGACATTTTGGCCCTTCTAGGACACTCAAAAGCAAAACAAAACAAGACAATTGTAATTCTTCCGAGGATCCTCCTACAAATTGCTCCTTCTTATATGAGAGAATTAAGGCAATTTTGTGACTTATAAGGCAGTAGTGTGTAAGCAAATGAAGATCTCACCATAAAGACAAATTCTACTCTGTAATTATAATGATAAATTGTTAACATTATACAATAGTTTTTGCTGCATGCTTATTTTGAATTTTGTTCTCCTTTATCAGAGAAATTCATTCCAAAGACAAAGACAAATCCAGACTCACTGCAACTTATTTTGAAGTTTAAACAGTCTATGTATATTATTTCTCTTCAAAAGAACTCAACGAATTAGGCATTGTTATAATCTCTGTTTTAAAAATTGAGTAGCAGGCACAAAGGGGATAAATAAATTATCCAAAGCTACACAATTACTAATGACAGAACAAGAGTGTGAACTCACAGCATCTAACTGATGGCCTTATGCTGTAATATTTTCCATGTACATATAAGCAATAATTTTCCATGGGATAAATGTTAACATCTATTCAGTGAGAATTACACACAAATACACATTGATTAGATGTGGGATATGGCTTTCTTTTTCCTGATAAGGACTGGATGTTTCACTTTTGTTGGCCAAATTGTGTTTTTTGCTTTACTGACTCCAATATCTCTATAAAACTAGAGAAGCTAAAATCAGGCATTAGGTTTGGAGAAATTATTTCTAAATAGCATGATTTTTTGTAAGTCATTCTCCACTTCAGAATAACCCAGACTCTTGCTACAAGGTTCCTAAAAGTAGATCAGCATGAATATATAGGGACATGGAGTAGTACATGTTTAAAGATAAGGACAGAAATGTGTTTGCCTATGAATAACCCTTTGTATAACTACCGTAAATTATACTGGTGAAAAAGGAAAACCTGAGTATGATATTTATGTATTTTTGAGGGAGGGTTTGCATTGGGGAAAAGTAGACCATCATGTTTGATTAATTTTTTGAAATATTTTTTCAACTCTCATTTCTTGAAGGACACTAATTTTTACACTAAGTGGGAATCTAATTTGCTTGTTTAAAGTATTATTATTGTATCAACTCCAGTAACTGTAGCTTTCCATTCTGACAACCTTCCCTTTATGACAGCTAATAGAGAATAGAAATCTCTTTTGCCTTTTGTATAAAAGTATAATACCTTTACAGTTAAAAATATGAAAATATTTAAAAAATTATGTGTATAAGTAAGCAATACACATATATACATATATACATATATATATATATATATATATATATATATATATATATATATATTTAAACTACGCTTCACACCCAATGTAGAGCCTAACGTGGGGCTTGAACTCATGACCCTGGGATCAAGATCTGAGCTGACATCAAGATTTGCATGCTCAATCCACTGAGCCATCCAGGCGTTCCCCGGTTTATAAGATTTTATATGGGAAATGCAACAGATCTTGTAGAAACCAGAGGATTAAGTGTTAATTTGTTTCTTGGAATGGATTAATGGCTGGTGTTTAGAATGCATGTAAATTAACTTATAAATCATACTCTGGAATTGGGATGACCTTAAAAATCATACTGTCAATATAATCTGAAAACTTAAAGCACAAATTTAATTTCCAAAAAACTACTTTTAAGTGTTTCCCAACAAGTTGTATTTATCATATTAAATCATAAAATATATAGTTCTTTTATATCAGATAAAAAGCTCAATTTATTACTTATGATAAATTTAAAATGGGCTAAAATTAATTATATCTTATATAAAACTTAACTTGTTTTTCAGTGAATTAGAGAAAAATTTAACTGTATGGTTTTAAACAATAAATTAGATATCCTTAAAAAATTCCTGAAAAAAATATAATCCAGGGTAGTTGATGATAAGGATAAGAATTAAAATTTAAAATAAGTAGGTGTTATAATGTAGAGATGATTGAGCCATTTAATGAAATTCCATTTTGTATAATAAATTATTTAGCAATACTTTTTTTGTTCTCCTTTATCAGAGAATTTCATCCCGAAGACAAAGACAAATCCAGACTCACTGCAATTCACTTTTTTTCTATTTTTTTTTAAGTAAGCTCTACACCCAACATGGGGCTCGAACTTATGACCCCAAGATCAAGAGTCACAGGCTCTATGAACTGAGCCAGCCATGCACCCCTGCAATTCACTTTCTTACTATCTTTCTCTTAGAGAAAGACTCTTATAATCTGTGCTTAATTATTTTCAAACATTTGATTCCTTCTCAATAATAAAGGGAAATATTTTGTATGGAATATTAATACTATGATCTCAGAGTATTTTCTCCTCTTCAGAATTTCTTGTGTATTGCTCTTTTACTAACACTTTGTGACAGGTTTTTAACTGCTAAATCAACTCCCAGATGTGAAGAGAAAACAAGGAATCTGTTGAGAGACACCTTGTCTCAATGTCAGTGTAGTGCATGCCATTAATTTGATAGGAAAGGTGTCTTGCCCTATTTTACTCTGATAAGTTTCAGAGTGTCAGTGACATACATCGTAGTTTTCCATTAGGGAGACCAAAAGCAGGAAAAGCTACAGATCAGAAATTTAGATTTTATTCCATAGATAGTTTAAAGTGCTTCAATGTCCTTAAAATATATAAATTATTTGTCTTACCTTTAAACTTAGATATTGTTAAAGTTTTAGTAATTAAATTAATATTTAGGGTATTAAATTAAAACCAATAAAAATTTCAGTTGAATAATATGAACAGTTTTCTCAATTACCAATTTTATTTGACCAGATGTGTTCAGTTAGTTTGGATTCCTTAAAAAAAAAATTCTGAACATTATCTACAATTCTCTGACAAGAATGTCGTCATTGTCTCCAACAAGAAATGACTTCATTTAAGAGAAGCTGAAGTAGAATTAACAAAGGAATTTACAAACTTTTATAAGCTGAGAAAGTAGCAACAAAATCAATAATAACAAAATAATTTAGGACCATCTTAATGAAAACAATTATTTTACAATAATTAACACTGTTTCACAAAAATATGTCATTTTTAATAATAAACCATTATATGACAAAAGTTATAAGTAGGCAATGCATTATCTATATATACCATAACCTGTTTTAAGTATTCATTGGAATAAAAAATAATTACATGTACATTAATTTATTCATATCCTTACTTCAACTTCTGATTTCTTTTGTTTATATTCTTCTCATTATCAGCAAATTGGATAATCTACATGGAGTGCAACTCTTTCTCATTTTGTTTAATCCTCAACCTATTTAGTCTAAGTTGCACTAGAGTGCAGTTCTTTCAAAAGTCAATCAATGGCCATCTAATTCTTGACCACTTTTGCAGATTCCACCTTCGTTATCTCTTTTTCCTACTCATAAATCCTGAGTTTCCCCAAGGTCTTTCCCTTATATATGGTAATGCTTTACTCCTTGAATTTTCTTTGAAAAAAATCTCTTTACTCCTAGTTTCTATTGCCTGAAAAATGTCAAAAACAACAACAAAAAAATAGTTACCCAAAAGCAATCAACAATCCAATAATTCCATTTGACTTTTTGGATGGCTTTATTTTGTTACATATCTCATAGTTGTTAATTTAGAAAACACAAACTAAAAAAAGAAAAATCAAACCCATGTATAATTTTATCCCTAAGAGAAAACCAATGTTAATAATAGTCTGGTGTATAATCATCCAGGGCTAATGCGATAATAATGGCTTTCTATGTGTATTTATTTTATTGTATTTTAATTTTTAAATAATCATTACAGTAACAATAGAGATGAGATTATCCATATTGGAGATTCTTTTTTCTTGAATTTTTGAATCTTTTGAATCATTTACCACACCTAGAACTCACTGCTAAGTACATATTTGATGAATAAATAAATGAAAAAAATAGGTAGATTTCATCCATTTTTCAGGCTTTAACTAATATTATATGTTTACAACTCATGTATTGAATGCTTTTTAGTTTCATTTTATCACCATAATTTTAAAATCATATTCCCACTGCCAGCTCATATAAAGATAGTTTGTAGGGAATTCAAATTCAACAAATCCATATCCAACTTTTTCTATTTAAAAGATAAGGAATATTTTATATGTTGCCACGGCAAAATACTTACCATGTCTTCTAAGTGAGAAATCTAAAAAAAATATCTCTGATCCCATCATTTTCCATTTGGTCTTTTAAGAAAATAATTATTCTTCAATGATATTTTTTCTACCTGGTATTTACTCTACATGTTTCAACCTTATTTCTTTTTTATCTAGATATGTATAATGTCACAAATTTCTTCATTTCTATTTTCTCCCATTTTAAATCTCACCTTTGCAATGCTCCCCTTGTTGCTTTGGTAATATATAGATTTTAAAGTATATGTTCCCTTACTTTATGTAACATAGACGATGATACCTATCCACCAAGTGGTTTTTCCTTTTCTCTTGGGCATAACTAAACACTATATTCCCCCACACTTTTGCTGAATGGTTTTATGTGAATAGTTCTGTTCAATGGAATATTAAAAGAAATGGCGTACTCCGATCCTTGAACTAGACTCTGAAAGGCTGCATATAATCTATTTCTTCTTTCTCTATCTTATCCATGATACTAGGAGGGAAGAAATGCAAAATCATAGAGAGATCATAATGAGGTATTCAGATCTCCTTGTCATCGATTTCAGAAGGGATGTTTGGAGTGGGAGTGGGGAGCAACTAACTGTTATTTGTACAGTGCCATGGGTGACTAAAAATTTTTTTTTGAATTAAATCTTTAAGAATTGTGGGTTTATCTATTATGTCAACATAGCCAAGAGTATCCTGACTAATATGGAAATAGCTATCAGGATAAGGCTGCTGTTTTGACTGAAAACTAAAATACTTAATATTAACTTAGGATTTAGGCAGTGAGTACCTAGGAAACAAACACCGGAGGCTAGAAACTTTATGATCCATGTTATATAGTGGCAAAACATTGGCTAAAACTGCCATCTACAATAATTTTGGAGACAGAGAAGTGTGCTTGCTTGCCTGACAGCTCTAAAAGAAGAGTTAGAAAATAGAATTTTAAGTATTGTGTGCTGTCTACTAATGACTGTTTTGGAAAGATGTTACAAGAGATGGATAGGCTCAGGAGTGTGATGACTAGTTAGAAGAATTTCAGAAGTTTAATACTTTACAGGACTAGAAAAGTTTCTGTTCTGTCCTGAGGGAAATAAAATTGAAGAGAGATTTTGAATAACAAAGACCCATTAAAAGCTAACAGTTGAATAAGTGACTTGGGGTAAAATTTGAATTCAACTTGACTTTCCAGGGTACCTTGTTACCTAAGCTACACTGAAACATTGCTTTTCCTTAACCTACCTTATAATTTCATGTCTCCATGAATCTTTTATTGAATTGTAATACCTCTTTGGTCTACAAAGACTTTCTCCTCTTTTTCTAATCAAATAAGTGTTTAGTTAACCTTCAAAAGCACTTTTAAGTGTCGTCTCAAATATATAAAGCCTTTTATTCTGTGTTTGATTAGCAAGTACTTGCTGTAGGGCTTGCATATTTCATATTTTCCATTGTGCCCAACTTTCCCTGCTGACCAAGAATTGTGTCAGACATTGTATTTTGTAGAATGATTTCCTTCTTCAAGTCTACACACCACATTAGTCAACTCTTGACTCAGCCTCTACTCCAAATTGGGCTCATCATAGCATCTCCTCAACAAAGGTGGAAATCTTTCTGACAGGAATTAAACATTAGCCAAATATTCTTTTTATCACTTTTTTCATCCTTTTCTCTCATTCTATGTTTTTTCTTAATCTTTCTTACTTTTTTTCCTGTTTCTTCATTAAAAAAATGAATATATACAACATTTCAGGTACTAAACTAGTTGATACAGATTTCAGTTTGAATGTAATGGGATACACCTAGATAAGAAACAGCTATGGACTATCTGAGACTGAAGTTTCTGGACTTCTTTTGTTTGGAATTGGACAAGAAATATTTAAATAATTTAAAAAATATATTCCTAGCTCTAGTCCCTTTGTGACAAATCTACTTGGGAAATTAGGATTCATCTTCCATTGTGGCATCATTAGTCAATGCATTGGCAGTTTACTTTATTATTTTCTCATGATATACTCTAAATTTCATTGTTCTAAGAAAGGGATGATTCCTCTTCTGCCTTTAAAAAACTAAATATTGTATGTTTTATGTCTCTAAAGGTGAAGTGATTTTTGTGTGTGTATTGGAAAACATATGCAATTCTATGCTGCAAAAATTGTTCAAAGTGTATAAGATTGAAGTTTTTCAAGTAGTTTTTATCTTTTGTTTTTGTTTCAAGTTTTTGTTTAAATTCTAGTTTCTGAACATATAGGGTAATACTGGTTTCAGGAGTAGAATTCAGTGATTCATCACTTACATATAACGCCCAGTGCTCATCATAACAAGTGCCCTCCTTAATACCCATCACCCATCTAGCCCATCCCCCACCCACCTCCTCCATCAACCCTCACTTTATTCTCCATAGTTAAGAGTCTTTTCCCTCTCTCGATCCCCTTTTTTCCCCTTCCCCTATGTTCATCTGTTTTGTTTCTTAAATTCCACATATGAATAAAATCATATGGTATTTGTCTTTCTCTGACTTATTTCGCTTCACATAATACCCTCTAGTTCCATCCACATTGTTGCAAATGGCAAAATTTCATTATTTTTGATGCCTGAGTAATATTCCATTATATATATATATATAAAACCTCTTCTTTATCCATTCATCAGTTGCTGGACACTTGGGCTCTTTCCATAATTTAGCTATTGTTGATAATGCTGCTAGAAACATTCAGATGCATGTATCCCTTCAAATCAGCATTTTTGTATCCTTTGAGTAAACACCTAGTAGTACAAATGCTGGGTTATAGGGTAGTTCTATTTTTAACTTTTTGAGGAACCTCCATACTGCTTTCCAGAGTGGCTGCACCAGTTTTCATTTGCACCAATAGTGTAAGAAGTTTCCCCTTTTTCCTCATCCTCACTACATTTGTTGTTTCCTGTGTTGTTAATTTTAGCCTTTCTGACAGATGTGAGGTGGTGTCTCATTGTAGTTTTTGAATTAGAATAATTTGAACTAATTCTAGTTTCTAAGTACCATTATCCAATAAATATAATCATGATTCCTAGAGAAAATGATTCCAGCGCTAGAGCAGAAAAAGTCCATTCATACATTAAGAATTTCTTTTTATGGAAAAAAAATCAGATGCACTAAAAAATTATAGGAATGTGTCAGAAATTCAAGGGTGCTAGCCTGAATGGGTTTACATTGACTAACAGAATAATTTGGGAATGAACATAAATATTTTGGGAATGAACATGATAGTAATGGATTATAATCCATCAAATAAAGATTCCTTGAGTCCTTCATATCAAAAATTTTAAAAAAGGAAAGAAGGAAAATATCTTTCTTACAGCAAAATATTAATAAAGGTAAAAGGAATAATTATCATTATGCAATAATCATTATGCAATAATCAGTAAGAACTAATGATGGAAGAATGGATGTTAAAACTAAAGAATGAAACTTTGATGATGGACAAGATATTCACCTTGTCTTAAAGTATAACTTCATTCCCATTTCTTAGTTGTTACACAATTAACAATAGTTATTTACAGAGAGTGATCTGAAGGATACTACTTAAACAAATGATTAAAATTTACATCGCCAACGTGGCACAAATTGATATCATCTTCCTCTTGATATGTTGCACTAAAGAAGGAGCACTTATATAGTAGCACTGTCCAGAATTAATATTCTAAACTAAGTGATAAAGAACCATCAGACACATACAAACTGAAGGACATTAAATAAATAAATGGCCTATGGTCTTTAAAATTTCAAAGTTTTGAAAGACAAAAAAAATACAGATGAATCAATCCAGATTAAAGCAGACAAAAGAGAGTAAGTAAAGAGAAGAGTAAATGTGATGTGTGATCATGAACCAGAAAAATTCTAAGAGGAAAATTGGGGGAAATTTGGCAAAATACAAGTAAAATTGTAGGTTGGGTAATAGTACTACAGCAATGTCAAATTTCCTGTTTTTATCATAGGATATATATTGACATATTTAAGCAAAAAGTGTCATGATGTTTGCAAGTTATTATCAAGTGGTTCTGAAAATAATGGTAAAAATATACATATGTATCTATACTTACATATATATGCAGGTACACATGATATGGGAGAAAGAGAGAGAGATTGGGAATAACTAACAGCAAAGTATTTACAAGTTAATCATTTTTTTTCTTTTTTTATTATTATGTTATGTTAATCACCATATATTACATCATCAGTTTTTGATGTAGTGTTCCATGATTCACTGTATAACACCCAGTGCTCCATGCAGAACGTGCCCTCTTTAATACCCATCACCAGGCTAACCCATCCCCCTACCCCCCTCCCTTCTAGAACCCTCAGTTTGTTTCTCAGTGTCCATAGTCTCTCACGGTTCTTCTCCCCTTCCGATTCCCCCCCCTTCATTCTTCCCCTCCTGCTATCTTCTTCTTCTTCTTCTTCTTTTTTAAACATATAACGTATTATTTGTTTCAGATGTACAGGTCTGTGATTTAACAGTCTTACACAATTCACAGCGCTCACCATAGCACATACCCTCCCCAATGTCTATCACCCAGCCACCCCATCCCTCCCACCCCCCACCACTCCAGCAACCCTCAGTTTGTATCCTGAGATTAAGAATTCCTCATATCAGTGAGGTCATATGATACATGTCTTTCTCTGACTTATTTTGCTCAGCATAATACCCTCCAGTTCCATCCATGTCATTGCAAATGGCAAGATTTCATCCCTTTTGATGGCTGCATAATGTTCCATTGTATAAATATATATCACATCTTCTTTGTCCATTCATCTGCCGATGGACATCTTGGCTCTTTCCACAGTTCGGCTATTGTGGACATTGCTGCTATAAACATCAGTGTGCACGTACCCCTTAGGATCCTTACATTTGTATCTTTGGGGTAAATACCCAGTAGTGCAATTGCTGGATCGTATGATAGCTCTATAATCTTGAAGAGTATTTGGGAGTTCTTTGTACTAAGCTTACTATTTTCTCTAAGTTTAAATTTGTTTAAGGTTATTTTAAAAGTTAAAAACTTCAATTAATTATTTCTCTCTTTAGTTCCAAGGTGTTACAATTTTGAGACTCAATTAGTGCAGTTTGAGGATGACAGAAAAAAAGCAGGGAATTTATGAATTCAATAACAATAAGAAAAACAGCAACTATAAAAGAGGAATAACACTGGGGCGCCTGGGTGGCTCAGTCATTAAGTGTCTGCCTTCGGCTCAGGTCATGATCCCAGGGTCCTTGGATCGAGCCCCGCGTCGGGCTCCCCACTCCGCAGGAAGCCTGCTTCTCCCCCTCCCACTCCCCCAGCTTTTGTTCCCTCTCTCACTGTCTCTCTCTCTCTCTCTGTCAAATAAATAAAATCTTTAAAAAAAAAAAGAGGAATAACACTTTAAGTAAACAACTGGTAGTATAATTTACAATAAATACTATTGGTTGTTAAGTCACATTTATTATTGAAATGTTTTACTTATTTTTGGTGTATATCAAGATGCTTTAAGTTAGTTAAAAGGAATTAAAAAAATTATAAGGTTTCATACAGTAGCAGGGGTGGAATTCAGTGAGATAGAAGGATGGGTCTCTCAGGATTTCTAAAACTCTTTTCGAATGTGCAGCTTGCCTAGAGGAAATCACATCACACTAAAATTTGTTAGGGTGTCATTAACGAGATCTGTGCACATTTCAGCCCAAATTAACTTTGACGTTGGTCTACCTGCCTCAAAACCGGTTTTCTGCTACTATCATCAGAGGGAAACACTATCTCCATGCACATGAAAATAAAACAAGTTAATTGCAAATATTAAGACTGTAGGAAAAAAGAAATATAAAAAATGTTACAACAAAATAACAATTTCTAATATTATTTCAAGACATCCCAGATTCATAGTCCAAAAACTAGATTTGATTAATTTCTTTAACAGACTCTAAAAGTAACTATAAATCAAACACTAATATCCACGTTTTTAATATGCACTAGCAATTCCTAGGAATTGGAAATTAATATTATCACAGTCTTGCTAATTATAAATATATTAATTTCTCTATCATAGTTACATATATTTGTTAATTAATAATCTAATCAGCACATTTAAGTGGATATTTTCTTCAGACTTGTAAACAATAATATTTACATGCTAGGTAAAATATAGATGTATTGATTGCAAGTGCTTTTAAATAATGAATAAGATTTATAATTCATGGGGGCACCTGGGTGGCTCAGTCTTTAAGCGTCTGCCTTCGGCTCAGGTCATGATCCCAGGGTCCTGGGATCGAGCCCCGCATCGGGCTCTCTGCTCCGCGGGAAGCCTGCTTCACTCTCTCCCACTCTCCCTGCTTGTGTTCCCTCTCTCGCTGTGTCTCTCTCTGTCAAATAAATAAGTAAAATCTTAAAAAAAAAAAAGATTTATAATTGATGTCAAGCAGTTGTGTATTAAACATTGATTAGAATGTGAATAAAGTTCAGTTACAAAATGAACATTTTATCCTTCACTGAAATGTTATATATTAGTTTTTTCCCTATGTGATTAAAATTCTATCACCACATCTGGCATAAAATAAGTTTTATGTTTTCTAAGTTTGACAATATATGACAATCCATGACAGCTTCTTATCTATTGAAAACTCAGGTTACAAGACAGTCAATTGTTTTTCCCTTTGTTTATGGTTGAAAACTGCACTAAGGATAACGTAGAGAAGGAAATAGCCATGATATACCACATTCATTGTTTTAAATCCACTTTAGAAACATTTGTATCCTTTATAGATTTTGATTTTATTCTATTCTAGGTAAAAGTACCAAACAGCACTTAAAATATTTTTTTTCCTAAAATATTCTCTACATTCTAACCAATGGTAGAAATAAAGGCAGTAAGTAAGAAAATTAATTAATGAATATAATACTAAAACTCAAGCAAAAAGTAAAAAAAAATGATTATCAATTTTAGTAAAAATAGGTATTATATACCAATATCTTTCTCACTTTGGATATATGTTTTCATTTTCATGATTCAGAAATTAGTGTTCACAGAGCTATAATTGCCCACATAAAGTAAAAAGCTGTAGTGAAAAATTGACAATCATCATGCTAATTAAATCAATTAAATTGCATACCTCAACATTCTCTCCTCATTCATATTAAATAGTATCTGAATTATTTCCACTGGTTGTCAACATTAGTCAAGTCATTGAAGAAAATTTGATTCTGACAACCTAACTCAAAGTATCCCAACTGTAATGTGGACATACACTATTTCACTCCATGGAAACACCCTGTTCTATTTTCTGATACAGTGTTAGATACAGAACCTGATCAGCATATGTTTGAGCATTGCAAAGTTAAGCTCACAATATTTTTTGTCATATGAGTGATGGATAATGCCTAACACCAGCTGTCTTTTCAGCTGTGACCTGCCATCTAGACTGTCAAGTAGCTCAATCAAAAAATCAGTATGATATGCTATTCCTTTTACTGAGAGAAATGCCTCAAGTCATAAAGTTTCACAGTACCCTTTGGTGATTTACATAAAACTGTTTCCATACCACATTTTCTTCTTCTCCTATTGATGTTAGATAATGGCAGATTTATATAAGGCTCATTTTGATCATCATTAGGCACTTTTCACATTTTTCTTTTACTTATTTATTAGTAGATCCATTATATCATCCTACAGACGGCACTAAAGTATCAAAGAGCCCTAATGGCTACTAAGCCTAAATTGTTTGACAGATCTGTTTAGTTTTAGCATTCAAGTCTAAGAGATATGGCAAAACAAATCAAATCATTTTGTTTTCTATTCCAACTCCTCAGACAACTCTGTAAATATAAATGTAAAAGTCTCAAAATGGGAGTAATGAGATCCTCAACTTTCTGTGTAGTTAAGATGATTATGCCATAGATACTATACTGTGTAAATAACTTATTTTTCCCGGAACTTCATAAACAGGAATATATTTCCTCTGTCACTTACTTTTTTTTTTACTTCATCGTTTTTAGGCAGTCCATCAGCACCATGAAAAATTAATGAGTGCCATGCTTTATTGATGTACATGCTAAACTTTACGAACTATGAAGTATATTTTTACTTCTTTTCCATTTACATTAATAGGGATATTGTGGGGCACCTGGGTGGTGCAGATGGTTGAGTGTCCACCTTGTGATCTCAGGGTCATGAGATTGAGTCCCAACTCCTAGTCTGGGTCTGCGTTCAGCACAGAGTCTACTTGGGATTCTCTCTCTCTCTTTCTCTCCTTCTATTCCTCCACTGGTGCTCTCTCTTTCTCTCTCTCAAAATGGACAAATCTTTATGTTTATTTTATTTTTTTAAACATAGTAGGAAGAGAAAAATGAAGAGGGGGAAATAGGAGGGGGAGAGAACCATGAGAGACTATGGACTCTGAGAAACAAACTGAGGGTTATAGAGGGGAGGGGTTGGGGGGATGGGTTAGCCTGGTGATGGGTATTAAGGAGGGCACGTATTGAATGGAGCACTGGGTGTTATACGCAAACAATGAATCATGGAACACTACTTCAAAAACTAATGATGTAAGGTATGGTGATTAACATAACATAATAAAATAAAATAAAAAAATAGGGACATTGAGAGTTAGGAGATCATTACATCATGTGACAAATTGAAATAGAACCAAACATCATGAATTAAATTATTGGATTAAATTAGTAAAGGGGTCCAGTTCAAGTCAAATTTTTCTAATGTTTTTATATAAGAAACAGATTCAGAGCAGTGGTTATCAAATTTTCTTGTGCTTATGGGACTCATTAAAAAATGGAAAAGAATGATTTTTTTTTGGCCCCCTTACCTACAGATTTAGATTCTTTAGGTATGGTATTCACTCATTGTTTCATTTTTCTCTATTCCAGGTACTTGGAGATTTTTTACTTTTTATCCCTTTAAAGCTATGTGATGCCATGACCAGTTCTAACCAGCTTGATGTGACAACTATTACACTCTGAGCTGAGGCATTTAATTGAACGTGCTTTTCTCCTCTCCCTTAAGTTGAGGGCTGAGGTCTCTCTTCCCAGGATGACCATATTAAACATGTAATATGGGTAAAATAACCTTTCTTTTTCACGGGAATGTGATTTGATCACTGTATGTTACTGTAGAACAACTTTCTCCATGCTACTCTAAGGCAACAAATAAGATTGTACTAAAAGTCAGCATTTTTGAAAGTGTTATCAGTTATAAATTATACATGTGGTCCATGGATCGCACTTGAAGAAATATTACTGATTTAGCCCACCCTTTTGAAATTTTTAAATTTTTTTTCCGCTATGACACATGATTGTAGTGGAAATTTGATAACCTGAAATTTGGTAAACATTGCACTTAGGTTCTGCTATAAAAGTGATAGAGAAATCTCAGTTGAGTTATCAGGTCAGATCTCTTTATTCACTTAATTCAATAAAATTCAAGATTTTCAGCTTTGCTTTAGTTTCAGTTTTTCACATGAGTCCAGTGCTCCTTTAATGTTTTTTGAAGACCATATTTTATTTTTTTCAAAGACTATTGTTTTAGGCCAGCTTTAGTTTTACAACAAAATTGAGAGGAAGGTACAGAGATTTCCCAAATGTTCCTTACCCCACACATGCATGACTTTCCCCAGTATCAGCGAAAATGGTAAGGTGTTTTTTTTTTTTTTTTGCAATGGGTGAACCTACACTGACCCATTATAATCACCCAAAGTCCATAGTTTAATTTAAGTTTCACTTTTGATGTTGTACATTCTATGGGTTTGGACAAATGCATAATGGCATGTATCCATCATTATAATATTATACACAGGGTTTTCACTGCCTTCAAAATCCTATGTGCTCTGACTCTTCATCCCTCCCTACCACCTCACCCCTGGCAATCAGCGATCTTTTTATTGTCTCCATAGTTTTGCCTTTTCCAGATAGCATATAGTTGAAATCACATAGTACGTAGTCTTTTCAAATTGGCCTCTTGCACCCAGTCATTAGGGTGCAAGAGGATATTTTCTACATTAGTCTATCTGGTTCTGCATTAAAAGTTTCTTTGTGTGTTTTCATGGTTTGATAGCTCATCTCTTTTCATTACCAAGTAATATTCTTTTTTTTTTAAGGTTTTATTTATTTATTTGACAGAGAGAGACACAGCGAGAGAGGGAACACAAGCAGGGGAAGTGGGAGAGGGAGAAGCAGGCTTCCTGCAGAGCAGGGAGCCTGATGCGGGGCTCGATCCCAGGACCCTGGGATCATGACCTGAGCCGAAGGCAGATGCTTAATGACTGAGCCACCCAGGCACCCCTTTTTACCAAGTAATATTCTATAGTCTGGATGTACCACAGCTTATTTATCCATTCACCTGCTGAAGAACAACTTGGATGCTTCTAACTTTGGGCAATTATAAATAAAACTACTGTAAACATCTATGTGCAAGGTTTTGTGTGGACATACTTCTCAACTCCTTTGGGTAAACACCAAGGAGTGTGATTGCCAGATCATATGGCAAGAGTATATTTAGGTTTATGAGAAACTGCCAAACTATGGCTGTAATATTTTGCACTTCCACCAGCAATGAATTCTTGTTGTTCCACAACATGGCCAGAATCTTGTTGTCAGTTTCTAGATTCTGGCCAATCTAATAAGTGTGTAGTGGTACCTCATTGTTGTATTATTTTGCATTTCCCTGATAACATATGATGTGGAGTATTTTTTATGTTTATTTGCCTCCTATATTTCTTCTTTGGTGAGGTGTCTCTTAAGGTCTTTTGCCCATTTTTTAATTGGGTTGTTTGATTTTTGTTATTGATTTTTAATAGTTCTTTGTATATTTCACAAAGTCTTTTATCCAATGTGTCTTTTGCAAATATTTTCTCCCAGAGTGTGGCTTGTTTTTTCATTCTCTTGATATTATCTTAGGCAGAGCAAACGTTTTTAATTTTAATAAAGTCCAACTTATCAATTATTTCTTTCATGGGTTGTATCTTTGGCATTGTATCCAAAAATGTATCACCAGTTTCTTATCTTTTTAATGTTCCTATCAGTATAAGTAGAATTAAGGTTAAATTATATCCCTTTCTTAGTACGTGCAGTCATTAATTCATGCACTGACTTTGCTTATTCAATTAACATTCAACATGCTTTTTAGAGCACTGTGGGATAAGTATTATCTATGTGGAAAGAATAGGAGATGGAAAAATTCACATATAAAGGTTTGCCTGGTATAGGCTTTAGATTTAGAAGTGAATTAAAGGTCTTTGTCAAATTTTTTTCTAAAATACTTTACCAGTTAAGATTTAATGGTCTAGGGTAATTAGATACTTTGGCACTTTATTTAATGTATGGAACCAGTGATTTAGTGGAATGGCCTGAAACAACATGTCTTTTTTTCTTTTTAATTGTTCTCATTTCATTCTTCCTGAATGACATGTTAGTAGCTTGAAGGAGAAAATTTAATTCCCTCTGTCTTCTGTATTTCCACTAGCAAATTTGCTCTTTCACAGTTGGAAAAATATTGACCAGATTTATTATAATTATTCTGGAGAAAATGACATTTTTAAGAGTCTTGAAGAAAAGTAGCAAAGGTAATCTGGAATTAAATATTGGTCTTAATTTATAGAGTTTTTAAAATAGACTGGGATGAACCAGATATGATTCCCCTCTGAATATATGTAGAGGGAATTCCACATGCTGTATAGCATTTGCTGCCTCAGATCATTTGCTTTTCAACGTCTGATAAAAGATTACCAAGAAGAAAGGACACTTTGGTGAACAGTTTTTCTACATTAGTCCATCTGGTTCTCTTAGTTTTTATCTTTCAGTCACATCAAATCACCATAAAGCCAAATGCTTGAATCATATTATATAGTTTCTGAAGTATAAGACTTAACCAAACTCCTTTATAGTATATAGCCATCATTAATAAATAATGAGTACATGCAATTTCTCAATTTCTTTTTCCAGTACCTCACTAACACAAGAATATAAATAAACCTATGAGATGCTTTTCTGCTTTGCCAGAGTAACTGACTACTTCAGTGATTACCATCGAAGCAGCTAAGCTGATACTGCCCTACATTTATCTTAAGGTTCTACTAAAGCTTCGTTTTATTCCCCGAGGAACATCCAATTTTGTAATACAAAAATGAAAGTTTATTTTATACTAAAAATTCTGTAAGGAAGTAAAGAGATACATTTCTTCATTTGGAAAATATTTACTGAATTTTCTTCAGGTATTTGGATATAAGAGTAAACAAAACAGGCTCTATGCTCTCATGAAGAAGACAGACATTTTTATGGGGAAGAAAGACAGTAACAATAAACAAACTAAACAAATAAATATTATATAGCAAAAAGTGATAATAACTGTGAAAAAAAATAAAGCAAAATGAGAGAGAGCACAGAGGGTGGTGAAATTTCATGTAGGACTATCAAGGAAGTTCCCCTTGATATTTAAGCAGAGAGCTGGAGGAAGTGATAAGCAAGTCATGTGGCTATCTAGGATATATATAGGAAACAGGTATACAAAGGGCTTGAATTGTGAGTGTACTTGGAATATTTACAGAACTGCAATGATTACAGTGTGGCTGAAAGCAGTATATACCATTGTGGAGGCGATGTATGACGAAGCATGTTCTTGTCCACTGTGCCTGTGCACCCAATTTTTTGTCTCTCTTCCCCCCTTTACATGCTTAGATGTCACTCTTTTCCTGCCTTAGCTTCTTTAAAAACTTTCCCTGGTTTTTGTTCACAGGGTCAGCCTGAAGGATCATTTCCTTTGTGCTGCCTCTCTGTGCTTGCACATAAGCCCCAGTAAAAGTCTTGCCTAGAATACTTCCTTGACCCCAGTGTATTTCTGTTGCTTGGAGGACCCAGGGATCCAAGTTGGTAAAAAAGTCATTTACAGAAGTTTCCCCCCCTTACCTGTGGTTTTACTTTCCAAAGTTTCGGTGCCCTGCTGTCATCCTTCACCCAGAAGCAGATGATCCTCCTTCTGACAATTGCCAGAACATCATTAGTAGCCTACTGCTGTGATCCACTATGACACAATGCACACCTCATCCACTTCATTTCATCCCATCGTGGAGCATTTTATCTTTTCACGTCATCACAAGAAGAAGGGTGAGTATAAAACAATAAGATATTTTGAGAGAGAGAGAGACCACATTCATATAACTTTTACTATAATATATTGTTATAATCATTTTATTTTATTATTAGTTATTGTTAATCTCTGTGATATTGTGATTTACAAGGAACCTATATTTGGTCATTCAGATGACCTTTGTCTACCATTTCTGTCTCAAAGTTTCCAAAACCTGTGGAATTTCCTAAGTGTGAAGGGCAATGAAGGTGTTTCTGTTATGTCAATGAAGGTTACCCTGACATCTGGGAAGGGGCTAGAGGTTGAAGCAGCCAGTGGCCAATGATTTTGTCGGTCATGACCACACAGTGAAGCCTATGTAAAAGCACAATAGGATAGAATTCAGAGTTTCCAGGTTGGTGACCACATCAACTTTGGAGATTGGGGAGAATTGGGGAGAGTGGCATTCCACTCTCTCCCCAGTCTCTTCAATCGAAATTCCATGCCCTTTCCCAAGAGTTTGCTGTCTGCAGTAGCTCTTTAGCTGGCTGTTGATTTGCATCCTTTATTATATCTCTTAAGAAACTGGTAAACGGGGCGCCTGGGTGGCTCAGTTGGTTGGGCGACTGCCTTCGGCTCAGGTCATGATCCTGGAGTCCCGGGATCGAGTCCCACATCGGGCTCCCTGCTCGGCGGGGAGTCTGCTTCTCCCTCTGACCCCCTTCCCCCTCGTGCTTTCTGTCTCTCATTCTCTCTCTCTCTGAAATAAATAAATAAAATCTTTAAAAAAAAAAAAAAAAAAGAAACTGGTAAACAAATATCAAGTGTTTCCCTGAGTTCTGTGAGCCACCCTAACAAATTAAAACAACCCAAGGAGGAGGCCTTGGAAACCTACAATCTGTATCTGGTTGGTCAGAAGCACAGGTAATAGCTTGGGACTTGGACAGACATCTAAAGTAGAAATAGAGGGGCAGTCTTGTAGGACCGAACCCTTAACCTATGGAATTTCATGCTATCTCCAATAGATAGTGTCAGAATGGAGTTGAATTCTCAGACACTGCTGGTGTCCAAGAATTACTTGGTGTTTATGGGGGACCCCCATGTTGGAATTGGGTCCAGGAACCCTAAAAGAATCCCTTACTGTGGCTAACTTACAAATTAAACTTTATCATAAGTATGTATATACAGGGAAAAAAAAAACTATATATAGGGCTCAGTACTAGCCATGGTTTTAAGCATCTACTGGGGGTCTCAGAATTCATCCCCAACAGATAAGGGAGATTATTTTACTACAGTTTAGGACCTGTTAAGTATCTCAAATTTCATTCAGTGTAAGAGGGCATTCAGTGTAAGAGGGAAAACTATTTGAAATTTTAGTATGAGAAGTGAAGTAAGGATGCAAAACAAAACAATAAAATTCCTTAAGATACCTCTCATCTTTTCATTATATATATTCTAATTATATTATATTAATATATATTAATTATATATTATATATAAAATAATCTATTATATATATATATATATATATAATTCTTATTGTGCTCTATTTTTTTCCAGATTCTTACTCCATTGAACCTCTACAAATCCTCTCTACTATCTAAAATTCCAGAAAATTCCATTAGCACAATGAAAGATTAGAACTAGGGTCATAAAAAATATTTGGTTCTTCAAGATTAACTTTTGTTTCCCTAAACCTCCTTCCTACTTCAAAGTATTGTATCACATTATTTACTTTCCAAAACTGAAATGAAAATCAAAACAAACAAATCAGTTAAAACTGGTATGTTTCAGGCGCACCTGGGTGGCTCAGTCATTAAGCCTAAGTCTCTGCCTTAAGCTCAGGTCATGATCCCAGGGTCCTGGGATCAAGCCGCGCATCGGGTTCCCTGCTCGGCCGGGAGCCTGCTTCTCCCTCTCTCACTCCCCCTGCTTGTGTTCCCTCTCTAGCTGTGTCTCTCTGTCAAATAGATAAATAAAATCTTTAAAAAACAAACAAACAAACAAAAAACTGGTATGTTTCTGTGAGGGGGGAGCGTTTTGCGGTTCACAGAGTAAGATTCTTTTTATATTCTTATGCTCCTCTCTGCCTCACTTTCTTTTTTTTTCTTAAGATTTTATTTATTTATTTATTTGAGTGAGAGAGCACAAGCAGGGGTAGCAGAAGAGGGAGAGGAAGAAGCAGACTCCGTGCTGAGCAGGGAGCCCAGTATGGGGCTGGATCCCAGGACCCTGAGATCATGACCTGAGCAGAAGGCAGCTCAACCGGCTGAGCCACCCAGGCACCCCAAGACACCAGATCTCATTTAAATCTTATGTTTTAGCAGGCCTTCTCTGACACTGGGTGAAGGTGGGTGTCCCCTTATTACTGCCAGATGGGGATGGAAGTCTAAGTTCTACTCTTGGCCTCCTGGCCTCCACTAGTCCTCAGACATCACCCCACAGGGAGGGGGAGGGGCGTCTCCTCACTATAGATTTGTCGGAGGAGTTGGGGGGCTAGTCTAGTCTCCTCACCTTCTTTCCCACTTTCTTAGAAAATTTCCTAACTTTCTTATAGTTTAATGTCTTTATGGGGCTTATGTGTTTTTATTCTTAGCCATTTAATAACTTTTGGGTAAGTAAATGAAATGATTACTAGCTAGCAGTTCTTAACTCAATATTTTAGTTTTGTGACTGACAAAAATAATAAATGGTCAAAGTTTTAATTAAGCTTTATTGATTCCATTGATCTTAATCTGCACCAGACACAGATAGAATTGACCTGTGAATGCATTCCACCACTTTTGCATCGTATTTTCTAGGTCCAAATTACATAGTAGAAGTGAATGGATGAATATTTCTGTTTATCTTCTAAAATATCATCACCTGTCAAAATATTTGTTTAATAATAAAATGTTAGAATAACATTCTCTGAAATTTTGAGAGACAGGGTTTCATGAATAAATAGAAGCTACTGTATTTACCTTGTCTGGAAGAGAAGTAACAGAAGCACTTTGTGTCAATCAATATGAAAATGTAATTTAATCCAATGAGACAAAAACCAATTTTCCCTTTTCAAAGTTTCAAAGTAGTTAAATATCACCTGTTCTGCTTAATTAGTTTTTGATATTTGTACAAACTCACCTTTAAACTTCATAACAATACAACTTTTGTTTGAACTTCAGATTTCTTTTCTCTCTCCTAATTGCATTCTGTTTTAGGTGGTTAGAGAAAGGAAGGAAAGCCCCTTTTTGGAGAGAAAGCATGTTGTTTTCATGATGGTTCATAGGACTTTCAGGCTCCAATGATCAGAACAGCCTTCTGCTGCATTCTCAACTGCTGTAGTTAGTGAATGAAGATTTGCCTGAAAACCAAAATTTACCACAAACCCACCATGCATTTTGAAAGAGAATATTTGAAATTTATATTATTGCTGGTGATTATGAAAGCAGAAAGGAAAGAGGAACTTCTACAACCCACAATTGCCATATTTGAGTAAATTAAGAATTCAAGATCTGATCTGAAATATCAGACCAAATGCCTTATATAGAATTAATTAAGTAAAGTTGAGAAAGGAGACATAGGTTTGAATGGATGTATCCCAATGTACCACATTGTATGATCTGGTTACTTCTAGGGCAAAATCAACTTCAGTTTAGGAAGAATAAAGCTAGGGCTCATTATTGTTGCCAAGGTAAGTTTGTAAGTCTCGGGAGAGAAATAGCATCTGTGGATATGGAGAAGTACAACCCAGACTCCCCGTCAAGGAAGGAAGTATTGTCTAAGCTCCCCACAACCTTCAGCTATCAGAACTTTCAGGATGGTCTCAACTGCAGAGGGCACCCTTGTTCAGGGTTACGTCCTTTCTGGAGTGACCCATAAGTAATGATTAATAGAAGTTGGGGGGACATAGGAGTGAGGGGATGGAGGGCGCCCTCATTATTTCCTGTTCAATTCAGGATAGCTTAGATGGGACATTTCAGCCCCAGAGTTCTTGAGAAGTTGGCTGAGTCTGTTGCACCTGCCCTATCTTGCTTTGCCTGTTTTTTATTTTTTATTTTTCTTTTTCCATAGGTGTTGACAGCAAGGGTTTTGTTTCTAAGAAACATCCTGACATTAAACTCTGACTCACATTTGGCTTCCCTTAGAATATGACCTAGGAGAGCACTGTTGTCATGGACCACAGAATATCACTGATTCCTAAGAAATATGTGTATCAATTACAGAGATTTTTTGTGTTGTCAGCAAAATGTTTTATTGGTCACAGAATATAGTAAAACGAAGTGACAATAATAGGCAGATTCCTGAAGTTTTATTTGCTAGCGTGTACTGTCATTTCTCTGGGACTATACTTTCTTTTTTTTTTTTTTTTGCCTTTAAATTAGTAAAACCTATTTTAGAGAGATGTAGTTAGGATTACAGAGTTAAGTAATACTGGATGGACACTAATTAAATACATAGAGAGAGAGAAACAAACAAAAGCATAGTTGTTAAGAAAATGGACTCTTGTGTTAGTCTGATTTTCTTCAAGGAATACCTGGAGCCTTGATGATAATGGGCCCTTAAAAACTTGTTAGCCTCAGTTACCTCTTCCACAAAACGGGGATGAGAGGAAACCAAAAATATCAATGTTTTGTGGAAATGAGTTAACCGAATAACGTATATAAAATTTTTATATGATATTTGGCTCATAGTAAGCTCCTGAGATATAGTAGGTAGTTTTTTTAAATAAAAAAAGAAGGGAATGTGAAATACAAGCCTTATTAATATTAATCCTACATGCTTAAAAATGTGGAGTTTGTGACATATAAAAACCATGCTGATCAATTATTAGATAGTAATGTTAGCCTTGTTCTAGGAAGGGGGGTGGGGAGGGCCCTGTAAGTCTTTCATCCAAAAGAAGTTTAAGGAATTATGATTGGGGCCTTTCTTTTTCAAGACAAAAATATGCATGTTAGAGAGGAATTCACATCATTCTACATGCTAATGTAGGCACCATTTGTTACTATCGTCCCTTCCAAATTACCATCAAAGTGACTTAGTTAAAGATAAAAAATTTGGGGGGCGCCTGGGTGGCTCAGTTGGTTGAGCAACTGCCTTCGGCTCAGGTCACGGTCCTGGAGTCCCGGGATCGAGTCCCGCATCAGGCTCCCTGCTCAGCAGGGGGTCTGCTTCTCCCTCTGACCCTCTTCCCTCTCGTGCTCTCTGTCTCTCATTCTCTCTCTCTCAAATAAATAAATAAAATCTTAAAGAAAAGATACAAAATTTGGGAGAGCAATCTGCAGATAGACCAGAAACCAGAAAGGGTGTTCAGCTTGTTACTCTCCATTTGGCCTGTACTCCCATTCTCTTAAAAGGCTATACCCCCTTGTATATATGAATGGAATATTACTCAGCCATCAGAAAAGATGAATACCTACTATTTACATTGACATGGATAGAACTGGAGGGGATTACGCTAAGTGAAATAAGTCAATCAGAGAAAGACAATTATATGGTTTCACTCATATGTGGAACATAAGGAATAGCTTGGAGGACCACAGGGGAAGGGAGGGAAAACTGAGTGGGCAGAAATCAGAGAGGGAGACGAACTGTGAGAGACTCTTGACTCTGGGAAACAAACTGAGGGTTGCAGAAAAGAGGTAGGTGCGAGGATGGGATAACTGGGTGATGGGTATTGAGGAGGGCACATGATATGATGAGCATTGGGTGTTATACGCAACTAATGAATCATTGAACATTACGTCAAAAACTAATGATGTATTTATTATATGTTGGCTAGTTGAATTTAAATTAAAAAAAAAAAGGCTATATTCCAAAGACAGCATGACAAGGACTTCCTGACCAGCTGGATTCCTGGAAGTTCAGGCTGTGGGGAGGTACTTATAGGTTATAGGAGACAGAGAGGAGAGACATTCTTTAAAACATATTTTGCTTGTTTTTTATTTTTTTTTCCTCTCTTCCTAGTTCTTTATGGCATCTCTAGCAATAGCTATGTCATTCCCAGACTTCAGCCCTTCCCCCATGGACCCTGTTCTCAATGATCTCCAGTGACCCTAGTTCTTCCCTGGGCCCATTTAGTCTGGGGATAGTTTGGGTTTTCTGCTGCTGCTGATTATTGGTTACCTCACAATCTTTGCTTACTTCTTGAAGCCTGCCTCTACTTATGAGAGGGATCCTTCCCTTGCAGTCCTTTTGTTTGCACCGTCTGGGGTGAATTCTGCTTCAGATCAAACCATCCCCTGTTTATTTATGTATGAATATTTGTTGACATTTTGGGATTGTACTGTAGGACTTCAGATATGGTAATTAGACTAATATTGTTTTTTTTCTCTCATTCTTTGAACCTACTTATACATGACACTCAATAAATAACTATATACTAATAGATATACTCTCTCATTACATGTTAGTGTAATATCTTCTTTATATAAGAATAATATAAAAAAGATACATTATGGGTATTTAGCTCTCTACTACATGTCTATAGTCTTTGATTCTCTCAAACTGAATCTCATCTCTAAGTAAACTATTCCTAAGTTTCATTCAAGTTAAAAAAATTATACCACAAATTGATTTCCAAAAATAATAAATATTGCACCAGCTCAAAGCTAAAATTTACATCTACGTTCAAAGTGTTCCTTTATTTGACTGAGAAATCTTGAGTCATAGTAGTTTAAATATTTTGGATATGAACAAAATTGACTAGTTAGCCCCATACTTTTTATTAAAGAATTCTAATCTGCCTTGATTGTTCAAATCTAAACAAATTGTAAAATTGGGTCTCCACACTTCTAAAGTGATAAAAGAGTGATTAATGACTTGTTCATCATTCTTTTAGAAAATTTTTTATAACATTGCTACGTAAAGATTCAAGAGAAAAATTACAATGGTGACTCATGCTGGAAAACAACGACATTAGAAGCTAAAAATATATAATTTACTATAGCATTTAAAATTAAAACTACACCAAAGAAAACTACTTGCAGAGTCTCACATTCTTAGTGGATTCAATATTGTTTTCCAGCTTAAGTTCATTATTGGAAGGTCAGTGATAAATATTCACCAAATTAGATATTTACTGAATAGGAATCATGTAGTACTTCATTCACAATAAAATAGAAACCTAAGAATGTTTATTTCTTTATCCTATTTTCTGTTTAAATACCAATATTTTAAACAATGGGAAAATTTAAAAACATGAATGAGTACAACTTCTAGACAGTTTTCATATTAAAGATTTTATTTATTTATTTGACAGAGAGAGACACAGCGAGAGAGGGAACACAAGCAGGGGGAGTGGGAGAGAGAGAAGCAGGCTTCCCGCAGAGCAGGGAGCCCAATGCGGGGCTCGATCCCAGGACCCCGGGATCATGACCTGAGCCAAAGGCAGACGCTTAATGACCTAGCCACCCAGGCGCCCTAGACAGTTTTCATATTAGAGAGCACATATAATTACAAAATAATGTCACAAATTCTTAGCATTTACTGTAAAATAATGCCAAATTGTTCTCATAAATAAACAATATTCATATAAGCAATTATGTTTTAACTGGGTCTCTATGAGAAATATGTATTCATTTAATTATAATGTATAACTAATTAAGTCAATGTCACTGAAATATAGAAGTCATTATATTGAAATATAAAGTAACTAAAAATTTGATCAGATTTCACATCTGATGAATACAGAACTATACGTTTCATGTTGTGTAAACTTCTGCTTAGTGAAGAAGACAAACCTGGAGTGATTGCTTACTAACATTTTTCTTCAAATATATATATATATATTTAAATCTCTTATATTACAAATATTTGCTAGATGATTTATCTGTATAAATTCATGAATTCTTGAAAGCCTCATGAGAATCTCTGTAACTAATTATGACCAATCATGAAAGACTGCCTGGCCTTTCAGTTTCATAAAGATTAGAGGCAACAATTTGAGTTAGTCTCTAATAGAGGTCAGGAGAGGACATCTTTACCTTGATGGAGCAAGAGATCAGAGCAGTGAGCTGAGGGTGAGTGTTGACAGTTATCTTGGGATAGCAGAGGCTAGAGAAGAGGTGAAATGGCAAAAATAGAAGCAATTGAGGCCAGCGATTACCCCAGTCAGAAACCAGATTTGCTTTCTGAGATCATCTTAGGCTGTCTTTGGGGATTCCCAGTTACACATTAGAGAATTCTCAGTGGGGCTTAATATTTAAGCTCAGATATCATTTGATTTTAAGTTTATCCACACAATGATGAGAAATTTGGATATTTTCAATATTGACATATTTAATTAAATATCATTATTATCTCATTTCCTAGAACACAAAAATCAAATATGGGTTTTTGTATCTTTTTTGATAAAGTCAGAAATTTTTGCAAAGTACTGTAGAGAAATTTTATGAACATCAATCTTTATGGAACTCTTTAAGACATGTAGAGTTACAAGAAATAGGCTCCTATTTAAAAAAAAAAAACAAAAAAGAAATGGGCTCCTATTTCACTAATAACTTTCTATGATGTTTATCAAGTATTTCACATAAAGGAAGTACTCAGTTGATAATAGATATTTCCTTCATGGAATAAAAACACTCCTCTCACTTTAAACTGATACGATATTCACTTCATCAGTTGAAAATAAAAATAACTCGGGGTGCCTGCGTAGCTTAGCCGTTAAGCGTCTGCCTTCGGCTCAGGTTATGATCCCAGGGTCTTGGGATCAAGCCCTGCATTGGGCTCCCTGCACAGCGGGAAGCCTGCTTCTCCCTCTCCCACTCCCCCTGCTTTTTCCCTCTCTTGCTGGGTCTCTCTCTGTCAAACAAATAAATGAAAAATTTTTATAAAAAGAAAGAAAGTAAAAATAACTGCAAAATATACAGGAAATGTTATGTTCTATTTCTGAAAAATAACAATTAACTATGACATATATGACTCAAAGTTATGAATTTAAGAAGTCATACATTTTAGAATTTCTTTTACAGATCATTTAAAATATGCATAATAAAGCTTCTGCTACCTTATGCATAGCTTCTCAGTTGCTTTTTAATTTAAATTTGTTCTTTGTACCAGAAAAAGAAAAAGATAGTTTTCTTTACCTCTCTCTCCAATCAATGAAAACTATGATTTCCTTTCTTTTCATGCTTATCTAAACATTATATAAATCATCTTTATCTAATAAATATTAGTAAAATTCTATTCAGTGATAATTTCAGTTAAAAAAAAACGATCATCTTTACATACTGGATAAAGTAACTGCAACAAAATGTGTTACTGCAAACATTTCTTATTGGAAACACAATAGAAATTTATTATCACTAATAAAGTAGATGACTTGGGGATTAAATTCAGGGGCTGAGACGTAGAATCAGAGATTTTATTGGCTGTGGTGGCTTTGTCATGTCTCACTTTCTTGCTATGCTGATCTGCATTTCCCAGATCTCCTCTGCCTGAATGTTTCCATTTAAGATGGGCCACATACAAGCCCTTTGTGCAAGATTTGGAGTGCTGAGATGGAGCGGCAGCTATATTTTAGTATACACACGGGGTCACCAATCGACTGGCTCATCTCCTTAGCTTGAGGCTGCAGATAAGACTGCAGTTGGTCTACCGTCCTTGGATCCTCCTTCAGCTTTTTCAAATTTGGGGCCAGTTACTTAGCTCCATGGAGAAGGTACCAGGTTCTCCTGCAGGACGCTCATACCCATAATATCAGAGGTGGCAAAAACTGGCATGCCTTTCAGTCTGTCCTGATGGGGTCCTGCTTGACTTAGTTCTCCCACATTATACATATGCATCCTCTGTCCTAACTAACTTGCTTTGGAGATTCCAGGCTCCGGCATCAGACATGGACACAGAAAGCTTACAGAGAATGACCGAGCAGCTCCCACAATTGTGTAAGATCAAAGCCCTTGACAAATTCTATGTTATATCCATAAATATCTTCTAATGGTTTAGCTCTTTTTATTGAACCCTGACATTCTAGCTCTTAATATAAGCCTCTAAAATGTTTATATACTTTAAAGGTTCAGTGATAAAACATTTATTATCTCTGGAGAATTTCAAATTAAATTGTTTGAAATGGTTTAATTTCAATTAAATATATTAAAATACATTTACTTGACAATGCATTAAAATGTATAGCTGAATTAACGATAAAATCCACGGTAAGTCTTATGTCATTTGTAAAACTGCATGAAAATAGCTTTCCCTTTAGGTTACCTTGCTTCCGGGCCTATTCACAATATCCAATTTTAACATGAAATGTGTAATTTGCTTTTGCATTATGCGGAGATAAGCTCAGAATTATATTTTCTTTATTATAAAGGGTCTTTTAAAGTTCTTTGAATTAAAAGTACGTTTTCTTCATTGAGAGCTTTGAGAGCATAATAAGTAGAGTGAGCTAAAGAACAGAAGAGACATAGATTTGTTTTAAAGGAATATATATGGGATAAATTAGCCCAAAAGGTATATTCACCCATAGAAATAACTTTGGTAAATTTTTATTTTGATTTCCTCATAAAATATTAAATCTACAGAAATTTCAAGCAGTTGTCAAAGGAAACATAAAGCAAATCAGATAGCTCTTTTTCACCCCTTTAAAAGACTGTAGCTTATCTATAAGAATAGGTGGATCCGAAAATCCAACAGCCTGGTAGGGAAATCCTAGAGAACAAAATAGTTACAGAAACAATTTTCATAAACTAAAGGCTCATTTATCTTTTTATTCTAGTTGAAAACTTCAGATTTCAAATGATAATTACAAATGTGGGAGGAAAATGTTCTTGTTAGGTTATAAGAGTGGGAATTTCAGAGAAGTGAAATAATTTTGCCTGTATTCAGTTTTTGTATCAAATCACAGACTAACAATGCAATTTTACTCTAAAATCAGAAGAAAATTTGGGACAGAATTCAATAATATCAATATAAACACAATATCTATTTCCTGAATGTCTGTCTTTGGTATATATGGTCAGACCTAGCTTCAGTTTTCCTTCAGTGTAGTTAGCTTTGAACTCTACCCATTTACCTGGCCCTCAGACAGCTTGTTATATCCCTTATGAAAAAGTATAAAGAATATTCCATTAGTCACATTCTTTCATTTATTCATTATTTCAACTCTCTTCTTTCCCTTGGGCCAAGACTGAGGACACAGACACAGGTTTCTGTGATGAATTAAAAAAGATCAAAATTCCCTAAAAACATATATTACTAACCATTCTTTTGTCAACAAATTCTTGTTCTTAGCAAATTGTCAGTAAAAAAGACTTTTCAACTTGTCAAAGGATTTTCAGACACTGAAGGTGTCCTGCTCAGAACCTCTGAAGTCGTAATACATAGAGGAACTCTAACCACAAAGCGGTCACTGCGTACTGGAATTTTGTGGAAAGAATATACGTGTGAGTAATAGCTTTGAAAAATAAAGAAAAAGAGATAAAGGGAAGGAATGAGATTATTGCAAAGGGAATATTTTGATATAAGATATAAACTACATTAAAAACTAATGATGTACTGTATGGCGACTAGCATAACAGTGAAAATAAAAAAATAAAAAAAAAATAAAATAAACTTAAATACTTATTTAAATGCAATACACAACAAGAAAAGCCTGCTAAAGGTTTGAATATCATGGAGAAGCAATCTCTTTTAAGAAACTCATCCATCTTTAGTTTGGGGCAATTTTTTACTGCCTGAAAATGATAAGAAGGCCTAACACACTGCCAAAGCCTACTTTAACGTCAAATTGTTCCATTTTATATGATTTTTCATCACTAGATGACAACTTTGTCATGGTAGAGTAACTCAGAGACTTATCTTCTGGCACTTAAAACAAAGTGTATTATTAGGGCTTAACTAATTTTATTATTTTATCAACCTCATTTTGTTCTGGACTATAATTTAATTCTATCCCAGTCTGTGTCCAGTGAGTGACAAAATTACTCCAAGAAACGTGTATTATCTCAAGAAGTCTTTCAAAATTCAATCAAATATTATTGAAGATAAAGACAAATGTTAGTGGGATTTAATGTAGCCAGAGTTTTGGCAGATTTGTTTTAGTACTCACGTGTAACAGCAAGAGTGACATTTCCATATAGATGTAGATTTGCTTCAGTGAATCTGAACAACCACCTCTTAAGTCCCTGTATGTTGTTTTAAGATTAATTACAATAAATACTACCACTAAAAGATTTTATCCACAGATGCACCTGAAAGCATGTCCTCATTTAATGTGGTTCTATTCATTTTTCTGTTTTATGTGTCTTCCTAAATAAACTCTTTGAGAAAAGATATGAATCTCCAGGTGATCCCTATTTCCGTCTTAAGAGACAGGGCATAATTGTTTTTCACGTTTGTCTTCTATCACCTCTTATTTTAGCATTTAATCCTTCACTCATTAAAATAACTGCTTGAAAATGGCATTTGTTGGAAAGTTGTAGATATGCTAAGTGGAGTGTGACAAATGAATTCTATAATTTGAAAACCTACTAGCTATCAGGTAGTAAGCAATGGACTCTTGCCAGTTTTATTGACTATTAAAGAGACATGATAAAGCACATGATGCTATAGATACTCTTTCCAAGTTAAAGCTTGATGTGCTAAATTCTACATTGGGCCTTTTAATACTATCATTCTGGAGCCAAGTCTGACATCGGCAGATAAAAGTTGTTTTCCACGCCCCTCCCCCCGAAAGAGCATATTTTCTATAGCTAAATTATACATATTGAGTACCAACTCTGGGTGTTTTAGAAATGCCAATCTTGGTAGAATTTTTTTTTTAATTAGAGGACGTAAACATAAATATGTGTTAAAGTTTATTTTCACAAATTTGTAAGATTTTATTTTTATTTATTCTGTAAGCAATGATATACTACTCTCCCTCCAAGTTACCTGATGATTTTCTCTTTTAACGCAGTTCTCAAATTGCAATACAGCTCTTTTTTTTTTTAGATTTTATTTATTTGACAGAGCAAAACACAGCAAGAGAAGGTACACAAGCAGGGGCAGGGGGAGAGGGAAAAAGCAGGTTTCCCGCGGAGCCTAGAGCACAATGGGGGCTTGATCCCAGAACCCTGGGATCATGACCTGAGCCGAAGGCAGACGCTTAACCACTGCGCCACCCAGGCACCCTATACAATAGAACTCTTTACATGAAGTTATGTGAAGCCTAATAGCAAGTCTTAATGAATGCGATGACTTGAGGGTACGTGGTGTATTATATAGAAAGGTCCTGGAGTTGGGAATATAGGACTTTGTTGTTTACTAAATTTGTGTCCATTCCTCTGAATATCTCAAGTTTCTCACAAGTAAATTGTATGGTTGTGGTGAAGGTCACATTACATAAAATACATCACTTATATTTTTGTTGTTGTTTTGTTGTTGCTGTTTTAGAGAGAGAGAAAGTTGTGGGGGGAGGGCAGAGTGAGAGGGAGAGAGAGAATCTTAATCAGGCTCCATGCACCAGCACACAGCCCGAGGCAGGGCTCGGTCCCACAACCCTGGTATCATGACCTGAACTGAAAGCAAGAGTCAGAGGCTTAACGCACTGCCCTCCCAGGTGTCCCAAAATATATCGTATATTTTGAATGGTGGCTGACAAATAATAGGCCCTTAATAAATATAAATCTCTCTCCACAAGTACTTATAATCCAGATACCTCAACTCTGCTTTTAAATGTTTCATGAAATAAATAAATACCTATTTTTAATTCATAACTCTTCCTCTTATAATCATTCCAAGACATGTGCTTGCTCACAAGATTTAAACAAAATTATAAGGTGGTGATTTAAATACAATAAAATCTAATATTATTTTTAAAGAACTATTGGTAAATGTTTGATTCTTTTATAGAATACTAGCATCAGTGTGAACTATATTTATTTATTTTTTTAAGATTTCTATTTATTTGACAGAGAAAGACACAGCAAGAGAGGGAACATAAGCAGGGGGAGTGGGAGAGGGAGTGGGCGAGGGAGAAGCAGGGTTTCCGCAGGCCAGGGAGCCTGATGCGGAGCTCTATCCCAGGGCCCTAGGATCATGTCCTGAGCTGAAGGCAGCTGCTTAACCCACTGAGCCACCCAGGCATTCCATGGTTCCTCGAAAATAAATGTATTTCCAACAAGATTTTCTTTGTTTAGGGGCGCCTGGGTGGCTCAGTGGTTAAACATCTGCCTTCAATCATGATCCCAGGGTCCTGGGATGGAGCCCCCCATTGGGCTCCCTGCTCGTCGGGAAGCCTGCTTTTCCCTCTCCCACTCCCCCTGCTTATGTTCCCTCTCTTGCTGTGTCTCTCTCTGTCAAGTAAATAAATCAAATCTTTAAAAAAAAAAAAGACTTTTTTTGTTTAGTAAAAGAAATAGATAACGCTCATAATGACTTAATAATTATAATTAATATACTTACTTTCATGTCATTTTGACAATTATTTGCAGATGAATTCCAAAGACACTTTTTCCTTTTAGGCATGCAACCAATTCTTTTAAATCATCTCAAGTAAAATGATGCAAAACAAAAACTTCTAAAAAGCCTATTTATGAAATATAATATAGATAAAATACTCTGTAGCCACTCTGAGAGAGTTCCAACCCTTGGCTTGGAAATTGTTTTTAAATTTTAAATTTTTTAAATTTCCATATAATGTCTGTTGAAGCACTACCAAATTTCTAAGGTCTTTACATGTGTCAGGTGTCATATACACCCAACTGGTTCCTAGAAATATAACAGTTGATGATAAACTGTAACAAAAATTTTCCATGGAGTCAGAGAATTGTGAAGTATTAGACACAGATATGACTCAGGCTAACACGTTTCAAATAAATCATCTCAGAAAGAATATGTAACTATATATTTACTATCACCCCATTTTTTAGCTTTATTGGTAAAAAGAACTTAAAAATTGTATTTTGTTCAAAAGCTTACTACACTAAACTGAAATACTGAGATTAAAATAAAATAAAATAAAATAAAACAAAAAATGTGTTTATAAACATTTTATGTTTGTGTATTTATAAGCACAAACGAAGAAATTGGCTGCAAAAGAAGCATCCCCAACTTTTGTTTTGTTTTGTTTTTAAGATTTTATTCATTTATTTGAAAGAGAGAGAGAGCACAAGCAGGGGAGAGGAGGAGGGGCAAGGTTGGGGGAACTTGGCAAAGGGAGAGGGAGAAGCAGACTCCCTGCTGAGCAGACAACTGGATGTGGGTCTCCATCCCCGGACTCTGGGATCATGACCTGAGCTGAAGGCAGATGCTTAACCAACTGAGCCACCCAGCTGCCCCTTTAACTTTTTAAAAAAAATTAATGATTTTATTTATTTATTTGACAGAGAGAGACACAGCAAGAGAGGGAACACAGAAGGGGGAGTGCGAGAAGGAGAAGCAGGCTTCCCGCCAGCAAGGAGCCTGATGTAGAGCTCCATCCCAGGGTTCTGGGATCATGACCTGAGCCGAAGGCAGCTGATAAGCGACTGAGCCACCCAGGCGCCTCTTAACTTTTAATATTAAAGAGTTATTTATGTGGGAATGATATCCCTTGTCTACTCTCCATATTTTAATTTTTTTTACATTCTTACTAAATTTTTCCAAACAGCATTTTTATTCTTATTTTTTCCCTGATTTGTTCAACTTACATTAAGATTAGTCGGGACCAAGATTTACAATTATATTTATATTTACTATGCATATTGATGATAATAGTGACAACGATAATTTATACTTACTGAACAAATACTATAGTCCGGGCACCATGTTCAACACTTTGCATGCATTTATATTTTAACACCCACACTCTTATAGTGTAGATTATATTATTATTTCAAATTTACAGATTAAGAAACAGCTTTGGAGATGTTAATACCTCAACCAGGTCAGAGATTTACTAATGCTAACCATTTGACACCAACATCCAAGTTCTTAAACATTGGTATAATTTATTAAACTTTATTTGGTATACTTTATTAAACAAGTTTATTCTCTGCTATTGAGTAAGATTATCTGACTTTAATTTTTAAATTTTTTTAACTATTTTAAGTATAGAAAAGTGTACATGCAATAATGAACACTCATATACTTATCAGTAGGCATAAGTACTAAATCCTTACAGTAAAAATAAAATTCACTGCTTATACTACCCATGATATCACCCCTCTCCTCCTGACATCAGTCAAGAAGTGTCTACTTATAGGTGCATACATACAGTTTCACTTTTAGTATTAAAACATCAGCAGGTCGCATAAAAATGGTATTATGCTATATAATTTGTATTTCCTTTTCTACTTGTTTTGTTGTTGTTTGGTTTGATATGTTTGAGACATTCATTTTTGTCAATTTGTGTGGTTCCAGTTTATTTTTTATTTAATTTTTTAAATTTGTTTTAGAAAGAGAGAGAGAGAGGGCATGAGTAGGGGGGAGGGGCAAAGGGAGAGAGAGACTCCCAAGCAGAGTCCCCACTGAAGGCAGAGCCTGACGTAAAACTCGATGCCAGGACCCTGAGATCATGACCAGAGCCGAAACCATGAGTCAAACTCTTAACCAAATGTGCCACCCAGGCACTCCTGTGCTCCAGTATATTTATTTTCATGGTTTGATAGCACCCAATTACATGAACAACCGAATAATTTAATTGTCCTTACCCTCACTGAGGAACACTTTTTACCATAACATGGTATGAGGCTCTGATTATTTGTGTCTATTCATCCTCACCCCAACATGTGAGAGCTTCTCTAGGGTATATAACTGAGTGGAATTAAGTCATAATTTGGGGGTAGCTTTTACTCTATTAGATGATGCCAAATTAGTTATCAGTTGCTGTATGGACATTTCAATTCTCAAACAAATATTTATATTTTCTATTTCTCAACATTTCTATCAGCACTTTAGTTTACAAATACTAATTTTTGGCAATCAGCTTGGCCTTTAATGGTATATAATTTTGTCTATAATTTGTCCACCCTTAATAAGTAGTAATATGGAACATCTTTTCAAATACTGTATGAATATCATACATGTCTCTCTTTGTATTTCCTTTCTTTATGGATATTGATTATTTTTATTGATTTGATGTAACTTTTCATATAAGTGGTAAATATCATACTGTTATTTATTTTTTTACCTTGTATGGAGTTCTTTGATAAAGTTGTAAAGGTTTACATGATATAGCCATCTTCCATTTATGTTTTGTGATATTTTTGTCTTGGCATGGACTGTGATTATATGTTACATTAACATATAATATGACATATTTTCAATAGTTACTTGAGAATTTTTTTATCTGAAATAAAGATAATTTATCATGTGATTTATAAGCTTTTCAAAGAATGCTTTCCTCATTTAGGTCTTTAATTGGCATCAGTAAGTTTTGTGTATGTTGTTCAGTAGCTATCATGTTCTTTCACCCACAGAGGTAACCAATTATCTTCGCACCACTTATATCGCCATGCTCTGCTCACTGCTTTACATTGCCTTTGTGTCCTGCACCTGTCTGTGTGGATCTGCTTCTCCTCCGTACACCCTTTAACTGATCTATTTATATAATCTGGTGTTACTGGCATAGAATTCATTAATCCTGAGTTAACATATTCTAGCATATGGTAGGGAAATTTCCCAGTCTTCCTTTTGTATATTAGGAAGTTCTTTATTTCAATTAGATCTTTGCTTTCCTATGTAAATTTTAAAATTGGCTTTTTAGCTTACATAAAAAAAAAATTCTGTTAGGATTTCTTAATTGTTGCATGGTTTTTATTGGTGAAATTTTGGAATTCACATATTTATTCTAAGGAAACTTCCTGCTCAATATGATTTAGCTTTTATTTCTGTTTTCTTGAATGATATTTTTAAATCATTCACCCTCTTGAAGGTGATAGTATGTTTCTTGTTTATTTCTTATTCTTATTTCTATTCTCATTTCTTACTAATTTTTATTTGGTGATCAGTGATTTTATTTTCTTTTACCTTCCACTGACCATTCTTATTCCAATAGTGCCTTATTTAATCACTGTATCTTTTATATATATTTTACTATCTAGTAAGACAAATCTGTTTTCATTGCTCTTCTGTATAAGAACTCATTTTATTTTCATTACATGATTCATCTTTTCAGAAGAATGTCTCATATATATATATATAGAGAGAGAGAGAGAGAGCGAGCAAGAGCTTTAATTAGAATCATATGTCAACAAGTATATTCATATATATATATGAAGTATGAAAGCAGTTGATCTAATTACAATGAAGTCACTAGAAAATGGCATATTTCCTCATTTTCTGTATTAAACTGATTCTTAGACACTTTTATAAATAACATTTTGATACAGGGATGCACTTAAAATTGATGATGCCACAGCTTCATTAGTGTTCTATGTTACTAGTAGTATATAGAATACTAGTGTCGCTTACAAAAGAATCATCTTAGATAAAATAAAATGAGTTATTTAATTTTTCTCAATTTTCAGAATGCTTTTGATTCTATCTTCTACATATAGTTTAATTTTTCCCATATATTTGTAACATTCCTGCTATTACGAATAGGATCTGGATATGTGGTTTTGTGTGTATGCATGGCCGTGTATACACCTGTGGCTTCTTTCTGCTTATATTGTGTTGAACCCTTCTAACAATATATATTAGACATTTAAAAAATGGTTTAGCCTTATTGTCTCCCTTTATTCCTAAAGGGCAAAATGTTTTCAATTCTTTATATGATTTTTAATTATACTATCTTAAAGTATCTGTTGCTATTTTCTCTAGAAATTTCAAAGAAGAAAGAAGGAAATATGCATGTGCTCAAATTGTCATCTTGACCGGATATTTCAATAATGGGAAGAAAAAAATGTCACCATTTTTTTCCTTTATTTTCCCTCTTAGATTTAAGTGTTGGTGTTGTCACACTGCAATTGAATGAAATCGATCAAATGTCTAATTAGAAGTTCTCATATTTAGAATCTCAGGACAATAGGACTGCTTGACACGCTGCTATTCCTGCATGGCAAGTGCCAAGGTTTCCTTTTGGCAGTGTGTGCTTACATATTGGAGTTATCCAGGTCTTTTTTGAGCATGCTGTGGCAACTGTTACTACTTCTGTCTCCTAGAGCCAGCATTCTTCCCACAGGGCTATCACACAGAGATTAATGCAAGAATGTAATTACTCCACTCCATTTTATCAGTAGGCAATGAAAATAAAAAGTGAGACAGCCTCCATGAAAACAAATTTACTTTTCTTTTCTTTTTTTTTTTTTTGCTGAGAAAGTTTTTGTAAAATAGGGCTCTTGAAACATTTCCCTTTGTGTTCCTATAAATTGGAAAGCAGTTATGAAAAAATAAAACATAAATAATATGTAATTATGTGGCAATTAAGAGAAACCCTAAGATATGTTTCTTCTTTAGATGGCAATTTACTCATTTAGAATGGGTTTTCCCATGACTTGTGCTGATGCTGTCATTGGTAGTGTTATTGCTGTTGCAGGTAGAATTGGCCCATCTGTTACTAATCACAAATTCAAAAAGTTATATAAACATTACTTCAAAATATTTCTAAATGACTGAAGGGAGAAAAAATTAACTAAACTCAAAGCTATAACAGATCACACAGAAACTAGCTGAGAATTCCAGAGGCTGATTTACTTTAAACTAAATAAACTATGAGTCTAATGGAATATTAGTTGGACTGATGGAAAACAGGAAAATTTCCACTCGGTTCAACCATTCTGAGTTACTTAAATAATTCCAATCGGTCAAGAACTATGCTGAGACCTGTGTCTTTCTGGTCTTGTGGTGTGATTTTGGTTTTTATGTGGCATTAGCCTCTCTACAGCAGACCTAGTGTTCACTGTGCCTGAGGTGACCGCAGGGAAGTTCTAGGCCTGAAGCCTGCCACTATGTCATGTAGTGTCAAAAATCTGTAAATAGCAAAATTAAAACCACGAAATCGATAACATAGTATTTAGTAAGAGTATTAAGTATATTGTGTATATATTAACATTTCATAAATTGGAAGCTTAAGCCAACAGTGGAAAGAGGCTGAGAGGTGCACTGTAATAGGACAGTTTACACAGTGAAAAAGCAGGGGCTGTTTTTCTTTACAATAATTAGTTATAGCATTAGAATTTTCCCAGCCATGCCGCTATGGGTTAAAAGTGGTCACCCCATGCCAATTTGGGAGAACAGTTGAAGTTTCATTTATGATTTTCAGAGAAAAAGAAACAACCTAAGTTAAGTTTCACTTAGGTTCATGAAATAAGCTAGATTTAGTTTTGCTTCTGTGATTTAGACGGTTTTATTTACTTAGGAAATTTACAAGTCTGGTCTTCACTTTGTGTTTAATTGTAACAATGCACTGATGCTTGTCTCAATTTTCTGATTTATGTTTTCCTTTTCCTTGGTAATGGAACCTTACCCTGAACCCTGGCCTTCTTTATTTGGTCCTGGAAGCTTGCCTGGCTCCTCAGTGTCTTTTTCTCTGTGCCTTATTGACCCAAACTACTTTAATTTTAGGTGAGATCATAACCGTATACTTCCTCTTCTGGCGACCACAACTAATTGACAAAATGGAATTAAGGTTTTCACAGCTTAAAGGCCAGAACAGGAACTAGTACAGTTCCTAAAATCTCAATTCTTGCTATTTTGGAATGAGAAGTCCCAGCATGCTTCTTGATCAAGTAGTTGTAAGATCTTTTTTTGGTCATATTTATATTTAAGAATTTTAATTCCAGAGTCCCTATCCACACTCCTAATTCCCTTCAAACACTGGCCAATACATGACACGACATGTTTTCACTATTTATTTTTATATTTTTACATAGCCCACCTGGATTAGAATACAATTCTTATGATAAATCTGTTGCATATATCAACTTCAAAGTGTTAATGTGTTTTTTTCTCTTTAACAAATAAACAAATAGTTTATATATAAAATCTAATTTTCAACATATATAAATATACCCTATCTATATTCTGTTTGGTCTCAGAACTAATTTTTTTTTAAGATTTTATTTATTCATCAGAGAGAGAGAGCACAGGCAGAGGGAGAAGCAGAGAGAGAGGGAGAAGCAGACTCCCTGCTGAGCAGGGAGCCCGATGCAGGGCTAGATCCCGGGACTCTGAGATCATGACCTGAGCCCAAGGCAGACGCTTAACCAACTGAGCCACCCAGGTGCCCCTTGGTCTTAGAACTATTAACAGAAGAAAAATAGTAGGTATAAAATGCAATGATTTTGAAATTTTATTTTACATTGATAGATGAGAAAAATAAGTCTGTAAGCTGTCATGTATTCATTTATGCATGCTTTTGAAATATTCACTTAGGGTCTATTATTTGGTAATGTAGATCAGAAGTAAAATAAACCCAGAGCCCCAATGTTCCAATTCTTAATCTAGCACTCTGATCACAGAAGATCTATTACTGTATTTGCAACCATAATTGGTGCTGATCTATTGGAAAAAAGTTGTATTATGAATAGTTTTGGGTGCGAATAAGTATTCATCCTTCGGCAGCTTCATCCTTCTAAATATGGCCCAAAGTTACCTTATAATTTCTACACATATCACTGTGTAAATATCATGTAACCTGGAAAATATTAAAAATAAATAAGTATATTTGATTCATTTTCAAAAGTATCAAGCACCATCAGTTTTTCGTTCATCTTTTGGACACATATAATTAACAGAAATATTTATTATAAATATATTTTTTCTGTTGATAATTCAAGAAGAGAAAAAGTTCTTAAAGTTTCTATTTAAAGACTAACCTTAGGGGCGCCTGGGTGGCTCAGATGGTTAAGCGTCTGCCTTCTGTTCAGGTCATGATCCCAGGGTCCTGGGATTGAGTCCCGCATCAGGCTCCCTGCTCCTTGGGAGCCTGCTTCTCTCTCTGCTTCTCTCTCTCTCTCTCTCTCTCCCTCTGTCTCTCATGAATGAATAAATAAAATCTTTAAAAAAAAAAAAGACTAACCTTAGATTTGGCAAGTGATTTCAAACTCTGTCTAGCCAAGTAACCCTAGAACACTGATAATTACCGTATAACATGGAATATGCATTTCTGATTTATAGACATTATCATGTGTGTATATTTAATGTGAGAAAGTGACAACAGTATTTACAATGAAACATATATGAACAAGTTCAAAATGTATTTTAATGGAAAAGGGTTGTATTAACTATTAGAAATAAGTCAATCAGAGAAGGACATGTATCATATGACCTCACTGATATGAGGAATTCTTAATCTCAGGAAACAAACTGAGGGTTGCTGGAGTGGTGGGGGGGTGGGAGGCATGGGGTGGCTGGGTGATAGACATTGGGGAGGGTATGTGCTATGGTGGACGCTGTGAATTGTGCCAGACTGTTGAATCACAGATCTGTACCTCTGAAACAAAGAATACAATATTATGTTAAGGAAAAAAAAAAGTAGACAGCAGGAGGGGAAGAATGAAGGGAAATAAATCGGAGGGGGAGTTGAACCATGAGAGAGAATGGACTCTGAGAAACAAACTGAGGGTTCTAGAGGGGAGGGGGGTGGGGGGATGGGTTAGCCTGGTGATGGGTATTAAAGAGGGCACGTTCTGCGTGGAGCACTGGGTGTTATGCACAAACAATGAATCATGGAACACTACATCAAAAACTAATGATGTAATGTATGGTGATTAACATAACAATAAAAATTCAAAGAAAAAAAGAAATGACTAGATAGTAGCTAACTAATTTCCTTTTTTTAAAAAAAGATCCATTTATTCATTTTAGAGAGAGATAAAGAGAGATAGAGAGTGTGCAAGCAGGAGAGAGGCAGAGGGAGACAGAATCCTCAAGCCAACTCCAGACTCGCCGCTGAGTGCAGAGACGCGGGGCTCTATCCCAGGACCCTGAGATAATGACCTGGGTCAAAATCCAGAGTTGGACACTCAACCGACTGAGCCACCCAGGCACCCCTAATTAATTTCCTATTTATTAAGCCTCCTTAAGGGGCGCCTCGGTGGCTCAGTCGTTAGGCATCTGCCTTCGGCTGGGGTTATGATCCCAGGGTCCTGGGAATGAGCCCGAATTGGGCTCCCTGCTCGGCGGGAAGCCTGCTTCTTCCTCTCCCACACCCCCTGATTGTGTTCCCTCTCTCGCTGTGTCTCTCAAATAAATAAATAAAATCTAAAAAAAGAACAAAAAACCCAAAACCGTCAACAAGTACTTTTAGGAAGTGTACTCTTCTAATTAAATCAGTGGATATGTATTGTATATTGTAACAGCTACTTTATAAAAACATCTCATGAATAAAGTTTTCAGGAAAATATTTTAGATTAAATTCTCCATTAGTCTATTAAGTGAAAGACAATAGAATATTTCTGTTATCCCATGTCTAAATTAATCTAACATAGGTAAGCGAATTTTATTGATCTGCTCTTAGGTTTTTGTATGACAATGGGGAATATATAATATCACCTTTATTTTCTCTAAATCGTAGAAGTTACAGTGTTTCTCATGCATACCAGAAACACTAAATTTCTTTCTCTTTTGTTATAAAATCCGTTTTATAGTAGCACTAGGGAAGCTACTTTCATTTATACATTAATTGAGAAACAATAGTGGAAAAACGTTAGCAAGATGATAAAAGAAGACTATTTCACCTAAACTTAGGTGTCACTTGTTCATTCCTGTTAGATAGGAAAATAACAAGACTATCCAATTAATTACTTGCATAGATTGAAATTTTGCAGCTATCTCCTGGCAAAAATGAGAAATCTATTAATCAATGAAAATGAAATGAATCATAAGCTCCCCTGCTCCCTATGCACAATTTTAATTTTTGTCTGATATGGGCTGAGATGTTTGTATAGATTTGAAGATGAATAAGTTCATTTATTTAGTCAGATTTCATTCATTAAATTGTTCTATGTGTCTCTGCTATTATGATATCAAACTACTCTAGATAAAATCTTATTCAGTTTTTAAGACAAGAGGCTTATTATCCCTAAAGGATGACTAGAATGTTGAAAGCCAATATGTGATAAGTTTATAACTCCCTTGTTTTCAGCATAATTGAGAAAATATGATTTATAAGCAGACAGAGCAGTACTACTGCATATACTTAATCATATTGAAACGTTTCTGGTGAAATTACAGGGATGTTTCCTATCAAATAAACTTCGTATGTGTGGGTAAAATAGTCTAGCTAACTTTTGCTAAATAAAACTACCTATCAATTTCCTTTTAGTGGGAAAATATAGTATTCGTAGGGCCACACTTATTGCAGGTTGACTGTCTTCTAAACACCTGCATACTTTATTTTTCTTTATCTTTGGGCTAGCCTGATCAAATGTCTCATTCAAATCTGTAGAGAATTCTGTGCCTGAGTGTAACCATAAGTTCAATATTCTATCAAAATAACTATATCTCTATAATTCTAAGGTCACTACAGAAATCACTGCAATTTAGAAAGGAGAAAAGAAAATACCAGACCCTTCTACGGAATTAAAGGTAATGTTATTGATTTAAGCAAACTGTATCAAAGGCCAAGTCGAGAGGATCATAGATAAATATTAGTTGTTATGAGATAAAAAATAACTAGGAGTATTAAATTGCTATCTCTGTGATTTTATAAAATCTGTTAACATTGAGTAAATCCATAGATAGATTTTGGAGATTTCCATCAAGTCAATTAGAAACTTTCCCTTCAGTCAGGCCTCTTAATAAAGTTTTGAAATTTAACAGTAGGAAAGGAAAAATACGTAAAGCCAGTTGCTAGTAATTTCATGATATATCCTGGAATTTTGTGCCAAATCTTAAGGACAAGGTGTTCAGCTCTACTTAATACTATCAACAACTGAAGAGACTCTTTGAAAAACTCATCATCTCTTATGTCCCCCACTACTTCACCTCCCATTATGTATCCATGCATATCTCAGTGGATTCCTCTTATCATCATTCCTCTGACAACTTCAGGTCCACCAGCTCTCTTCGCTATTTCCATGTTACCCTTATGCTTAAAATAATATTTCTTCTGTTCCAGCATTGGTAAACCTGTAAGGCTGGGATCTATCATATAAATGTTGAGTAAACCCCCCTTTACCTAGAATATTGCTTTATCCTTAGAACTTTTTTATAATTGAAATGATATCCTCTATTTCAAAGTGCACAAATGTTTCTAAAAGCTTTAGTTACTCCTTGGTGTTTGGTCTGTGGTCTGTGGCCTAAAGGTTTCTATCTCTGATATCACAGTATTACTCTTGTCTAACCCCTTCACCCATCCATCTATCCATTGATCCATTCATCCATCTCTCTACCTATTATTTTAATATTTTTAATATTTATTGAACATCTACTGAATGTTACATAATATTCCTGGTGTAGGGACTACATATTGCACAAATGAGATAAAGTTTTTGCCATCATAGTCTCATGTTCAGGTAGGGTAAGGAATAAACATATACATTATGCAGGAAACAAGTGTTGGTGAGGATTTGGAGAAAAATATGAAAGAGGGCACATATTGAATGGAGCACTGGGTGTTATATGCAAACAGTGAATCATGGAACACTACATCAAAAACTAATGATGTAATGTATGGTGATTAACATAACATAATAAAATAAAAAATAAAAATAAATTAAATTAAAAAAAGATCACAGATGAAATAGCAATACTTAAAATGGGGGGAAAAAAAAGGAACCCTCTTTCACTGTTGGTGGGAATGCAAACTGGTGCAGTCACCGAGGAAAACTTAAAAATAGAACTACCCTGGAATCCAGCAATTGCACTACTAGGTATTTACCCAAGGAATACAAAAGGTCTAATTCAAAGGAATACATGCACCCCTATGTTTGTAGCAGCATTATTTATAATAGCCACGTGTCCATCAACAGTAGAATGGATAAAGAAGCTTATTCAGTCATAAAAAAAGAATGAAATCCTGCCATTTGCAATGACATGGATGGAGCTAGAAAGTATAATGCTAAATGAGAAATAAGTCTGTCAGAGAAAGACAAATACCATATGATTTCACTCAAATGTGGAATTTAAGAAGCAAAACAAATGACCATAGGGGAAAAAAGAAAGAGGCAAACCCAAAAACAGAATCTTAACTATAGAGAACAAACTGATGGATACCAGAGGGGAGGTGGGTGGGGGCATGGGTGAAATGGGTGATGAGAATGAAGGAGAGCACTTGTTGTGATGAGCACTGGGTGATGTATGGAATTGTTGGATCACTATGATGTATACCTGAAACTAATATAACACTGTATGTCCACTATACTGGAATTAAAATAAAATTTATAAAAAAGAATAAAAAACAAAAAAATATGTGTGTCATGTAATTACTTGATGCCTGCTAATAGGGATAAGGAATCTTAGGTGTGTCTGACTATTTCATAGAGGGCAATCAGGCAGAGTCTCTATGACAAGGTCACATTGGAGCAGGTTAACAAAAAGAAGTATAGGAGTGAGCATTTGTGGTGGCATCAGGAGGATTTCAGAGGGACATAAGAGTAAGTGCAGAGGCCTTGAAATAGGAAACTTCTTGGTGTTTTCCATGCCCGGAAAAGAAGCAAATATTACTGGAAGAGAATAAGCAATGGGAAAAAAGTTTGAAAATGAAGAGAGGGAGAAAACTACACATAGCTTTGTAGCGCATTATAAATACTTTGATTTATACTCTGAATAAAATGGGAGGCTATTGTAGTACTTTGTACACTGTTTATATGATTTTATTTTGCTTTTAAAAGATCTCTGACTGCTGTGTGGAGACTGCATGTTGGAAAGAGAGAGGACAGTTAAGATAATATTGAAATAATCCAGGTGACATATCACTCCAGTTTGCACCAGAATAATAAGGGTGATTGGACTGTGTATGTATCTATGGGTGTGTATGCATGTGTGTGTGTGTTTGCAAATTTTGTGAAGGAAATTTTTTTTTGGATATTAAGATGATTTGAATATAGGGTAAAAGAGAAGGGAATCAAACATAGTTTCAATTTTTGTGAGTGTATTTCTTTATGCGTGTGAATGTGTGTGCCACAGTATCTAGTTAATGTAGTGTCCATCAACAGAATTATCAGATTGTGAGAGAATAGTTTCGCCAAAAGGATATTTTCTGTCCTGGATTTAAGTTTGAGGTAACTTCTAAATGGAGATTTCATATTTGCAGTTTGACACACAAATCTGGGTTTAAATTTAGAGTCTAGTGTGAAGAGGCAAAGTTTGAAATCCTTAGCATGTTAATGATATTTGCAGAAACAAAACTCAAAAACACTCAGTGTTGAGGATAAATAAAATTAAAAAAAGAGAGAGAGAATGGCGCCTCTAAGATACATCTTAGAAATTAGGTAAGACTCTACAGAAGAAACTGAGTAGAAGTCACGCACATTACAAGAGAACCAAAATGAATAGTGTTCCAGAATTCACATGAAGAAATTTCTCAAGAAGGAGGGTATGATAAACTTTGTCAAATACTCCTGACAGTTCCAGTAAGATGAAAGCTAAAAGTTTTGTGTTAGATTTGGCAATATAGAAGCTACTTGTGACCTTGACAAGGAATTTCTTTAAACTAGCAGGCAGGTCTGACTAGAATAAACTCAGGTAATAATTGGAGGTGAAAAAATGGAGATAGTGAGTGTGATGATGTTTATTTAAGTTTTTGGGTTTCAAGGAGAGACGAGAAATGAGGTAGTTGTTAGGGGAAAAGCAAGATCAAGAATATATATATATATATATATATATATATATATATATATATATATATATATATATATTTTACTTTTGGTATGTAGGAAACGTTATACTGTCCTTTACTATTATACCTATAGCATTTGTTTGTTCAAACAGAATGATGGTTAAGAGGAAGAATATAATTCCAAGAAGGGATGAAATCGAATTTACAAAGAAGGTTGCCGTAAAAGCCTTTACCCATCCTAACAATACTTAAAACAATTTATGTGGAAGCAAATTTATTTATGTGTGAAAAGAATGTGTGGGGACACCTGGGTGGCTCAGATGGTTAAGCGTCTGCCTTCGGCTCAGGTCATGATCCCAGAGTCCTGGGATCGAGCCCCGCATCGGGCTCCTGGCTCAGCAAGGAGCCTGCTTCTCCATCTCCCTCTGCCTCTCTCCCTGCTCATGCTCTCTCTCTCTCTCTCTCTCTCTCTCTCTGTATCTCTGTGTCTCAGATGAATAAATAAAATCTTTTAAAAAAAGAATGTGTGGAATGTCTTTTTTAATTTCTCCTATTTTCACTGAAAAATAAGTAGCGTGTTTATCAATAGAGTTTAGGGGCAGAAGAAGAATTTCTGGAGGCTTGAAGAGATAAGAGAATTTGTGAAAAAGGCATCTAGGAAAGTGGGAGGGTGGAGTAGAAAATGTGGCAGATAAATTGGAAAACACATAGAACTTATTAAGATATTTTTGGTCTTGAATATAAGTGAAGGCAACCAGTGTGGTTTTCTGAGTTTTTCAAACATATACACCCATCTAGAATTAGGTACAAAGTAGGTAATACTTTGGAGTTAACCAGAGTAGGGGTTAAGATAGGCAAAAAGAATGGTAAAACTGATATTCATGATTTGTAATTGACCATTTTGTAGGCTAAACTGAATGGACTTTGATACACTTTTATATTAAAATGAATATGAGATTATTTTTTACTGGAGAAAATAGAATTTTTTTCCCTTTATTTGAATCCATAATAGCTGAGAAAGAAAGAAGAGAGAGAGAGAGGTTGGGAAATTCCTCTTCCCTTTGTTACCATTCTTATATTGTATTATTTTAAGGTCTGATGGAAGCAAAATCATTTTTTCCCCTGACTTACTGCATTTAGGACTAATTTTCCTAATCTCATTGATGCAATTTAAGGTCAATCCCATGGCTTTTATTTTCACTTTTATATAGTAAAATTATCCAATCTTTTTTAGCTCAAAATAAATTCATTTTATTAATTAAAATGCCTACCTATTTGTAATGATTAATTTTGTGTGTCCACTTTGCTAGGCCATGACACACAGGTATTTGGTCAAACACCAAACACAACACTGTATGTTAACTATACTGGAATTAAAATAAAATGAAAAAAGTCTAGATGTTTCCATTAAGGTATTTTTTTATATAAGATTAACATTTGAATCAATAAACTTTGATTAAAAATAGAAATATAATCCAGCAATTGCACTACTAGGTATTTACCTAAAGAATACAAAAATACTAATTCAAAGGGATGCAAGCACCCTGATGTGTATGGCATCATTATTTACAGTAGTGAATATATAGAAACAGCCCATGTGTCCATCAACTGATGAATGGATAAAGGTGTGTATATATACAGTATATCTGGAATGGAATATTATTCAGTCATAAAAAATGAAATCTTGCCATTTGCAATGATGTGGATGGAGCTGGAGAGTATTATGCTAAGGAAAATAAGGCAGGCAGAGAAAGACAAATAGCATACGATTTCACTCAAATGTGGAATTTAAGAAACAAAACCAATGAGCAAAGGGGGAAAAATGAGAGAGAGAAGCAAACCAAGAAACAGACTCTTAACTAAAGAGAACAAACTGATGTATACCAGAGGGGAGGGGGATGGGGGATGTGTGAAATAGGTGATGGGGATTCCGGAGTGCACTTGTTGTGATGAGCACCAGGTTATGTATGGAATTGCTGAATCACTATATTGTACACCTGAAACTAATGTTACATTGTATATCAATCAACTGGAATTTATTTACTTAATTTTAAAATATTTATTCTTTTTTTCAAGATTTTATTTACTTATTTGAGAGGGAGAGAGAGAGAGAGAGAGGGGAGTAGGAGAGGGAGAGGGACAAGCAGACTCCAGGCTGAGTGCAGAGTTCGACGTGGGACTTGATTCCTGGACCCTGAGATCATGACCTGAGCTGAAATGTAGAGTCCAACGCTTAACCGACTGAGCCATACAGGCACCCCAATCAACTGGAATTTAAATACAAACTGAATATAATTGAATCCATAGACTGAGTGAAGCAGACTATTTTCCATTATGTGAGTGGGCCTCATTCAATCAGTTGAAAGTTTTAACACAAAAAAATAAAATTCCCTGGAGGAAGAGGAACCTTTATCAATAGACTGCCTTTGGACTCAAACTGCAGTTTTTCCTTGGGTGTCCAGCTTGCTGGCTTAGCCTGCAGAATTTAAACTTGTCAGCCTTTATAATCACAGGAGACATTTTTAAAAATCTTTCTCTCTTTCTTTCTATTTTATAGATAGATGACAGATAGATGATAAACACTTAGATCCATAGATATATACATCATTTATACACACACATACACACACACACACACACACACACACACACACACATAACCTATTGGTCTGTTTCTCTAGAGAAGCCTGATTAAAATACTATATAATAGGCACCTTCTGAATTACGTGGAGATAAACTTGTATTCTCCCTCTGCCTTAGAGTGCTCCATTTTAGACTTCTGAAGTCGTTGTAATTGATTCTCTAATTTTCTCCAGTCTAATGCTTCTTTGCCTCACAATCTTTTCAGCTTGCTAAACCTGGTTAATGATCCTTCCAATGTTGAGAAACACCCAGGCCAGTGTTAGTTGACTAGGACTGTAAAGATCTGTCACTGACATTCTCCAAGTTCTGGGCAATTGGACTCTGTCTTTCACAGAATGCTTTGCAGACTTTTCAAACTGTCCTCTGCTGGGGACCCTTCACCTGTGTTTCACTTAAAAGAGTTATATTTCCACCAGACAGCCACTTAAAATTCCTCCCCTAACTCTCTTGATAGGGTCCATGCCTCCTCAGGCCATCAACTGAGAAAGATGTAAAAATAGCTGACCTCCAGCATTTTTTTCTTCCTCCTGAGAGACAGCTCTAAGCCTTCCTTGTCCCAACACTCTCTAGGAGCTGTCCTCAGGAAGGTGCCTCTCCAGGGTCTGTCCTTCATTAAGTCCTCCTGAAATTAACGCTTCGAGCTCTGTGAGCAGACTTCAGCAGACAAATATCCAATTCTGTTTGCTCTTTTCATAAAGCCCTTTTGACTAAACTTGATGTGAGATTGAAAATAATTCTCTCCCTTTCTCCATTGTGAGAGAAGAGAATATATTCCAGAGCTGTGATATTCACCAAGGAAATTCTAGTATCCAATTTATTGAGGTTTTAATTTAAATCATTTTTTTATATCCACCTTCCAAATGGGCCACCAGTGTTACAAAACATAAGTGTTAAATCTAAGTGAAGCAAATGTTTTCTTCTCGTAATTTCTGTTTTCTTCTGTGTGCTTTCAGAATTATAAATTCTAACTCTGATGCTATAATATGTAATTCTAAATATAAATATAAATATGTATCTGATCCTTTCTATTCCAAATAAGAATGCGAATTACAAGATATTGTTGTTTATGTTGCTTTGTTTGTGCTTATCTCCACTTTTAAATGTGTTTATTTCTCATATAGGGCTATTCTCCTTTATTCTTTTAGGGTTTAATTAGGTATTTTCATTAACCACTTGGAACAAAGTACATAAATACATAATGAACAAACACACAACTTAACAATTGTTTGAGGATCCTGGCAGTTCATGTTGATCTGAAGCAGATACAAACTCAAGAGAAGTGACTTCGTAGCCACTCACGCTGGGAGAATCAAATTGGGAGTTGGGTGTGAGAAAGTTTGCATGCGAACTGAATTTTTACCCATTAAAAGGAAATATAGATTGAATTTCTGTCAGAAACTGAAATGTGTGTTTTTCTTTTTGAGGGTTAGAAAATATTTTTTTCCTTTTTCAGAAGAATTTTGAAAAGACTTTGTAAAAAGGGATTTTGGTACCTACATTCACTGAAACATATTTTTCTTATTGCTGTGCTGAGATTTTATAGAAAATAATTCTCAGGGGCGCCTGGGTGGCTCAGTCTTTAAGCGTCTGCCTTCGGCTCAGGTCATGATCCCGGGGTCCTAGGATAGAGCCCCACATCTTGCTCCCTGCTCAGTGAGGAGCCTGCTGTTCCCTCTCCCACTGCCCCTGCTTGTATTCCCTCTCTGGCTGTGTCTCTCTCTGTCAAAATAAATAAATAAAATCTTTAAAAAAAAGGAAAAAAGTAATTCTCAGTTGGAAAAAAATCACTAAAATATGTATTATAAACATGATCATTTTTTAAAAATGCAGTTAGTGCCTCTCACAGCCTGTGTTTTCATGAGAATGTAGCCAGATGACTTATCTTGTGAATTTCCCCAGAAGCTAGCCTGTTTGTCAAGAAATAGCAGGAGGGCAAGGAATTAAATTTTTATTAGTGCTATTGTTCAAGCTTATGTGGGAATCATATACAAAATATATGTGTATTGATTTATTTTGCTTAAATTTAAAACAAAATGTAAAATTTTAAGAATGATACAGTATTTTAGCTTAGTGTTATATTTCCCTTATTTGAATATTTAATTTTATATTACAGAACTAGACATTTAGAAATAAATGATGGCATTTTATTCTGTTAATAATATTTAGATAAAAGGGAGTTTTTATAGATGAAATAATAAAATTTGAGATATATTTTGATTGTTAAAATCTTTAGCTAAACTTATGACTAATTTCAAGCTATTTAGAGGGCTCTTTATGCAAGCACTTACTTGTGATAATGATTTAGTATGCACATTTAGTAGTTATCAATTATATTATACATATATTATTAAAGCTACAAAAAAGATAAAATGATTCAATTTGGAGGAAATAAAGACTACAATATATTCTCAGTCAAATTATTAAATACATGATTTTTTTTCTGGATAATTTCTTCTGAAACCATTATTTTTCTTGGTGCTAATCTTGATTTCCATTTTCTGTCCTGTTTTCTTAGATCCAAAACTCTATGGAACACTCCTGCTTCCAGTGGGATAAGTTTAGTCTTTACAGTAACCGCATAGAGTCAGAGAGCAGAGAAGTTGTGTTCTAGATAAAATATAAGGATAAGCAAAACACTGTGGGAGATGAAACTCTTTAATGGTGCTCAAATAAAGCAGATGTGTAATCAGCCGAACCTTGAATAAACTCTAAGCAGTTTATATTCAGTAATTATTAAAATTAAATCATCAGATTACTGATTTTTACTGAAACATTCAGTATTTTATACATTTTTGTTGAGGTTTCTTTGTGCTAGATATTGCATCAAGCATTTATAGGATTCAAAAACTAAAGTGGACATTATTTCATAAAATTTTGTTAGTGATTAATCTGTTGGAGAATCCATACTGGGGTACTGCCTACGACACTTAACATGTATGATACACTATGGTGTTAGAGACACTATAAATTAATAGTGATTGCATTGTAATTACTGGATTACTGAGTTATAGATAATTTCTGAATCCAAAAGATATTTTATATCCATGTGGTCTTTTTAACAATTGGTAGAAAATGTCCCTTCTTTAGGATTTTTGAACTTTGGTTTGTTGGTTTTATGTGTTCCTCAAAGTGGCTAAAGCTCTAAACAGATACTGGTTGCCTGGTTTTCTATAACATATAGAAAGTTAATGTGTAGAAAGAAAGGAAAATGAAATGGAGCTACAGAAAAATATAGAGCTCACAAGCAGATAGAAAAACCCAAACCCAAACAAATGCTTTAGCCCTAATTATGGTTATCAAATTCCCAGTTTTGAGTTTGCTCAACCAGACACTTTTTTTAAAATTTTTATTGTTATGTTAATCACCATATATTACATCATTAGTTCTCGGTGCAGTGTTCCATGATTCATTGTTTGTTCATAACACCCAGTGCTCCATGCAGAACGTGCCCTCCTCAATACCCATCACCAGGCTAACCCATCCCCTTACCCCCCTCCCCTCTAGAACCCTCAGTTTGTTTTTCAGAGTCCATCATCTCTCATGGTTCGTCTCCCCCTCTGACATACTCCCCTTTTCTTCCTCTCCTGTTATCTTCTTTTTTTCTTTTTTCTTAAAATATGTTGCGTTATTTTTTTCAGAAGTACAGATCTGTGATTCAACAGTCTTGCACAATTCACAGCGCTCACCGTAGCACATAGCCTCCCCAATGTCTATCACCCAGCCACCCCATCCCTCCCACCCCCAACCACTCCAGTAACACTCAGTTTGTTTCCTGAGATTAAGAATTCCTCATACCAGACACTTTTTGCTCAACTCCTCTTTATATTTCATGAAGTACCCCTGTGTCCCAACATAAATCTCCCTCACCCCTCTTTTTGGTTTCACATAAAGTTGATTTCAGTCACTTGTAATTAAAGTAATGCTTATCAACACAGGACATAATATTTTTTATACTGATAAGAAATATTTTGTGAAAACAGAATGACGTACTCTGATCCAGAAGAACCCCATCACTCAATTACAATTTCTGCTCAGTTTTTGTATACATGTGCCATTTTTCCCAGAGTAAGAATTCAAAATGAATGAATTGTAACTGAAAAGGTAGTGGAACGCATTCAAATAATCTAAACAAAATAGCCTGCTAAAAGACCTGATTCTCACGTGCTTCAGTTATGTTTGTGATAGAAAATAATTTAATGACAGAAACAAAAATCTTGAGAATTAGTCTTTAAATATAATATATTGTAGGTTTTTAATTTATTTCAGGATGACTTGTATATTTATTAATAATATGGTTATAACACTACAGTGAATAATTATCTTGAGTCATTATATATTCACATTGTTATAATAGATTCCAACTCCCATTTGCCCTATATTTTCAAATTTGATGGCAATATTAATATTTTCACTATTGTTTGTTTTGTTTTTTTGAGGATTTATTTATTTACTTTAGAGAGAGAGAGTGTGCATGAGCAGGGGAGAGGGGCAGAGGGAGAGGGAGACAAGCAGACTCTGCGCTAAGTGGGGATCCCCACGTGGGGCTCAATCTCACCACCCCTAGATCATGACCTGAGCCAAAATCAAGGGTCAGAGGCTTAACTGACTGGCCCACCCAGGTGCCCCTTGTTTTGCTTTTAATAAAGAAAAATCAAATTGTCCAGCCTAGAGTCTTATGCCATCTCACTGGCCGCATTCTCTTTCTCTGCCTCTTTCTCAGGAATAACCCAATTCTCTTTTTGTGTTATGATTAATCATTTAGTGAAGATGTCATTGTCAGTTCCATGTGGCTTAACAAAATATTTCTTCCCAGTATATGCTCTTATCAAGCACAATTTTAATGAATAAAAATACCCCTACCCCATTAAAATATTTATCAGATAACGATATGCAAGAACCATTTGAGCCTAGTGGGGTATTGTGGTCAGTACCAGTCATGGTTATTGGTTGTAAGCAATAGAATTAACTCTGGCTGATATAAGCAAGAAGTAGAATTATTTTAAAGGTCTGAGAATGTGAATGGGTCACTAAAAGGCTGGAGAAGTAGTTTTTAAATAAGGCTTCAACTAGCACGTCTGTGGAAGTTAGTAATTAAGAATAGTCAATGTATTTCACCCACTCCTGTATATCACCACTGCCAGTGGATGTAGCTGCCCTTGCTATATACCTCTGAGTATTACAATTTACTCTCTCTTTCCAACTGAGCCGCTCAATCAAGAACCTAAGTTGTTGGCAGGAGAGAATAGGCTATTTATCAATGTCCTGTCTTGTGGGGCAAAAAAAAAAAAGAAAGAAATTAGGGAATAATGTCCAAGGGGAATAATAGAAAATTCCCAAAACTTGCTAAAGGATTAAAATATCCTACAGGCAAGAAATGAAGATGCTGGACTTCTATTTACTACAAAAATTAAAGACATGGACGGCAAGAAATAATAAAGAATAAAATAAGAAGTGGGAAGAATCTTAGGGTATTTTTGCTCAAGTATTTTTAATTAAGTTTGTTTAAAATCCATCTGATTTTTTCTAATTAAAGAGCATATTAAATCAATTTAAGATGCACTTTTATTCATAAAATGTACAATTAAAAATAGGAATATTAGTATTCAGGAGTATGAAAGGAAATGGTTACACTCCACTGGTCAGAAATGCATAAACTAGGAAAAATCATACTGGAAATTTATTTGATAATAAACAGAAAAATATATTAAGTGTACATATCTTTTGATGGATCATTTCATGTTCAAGACCTTATAATTACATGAGTAGATGTATGCACTATGCTTACCAATAAATATGATCTCCTGATGTCTTTGCCCCACTCTTAACACTCTCCTTCCACAGACTTGATTGTCATAACCAGCCTGCCAGCAATTCCTATTTTTTCTTGCTCCAGAATTTTAACACAATGTGTAATTCCCACTGCTACCTCTCCAGTAGAAGTCCATCATTTTTGGCCTTGAGCACTGAAGCAACCTCCTAACTAATCTCACTGCTTCTCTGTTTGTCCACCTATTACTCTATCCTTAACTAGATAGCCAAAATAACATGAATTCAGACCATGCTACTCTTTTTTTTCTTAATGAATTCCCAAAAGACTTATTGTTTTTCTGCAGTAAAAGGTAGTGTCTATGACCCCTAAAATTTGGCATGACCTGACCCTCTGCTACCTCCTGATGTCATCCCTGTCTTCTCATTTCTACTTCAATCCAGTACTTTGGCCTCATCCCCATGGTATGCTGCCACTTTTGGATTTTGTACTTGCTGTTCTCTCTTTCTGGAATGTTCTGCCAGATATCCATGTGACTAGCTTCTGATTCATGTCTTCATCAAAATACTGTCTCAGAGAAATCTTTTCTGATCACTCTAATAATTCACACAGCAAACTCTGCTAATCTGTGCCTGCTTTTCTCAGTATTTAGCACAATACAAAATATTATATATATATACTATTCTATGGCATTTAGTGTGATTTTCACCAAGTAAGATTGCAAATTCTATAAGGATAAAGATTTATGCCTGTTTTTAACACTATTATTTCCTAATAACAAAGCATAAGAATAGAAAGTTGGAAATACACCTCTAAAAGATAGATAATTTGTTAAATTGGTTTTGATATATAACATAATGAAGTCACTAAAATTTTGTTGTACAAGAATACTTATTAACTTGGAAAATAGTTTATCAAATAATTTTATATTACATTGTTTATGATAATGCTTTTTAAAATTTTACTAAAGCATAAATAGTTGCATACACTGAAATGTTAACAGTGATCATCTTTTTGAGTTATGATTAAAAGTGTTTTTTGAACTTTTCATATACCACAAATTTACTAAAATGAAACTAAATGCTTACTGAATATAAAAAGCACACATTATTTTCAAAGAAAGTAAATCCAAAGATGTATATTTGAGGAGAAAATGACCAAGAGTTATACATATTTGAATGATACCAATTCTCACAATCTGTTAGCCCAGTTGACTTCCAAGAATGGTAAATAAAAAGACATCCACATCCAGATATATCTCAGGGAAACTCTGAAACCAAAGATAAAGAGAGCATCTTTAGTTTTACATTTCCCTGAGGACTACTGATGTTGAGCATTTTTCATGCGTCTGTTAGCCATTTATATTACTTTTGTGGAAAAAAATGTCTATTCACGTCTTCTGTCCATTTCTTTATTTTTTAAAGATTTTATTTATTTATTTGACAGAAAGAGAGACAGCAAGAGAGGGAACACAAGCAGAGGGAGTGGGAGAGGGAGAAGCAGGCTTCCCACTGAACAGAGAGCCCAACGAGGGGCTCGATGGGATCACGACCTGAGCCAAAGGCAGATGCTTAAGGACTGAGCCACCCAGGCGCCCACTTCTGTCTACTTCTTAATCAGGTTTCTTTTTTTTTTTTTTTTACTTTTGAGTTGTAAAGTTACTCGTATATATTCGATGTTAACCCCTTATTGGATATATCATTTGAAAATATCTCCTCCTATTCAGTAGATTGTCTTTTTATTTTGTTGATGGTTTCCTTTGCTGTGTAAAAGATTTTCATTGCAAGGGAGTCCCAATAGTTTATTTTTGTTTTTGTTTCTCTTGCCTGAGGAGACATATCTAAGGAAAAGTTGCTATTATTGATGTCAGATAAATTACTAGCTATATATTCTTCTAGGATTTTTTATGGTTTCAGATCTCACATTTAGGTCTTTAATCCATTTTGAGTTTATTTGTGTGTATGGTCTTAGGAAGTATTCTAGGTTCATTTTTTTCCATGTAGCTGTCCAGTTTTCCTGGCACCATTTATTGAAAGAACTGTTTTCCCCATTGTATATTCTGGCCTCCTTTTTCATAGCTTAATGAACCATATAAGCATGAGTTTTTTTTTCCAGGCTCTTTATTCTGTTCCATTGATCTATGTACCTATTTTTGTGCCAGCACCAAACTTTTTGATTATTACAGCTTTGTAGTATATCTTGAAAACTTGGATTATGATACCTCTAGCTGTGTTTTTTCTCTCTCAAGATTGCTTTGGCTATTTGGGGTCTTTTGTGGTTCCACAAAGATGTTGGGGTTATTTGTTCTAGTTCTGTGAAAATTGTGGTTGTATTTTGATAGGGATTGCTTTGAATATATAGACTGCAATCTCTGGATCTAATTTGAATTTTGATCCAAATTAATAAACTGTTAACAAAAGAGATGATCACAGGGCATTTGGGGAAATTTTATACCCTGACTAGATTTTCTGATGTTAGTAAGGAATTATTGTGGAATTATTAAGAAATGTTATTAAGAAATTATTGTGAAAAATTTAGTTGATAAAGGTATTTTTAAAATATTTCTGAAGAATATTTAACTTTTGGACATGGATATAAATATTTATGGTATTTGGGATTAACTGGAAAATAATCAGAAGATGAAAGGGAAATGGATGGGAATAGTGGATGGGAAGTGGATGGAGGTGACACAAGATGGTTAAATCAATAAATACTGAATCCAAGTGATGAGTGCACATGGATGTTACTTTTCTATACACGTTAATTTTTTCTAATAAAATGTTTTTTTAAATATTAAAAAAGGGGATCTTTAGAGCATCCTGAAAAAAACAAAAAGAAGATGGGGTGATAGATCACTTACAGAACAATGAAAAAAACACTGTTAACAATCTTAACGGTAACAATAGAAGAATAAACAACAAAATAATATCTTCAAATAATTGATTATTGATTGCATAGCTAATAAAAAAGGGGGAAATATTTCCAGATATACAGTAGCATATAAAGTTTGTTGCAGCAAATTATCTCTGTAGAAAATTGAAGAATGAATTTAGGGAAAAGAAAAAATTCATCAAAGAAATCTGAGAAAAAAATCATGATCAAAGGAAACAGAAAGTGTTTGAAAAATACAATTTATAGCAATACTGAATAATAATGCCAAGTTGTGGCATAAATAAATCAATATAAAATAAGCAAACTAGAGAACAATAGAATGAATGTTAAGAAATTAATCAGACAAAATAATCTAAAATTCATTATATTGCTGCAGAACTGAGAAAACAGAATCAAATGCTATCAAACAGCATTCATATTTTTAAGCTTAATATGAGTGCTTATTTTTTAAACCACTAATTAATATAAATAAGTGTGAAATTCCCAAAGGAAAAAGAATAAGGAGAAAGAAAAAGTGTAAGAAAAAACAAAGCAAAGGATGCAATACAAACCAATTCAAGAAAGAAGCTAAAGGCAGAAAAGGAGAGAAAATTATAAAAAAGAATAGAAATCAATCCATATTCATCATTCTAATATATGAAAAATAATCAGGAAAATAATTTAAAATATAAAAACCGCTCATTTTTTAGGCATTAGATATTTGTAAAAGGAATAGGAGGAAGAGAAGGCATACATTTTCATTGATTGTAGAAAGGTGATGGACGTTGGGGAGGGTATGTACTATGGTGGGCACTGTGAATTGTGTTAAGGCTGATGAATCACAGACCTATACCCCAGAAGCAAAGAATACATTATATGTTAATAAAAAATTTAAAAAATAACTTTCTAAATGCAATAAAATAAATAAGCAAAAGAAAAAAATACAGTGAGTAGAATGTAAAAAAAAAAGAAATTCTTGGAGTTTAAGTGATGACTTTATTTATTTCATGGCGATTTGTCCAATTCTTTCCTTGGCCAAGAATGTAAAATGTTAATTTAGGTCCAGGCAGAGGACTTCCACTGATAAGAAAAAGAAACCAAGAGAAATTTGTGGTCGCATGGGATTGGAATGACAAATGTGGATTCTTGAGAGTATTTGGACTCCAAATCCTGAACAACAAATGGGTCAAAGAAGATACCAAAAGAGAAATAAAAAATATATATTGAGACAAACAAAAATGGAAACACAGTAAAACACACTAAAACTAATGGGATATATCAAAAGTTGTTCTGAGTAGTCGATAGCAGTAAATGTCTACACTAAAGAACAAAAGACAAAAAAACAAACAAACAAAGATGTCCAATAAACAACCTTACTTTATACCTCAAGGAACTGAAAAATAAAGAATAAACTAAACACGAAGTTAGAGCAAATATAGATGAAATAGAGACTAGAAAAATAATAGCAAGATCAACCACACTAAGAGTTGGTTTTTTGAAAATATAAAGAAAATTGACAAGTCTTTAGCTAAATTAAGAAAAAAAAGAAAACTTAAGTAAATAAAATCAGAAATGAAGAGGAGAAATTACAACTTAAACTACAGAAATGCAAAGGATAAGGAGGGACTATTATGCACAATCATACACCAACAAATTGGATAACCTAGAAAAAAGGGATAAATTTTAGAAACATACAACCTACTGAGACTGGACCATGAAGAAATAGAAAATTTGAATAGATCAATAACAAATAAAGAGATTAAGGCAATACTAAAAAGTTTCCCAAAAAAGAAAAGTCCAGGACCAGATGGTAAATTCTACTAAATTTTTAAAAAAGAAATTAATGCTAATCCTCTCAAACCCTTCCAAAGGAGTTAATAGGAAGAAACATTTCCAAAGTTATTTTACAAGGCCAGCATTATTCTGATACCAAAGCCAGGTAAGGAATACTACAAGAAAAGAAAACTGCAGGCCAGCATCCCTGATGCATATAAAGATGCAAAAATCCTCAGCCTGGCATGGGATTCTGGTGCCTCCAGAAGCTTTGTGCTTTTCCAAGTCCTAGTCTTTGTTCTTAGTGGTCCCCAGGAGACTATGGTGTGCCAAGTCTTGTCAGTGCCCAAAGACAGGGAAATTCCCACATGCCCATTCAGATCTCCAGAGGACAACTAATTGCCTGCCCAGTCAGCTCCCAGATATGGGCTAATTGGAATCCTTTCTCTGAGCAGTTGTGAAAGTTGGGATGTCAGATACACAGTCTAGTTCCTCTCAGGGAGAAACCGGGAGCTGGGTGTTTTTCCTAGTGGCCCTGTGCTAAGCCAGGGGGAATAGCCACTTGTGCATTCATATAAAATTGCCTCTCTGTGCTGTGTGCCCTATGGGATCCAAAAATGCAGAGCTCTCAGAGCTATGTGACATAGAGGGTGGTCCCCCGGGTGGCAGTCTCACAGGTTGTGCACAGGCTCCTTCTAGGGAAAGCTGGTAACTCTTTTATTGTTGGAGTGAGCTGGGAGGAGAAGATGGTAGGTCAAGTATCTATAAGCCCATTCAGGCACCTGGAGGATCCCACTCAGCTTCCAGATGCAGGCTAATTAGAAGACCGACTCTCAGGCAGCAGCTGGGAGAATATACAGTCAAACCCCATCCAGGGAGAAACTGGGATCCTGAACTTTTTGCCTGCTCCTTCTGCACTGGTGCTGCTGGAGGGTTCTGTTTAACCCTGTCTCTGTTTAACATGGTCCCTAGGGTACTTGCAAACACAAAGCTGCATCCAGCTCTGAGAGCTCTGTGATTTGGTTGCCAGTCCCTTGGCTGGCAGCCATGAAAGGTGAGGTGCTAAATGTGTAGCTCCCAGAAGAAGCTGGGAGTTGGGGTTTCCCTCCCGATTATAGGGCTCTGCACCAGGGTTGGGGTTTAAGGTGTAAGTGTGTCTCAGCTTTTCCAAACCATTTTATACTTGATCTTAGCCAAAAGGCCGAAAAGCGATCCAAACCATTTTAATGTGAACATTTTTTCATTCAGGCCAGGTAGGAAACACTCAACTATTTTTGGGGGGTTTCTCTTAAATGGAATTGATTCACGGGTAGCTGTTTATTCAGGGTGTCCCTGAGAAGAGGGACAGTCAGCAGCTTCCTACTCCACCTTCTTGCTGATGTCTTTCTCATCCTTTCTTTTTAAAAATGAGTTACAGGGGCACCTGGGTGGTTCAGTGGGTTAGGCCTTTGAGTCTTGATTTCCACCCAGGTGACGATCTCAGGATTGTGGGATTAAGCCCTGTGTCCGGCTCCGTGTTAAGCGCAGAGTCTGCTTATCCCTCTGCCTCTGCTCCTCCCTCCACTTCTGCTCTCTCTTTCTCTCTCAAATAAATAAATAAATACATAAATAAATAAAATCTTTAAGAAATAGAATTACAAATCCTAACCAGCAAAATAAAAAGGAAAGCAGAGGACTCAAAGTATTATCATTTGCAGACAATTCAGAGAAATATATGAATCATAGGAAAAGTATTAAAATGAATAAAAATGTCATTTACTCCAAATTTTAATCACAATCAAGTTTCTCAAGGAACTTAAAGAATAATTCAAAAATTAATATAAAATAGAAAGGAGCCAAACAGATACAAGATACTCCAGCAGAGCAACCAAATGAGAGGATTTGTCCTGGTTTATATCATAGCTACATATAAGGTTATAGTAAAACAAATACTATAGCAATGGTGCAGGAATGTGCAACTTACCTATCCACAGAACCAGATCACTACTTATTTATATGGAAAAGTCACACATAGAGCTGGTATTGCAGGTTATCATATTGCAGGTTATCAGGGCAATAGTGGATTATTAAGTGAATGGTGTTGGATCCATTCATTATACATGTGGAGAAAAATGAGCCACTCATTATAACGTAAAAATAAATTATTAATGAATTAGAAAGATATATTTAGAAGGGAAAATTTGAAAACCTTCTAATAAAATATAGAAGAAAAGCTTTATTAGTTCAGCAAATGAAAATGGTCCAAAATAACTAGGCAAAGAAAAAAACTGATAAATTAGACAACCTCAAAATTAAGAAACTAAGAATGAGATATGACAAGTAAAAAGTCTGGTGAATATATTAACAATGTACATAATCAATAAAAGATTTAAACACAGAAACTGTAAAGACCCTCTGCAAATTGTTTAAAGGAGCAAACAATTCATTAGAAAACATAAACAAAAATCTTGAGGTAAGTTTAACAAAAAAGGAAAAGCATATCATCAACGAATATCTGAGAACATCTTCAATCTCATGAATAATCTTGGAAATTAAAATTCAGAGAGTAGTGAAAAATCATTCTACACACAATAGATTGGGGGAAAATGATGTAAATGGCAATATCAAAAGCAGAAAAAGTTGTGGAGCAATGGAAATTTTAGACCCTTCTGCTCCATGTTTAAAGTTATGCAACAACTCTGGAAAACAACCTTTATTTTCCAGCACAAGTGAACATGACTGCATTTATGGTACAGCCTTTGTAACTCTGGGTGTTAAACACATAGTGAAATACTTTCATGTGTGTACCAACAGTGATGTACATGCATTTTTGTTGCAAAATTGTTTGTAAAAGAAAAAAAAAATGAAAACAAAACCCCCAAACTCTGGCAAGTATTTAACACAAATATTAAGTGTCAGATCACAAACAGGGGCACCTGGGTGGCTCAGTCAGTTAAGTGGCCAGTTTTTGATTTCAGCTCAGGTCATGATCTCAGGGTCACTAGATTGAGCCCCACATTGGGCTCTGCTCTCAGTGTGGAATCTGCTTGAGGATTCTCTCTCTCTCTCCCTCAGCTCCTCTCCATGTTCATGTGCACTCTCTCTCTCTCTCTCAAAAATAAATAAATCTTTAAAAAATCACAAACAAATTTTACTACATACAAAAAGTGGAATGTCATATCTAATAATTTGTGACCATTCTTCTATTGGAGTCATTTCTGACAACATACATGAATATACCTAAATCTCAAAAACTGAAAGTTTAGGAGAACATTTGCTGCTTATAAATACTGAAAAGTGGTCTTCAGAGGCACCTGGGTGGCTCAGTCAGTTAAACATTGGACTCAGGTTGTGATCTCAGGGTCGTGAGATTGAGCCCAGCATCTGGCTCTGTGTTCAGTGTGGAGTCGGCTTGGGTTTCTCTCTTCCTCTGCAGCGCCCCCCCCCAACTCTCTCTCTCTTTCTCTCTCTCTCCCTCCCTCTCTCTAAAATAAATCTTGAAAAAAAAAAGAAAAGCAATTGAAAAGTGGCCTCCGAAACCCAACAGAATATATTATTTAGAGATAAATACTCTGAAATTCAGGGAAAGGTTAACTGAAGGGGATAGCAAGATGTTTTTGCAGAAGGTCACAAAGAGAAATATTAATGTTATTTTTTTAATGCCATATCATGAAAACTTCAATTTTTGCTTTGTTAATACACTCTAAAGACATGGGGTCAAGCCCAGTTGTGACCTCTTTATAACTTTGTCAAATTGCCTAGTATCATATTGTATTTAATGAAGATAAAACTTATGAGCTACAAGATTATTGGTAAGTATATGAAATGGCATTACGAAAAAATGTAACAATTTTATTTGCTGTTTTCCAACATTGGGGCACATCATATATATATATATATATATATATATATATACACACATATACACACACACACATACACATATATATATGCTTTTCTGAAGTGCATTCTGAACTTTTGTTGACATAATTTGAAGTAAGAAAATAGCTATTTCCTTCCTTCTATGTTAAAAGTAAATATTATCTCAGCATGCCTGGGTGGCTCAGTCAATTAAGCATCTGCTTTTGGCTCAGGTGATGATCCCAGGGTCCTGGGATCGAGTCCCGCATTGGGCTCCCTGCTCAGCAGGGACCCTGCTTCTCCCTCTCTCTCTCTTCCTGCTGCTCCTCCTGCTTGTGTGCTCTCTCTCTGTCAAATAAGTAAATAAAATCTTAAAAAAAAAACAAGCATTATCTCATAGCATATGACTTAGTCATTTGCTAAATTAATGATGACACAATCAAAACAACACAATGTGCTGGAAGGTTTCCCACACAATGGAACTTTCAAAGTGCAACATGACCTACCATAAACAGTTGAAGATCATAACTAATGATAGCTAGAGCAGTTACTAAAAATGTCAATTTATTTGTTGCTGGTTGCTATTAGATCTTTAGTTAATGTATGTAATTATTAAGAAAACTAGAAAAACATGCATTTCAATTTTTTAAAATATATACAATAGAATATACAATGTACATTTGAATGCACAGTTGAATATGAGGATTAAACAATATTTTTAAGTGACTTAGTTTTTCCTTAATCAAATTTAATCAGCAGAACAACATCCTAAGACATGGACAGGTCTTTCCTGAATTCCCTTCAAACACGGAATTTATGAATCTAGGGAAAGCAACATAAATGGATATCATCTGCTCTAGTAATCTAAATAGAATATTTTAAAAATTAGCCATACTTTATAAAGTTGAAATTATAAGTAGTATAGAATGAAGATGTGATTCTGAGCAGGTTGCATATGTGATGAATATGTTGTTTTACTGATATAAAACGTTGACACTTTATGTAACATAATACTAGTATCTACCATAAAACCACTAGAGGTGAGCATATAAGCGAAAGTAATTTTAAAGAGAAAATTCCAGATCTCAGCCTTCTGAAACAGCTATTGTACTAGGTTTTAACCCCCCAAAATATACTGTCACTCGGCAAGATGTAAACATTCTTTATTTAGTGCTAGGGGAATAGTTTCATGACCCATGTGTTTCTTACTCTATCAGATAGAATATTTATTCTCCATTCTGTATCAAATCTATATTTTTCATGTCACCATTCTATTTAATATTATTCTTTATCAGAGAAACTGGATTAGGAGATCATTTAGTTTTGCCAATTCAATAAGCATCAACACAGAGAATATGAAATAGTAAAGAATGACAGAGGTTGATTTCATAAGAGAAAAATGAATATTTAGAAATTTGATGACAGTACTGTGATACAATTATGTTGTGGATTAGGGAAAAAATGAAAAGCTGCCAGTATAATGCCTTAACTAAAATATGCATAATTTAGTTAAAAGAACTATTTCATAATTACTTAAACAGCTTTTTAAAATAATTTTGACATATAAGAATTTTTAATTTAAATTGTCATTGAATACATTAGGTAGTCAGTATTTGTTCTCAAAACTGAGGTGGTTTACATCCATGTTTTTTTTTTCACTTAATTTTTTGGAAATTCAAGATATTTATTTAGATTGACAGCCAAGGAATATTGGCTCTTCTCTATTATCCTCTTGCATAATATAGTCTGCCTGAGAAAACAACAACAAAAAATCCTAGAAACATTTTTTCTTTCTTGAGAGACAGAGAGAGAGAGAGAGTGAGCATGTGCGTGCCTGCGCATGGAGGTGAGCGTCAGAGGGAGAGGGAGAAAATCTTAAGCAGGCTCCATGCCGAGCATGGAGCCCCAGCATGGAGCCCCACATGGGGCTTGGTCTCACCACCTTGATTGAGATCATGATCCGAGTGGAAATCAAGAAAGGTCTGTCGCTTAACCGACTGAACCACCCAAGTGCCCCTCCATGAAACTCTTTCAAGAAGAGTCAGAGGTGCGAAAGGAATCATGTCTAGTCTAACAGTTTTGTATATTTTCGCGGCGCCTGGGTGGCTCAGTCATTAAGCGTCTGCCTTTGGCTCAGGTCATGATCCCAGGGTCCTGGGATCGAGCCCCGCAGCGGGCTCCCTGCTCAGCAGGGATCCTGCTTCTCCCTCTCTCTCTCTTCCTGCTGTTCCTCCTGCTTGTGTGCTCTCTCTCTCTCAAATAAGTAAATAAAATCTTAAAAAAAAAAACATGTGAATTATGTGCTCAGAAGAAATAAAGGTGGATAAGGACCCAGACTAGTGGCCAATAGGGATGGAGTGATTAGGAATGTCCTCTCTAAAATGGTGGTATTTAATCAGAGACCTGAAAAAAAATGTTTTTAAGTACTCTTGCAAATATCTTCTACAATTAGGAGAAAAACAATGCTTCTTTTTATGGCATTTTTTCATAGTTCCTGGTATCTGGTATAAAGTAGTTGGTGCAATGTGAACTTTATGGTAATTTTATGGTAATTATTCATTTCTATAATTTGTTGAGTGCCCTTTATGTGTAGACTGCACTAAACTATAAATGATGTAATGTCATAACAGTGAAAGTCACTGTACTGAAGACTAGCCAAAGAAGCAAAACTACTAAAACATTTACCAGGAGGTTAAGAGTTGCAAGGTGTCACAGATTCCTCGAAAACTCCACATTGCTATTATTTTTTTTTTGTATCTAATCTCATTGCAAATGAAGAATCATTTTAAATTAAGGATTTGTACCCTAACATACTAATCGTTCATCTCTTTTGAGTGTTATATATCATAACCTCTTCACTTATAACAAAAATACTTCTTATTTTTAAATAGTTACAAGCTTAAAAAATAGTAACAATAATAATACAAAGAATACCTATAAACCAGATTTGCCATTTTTTGACTTGTGTGTAATATTATATTTTCCTAAACTATTTGATATTTAGTTTACAATATCATGATCCTTTCCTTTAAATAATTCAGAATTTATTTCCTAAGTACACTCTGTTTCATAATTATGATAAAATTATCTAACTTAGCACATTAAATCTTTATATAATAATGTCATTTCATATGTAATTCGTTGTTTCTTCAATTATCTCAAATTCATCCTTTTTTTGAAGTATAATTGACATACTATCCTGTTAGCTCTAGGGATACAACATAATGATTCCATATTTTTATACATTATGAAATGACTCTCATGATAATTCTAGTTAACATGTCACCATACAAGGTTGTTATGATATTATTGACTAATTCCCTATGCTGTTATGTATATATTACATCTCCATGACTTATTTATTGTATAACTGAAAGTTTCTACCTGATCCCACCTCTACTCAAGAATTAAATATTAATTATTGTGAATGTTTCTTGAGTCTCCATTTGGAAAATTTATTTACTCATTGTCTTACACTGTAAATTTTGAAGAATTTAATCAGATGTCTTGTTTATTCTTAATTGATATTTTCTAATGATTCTGATTAGAGTGAGCAACTATTTTTGGGAAGAATATTACAGAATCAATATTATGTTCTTCTTAGTACATTATATCAGGGGATACAAGAAAACAATTGATTGCATTTTTGTTTATGTTATAATAATAGATCACTTATGGTGATGGCTACACGTTTCTTCCATGACACATTACATTTTCCTTTGTAATTTTTGATTACTTTATGGGGAGACATTTAAAACTATGTAAATATCTTATTCTATTGTTTGTTGAAATTTTTTTGCCTGAAAAAGTTTTGTGATGGTAACAAAGTGCTATCTTTGTAATTCTATTATTCTTTATTAGTTGGCAGGCAACTGTTAAGAACTGCCATTGTTGGGGCGAATGGGGGGCTCAGTCAGTTCAGCATCTGCCTTCCACTCAGTTCATGGTCCCGGTGTCTGTCCTAGGGTCGAACCCCAGGTCAGGCTCCCTGCTCAGTGGGGAGCCTGCCTCTCCCTCTGCCTCTGCCTCTCCCCCTGCTCGTGCTCTCTCTCTCTCTCTCTCTCTCTCAAATAAATAAATAAATAAAATCTTAAAAAAAGAATGGTCATTTTTCACTATTTATGTGATTATACAGACCACTAGAAGATACACTAGCCTGGGTTTTCTATCATCCTGACCCTCTTAATTCATCCAGTGCCACTCCATTCTACCACTGGAGACAGACATGGCAGAGTTTAAGTATGCCTGTTTGTGACTGGATCTTTCTTTCCTAATATAATCAAAGGAATATTCTGGCCCACATACATTCCAGCCCAATAATGATATTGATTGTACTTATTAACATAAAACTATATTTTATCCATCTTTTTATACTGTCTTAAGCATATTTTCATTTCCATTTATTAGTTTATTCATTAAACTTTATTGAATGCCTGTCATTTTTACACACTAGGTACTTTGCTCTATTATTTCCAAAATAGGTTAACTAAGATAAACTCTGAAACTTTAAGAAAATACAATTCTTTTATAAAAACTGCATAATATACTAATCAGAAGACAGAATAAAATGACTATTCAGCACAGTGCAGTTTAATTTTCTTATATAGCAAACATAAAGACCCTTTACTTATCTGCCTCAGTCCTTAAGAAAATTGTGTAACTTTAGGTATCATTATGGCTCAAGTAAATCCCAGAATAGCTGTGATGTAGGAATGGCAGGAAAAGTGACTCATGGGGCAAACTTAGAGTGAATAAAAGCCAGAGGAGTGTGAGCCTATGTATTTGTCAGGGGACGTTACTTTTGCTATTTCATTAAGAGCAAGCCCACCAAAGAACAGCACCGATTGCTCCAAATCATCATACACACACACACACACACACACACACACATTTGTACACACAAACATACTCACACATAGATGATATTGTATGTGAAGGATCCCTAGGTTTTGAAAGTGTGCCATTGAAAGATGTGTGTGCTATGGTGAGCGCTGTGAATTGTGCAAGACTGTTGAATCACAGATCTGTACTTCTGAAACAAATAACGCAACATATTTTAAGAAAAAAAAAAGAAGAAGATAACAGGAGAGGAAGAAAAGGGGAGTATGTCAGAGGGGGAGACGAACCATGAGAGATGATGGACTCTGAAAAACAAACTGAGGGTTCTAGAGGGGAGGGGGGAGGGGGATGGGTTAGCCTGGTGATGGGTATTGAGGAGGGCACGTTCTGCATGGAGCACTGGGTGTTATGAACAAACAATGAATCATGGAACACTGCACCAAAAAACTAATGATGTAATATATGGTGATTAACATAACAATAAAAAATTAAAAAAATAAAATAAGATTTATAGCTGACAAATGCCAAAAAAACCAGTCATTTATATTTTTTCTTTGTATAAAGTTGAAGAACTAGTTGAAATGTTTAAGATTTAATAGAGAATAATTTCTTTAAAATAAATGACTAAATCTTAAAAAAAAAAAGATGTGTGTATGTCTCCCATTTTGCAGTCACAATTATATTTTAAGCGTTGAACGTAAAGATAAATGACAGACTCCTACATATATGCTTAGCTCTGTATATGTATGTGTGTGGTCATGAAAAGTGATGCTGGGAAGTGATTAGGAACTTAGACTGGTTTGTGAACACTTTTTGACTATCGCTGTGGTCAAGTTACTTAAATTCTATGTGTCTCAGTTTCTGCATCTAGAATAAACACCACCCTATAGAGTTGCAATGTGGATAAGCATGGTGTACACTGCCTGGACCATAATAAACCTGACATGAGCATTGGCTGTTATTTTCTGAATACCGAGTACTTCAGCATAGACTTACCTTTTCTTTTCCTAAGTAGATTTAAACTATGTAAATCTAATGGTATAAGATGTATCAAAATGAAGACAATATAGACAATGCCAGAGAGTCTTAAAACACGATACTTCACATATTGATAGTCAATTGCTCTGCTTCCAGTTGAAAATTCATTTCAAACATCTCAGGTCTTATTACTTAAATTTATTTAAATGTGCATTTAAAAACCTGAATAAAATATTATTGAACTTTAAATTATGAGGATGGTTAATACCTTCACTCTGTACTGCTTCGTTCTCATTTCTCTACGTTTTCTTGAAGATCTATGAAAGCAAAGAATTTCACCTGCTTCAATCCTACCACCTGAATGAAAAAATCAGCTACATATAATAAAAAAAATAAAGAAACTGAGTTCTTGATTCTCAAACTCAACCTTAAATTTTTGTTTGACCGTGATTTCCCCACAATTTAGAAAGTAGAGGGAAAAAACCTGCATAGGAAGTGTTGAATTTTGTTTCTCTTATTTGTTTTCAGGTTCTTTTTTGAACATTGATTAAGAAGCTCTATAGTCCACATCATTGCTGACAACAAATCCCCAAAAGAAGGATGAGAAATAAGCTTGGCCTCAGCTCCCAAAATAAAGGGTAGCCTGTGCCAACACACATCAGTGAACAACTGCAATCGTAAGACAGGCTCTGGGGAAGGGCAGGCCTGAATGATCTGGAAACTCTCCAGGAATGATTCAAAGAATGCAAGAGAGGGCATAGCCAACTGCCCTAATAAAAGCACAGTGTGTAATTAAGGGAAATGAAGCAGGCAGAGCTGAGTTAGAGACTGAGATTGAATGGTTTGTGATGAGTTTGTAATTTGTATAAATGATTCAAAGGAAACATTTTAGTAATATGCTTATCAAAATTTAAAAAGAAAAACAATCAAGATAAACAGAAATGCATGAAACTATGAAATAAAGTTCTGTCCCTCCTTTTCATTTTCATTTTCCTTTTCCATGGAAATTTTAATTTTACAAAAAACCTTGAACCTTAGACACACAAGATAAGACTATGTTTTACTCAATTTTCTTTACAAAATTTTTCTTTTTTTTAAAGATTTTACTTATTTATTTGAGAGAGAGAGAATGAGAGATGGAGAGCACATGAGAGGGAAGAGGGTCAGAGGGAGAAGCAGACTTCCTGCTGAGCAGGGAGCCCGATGTGGGACTCGATCCCGGGACTCCAAGATCATGACCTGAGCCGAAGGCAGTCGCTTAACCGACTGAGCCACCCAGGCATCCTAAAAAAATTTTCTTTAAAAAAGATTAAATCTCAGTCGAATGGATGAGCCTTTCAATAAACCATTAATTTTATCAAAGTCTTGGTGAAAAGCAGATATTTTCACTCCAGTCTGATTTATTAATTAATAATAGCGTCACAGATTTCACAGTACATTTTTACAAACATTACTTAACTGTCCAATAACCTTGTGAGGGAAGGATTAAAATCTGTGAGGATGCAGATTTTATTTCTACTTCTTTGTTATGGCTGATTTTAAACAGGAAACAAACTTTTAAATATTACTTGGCTAAAATGTAGTATTAATTTCAGGTGTGGAATTTAGTGATTTATCACTTACATACTGGAAGTTAAATAAAAACTTAAAAACAAGGTAAATAATAAAACATGGAAATCATAGTTACAGGGGTCATTTGAGATCATGTTGAGAATGTAGTCATTTCATGAATGTTATAACTACTATTAAGAGAGGTTACCGCATTTATCCAATATCACACAGAACACATTGGCAGAGTAAGAATAAGAATCTACATCTCTTTCTTTAATACCACAGCTCTTTCCCATATGTTTCAGCTACACTGTCTTTTTGAATAGAGAACTATGATTTATCTGTAATTTGAACTGATGCATTTGCCATTATTTTTTTATTGATAATTTTTTCAGATCAACTATCCTAATCTGTTGATCAAAAAATGTAAAATGGAAGCTTCATCATAAGAACATCTGCTATTCTCTTCTGTCCCTTTACTTCTATTAAGAGTGATTTGGTTATTTCATCTGGCCAAAATAGTTTTTCAGTTATTATATATATTTTTTCAATTATTATGTATTAGTGGAAATGTTAACATCAGTGATTTTAACCACTTAGTAGTTTCAGGACTTTCAGAAGCTTGTATAATAGATCAGGATATAAAATATTATTTTGGGAAAGTTCATATCCTCTGGGGACTCAGAAAATAATTTATTTCTGTATTACTAAGGTCTTTCCTATCTGCTTTTAGCCTGCTAACTCAGAGTCCATTTCATAGTTCATTGATATCACTAAAATTGGGAAAATTGGAGGAAAAATAAGACCATATAAACTTCACAGAGGAAGATATTTTGGGGAGTCAATGGAACTAGGTTGGAACACTGCCTGTCACTGTGGTTATTATAAATAAATTTCATTTCATAGTATTATAACTATTCAGGTTTAGAAAGGTAGAGAACAGAAATAATTTGAATGCTTGAGTAGGGTGATGGGGTGAAGAAAGGCATAGATCTGATTTGGGGTGACATAAATCTGATTTCGGAGACCAACACTGAGAAAGTACATTGTAAGTATATATTGGGAGTGCCTGACTAGCTCAGTCAGTAGAGCATGAGACTCTTGTGAGTATATATTGAATGCCTTCTATTTTTCAGAAACTTCTCTATATTTCATATGCATTGTCCTATTTGATTTCATAAACACTTCATGACATTTATAATGTTATCAATGTGTGAAGATAATGGAAAGTTTGAGATCCCGTAACTATTTAATTATAAGTACTTCTTGAGCCCATACTATTTCTACTAAACAATGTTACTTCCTAGACATACGTTGCTCATTTATATATTTGTCCTGGCCCAAGAATTGTGCACCTTGATGTATATTTTGACCTTCTGCTCATGCCTTAACTTCTTAAACTCCAATTATTTGTTACTAATATATAAGATTTTCCCATAAGTGTTGACTAAAAATGTCCAGGACAAGTGGTTTGTCTTTTGCTTCCTATACTTTTCTTTTTCACCAACCTAATCTTGGGTTTAGTGTCATCTAGGGTTTGCTCAGGTGACATGTAGTACTGATTTAAAGCATAGTTTTATCATGAGGACCTTCCTACTATCAAATATGTTCTTAAACTCCAGTGAATACTTTATTTGATACCATTAATTAATGTCCCATTTTAGAGGGAAAAACTTCATTTATACGATTATTTGTTTATTCAACAAAAAATGTTGAGTACTTACTATATGCCAGGAATTATACTATGCCTTAAACGTAGAGTGATGGATAAAACCGGATCTGATCTCTGCCTCATGAACCTTAGGTGGGTGACACTGTTCTTGGTTAAATGTCACAAGCATGTATAGATGACTACAATTTCCATTGTTTGACTAGTCTATTGACAACAAATGTTAAATATAGAGAATTGAACTACTCTCTAGAGGAAGAAGTAACAATCATTTATCCACTGATGGGCATAAGATCCCTTCCTGTTTTGCATTTTTGCCATTGATTCAGAGCAAAGTTGTATCAGTTTTGCAAATTTCCAATCTTATGATCTTATGAGAAAATCCTTTTTTAAACATGCAGATACTCAAATATGACAGACTATGATTTAGAGAATATACAATGCAATTTTGGAAACAAATGGAGTTATCTATGATAAAAACTGAACCAAGACACAGAAAAGTCAGAAGAGCCCTTATAATACTGAAGAACAAAGTTGGATGACTGACACTACTCAACATCAAGACTTACTATAAAGCTACAGTAATGAAGACAATGTGATGATGGCAAAAGAATAGACAGATAGAACAATGGAACAGAATAGAGAGTCCAGAAATAGACCCACTCAAATATAGTCTACCAATTATAGGCAATTCAATGGAGAAAAAGTAATCTATTCAACAAATGCTACTAGTACATCTAAGCACCCACATGCAGAAAGAAAACGAATCTATACACAGACCTTAAATCTTTCACATAATTACGTTAAGCAAAATAAGTCAGTAAGAGAAAGACAAATGGCATATGAATTCACTCATATGTAGAATTTAAGAAACAAAACAGAGGAACACAGGGGAAGGGGAGAAGAAGAGAGATAGAGGAAGCAAACCATAAGAGACCTTAACTATAGAGAACAAACTAAGGATTGATGGAGGGAAGGGGAAGGAGATGGGCTACATGGGTGATGAGTGTTAAGGTGAGCACTTATTTTGTTGAGCACTGGGTATTACATGTAAGTGATAAATCACTAAATTCTACTCCTAAAACCAATATTACATTATATGTTAACTAACTAGAATTTAAATAAAAATTTGAATAAAAAAGTAACTGTTGGAATAAATTAACTGGCAAAAAAATTTTTTTCTTCACATAAATTAACACAAAATAGATCATAGACCTAAATGTAAAATGCAAAACCACACAATTTCTAGAATACAATGAAAATCTGGGTTATCTTTGGTTTGGTGATGACTTTTTAGATACAACACCAAAAGCATGATCCATGAGTGAAAAAAAAGATAAGCTGGGCCTCACTGAAATTAAAAATTTTGCTCTGCAAAAGGTAATATTAAGAGAATGAGAAGACAAGCTATAGACTGGAGGAAAATATTTGGAAAAACACATATCTGATAAAAGACTTACATCTAAATTATGCAAAGAACTCTTAAAACTTAACAATAAGAAAAAAATTACAAAATGGACAAAAGATCTGAACAGACACCTCACCAGGGAAAATACACAGATGGCAAATAAGCATAAGAAATATGCTCCAAAAAATGTTTCACATCATTTGTCATTAGAAAATTGCATATTAAAACAATGAAATACCATGTCACATCTATTAAAATGGCCAAAATCCACTGACAACACCAAATTCTGATAAGGATGTGGAATAAGAGGAACCCCCATTTATTGCTGGTGGGAGGCAAAATGGTACAACCACTTTGGAAGGCAGTCTGATAGTTTCTTACAAAGCTAAATGTAGGTCTGCCATTCAATCCAGCAATCACGCTCCTACTTATCTATCCCAATAATTTTAAAATTATATTCACACAAAACCTGAACATGAATGTTTACAGAAGCAATCAAGATGTCCTTCAGTAAATAAATGAATACATACATTATGATATATCCTTACACTAAAGGTATTATTCACAAACACATACACATGAGAGAGAGAGATCCCAAGCTATGAAAAAGCATGGAGGAAACTTAAAAGCATATCTCTAAATGAAAGAAGCCACTCTGAAAATACTACATACTATATGATTTCAACTAATGATACGGTGGAGAAAGAAGACAGCAAAAAGATGAGTCATTGCCCCGGGGTTTGAAGTGGGGGGAACAGTGGGGAAGTTGGAGCACAGGACATTTTCAGGTCAGTGAGACTATTCTGTATGACACTATCAAGGTGGATACATGGCTTTCTACATTTGTCAAAACTCAAAGAACTGTAAAACACAAAGACTAAACTCTAAAACAAACTATGGACTTTAATTAATAAATATCTGCCAATATTAGTTGTTTTGACAAAAATTCCACACTAATGCAAGATGTTACTAATTAAAGATTTATGTCCTGGGGGAGGAAGAGAGTATGTGGAACACTGTGCATTCAATTATGTATTTTTGTTCTGTAAACTAGAACAGCTTTAAAAAATAAATCTATTAATTATTTAACAGAATCTAAGAAGAAATGGTACTTCAAATAGAAAATGAACTGAAATGGATAACTTTCTGTCAAAAATAAATGAAAAATATGAGGGTAAAGAAAAATAGTATCTTGGGGCGCCTGGGTGGCTCAGTTGATTAAATGTCTGCATGCAGCTCAAGTCATGATCCCGGGGTCCTGGGATTGAGCCCTGCATTGGCTCCCTGCTCAGCTGGGAATCTGTTTCTCCCTCTTCCTCTGACCCTCCCCCCCTGCTTTTGTGCTCTCTCTCTCTCTGAAATCAATCAATAAAAAATATTTAAAAAAATAACAATAGGGGTGCCTGGGTGGCTCAGTCGTTAAGCATCTGCCTTCGGCTCAGGTCATGATCCCAGGGTCCTGGGATGGAGTCCCACATTAGGCTCTCTGCTCAGCAGGGAGCCTGCTTCTCACTCTCCCACTCCCCCTGCTTATGTTCCCTCTCTCCTTGTGTCTCTCTCTGTCAAATAAATAAATAAAATCTTTAAAAAAAAAAGAACAGTAATATCTTAACCCCCATCCTTTATACTTTATTATAAATAAATGCAATTAGAATAAAGACATTTTTTGACACCGCATCTTTCTGTAAACTTTTTCTATTTTACTTTTTTAAGGATTTCATTTTTATTCTCTACACAAATTTTTAAGTTGTGTGATTGACACAGATGAAAACCTGAAAGTTTGCTCTTTAAAATGTTTTTCATTTCCATTTTTTTCTCTTTCTCCATTCCTTATTTTATATGTCAGTGCAGGTGTGTGTTTATTTTATGCTTTGCATTTTGGAATAGTTCTACAAAAACATTGAAAAGGAGGTACAGAGTGGTTTTTGTGTACTTTTTACCCAGCTTCCCCTAATTTTAACATCTTGTATAACCATGGTATATTTATCAAAATTCAGAAAGTGTCATTGGCACAACACTATTAATTAAACTACACACGTTATTATCTTTTCACCGTTTTTTCCACTAATTTTCTGTTCCAGGAACAATTTGGACACCATTGCATTTTTTAGTCATGTTACCATAAATCTTCTTTTGATCTGCTACAGTCTCTCAATTCTTCCTTATTTTTCAAATGTTTGACAGTTTTGAAGAGTATTAAGTACTGTTTCTGTTTGTGTTTGTCTGATGTTTTCTCATGTTTAGATTGAGGAAGTGAACTTTTGGTAGAATACCCCAGGGGTGAAGCATCTTCATCTCATGGTACCTGTGAGTACATGATATTAACATGACTTTTCATGGTGATATTCAACTTGGCCTCTCAGTTAAAATGCTCTCTGCCCGCCTGTTTTTCCTCTATAGAGTTTCCATTTTCCTTTAATTTTTTTTTTTGCAAGTGTGTCACTAAGTGAAACCCACACTCAGGAGGAGAATATCTGTGTATACTATTTGGAATTCTTGTGTAAGGAAAATCATCCCTTATGCCCATTTGTTTATTTATTATTTAATAATTTATTCATAAAAGTATGGACTCATGGATGTTTATCATATTCTTTAAGTTAGATTCCATTATCATCAGTATTTATTTCCTTACTGGGATTATTCCGGCTTTGTCAATGGGAGCTCTTTCAATTTGGCTCCTATGTCCTTTAGACTGTTTTTTTTTTTAAACAGAAACTGTATTTGAAGAGACATACAGGTTGAGTTTATGTCATTTTAATAAAAGACAATAGTTTACCTGAGCATTCTATTAGCATCACACCATTCTGCCTACACTTCCAAGATACATTTACTGATTGTTTATTTATTTATTTAATATATATGTTTTTTGGGCACCTACTTTGTACCAGACATGGTTGTAGGCACTGTAGATTAAGGGTTGAGATCAGTGATATCACAAAGTGCTGATGATTTAGACCCTATAGACCTTTGCAGAGAACTTTAGCTTTTTTATTCCATAAAATAGGAAGCGTCTGCTGTGTGCTGAGCAGATTATTGCATTATCTGCTTTAGCAAGGACCCTGATCACTCTAGCTGCTGTATTAAAATGATACTAGATTGACCAGTATTGACACAGGGGACTAGTTTGGAAAAGCAATACAGATGAGATTGATGTTTTGAAGGTTGCATGGGGTGGTGAGAAGACCGTGTTCTGGATTTCTGAGGGATGGGAACTGAGGTGTCAGAGAGAGGGAGATGTTAAGGATGATTCATTTAGTGAGTTTGGAGTCCTGTACAACTGGGGTGATGAAATTACACAACACGTGTGTGTGTGTGTGTGTAAATACATGCACAGACAAATGCACACATACATAGACATATATATTCCTGTCTTGTATGTTTTCAAAAGATTAAATATTGAGTACAATGGTTGTCTAGAGGATGAAATCATAACTGAACAATGTAAATGGATCTCTAGTGCATAATGTTTGGTCAAAATTAAAAATCAATACATTACTTTTATAATTATAAAAGTAAATTTTAGCCTCATATAGATTTATAGATTCACCCCTCTGTAATTATCATTATTGTTTTAAGTGGGCTCCATAATATGGGGTTTGAACTCACCACCCTGAGATCAAGACCTGAGCTGAACTCAACTCAGTTGCTTAAAGGACTGAGCCACCCAGGTGCCCCACACCCCTATATAATTTTAACCATTTTGCTTTTCATGTCATCATTAAAAATGACATCTCAGAATACTTTCCTGTAATATCCCTTTGAATCAATGACAATATGTTTTGGATAGTTTTCAGTTGTTTCTTCTTTTTTTTTCTTTTTAAGATTTTATTTATTTATTTGAAAGAGAGAGAGAGAGCACAAGCAGGGGGTGCAGCAGGACAAGGAAGAAGCAGGCTCCCTGGTGAGCAAAGAGCCCAATGTGGCCCTCCAACCCCTGAGCCAAAGGCCACCGCTTAACTGATTGAGCCACGCAGGCATCCCTCAGTTGTTTCTTTACCAGATATACCCGTATCTGAGTACTTGGAGTCTTTTTTACAGGTTAACATTTTTCATTGTTAATTTTGCGATTATTTCAATTTGCCATAGTTTAGTGTTGTGGTAAATGTGGTGGTTAGTTCTAATTTCGTATATAAATTCAAAGATTTCCCAATAAATATAATGTGTAGAAATGTTAAAATGAAATTTACTTCTTTTTCCTTAAATTATAAAATGGCTTTCTACATATTCCAATCTCGTGGATGACTTGCCATCTTTCTATTCCCTGTACAAAGTGAAGAATTCATCCATTTGTATCATATATATACACATTTGTATATATAATACATATTATTTATATTACATTATATTATATGTAGCATGTTTTATATTTATATATTAAATATATATTTTTTATACATTTACATTTATTTATTTAAAATAAAAATAATTTATTTAAATTAAATAAAATAAAAATAATTTATTTAAATAAATTTATTTAAAATAAAATAAAAAAACATTATTCATTTATGTATTTAAAACATGCCACAAATCTTTATCTTAGGCAGGATTTATAAAAGTTTTGTTATGTAATAATGCACTAGGTGTTTTTAAATTTATCTATAAGATAGCTCTATGCTAATTTTAAATACATCTAAATGTGAATGTGTGAATAATAACATATGTACTTGAAGATTCGTGCATACAGAATTTAAAGATAATAAAAACTCTTTCTACTCTTTTCGTGCTTTGGAATTTCAGATATTAGTGACCATATTAAGAAGCAGAGATAAAAGGGGAAAGCAAGAAATAATTGGGATGCTGGTAAAGTAATCCTCTACACTGCCGCAATTTACAATAGCGTGTTATATATAGAAATAGATCAGTCATTGTTTTCAAGCCTGCTAAATAAAACAACTCTTGGAAAGGCATGGCACTTGACCTTTTCCGGGTTCACCAGCAGTATTTAAACTGGTGCAAGGCAACATACTTGCAAGTGTCTTCTGTTGACATGACAGATTCTCCTGCTAGTTCACACAATGTTCAAAAGGCGCAAGTCCCTTGCTTCGGAACGCAAGAGAGAAATATTTTCCCGAGGAGTTACACGGTCCATGCTGAAGAATGACTTGAGAAACTTTCATTGTTTGTCGCAACTTGTGCTCTCAGCAGGCCCTCTAAAATCAGCTCCAGTAGTTAAACATTCAAAAACTGCGCACTTTGAGATTGAAATACTCGATGCTCAAACAAGAAAGCAGATATGTATTGTGGATAAGGTAAGTTATATTCATTCGTTAAATTTCTTTACCTGCCCGGAAGATTATTGATCACTCGATTTAATGCTTACAAGGTTGTATCAAAATATATTCTTGGCTTTTAATGTTAGTTTTATGAATAGTAAGATAGATACTTCATATATTGTTTCAGTGGAAGATATGTATTGTGTCTTTCATAGTCAGTTTAAATGGTAGCTAATAATTATTAGGTTCTGCTTTTTTTTGTTAACGTTGACCAATGTCCAGAGGTAAAATTTCCGGTGCTCAACTTCTCAGCCTATGTAACAAAATTTCTCTAGGTTTTTCTCTCCATGTACTTCATTACATATTCAAATTATCATAGAGTTCTATTAGTGTTCATAGAAAATAGCAAGCAAAAGGTGCTAAATTTACTAAAAAATGTTTAGCATATATGATAAAGTCTAGTCATTTAAAAATATTTAGAGTTAATTGTCTTGAAAAATGAACATCTCACTTTTTATGAAAAGTTTACTTATTTCAAAATTACCGTGTTTAAGTGACTAAAAATCAGTCTTGCTGAATATGTTACATTTTTATATTCATATCACAGATGTTTCACTCAGGAAAGATAAAATGCATACTTCCTAGGTTAGAAAATTAACACATAATTATATGCGTACATCATGGATATACATATGTGTATTTAATATTTAAAACATTCTTAGTTTTTCATAAGTTTGAAAAGTCACTAGTAATTGAATTTGTGAAAGATCGATATTTTTAAAAATAATATATCTTCATTTATTTTGCTATAAAGGCACGTTAAATAAGTTTTTTGCTATTGTTCTAAAAATAAAATTCAATCACTGATTTCATTTAAATATACCTATGATTTTGGGTAATGGGGAAAGAGACAAAACTGTTTACTGCTTTTAATTGCTGAAGATCATATGTACTTTCTTACTTAGTAATTATAACACTATGACCAACCTATTAGTTGGGTGACACTAACTTTTATTTACAGATGGAAATAAAAGACAGAGAACTTTTACAAGTTCATACAGGTCGTAAGTGGAATGCAAGAGATTCAAAACTATGTCTATGCAATTCCAAATCACATTTTTTCTATACTAGAATCATATATAAATGATGAATATATATTATTAATAACAGAATTTTAGCTTATGAATTTCATGCATGTTCTAATTTCCTTCTATTTTAGTATCCCAATAAAGTTTTTGGATTTTTTTATATCATACAGGAATAAGATAAAACAAAAAATCATCCAGAAGTTGCTGTTTGCATCATGTCACTTTTGAAAATTTAAAACTTATAAGAAAATTACAACTAAATGAAAAGAAATAAGATAATGAATGGGATGGATATTAAACTCGTCAAGGATTCCCAAAAACCAAGATTCTAAAATGAGACTGGTTTTGTGTCCTTTCTGATATGTGTCTAAACCTTGATGCAGAATCCACCTTAAAGTGAGAACCTGCTAATGGGCTGCGAATTATTTTTCCCATACATTTAAATTTTGATATTGAGATCGTATTTAAAGGTAAGACATGGAGGCTTACATTTTCAGTTATTACTTAAATTGCACACACAAAAAAAATTAAGCATGCAGAAAGCCAGCATTCTTCAGAGATAAGGATTTGGCTTAAGAATATTGGTTCAAAAATATTGCTTGCATTTGAATAGTCCTGGTAATCGCACCTTCAGTGGCAAACCTTTGGGGAAACTCAGCAGGCCAATGAGGGGATTACTTCTGGGTTCCACACCAGCCTTTATTGTGCAATGACACTGTATGATGTGCAACTTACAACATAGAAGTGTTGGACTTGTCAGGAGAACTGGATTTTGTTTTGTCTCGTTTTCATTTTGTAATTTGATAAATTGTCTCGATAATGCAAGACATTTAAAAGAAAAAAATCTGGATTAATGTACATTTTTTTGCTTCATGACTCTTAAAAGTTCAAATCTGTAAACATGAGAAAGATTGATTTTGTTTGTTGTTCAAGATACTGTTTTTCTTAGACAAAGTAACAGCTATATAAGCAGTAAGGTCATGTTAAGTGCCTTTCATTGTACTTAGCTTTACTCAGTATACTAAATAAGTGTTGCTTATGACTGAGTCCCTGTCTTTCAGTAAGTACTGTGTTATAAAGTAGTAAAAGTTAAAGGTCGTGTACTTTGGAACTAAGTATATCTGGACTGAATCCCTGCTTCATCAATCATATTTATCAAGGCTCAGGCAACTTGCTGGATTGCTGATCACCACCACCTTATTTAGAAAATAGGTTAATAAAATCTATTTTGTAAGCTTAGACTGAAAAGTAGGAATAATATATGTAACATCCTTAGCATGGTGCCTTGAACACAATAGGGATAAGTTATATTTTTCTTAGTTTTAATAATCATTTGGAGAGATCAAATTAATGTGCATAAATATTCAAGAAAAAATAAGTGATGAGCTTTGTGATCCTGGCACAGAGTTTAAATTTGACTTCTTGATAATTGTCCATTGACATGAATTGTTATAATGTTTAGGTTAGATATACATATTCAAATATTCAAATGCCTTGGGTAGAACATATGTATTTTATTTAATTTTTAATATTTATGATTTGCTTTTTTAAGATTTTATTTATTTATTTGACAGAGGGAGACACAGTGAGAGAGGGAACACAAGCAGGGGGAGTGGGAGAGTGAGAAGCAGACTTCCTGCTGAGCAGGGAACCCCATGCAGGGCTCGATCCCAAGACCCTGGGATCATGACCCAAGCCGAAGGCAGACACTTAACGATGAGCCACGCAGGCACCCCGAAGAGTGGTAACTTTCAAACAATATGAATTGACTGGAGAGCATAAGGAAATAGGAGAAAATATCCAAAAATTGTACCAAGTGGATATTGCATGCCTCACCTACAGTGTTTTCCATGGCCTGGTGTGGCCAGTAAAAAAGCTACATGATTCATGGTGGACGACCAAAGACTACCAAGAATTGAACAAGGTAGTACCCCTAATTTATGTCACCGGAATACATTCCCTGGAATGTATGTATTTTAGTAATACATGCTGACCTCTAGTAGAAATTTAGTTTGTTATCTAGATACTATAATTTAAATTTCAAAATGGACAAGGTATCTACTAAAGATATTCATGAAACAAAGCATTGAGAGAATTCCTGGGGTTAAAGAAGATGTACTGAATCATGTTCTTTTACTTAATGTCACACACACACACACACACACACACACACACACACACACACTCTAAATAAACAAACCAAAACCTCTTGCCTTCACTGTCTTTTCCAGCTTCTGCCCCATTTCTCTGATTACTTTCATCCTGTTCATATTGTCTGTCCACATTTCCTCTTCTCATTCTATTCTAAACCTACTCCATTCAAGCATTTACCTCCTTAACTTGTCAGAGTTTGAACATGCCAAGATCACCAGTGGGGCAGTGGTTAATTCTTCGCTAAATCCAAAGGTCAACCCTCACACTTCATTTTAGTGTACAGCAACATTTGCTGGATAAGCATCTCCTCCTTCTTAAAAAACTTTCACGATGTGTGTTTCAGGATAATAGACACATATTTTAAAAACTTACTCCATTGCTTCTCCCTTTTCTCTTGCTGCTGCTTCATCATCTGATTTAAGTAGGTATGGATTGTCATTAACTCGGTCATCAGAACTTCTCCCCATATTTACTCATTGTGTCCCATAGCTTTGAATATTATCTATTGATGACTTATAGCTTCTCCTTTTCTCCTGAACTGAAAATTCATTTATATATGTATGTATACATCTATGTATGTATCTGTGTATGTATTTACCTATGCATCTATCCATGTTTCTATTTGTGTACTACCTATCCATCTATATGGATGTTTACTAGGCATCTCAAACTTAGTATATCTAAAACTGAGCACTTGGTCTCACCCCCAGATTTTATCACAGTTTCCCAAGTCAATAAGTGGCAACTACATCCTTCAAATACCTCAAGCCAAACACTTAGAGACATCATAACTCGTATCTTAATCTCACACCCCACATCTAATCCATCTTTTCAATGATACTATCAAATATATCCAAACTGACAAATTTTCACCTCCTCTACTGTTAGCACTCTTAAATCTTTCCTCTACTTCTGTTCTTAGCATCTTCAGTATATTCCTTACATAGCAACCAGGACTAGCCTGTTAGACCATGTCAGGTAATATCATTTCCTACATAAAATTAGTCAGTGTCTTATTTAGGTCTACTTAATTGTCACTTTTTCTTTGGGGGCTTTTGCTAACTACTTTTTTTTTTAATTGTAAAATATGCCAATATTCTCTATTACCTTTTCCTGTTCTATTTCTTTACTACTACTTAATACCATCTAACATAGTGTTTATTTTTCCTTTTCATTTTGTTTATTATTTGGCATACTCCTGGTATGCCAACTTCACAAAATCTGGGATCTGTTTTTTTTTTTTTTCCATTCCTGTTTTTCCAACATTCAGAACAGTGGTTGGCAAAAAGAAAATATTTAACAAACACATACAACAAAGGTGTTTAACCAACATGTATTGAATAAATGATGCCTGTTCAAGAAATGTGTAAATATGACAATGCACTCATGTTTAGCAGTGATAGTTTTGGGATGAAGGAGCAGGATATTCGAAAGTACTTTTTACTATTCTCTAAATCAAATTATCGGGTGCCTGCGTGGCTCAGTCGGTTGGGCGACTGCCTTCGGCTCAGGTCATGGTCCTTGAGTCCCCGGATCGAGTCCCGCATCGGGCTACCTGCTCAGCAGGAAGTCTGCTTCTCCCTCTGACCCTCCCCCTCTCGTGCTCTCTGTCTCTCATTGTCTCGCTCTCAAAAAAATAAATAAAAATCTTTAAAAAAATTATTATTGAAAAAATATATTCACAGAAAAAGACATTTGATTAAACCATTTCACTAAATGCCGAAAAATTCTTCCTGGTTTGCTCCCAAAAAAGATGTATAGTATTTAACTTTGTATTCGGGTATAATTTACTGACAGTCAGGTTCTGATTTTAAAAAGCTAATAAGGGGGCGCCTGGGTGGCTCAGTCGCTAAGCGGCTGTCTTCGGCTCAGGTAATGATCCCAGGGTCCTGGGATCGAGCCCTGCATCGGGCTCCCCGCTCGGCGGGAGGCCTGCCTCCCCCCCTCCCTCTCCCTCTCCCCCTGCCCGTGTCCCCCCCCTCGCTGTGTTTCTCCCTGTCAAATAAATAAAATTAAAAAAAAAAAAAGCTAATAAATTTTTCACAAGGCAGACAATGAAGATGGGGATAGTTATTCAACTAATTTAATTATATCTCATGATTAAAATAATATGACTAATCAAGGATGGTTAGATGGAGAGCTGACTTAAAATGTAAATATCATTCTTGTTTTATTGGAGCATAAAATATATGAAAAATAATTTTTTAAACTTTAACAGTGAGTTATTTTCAGTCACTCACTATCCCTGTCTCACTTCTATTTTGTAAAATGTCAGAAGCTTATCTAGTGATATATTGATGATTCAAGAGCACAGCAAGAACTCTAAAAGCTAGGATTGATAAATGTTTCCAATATCCTCCCATTTTTTTTTAAACTGTTCTCCAAGGAACTTGACCTCAAGAGCCCTCTTTCTCCTATTATTTTATTTGCTCTATGTCAAAACTTTTAGAAGCATTTTAAAGACTACTTATAGGAGTGCACTTATTGTGATGAGCACTGGGTGATATATGGAATTGTTGAATTACTATATTGTCCACCTGAAGCTAATAAAAACATTTAATGTTAAAGAAAGACACTTACAAATAAAAGAAAACACCCAGTAATTTTCCAATCCTTCTAATGGTAAAAATATCAGTTTTTACCAGAAAATACTAGAGAGAATTATAGAGTAGTCAGACTGAATAAAAATTGCATTTTTAATACTTTAGTTAGAAATTTTGAGAATTCTTAATTTCTAATAATGTCACTTATTATTTTACCTTGGGCAGCATGCAATTAAACATATATGTGCCTCAATTTGTTCATTTGTAAAATAAGAATGACATCTGTCTTAAAATATCCTCATGGCAGTTTTTAGAATTTCATGTGTATATAAATGACAATATCTTATTTTTCTTTCATTCCTCTCCTTCCTCCTCCTCCATCTCTTCTTTTTTCTTCTTCCTCTTTTCCTTATCTACCATTCACCTCTTTCTCCCCTTTTTTCTTCCTTCCACCTCAATGCCCTTCTTCCTATTTCTTATTGAGAGCATGATATACTTGAAGCTTATGAACTTTGAATTCACATAGAACAGAATCGTAATATCAATCTGTTTTTACTTTGTCTTTGGACATAATCCAATATCTATGCCCTTTATTATCATTTACTGTAAAAAGGATTTAAGTATTACTATTCATCCATTTATAAAGGAAGAACAGTGACATAGAGACTTGAAGAAATTAGTGTGAATTAGAACCGAGTTTTGCACTGGCCAATATATGTTCTGGGCTTTGCTCTTAACTACTATACACTACCACTTGACAGATACCAATGATTTTCACTAGCCCAAAATCTCATGGTCTCTTTAATTTCATGATTGGGACAGAACATCTGAATCTGACTTCTGATACAGACAATGTGTTTCAGGACAGAGATGCTATTTTTTTTTTTTTTTTTGTATCTTTCATTCACCATCTTCTTTTTCTTAATGTTTCAAGTTTTTATTTAAATTTATTTAGTTAACATATAGTGTAATATTTGTTTCAGGAGTAGAATTTGTGACTCAGCACTTACATATAACACCCAGTGCTCATCAAAGTGCCCTCCTAAATACCCATCACCCATTTAACCCATCCTCCACAACCTCCCCTCCAGCAACCCTCAGTTTGTTCTCTATAGTTAAGAGTCTCATTTATGATTTGCCTCCCTCTTTTTGTTTTTACTTTCCCCTATGTTCATCTGTTTTGTTAGAGGTGCTTTTTTTTTTTTTTTTAATTTGACAGAGAAAGACACAGCGAGAGAAGGAACACAAGCAGGGGGAGTGGGAGAGGGAGAAGCAGGCTTCCCGCTGAGCAGAGAGCCCAATGTGGGGCTCGATCCCAGGACCCTGGGATCCTGACATGAGCCAATGGCAGACGCTTAACGACTGAGCCACCCAGGCGCCCCAGAGGTGCTATTTTTGAAGAATGTCTATATCCCTTCCATTTGATATGAAAGATGTTTCCAAAGCTTTGTTTCTATTTTTTATGTACAGACATAAAATAGCATTAATTAATATTCAAACTTTGAAATATCTTTGAAGTATCTTTAATAATAAATTAAGCAGCAGATATGCTCAAAATGTTTATATCATTAAAAACTAAGGAGTTGAGATGAACAATTCCTCCCCAAAGAGGTAACTAACATAATCATTTTCTATGAGCCCAGAGGAGCCTCAATGCCCACTCCTCTTTTTGGATATGCTAGGAAATTCCGTAATACGGCTTGAAATTCTAATTTCAAAAGAATCAGTGTACTTTGATCTTAATATATTTTAGTATTATCTGCCCTGACTTAGAGTTCTCTCAGAAAAAGTGAACCTACTATACTTAACAAATACATAGTGCCATGAGAGACAACGTGGTGCAGTGGTTTATGCACAGAAGTCAGACATTTGTGTCTGCATTTGAGCTGGGCAAATTATTAATGTTTTATCATCTTAACATGTTACTTAACTACTCTAATTCTTGCTTTTATAAGTAGAATAAATACCAAATCACAGCACAGTAAATATCTATCTTCCAGGATTACCTAGGGCTTTTATATTCATGTAAATATGAAAAATATAGCAATGTGTCCATCACATGATTGGTTTTCTGTAAATGAATCCTGCATTTTAGATAGTGGCAGTATATCAGTAATATTATTATTCCACTGACATGGAAAATAATTAAATTAATACCTGTCTATTATAACTGTAAGAATTTAGTCATTTTTCATGTCAGTCATTATGGTTCCTTTCTGAAATGATAGGAAGCATTAGAATTAGGAAGTACGGTCATAGGGGCCATCTTTGTAACATCAGTTTCTAGCATCCTATATCTAATTATCATGCTCCAAATAATATGCATTGGGTACCTATACTATGATATATCATGAAAGATGTCAATGGATATATAAGCATTGCACATCAATACAGAGAGAAAAAAGAATATACTCTAGAAAACTATTCATGAATAACATTTATAAAACAAATATAAACTATTATGTGCATTCAATTAAATTATGTTTACATTTTGCCATTTTCCAAATATATCACCACGTAAGAAAACTGTTTTTGTTTATAGTGAAGCTATAAAGAAGATGCCATTTTATCTCCTGTAGTATATGAGATGCAATGATACTCTTTTAGAAGGTTAACATAAATGAGTAAGTTTTGGAGGATGCAACTTGAAAGAGAAGAGTTGAAATTTACCAGAATCAGTGGTTCTCCAGCTCTATATTTTGAGGTCCTATAGTGTCACAATCAACCATTTATTAATTCAATAGGTATTTGTTAAGACATTTGTCTAGTGTTTTATCACGTGTTCGAGATAATGCATTAACTCGACCAGATGCGATTCGTATTCTCATAGATTCGATTCTTTCCTGTGGAAGCCAAACACTGTACAAGTAATGTTAACTGCAAAGATATCTACACACTCAGAGGAAACAAGGTAATTTGAGGTGGTAAACAAAGGGAGATAATCTGTGAAACAGGAGAATCTCCTTGGAGGAATGATGTTTATGTGTGGCTCAGACAGTGAATACAATGGAAGAGAAATAGGAGGAGATGACAGACACAGGAGACAGAAAGAACAGGACTTGTTTGCTTGTAAAAAATAAGAGGCAGGGAGGATGAAAGTATGATGTTGAATTGCTATTTGAGCAACTGAGATCCTGAGAATGGTATAATTTACTGACTCATTTTTGTTGGTGTGTGTTTGTTTTCTTTTTCAAGTTTTTATTTAAATTCCAGTTAGTTAACATAAGGTTTAATAGTAGTTTCAGGTGTGGAATTGTTTCCTTTCTTGTTTTTGGTGCAGACAAGTAGAGAAGTGGTAGGAAGCAAGAACTCAGTTTTATTCTTTTTAAGTTGGAGGTCTTTGTGAAACATCCAAAAAGAGATAACCTGTAGGCGTCTGGGTATGAAGATCTAGAACTCAGAAAAGTGGTCATGTTTAAGTATGTCGACTTAGGGATTACAAATGTATAGGTGGTTCTTGCAGCCATTGTAGTATGGAAGATAAAATTTAAAAGAACAGTACAATGAATAAGGAAAGAAAAGAACCAATGATAGAGGCCTGAGGAATTCCAATATGAACAGATCTTAAATAAAGGGGGGATTGAAAAGGAAAATGAGAAGTTTCCAGAGATACAGAAGAAATATGGTAACTCCTTCCTCACAGAAAGCTAAGAAGAAATATTTGAGTGAGAAGGGGGAGATCAGTAGATGCAGCTAAGAAGCACAAAAAAATACAATAAGTACCCCAGGTATTAAGTGGGATAGTGTTCATTGTTTACTTTAATCAGATCGATTTAGGTACAGTGATTTGGGGGGAATCCAGTCTAGAATGGGGATGACAGTCTATGGGTAATATGAAATTTGAGTTTCCTAGAAAGCCTTTCTTTTATAGGCAGCAGAAGTCTTAAAAAACTTAATTGTCTCTAACTCTTCATTCTTCAACTCTATATTGACTCGTGTAGTCTGATTCACATACCTGGGTTTATTTTTTACCCTTTATTACTCCATTTTTAACATTCAATATTACTCACCTGCTCCCCCCAAAATATTGTAATTACCATTCTTTGAGTTTGGGTAAAATTTTATTCTTGTGCCTGGAGTGTTCTGTCACAATAGTCTATCTAATTCACATCTATTCCTCATGATCAAACTGAGATGACAACTTCTTTGTGTACTACTTCTGATCCCTGATAAGCTGATATGTTATTTGTCCCAGGAACAGTGGGTTGAAATTTCCATTATTGAATCTAATAGTTGGAAGTGGACATTTGTAAACTATCCTAACAATTTGAAAGATTAATTTTGTGCTTGTTCAATCAAATAATTTTTCTAAATGAGAATTGTAATTAGTTTATCAGTATTTCATTTTTTCTAGCAATTTATTTCATTGTATTTTACAAATGCATCATAGAATTTCTTAAGGAGTGATATTTTGTCCTACATAGTTTGGGAAGCATTGAACTGGATGACATGGAAATGACCTAAATGCTATTGTACAATAAATATGTCTTGGATGCAAAATTAGAACATGTCATAGCAGGCTCCTTTTGGATTTCATTGTAAAAATTGTATATTATTGACAGACAAGGTAAAATAATAATTCCCAAACACTTGAATTGTAAATATAGAACAAAAATTCTAGCTGAAATAACATATTTTTAGATCAAAGAAAGTGAATAAATCATGTTTTCCTTGGAAATGTAAAGATAGGATGAAAAGAGAAATGTTTTTTTTTTAAGATTTTATTTATTTGACAGAGGGAGACACAGCGAGAGAGAGAACACAAGCAGGGGGAGTGGGAGAGGGAGAAGCAGCAGGAAGCCTGATGTGGGGCTCCATTCCAAGACCCTGGGATCCTGGCCTGAGCTGAAGGCAGACGCTTAACAATTGAGCCACCCAGGTGCCCCTGAAAAGTGAAATGTTAACCACTAGGGAAGAAAATTATGAGGGGACTATTATACTATTAAAAGAAATCCTGTTTCCTATTAAGTCAAGGCTGATTTAAGATAGTTAATTTTAGGAACACATGTTTAAAAAAGTACATAAAACATAGATAACAGTTTTATGTAAAAAAATCTAACAATGAAATTGTGACTACAGTTGACCTTTGAGCAATTTGGGGGCATGGGACGCTGACCTTCATGCAGTTCAATTCCATGTTTAACTTTTAACTCCCCCAAAACTTAAGTACTAATAATCTACTGTTGACTGGAAAACTTACAAAAAACATACACATTTGGTTAACACATATTTTGAATATTATATGTATTATATATAGCAGTTTTACAACAAAACAAACTAGGTAAAAGAAAATATTACTAAGAAAATCACAATGAAAGAAAATACATGTACAGTACTGTACTGCAAAAAAAATTTGTGAACAAGTGGCCCATACAGTTCAAACCCATGTTATCCAAATGTCAAATGTATATCCAAGAAAGACATATTATTCTAATTAGACAAATAGTTAATTTATGAGTAGCTACTATACTTTAGATTACTTGAAGTTGAAAGTTAAATGGATTTCCTTACCTTGATATACATGAGTCAAATTGGAAAGACAGATTACACATTTTAAAACAAATTATAACATGGCAAATAGCATATGCAAGTTTAACACAAATTATATTATGAAAGCTAGGGAAAGAATACTTATTCATCTGATAGAGGTTTAGGCATGAGGATGAGAAAAAAGTTAAATTGAGTGAAAGGAAGCACTCAAAAGGATTTTAAAAATGTATATGCTACAATTAGCATGGGTGAGGTAGAAAGAACATCCCAGGGGGCACCTGGGTGACTCAGTAGGTTAAGCTTCTGCTTTCAGCTCAGGTGATGATCCCAGGGTCCTGGGATTGAGCCCAGCATCAGACTCCTCGCTCAAAGGGGAACCGGCTTCTCCCTCTGCCCCTTCCCCTGCTTGTGTGCTTGCTCTCTCTCTCTCTCAAATAAATAAATAAATTTAAAAAAAATAAAAGAAAGAACATCCCAGGAAGAATTAGCATATTGAAGGTATCACAAACCCAGATTTCTACTACAAAGCTGTAGTAATCAAAACAGTATGGCAAAAAACAACAACAACAACAACAACAAACAGTATGGTATTGGCACAAAAATAAACACAGAGATCAATAGAAGAGAATAGAAAGCATAGAAATAAACCTACACTTATGTGGTCAGTTAATCACGGACAAAGGAAACAAAAATATGCAATGAAGAAAAAACAGTCACTTCATAAATGGTTTTGGGAAAACTAGACTGCTACATGCAGACAAACGGAACTGGACCACTTTCTCACACCACACACAAAAACAAACTCAAAATGGATTGAAGACCTCAATGAAAGACCCGAAGGCATAAGACTCTTAGGAAAAAACATAGGGAATAAACTCTTGGACATTAGCCTTACCAATATTTTTCTGGATCTATCTTCTCAGGCAAGAGAAACAAAAGCAAAAACAAAACAAAACAAAACATAAAACAAAAAACAATTCGTACTATATCAAACTAAAAATCTTTTGCACTATGAAGAAAACCAACAAAACAAAAATGCAACTTACTGAATGGAAGAAGATATATGATATATCCAATAAGGGATTAATACTCAAATACACAAAGAACTCATACAACTCAATACAAAAAAACAAATAATCCAGTTAGAAAATGGACAGGAGGCCAGAATAGACATTTTTCCAAAGAACACAGTCAATAGACATATGAAAAGATGCTCAACATCACTAATCATCAGGAAAATGCAAATCAAAATCACAATATCACCTCAAACCAGTCAGAATGGCTAGTATCAAGAGGATAAGAAATAACAAATGTTGGTGAGGATGTGGAAAAAAGGAAACCCTCATGCGTTATTTGTGGGAATTTAAATTGGTGCAATCAGTGTGGAAAATAGAAATACTATATGATCCAATAATTCCAGTACTGGGTATTTACCCAAGGAAACAAAAAGACTAATACACACACACATACACACACACACACACACACACACACACACATGCATTCTTATGCTTATTGCAGCATTATTTACAATATCCAAGGTCTGGAAGCAACCTGTGTCCAGGAATAGATGAATAGATATAGAAGATGTGGTACACACACACACAGACGCATGCATACACAAACACTGGAGTATTACTCAGCCATGAAAAATAATGAAATCTTAGCATTTGCTGCAACATGGTTGAAGCTGGAGGATATTTTGCTGAGTGAAATAAGTGAGACAAAGACAAATACCATATTATTTCACTTATGAGTGGAATCTAAAAAACAAAACGAAGAAGAGAAACAGACTCATAAATTCAGAGACCAATGTGGTTGTCAGAGGGTGGGGTGATGAGCAAAATAGGTGAAGGGGATTAAGATGTACAAACTTCTAGGTAAAAAATAAATAAGTCATAGGGATGAAAATTACAGCATAGGGAATATAGTTAGTAATATTGGAATAACTTTGTATTGTGACAGATAGTATCTACACTTATTGTGGTAAGCATTTCATAATGTATATAATTGCCTAATCATTCTGTTATACACCAGAAACTAATATAATATTGTATGTCAACTATACTTCAGTTCATATATAAATAGCATGAATGGTGGACAAAGAGCATTCCAGGAAGAAGAATTAACATATCAAAGGCAAAGAAGCTGAAAAGTAACAAGCTTTCTTGCTTACTGTAATTAAGTCGATGGTGTGATGATACAAATTAAAGCAAACAGAAGGGAAGGTTTGGCTGGAACTGAGGGTAGAGGCCTAGCTGACTTTCTAGCATCTGGACTTTTTCTTTCCATTCAAATCAGGGGGATAGTATTTTAAGATACTACATTCATCAAATTAAATCTGGTAACAATGTGGAAGATAGAATGGACAATAGAAAGACTGAAGACAGAGAGCTCAGTCAAACTGAGAAGCAAATCTTTTGGGAGCCTGTTCAGGACTGCCACACTTGGGAGGCAGCTGAGTATCCTGGGCTCTGCTTTGATTTTGAAGATACTCAGCCACCTCTCATACTTAACCAGCTTGTGACATTGGGCAATGTCCTTATTTTCTCTTCTCTTAAATTTTACTGAGACAAGCTATGTCACTGGAGTCATCTGAACGAATGCCATCTTCTTGTAGGGATTTCCATAAGGAAATGCCTATGGCCCAGAGCCTGGAATATTGCTAAGAAATTAAAGTCTACAGATGTAAACATAATATAAAAGTTTTCACATCATTTAAATATATTAAAAACTATAAAATGAAGGAAGGTTTAACAAAATTTTCACACCGTAATAAAAGTATTGACGTTATTTATTTTTTTCTTTCTGTATGTGCATGCTCATGGGGGAGTAAGTAAAAAACAATTTAAATCAAATATAAATCACTGGGCACATCTTTGGATACAACTGAGCCTAAAGTAATAAATATATGCATATGCACATATATTTCTAATTTAATCTCTACTGGACAACACCCTTTATGTAACAAAACAGAATAATTATGTAATAAATATACCATAGATTCTATCAAATGTGGTTATGGCCCACATAGTTTAGACAAACGTATATATCCGGGTACAATAGAACAAAATGTGATATTAAAGGTAAAAGGAATATGATATTCCATTACTATTTTATTTCAGTTATGTGAAATATTGGTTTAACAGGGATTTTGCTCTTTGAACTTGTAATGAATCAAGGCAATCTTCTGTATATAAACCTGTTATGAATTTGTCAAATTAACACACACTAAGTGGAGCACAGGGTGGTAGATGGTGAGCCGAGGTTCGACAGCAGACCGCAAGAGAAATGAAAATAGAGAAGTTTATTACTCACAGGTTCTGGAGGAAAGTATCCAGCAGGCTTCAAGGAGCTACACAGGGAGGTGAGAGAAGATGGGGTTCCGATATAGACAGACAAGACCTGAGGCCCATGCCTTTACTAGGGTGTGTGAGTGGAGTGCTAGGGGTTCCTGGTTTAAGGCCGAGTTAGTCAATTCAGACCAAAATAGGGGCTTTTGGTAAGCCCCAAGGAAGTCTTATCTTAGGCGCACATTAAGAAAAGTCATTGGGAAACAGGGGGGACTGTTAGTCCCAAGGGTTGTTGAAAAAGTCCTATCAGAATGGACATTTACTTGTGACTCTGAGGTCTGCTCTCTTGGGCATGTTCTTGTCTGAAGGGCTAGTGTCAGGTGAAGGTCACCGCAGGCTGCTTGGTCAAACAAAACAGATGCCAAAGCAGCAATATCTTAGCTTAGGTAACTCTTGACAAAACCTGAAGATGAGCAGAGTGTATTAGTTATCAGACAGTTCATGATGAAAGAGTTCTTAGTTCTTTCATGATCTAACAGTTCAAACAAAAAAGATTAAAAGTTGTGCTTAACATAACGTACTTCTGAGAAATAATTTTGTTTTGGTATTTTTGTGCTTTTCTTTGATTCTTTGATTCCAAATAAATTAAAAGAAATTATATTTTAGGCGTGTACCTTGTCCAGATTAACATTTTACTGGTACTTTTGGCTGGTCCAATAAAGACCTCTCAAAATCATTACTGAACCTGTTGCTGTGACCTTAATGTTATTTAAATACAACATACTTTTTTTTAATTGTTCCTTTTATAGACTGTAATGCTCAAAATTATCCAGTAACAAATTTCTTTCCTGTACTATTACTCATAATAGTAGTATTTAACAAATGAGGAGTAAATTAAGGCAAACTAAGAATTCAACATTCCATTTTTTGCTTCGTTTTGTTTTTTAATTAACTAAAGGCTACAGGGCAAGAGGTCTGAAGGCATAATATTGCAGAAAGTGGAAACTGACATTGATATGATTTAAGCATTTTAATATCCTCACAATACACATTTGTGCTTCTTAACAACATAGAATATAGCAGTGACGAAATTTATATTTCTGTTAGAATTTGTGTAATTTTACATAAATGTGAGTGATCTTAGATTCACGTATGCTTACACTGCATCTTACCATCTGCTGTGAAAACTATGCTATTTATATGACTACATGATAAGAGCTCGGAAGCTTGGAGGCAGTCATTGTTTGAACTTGATATTGCCCTTAAAGTGTGTTCAATGGATCATCAAGTTCCTACAAGAATATCTTGCAAGGTCAGAACCCCAGAATATCACCTTTCTCTTCCCTTCCTCCCTCCTTCCTTCTTTTCTGTTTTTCTTTCTTTCTTTCATATACATTGAAGAATACCAGTCTTCCACTGTAATAGATCCTGGGAACACTAGTGTGAAAACCAAACCAAAACAAAACAAAACAAAAAAATGTTCCCTCCTCTTCAGACATTCTCTGTATTTTGATGGATAATCACATGTAAGTAGTCCAACACAAGATAATATGACACAAGCCAAAATAGAGGCATTAACGAGCTGCTAAGACCAAGTGGATGATTTTCTTTTTTACTGCAGAAATTGAGAGCATCTTTAGAAACCTTCTCCAGTTATAAAGAGTCCCGACACACTGACGAATCATCCCGAGGACATCTCTAATATTAAAGGGCAATCTTCTAAAGTAGAAATTATCTCCTCTAAATACCTTCTATCCTCAGCTTTTCAAGCTTTAACTGAAGGCATTTAGCTATAGAGACACCTCTGGAGAATTTGGGAAGGAAGGCAAAGATGAATTCTCTACCCACTTAAGAGTTTCAAATGTGCAAACTTTTCGGGCTCTGTAACATTAGTATGTTATATTTTATTAGTGGCTTTTTAAACTGACAGTCATCAAATAATTTTCAATCCTTGTTGATCTACTGGGATTCAACTAAGTAACCTGAGCCCACCAGTCTGTCACCACATAAAGCCTATGAATGTCACACTCATTTATTTTCCTATGAGAAGTTAGTTCTCTTTTAGAGAGATTTATTGTGAACTGCCTACTACATCAACATATTGGATATTTTAGTTGAGAATTGATCTTACTCTTAAGTCAAGAATGCTGTACCTCTGCCTTCTTATAAACTCATCATTTTAACATCATTTTGTGAAAAGTGTGAATTAATTATCACCTGTCTTTTTTTTATTGCAGTTTAAGTTTCCTTAATACACATTTTCACTGCCTCCAAAATAAACATTTAATATTACTTCATGTTTGGACATTTCTGACTTTTCAATTATTGGCTATTTGATTTCTTAAAAATAAAAATGTAATGTAATTTCTTTTAGCAAAATATCTGATGAAATACTGGCTATATAACTGAGTCCTTCATTTGTCAGTACTGGTCTGTGTGCCACTGAATATCTATTTATTATCTGTTTCTCATTAACATTTAATAAAATCCATTTGTAATCTGAATTTAATTTAATAAGGACTTTAACATAGAATCCCTGAGACATTCAGAAGATATGCTACTTCTTTTTTACAGAGAGGAAGATTTCAAAGAGCTTTCACACTAAAATTCCTGAGAAACTACTTTTGTCTTAAGAGAGATTTTATGTAGAATTCTTTTAACTCAACATTATAAGAAGCATATAAACAGCAAGAACAGCCACAAACCCTGAGTTGTTGAATGCTAAAATGAAATCTGCTTCATTTCAAAATGAGAAGAAAAAAATCAAGTACATTTTTCTACAACTATAAAAAAGGAAATCCATAAATGTACTTATTTGCTTTTACTTTCAATCAGCATTTCTGGCATTGCATAGATATATCTTCTTTTTTAACATTTTTATTTAAATTCAATTTAGTTAACATATACTGTATTATTAGTTTCAGGGGAACGTAATGTCTTCTTAGGACTTTGTTGGCAATAGAATTCCTCTAACTTAAATTAATGGTCCAAGTATGTCATGATTCAAATATGTAAATACAATTTCACTAAAATACTTAATTTTCAAGCTATTTCTTCTTGGGTCTATACTGTGCTATAATAGAAAAAAAAAAATCTGAACTCACAGCTTAGCTCTGCTTCTGCACAAAATGACAACATATCCACTCTGCCAGATTACATCTCTTCCAAATACTCACATCATCCACCATCACATCCATCCTAAAAGGAGGGACCAACATGTGGAGTACTATAATACATAATGCATGTGTGATGGAAAGTGCTATTTTTTCAGATGGGTCCCTGCTGTTGTCTCATGGTTATTCATTTAGGAGGTTGAAGACACTAACACTCAGCAAGTGATTGCAAGATGATCAAAGTGTTTCCATTAGTAGAGAATTCATGTGTGGAGCTAATTCTTTAATGAGCTGACAGAGAAGGTCTCATCTTAGCTTATCAATCTGCTTCCATTCTCTAGAATTTCTCCCTGTCTGTACTACATTCAATCAATCAATAAATCATTTTATTCTATACACAATATATCTCTGGACTTTACCATCTGAATTCAAATCATTATCACTTCTAACATACCGACTGATCTATGTGGGTCTTCATCCAACACCCATGGAATATGTAGCAAAACAGTAAATATACTAGAGTTTGTATCTGCTGTACTTAGAGCTCACACATGTTCCACAGTATCACCTGGTGAAATAGAACTTGGAATTTATTATTATAGGTGAATCACTTATTATTGCATTACCATTTTAATTGTCACCTAGTGTGTCTTCAATTTACAGAAGCCAGATTGATTCTTTAAAATTTGAGTTATATCATGTCACTGCTCTGATGAAACCCTCCAACAGCCACATATATCACTCAGAAGAAAATCCAAGGTACTCTCCCATATTCTAGAAGGTTATTCATTATTTCCCAACTTCATCTCTCTGGTCATGTGTTTAACCACGCTGTTCCTACCTCACTCTGCTCTGAACACACTGGCCTGCTTGCTGTTTCTCAAATAGTCTGGATGTTGTGGTCCCTCAGGGTCTCTGTCCTTGATGCTACTTCTGTCTGGAAGGATCCTCTTCAAGCTATCTTCATAGTTTGCTATCTAGCTTGGGCTTCTGCTCATAGATCTTGTTCTTCCTATCAAAATCATATTTCTTCTTTCCATTATTTGGATCTCTTACTTCCTTTATGTTTTCTTCTTAGAACTTATCATCCTCGGATATATCACATATGTATTTCTTTATTCTCTGTCTTATTTCTTAAATATTAGTTATAATTGAATATTAGTTCAATGTGTGCCATTGTGACATAGTATTTTAGAAAGTGCTTCCAGGTATAAAACTGCTTAATAATTAACCCAGTTCTGCTTCTTATTGGCTATGGGACAGGACACAGATCTCTTCACATCTAAGTGCATTAGTCTCTGCTCTGTCAACTGGGATAACAGTACCTAACTCTGGGTTGTTAGGACTTCACATGATTTAACTGTTTAGAAAAGTTCCTGGTGCATATAAGATGCTATGTAAGTGCTGGCTATTATTTTAAAATAAAATGAGAGAGAGAAAGAGAAAGAAAGAGAGAAAGAGAGTTTTTCCACTCTGACACATAGAAAAATTACTGGTACATAGTTGGTGCTCAGTTAATACTTTTGAATGAAACAACAAACTCCACACATATTTACCATATCATATTAGTTGTTAGCTTGGATCCTTTTATGTTAATAAATTCTATTTGCATTTGTATAACTGCTAATGATTGATTTGTATAATAAATATCCAAAATATAATGCTTGGAATAAATATCATGAACAGCAAGACGTGACAGTGAATACTTTCTCAAGTGTTGTTTTTTTTTAATCCATATTAGGTAAGTGACTGGTTGTATAACTTCAGGAGGACATTCATATTTCATGACCACAATTTTTTCACCTTTTAAAAAATCTCAGTGTCATTTACTTCATAAGGTTGCTTATGATCAGGTGCCTATCTGTATAGATCATAAAGCAGTGCTTATAATGATAAATATTCAATGTATTTTCCTCCATTCCTCTACCTTCACCTTTTTCACTCCCTCTATGTCATGTACCATGGTGAAGAATACGTTTTGAACCAGGTTATTTGCATTCAAAATCCATTCTTGCAACTTGTTAGCTGTGTCACCCAGATAAATTACTTAACCACTTGGAGCCACATTTCTTGTGTGTAAAATGAAGATAATGTTATATCTAAAGCCATAAAGATGGTATGTTAATTAAATTACTTAATAAAGGTAAAGGTCTTGGAACTGTGGTGGACTCTTATTAAGCATTCAGTGATATTAGTTATGATTGCTAGCAGTATTCTTAATGGTTTTCAATGCTATTTCTCCATTACATATTAATTTAAAACAAAAATGAGATAAATGATTTAGTTACAACATTACACTAGGAGCAAACACACTTCAGTGATGAAAAATGATAATCTATATCAAAGTATAGATGAAAGAATAGCAAATAGTATATATCAAGCATTGAAATTGATCCAAGTTCTAGGTTTCAATAACATTCAGTTTCTTTAAGGTCCATCATATCTATTTAAGACACCTTATGTCCAGAAGAGAAGTGGTAGAATTTCCTTACCTGTATTACACTTTTTTATCCCTGCTTTGTACTGTATTTAATAATAACATTTTGTTTAGACTTAAAATTGTCTGCACTGGGATTATAAATTATATGGTTGCTTTTTCTACATTTAAGCCTGTGAGAAAAGTGCACTCTAGAAGCCTATGTCCTTCAAAACTACTTTTGAAAGAAACTTATTAACTTTGAAAGAAGTTATTTTTCAAGAAATGATAGCTGTACAATGGGGAAAATAATCCTGCTATGCCTCATAGTTGTCATTTTGTACCATGAGGAACAGAGGCTAAGCTGTCTGCCATATTCATTGAAAAAGAAATTCTGATTATCATTTGCAGTCACGATTTTATGGACACTATACACTGCATGACATGTTCGTGATAGGGGTAATTTTATAATTCATGTAAAAAATAGTTGATCTTGTATGGAATTATTGAATATTGTATATTACATTCCTGAAGCTAATCTAGCACTGTATGTTACTAACTAGAATTAAAATAAAAACTGAAAAAAAGGAATAACAAAAAGATAAAGAACCTGAAAAAAATAGTTGATCTTATATTTATTTAACATCTGATGATCTGACCATTTTTATTTCTCTCGTGTGCCCAAGAAGCTAATGTCTTGGTCAAAGATGGAAAGCATACACTTTATGTGAAGGAGGAAAACTGAATTATATTTCATATCTCCCCATCGCCCACATGCTAAAGGAACTCATATTTTCCTACTACTATGATACTACAATAATGTTTAAAATATATAACATATAACCTATCTATATCTACACATCAAGAGGATGAATGCATAGATGAGGACATGCTGTGTGTGTACTTTGAAATGTAAGGGCTAGAGGGCCAAATATTTGATGATCAAAAGGGTAAACCCTTCATTAGTACTGTTTATTAAGAATTTTTGGCAGGTCCTCACACAGGAGATTGGTAAAATTAAACTTGCCTACTTCTTTGAAGTAACTTGTTTTGTGCTGTAAAATGAAGGTCAGAAGCATGCACTTATTTCCTGAGGGAAGCTTTCAGAACTTAATCTAATTCACCATCTTTTCTTTTTTTAACTTCTGCCTTGGAAATAAGCGATGTTCCATGTGATGTCTGCTTCTTCACTGTAGATCCCAGAGTGAGGAAAATGTGCAGTAGATCCATCAGCTGGTCTGTGATATACATATAGTGTGTGTGTGGAAAATAAGTGTGTGTTGTTTTGAACCACATTTGTGACACAGCCTATTTTGAGAAGTGCATTCAATGAAACGAATTGAAATGATTAAATCTTGTTTTAAAAAGGTAATTTAAATGATAAAAATCATTTCATGATTTTCAGTTCATTACTAAACATCCTTTTATCATTAGAATAACTTACAGCAAAGAGAAAAACAGAGAAACAGTTTTCTATATCATTGTCATTTTTTTCCTCTTCTACTTAAAATTGTAAGGCAGGACTACATCAAACTTAAAAAAAAAAATCTGCACAGCAAAGGAAATCATCAACAAAATGAAAAAGCAACCTATGGATGGGAGAAAATATTTGCAAACCACATATCCACTAAGGGGTTTATTTACAAAATATACAAGGAACTCATACCACTCAAAGCAAAAGAATAATCCAATTTAAAAAAGGGCAAAGGAGCTTAAAATAGGTATTTTTTCCTAAGAAAGCATACATATGCTCAACAGACATGAAAAGATGTTCACCACCACTAATTATCAGGAAAATGCAAATTAAAACCACAATAAGGTATCACCTTGCAACTGTTAACAATGGTTATCTTCAAAAAGACAAAAGATATCAAGTGTTGGCCAGGATGTGGAGTAAAGGGAACCCTGTAAGCTGTTGGTGGGAATGTAAATCAGTACAGCCATTTTGGAAGACATAATGGAGGTTCCTCAAGAAATTAAAAATAGAACTATCATAAAAAATAGGGGTCCCTGAGTGGCTCAGTGGGTTAAGCGTCCGACTTTTGATTTCAGCTCAGGTCATGATCTCAGGGTTGTAAGATTGAGCCCCACCTCAAACTAGCTGGGCATGAAGCCTGCTTAAGATTTTCTCTCTCTCTCCCTCTCCCTTTGCCCCTCCCCACCCACTTGCATTATCTCTCTCTCTCAAAAAAATAGAAAATAAAATTGTATTAATTAAATTAAATTAAATAAAAAAATAGAGCTATCATATGATCCATTCATCTAATTTTGAGGTATATATCCAAAAGAAGTAAAATGAGGGGCACCTGGGTGGCTCAGTCAGTTAAGCGGCTGCCTTCAGCTCAGGTCATGATCCCAGGGTCCTGGGATCGAGCCCCATGTCCGGCTCCCTGCTCAGCAGAGAGCCTGCTTCTCCCTCTCCCTCTGCCTGCCACTCTGCCTACTTGTGCTATCTCTCTGTCAAATAAATAAATAAAAAATCTTAAAAAAAACAAAAGAAGTAAAATGAGATCTCAAAGAAATATCTGTACCCCCATGTTTATTGCAGCATTATTTACAAAAGCCAAAGTATGGAAACCACCTAAATGTCTATTGACAGTTGAATGAATAAAGGAAATTTGGTGTGTGTGTGTGTGTGTGTGTGTGTGTGTGTGTGTGTGTGTGTGATATAACATGGAATATTATTCAGCAACCAGAAAAAGGAAATTTTGCGATTTAAAATAACATGGAGAAGCTGGAAGGCATTATGCTCAGTTAAATAAGTCACAGTGAGAAAGACAAATACAAAGACAAAGACAAAGCATGATATCACGTATATATGGAATAAAAAAAAAATGAATTCCTAGAAATAGAGAATAGAAAAGTGGTTTCCAGGGGCTGGGGGGTGGGGGTAAAATAGTACAAAATTTCAGTTATAAGATGAATAAAGTCAGTGACTCTATTGTATAACCTGATGACTATAGCTGATAACACTGTGTTGTATGATTGAAATTTGTTAAGAGAGTAGAACTTAAGTGTCCTCACCAAAGACAAAAAATGTGAGGTGATAGATGCATTAATTAACTCAATGGGGGAAATTCTTTAACAAACAATGTATATGTATATCAAATCCTCACATGGCACATTTTTAGTATCTTAACATTTAATTTGTCAATTATACCTCAATAAAGTTGAACAAATATATCATAAATATATTTTTAGTTACTATCAGAAGATTACTTATTATAAAATATCTGTTTACTCAGAATACTTCCTATCCATTCCGAGTAAAATATATGCAGTATATGCAAGTATGTATTCTATTTGTTAATGTAAAAACTTCCAATGGAAATTCTTAGAGGAATATTTTTCACTTTCCTGAATTAATCAATCTTAAAATATGATTCTCCAGGCTAGTACTCTTCCTTGTGTCCCAAAAACCAGGAACAAAAAGCTCATGCCAGTTAGCAAAACTGCACCAGATATTTTATCTGTATGTGCGTGTGTGTGTTTTCATGCCTCTGCATTTATTCATTTCTATTCAATTCATCTTTTATTCTGTTTTTCTGTGTCTTTACTACTGGACACATTTCTTTTCTAAACAAAATTTACTGACAATTTTTGGTATGATCATTGCAATTACTGTCAAATGAATTTCAGAGAGGTTGTTGTTTTTCCTTATCCCTTAATTTTCATTTCTTTAAACAGGATAAGCAGTGTTCTGAAGACGTCTGTTCATTTCAAGGAGTTCCTGAGAAAGTAGCTAAAATTTAGTTCTAGAAAGTAGCAATAGTACAAAAAGAGTTTTATTGTGTAATATTGCAGTATCTGTGTAGGAAGCAAATTCAAGCAAATCCTAGATTTCACTTGAATGTGAAAAGCATTTTCAAAGTCTATTGATTTAAATTGTTGGATACAGTAATAATGACCCAGAGCTCAATCACAATCAGTTGGAATTAGAAGTAAATTTTTGATTCAACTAACAAACACCACTTACCTTGTCTATTTAACATTTTAAGATCAATTTCTTCTAATGAGAAAGAAACATTAATGAAGAGAATTTCAGGATTTCAGATGTCAGAATACTTATGTCTCCCATCTGCACAATTAATTGTGATTTGTAAAAGTGAATAAATTATTGTGTTGATAGTTGTCTTTTTTGAGAGGTATTAAAACTGGCTAAAAAATAGAAGCTATGAATAAACTTCCTGATGAAGCTACAGAGACATCGATTTTAGTAATCAGAAAGTCTTACATACTCTGGTAATTATCATATTTTTCTCTCTTTGTGTTCTGAGTACAAAAGAAGGCCTGGAGGAGTTGATCAAGCACAGTCTTGTGGTTAATTGAGCAATACTGTCTGAATCATTTAATGTTAATTATTTTTTTCGTCTGTATTTGACTAAAATTGCTCCAGCTAGGGCAGGTCTCAAAGATTTATTTAAAATCAGCACTTTTCTAACATGTGAAAGTCAAATGTAGTTTTTAAAAAGTAAATTAAAACCTTTGTTAAAAGCTTGCAATAACAACCCATTTCCACACGTTGGTTTCCTTCAAGAGAATATAACCTTAGTTTTGAAAATTTGCAAATTCAGAGAAAAAATGCATATATCAAATTAGAAGAATGTCTTTTATTTTTATTTACTTTTTAAATTTTATTTTTTATTATTATGTTATGTTAATCACCATACATTGCATCATTAGTTTTTGATGTAGTGTTCCATGATTCATTGTTTGCGTATAACACCCAGTGCTCCATTCAGTACGTGCCCTCTTTAATACCCATCACCGGGCTAACCCATCCCCCCACCCCCCTCCCCTCTAGAACCCTCAGTTTGTTTCTCAGCATCCATAGTCTCTCATAGTTCGTCTCCTCTTCCAATCCCCCCCCTTCATTATTCCCTTCCTGCTATCTTTTTTTTTTTTAACATACAATGTATTATTTGTTCAGAGGTACAGGTCTGTGATTCAACAGTCTTACACAATTCCCAGCACTTTCTTTTAAATTATTCTAGGAAATCATAGCTTTTCCACAGAAATCTACTTGAGAAGGATTTTTCATACCAGATTTAAAAACTTCTGTTTTCACATGAATTTGCACTCACAGCTTTATTTTTTGTTTCAACAGAAGTGACATTAAACATTATTACATTTTATATGGTGCACTAGTGTTGAAACGCAGACTGCAATAACACCAGGTCTTTGTCCTCAAGGACTTCAGAGATGGTTGGAACAACTAGCATGTAAACACAAGATAATATGCCTTCATCAAGTGAGAGCTGAGCAACAGTGAACTCTAAGGAGTTATTGATCATGAAAATTATTTGTTTTTCCAAATTAGATGGTCCTTGAAATGAAGGGTGGACAAAAAATTGATACTCTAGAAAATAGTATATGGATTTTAGGCATCCTTATCAGGGACAAGCAACATATAAAATTGCTTTGTGTTTAAGTAGTGGTAAGATAAAACCTGAACAACGTTTAAACAAAGTACCATGTTTTAAAAAATACAATTCAAATATAAGAGTTAAATTATCAATATTAAAATGAAGTATATGTTCAAGTATATAAATATATATTACCCTATCTAAAAACTGTTTTATAAATATTTATAACCTCTTCCAAATAAGAACAATGTTATGAAATATTTGAAATTTTCATACAGATTCTTTAAGGTTCTTTTGTTCTTTACAGCACTACCCAAATGGGAATTAATATCATCATTCTGTGCTTCAATCTTAGAACATTTTTATTTAGTAAACCATATGCATAGAAGAAATTAGAAAAAAAATTCTATGAATAATGTAGCCCACCCTTGGTTATAGACCTATTAATCAGAGAGTCAATGCATTCATTGTTATACTTTTAATATTCAATTAAATATTAAATATAATATAATAATGTTAATTAGAACTGCCTGGGGTGTTATTATGTGCCATCCTTTATGCACTTTTATTATTCACTTCACTCTCTCAAAATAGCTGTAAGATTTTAGTGTAGCAATAAAATACATCATGAACACAATATTCTATATGTGTTTAGAGAAAGGAAATATATTTTCTTACATGGCCATGGATTTGTCCTTTGTTATAGATCTTGAAGTATTGTTGAGTTTTTTCATAAGCCAATGAAAGCGACCAGAGGTAGAAAAAAATTTCAGTTAGCAAGTTTGATATGAACAGTCAGAGAGTCAAAAAAATTTTGTATTGGCTTGAGGTGTTTAAATAGAATTCTCATCCTCATACATTTTGCAATCCTGATGAATCCATATATTTAACATGAATGAATACTAATATATCTGATTATATATCTAATATATCTAACATGAATTTTGATAGACATAACATTTTGAGATGGGAGATTTAATAACATAACTAATGAGGGAGCTTAGATAGAATATTTTTTCAGATGATATTCTGTAGTAAACATTTTCCTCTTTTGCCCATATAAAACAACTTCATATACTGAAGCTTCTCTGTTACAAACTCTTTTACCTTCTGTATATCTTGTGTATTTATTCATATTTTAATTGGTAGTCTCTCCAGTTTGGAAACCAGAAATTGAATATTATGGACAAAGAAGATTCAGAAATATATTTTTGAGATGACCATTTAATAACCTCATATAATGACATCATTATTGCTACATAAAAAATAAATTTTTAGATAAAGGCATACAGATGCAATATTTCAAAGTGGTCAAAGCAGTAATGAATAAAAAGTCAAACAAAACACACTGGTTATTTCATAATAATTTTGTACTTTACTAAATTATGTTTTCTTCTTAAAAATATAGCAAACAAAAATACTTTTTAAAAATAATTATATTTTATTTTCCTTTTCAGGTGGTGCAAACATCCACTATTCATGATGTTAAACAAAAATTCCACAAAGCATGTAAGTTTTGTACATAATTTAGAATTTATATTACAGTTTTCTCAAATTGGTTCAAATGTATCTGTAAGAATAAGTTTAATATTATGATGGAAACAGTGTATGGAAATCTTATTTTTACAGGAAACTCAGAAATAATGTGCTATATATCTCTTGACTATATTTTCATATATAACTCTAATCCACAATACTCTAAGTTTTTCACAAAATTATTTTCTCCTTCATATTTAAACAAGTTACAATATTATTTTTATTTATAATCTACAACTGAAATTATTTTCAAGAATATTGGTTTTTCTTATGATACATAGTTGACAAATACAAATTCCTGGTAGGCAAAAGCAAGTAATATAAGCAATAAAACCTATTTTCTTAGTATCAAAAAAAAAAGTATTTACTTATATGAAAGCAAAATATTAAGCAAAAACTTTACTCCATGTATTTATACTGGTCAAATCTCTTTCACATAGGGATTCTTTTACAGTAAATTAAAACTATACTATTTAATTTCATTAATAGCCAAATTTACCTCATTAAGAGGTGTCTTTGTTATTTACTTAGAAATATTTATATGAGGTTTATTTAAATTGGATTTTTATTTTACAATTTTACCATAATGTTTACTCATAACTTAAACATCATGAAAATGTCTATAATTACTAGGAAGCATTTTTTATAGACTTTAATTTTAGAGCAGTTTTAGATTCATAGCAAAACTAAGCAGCAAATACACAGAGTTCTTACATACCCTCTGCTCTCACACATCTCCCACCAACATTTCACATCAGAGTAGTACAATTGTTACAGTTCATGAACCTGCATTGACAAATCATTATTTCCCAAGGTCCATAGTTTACATTAGAGTTCATTCTTTGTGTTGTACATTGTATGGTTTTTGCTAGTGAGCACTTTCAATCTCTTGTATTTATTTGAACAATATTTCTTTTCTGAAAATCTTAAAGCTCACAATTTAATGCATCAGTTTATTTATTTTTTAAAGATTTTATTTATTTATTTGAGAGAGAGAATGAGACAGAGAGAGTACATGAGAGGGGGAAGGTCAGAGAGAGAAGCAGACTCCCTGATGAGCAGGGAGCCCGAGGCGGGACGTGATCCTGGGACTCGATCCTGGGACTCCAGGATCATGACCTGAGCCCAAGGCAGTCGCTTAACCAACTGAGCCACCCAGGTGCCCCATCAAACAGTTTAAAAATAATTTAGAGTAAAGTAGGTAGAACTTTTAATAGGAACAGAAAGCATATATAGTATGGAATAGAATTATTTAAAATATGCTTAACCTGTTTAAAATTCTTTGGGAAGGTAAGTTCTAATATTTACCTCAAAGACATGTAGGATTTAAATACGCAGAAATGAACCAGAAAGGGATTATGATAAAGAAAAGAGGAAAAAACAAGTGCAGAGATCTGTCATGGAATTGATTCTCTAACTTTTAGAATGAAAATAAATTTCCCTGTATATTTTTGCCAGTACTTTCTAAATTAGGGAGAACTTTTCCAGACTACAGTTTTGTGCCTCATCACATTACCTATGTTAACAATATTATCCTGATTATTTACACAAATGTTTCCAGTTTATTTGCATACTAATGGAGTTGTTTGTGTTATTCCTATCTTTGCAAAAAATATGGTTATCAAACAAATAATTATTGTCATCTTTGGAAAGACTTAGACTAAACTTATTTAATGAGGTGGTTTCAGAAAGTTTAGATTGTAGTAATAAGTGAGAGGACATTTGAAAATAATGCTTTTACTATAAAGTAGGAAGTTGCAAGAAAATGTTTGTATTTAAATTAATAATGACAACATAATAAAAATATGATTTCTACTCTTGTCTGAAAAAGAAGAAATGAATCAAAGGCTAATGCATGTGTAGAAGGAACATGCAATTAAGATGATGTGTAAGTCTATGACTGCTTGTATGATAGTTTACGGTATATATAGATATACATAACAATTACAAGAAATCTTAAAACATTTTGAGCCAGAAGTTCTGTATGTGGTCTAGAGCCTATTTCTAATAATAAGTAGTTTGCAGAAAATCTTAGAAATGTCCAGTTTCTGACATGGATAATTAAAAATAAGACAGGGGCATCTGGGTGCTTCAGTCAGTTGAGCACTGGACTATTGGTTTCTGCTCAAGTTATGATCTCAGGGTTGTGGGATTGAGCCTAGGGTTGGATTCCGTGTTTAGCGTGGAGCTTACTTGGGTGTCTCTCCCTCTCTTTCTGCCACTCATGCTCTCTAAATAAATAAATAAATAAATAAATAAATAAATAAATAAATAAAATGTTAAGAATATATGTGACAATAATGTGATTAGTTTTAAAAGCTATATCAAGACTTAATGATTTCTCTTTTTTTTAGACAATGCTTTCTTTAGAGGACCTTTTTAAAGATTTTATTTATTGGGCACCTGGGTGGCTCATTTGGGTAAGCGACTGCCTTCGGCTCAGGTCATGATCCTGGAGTCCCAGGATCGAGTCCCACATCGGGCTCCCTGCTCAGGGGGGAGTCTGCTTCTCCCTCTGACCCTCTTCCCTCTCCTGCTCTCTATCTCTCATTGTCTCTCTCTCAAATAAATAAATAAAAATCTTTAAAAAATAAAAATAAAAAAATAAACATTTTATTTATTTATTTGAGAGAGAGAGAGAGAGAGAACACAAGACGGGTGAGGGTAAGAAGGAGAAGCAGACTCCCCACTGATCAGGAAGCCCAATGCGGGACTCGATTCTATGACTCCAGGATCATGACCCAAGCCAAGGCAGTGGTTTAAACAACTGAATCACCCAGGCACCCTAGACTTAATGATTTCTTGGCGACTATTACTTTATTTATTTTCCTAGCCATATATTTAATCTTTAACAACTATATGTAAATTGTGACCTTTTCATTTTTATAAAATGACTGTTATTTTATAAAGTATACCCAACACTTAAAGAAAAATAATATTCAAATAATTTTATTTATTGTACCATATTTTATGTGGCCAACATGAAAAGATGCTCAATATAACTAATCATGAAAGAAATGCAAATTAATACCACAGTGAGGTATCATTTCACATCTCTCAGAACTGTTATTTTCAAAAAGACAAGAAAGAAAATGTGTTGGTGAGGATGTGGGAAAAGGGAATCCTTGTGCCCTGTTGGTGGAAATGTAAATTGGTACAGCCACTGTGGAAAACAGCGTGGAGATTCTGTAAAATATTAAAAATAGAACTACCATATGATTCAACAATTCCACTTGTGGGTATTTAACCAAATAAAATCAAAACACTAATTCAAAAAATGAATGCACCTCTTATGTTTATCAGAGCGTTATTTACACTAACAAATATATGAAAGCATAAGTGTCCACCTAAGTGTCCATCAATAGATGATGGATAAAAAGATATGGTACACACACAACACACACACACACACACACACACACACACCAGGGTATTACTCAGCCGTAAAAAAAATATCTGTTTTAACAACATAGATAGAACTAGAGAGTATTATGTTAAGCAAAATAAGGCAGAGAAAGACAAATATCATATGACTTTACTTACATATGGACTCTTAAAACCAAAACAAATGAATCAACAAACCAAAACAGAAAGAGACTCATAAATACAGAAAACTAATGATTGCCTGAAGGTAGGGGAATAGGGAGATGGATAAAGTAGTTGAAAGATATTAAGAAGTACAGTCATCCATTTATGAAATAAATAACACATGGGAATGTGGTATACAGCATAGGAAATATAGTCAGTATAAAAACGTTGTATGGTGACAGATAGTAACTTATTGAGGTGATCATTTCATAATATATGTAGGTGTTGAGTCAGTATGTTGCACACCTGAAAATCATGTATTATGTGTAAATTACACTTTAATAAAAAATGTAATATTCAGGCAATTTTCATTCATTATACTTTATTTCAAAAACTTACTATTATTTCAGTTTTAAAAAGCACAAAAACATTTTTTTGCTGTATTACATTATAGAGAATTTTCTGTAAGTCAATTAAATTGGACATTATGTTTATTGTATCTACCAAATAATAAAAGGCAAGGAAAAAAAGTGCTAACACTAACAATTTTACAACGGTAAAAATGAAACAAAACAAAATTATGTGTTGATTGCTTTAATGTTTTATGTTTATGTTTAGCATATTTAAACCCAATAGCATTGCATATCTTGTTGAATTTCATAAATATATTCAAATAATAATAATCTTATATATGTAACTACAATTGTTAGATTTTTTACAAACATTTCTTTACTTTCTGACACAGAATAAATTTTTTTAACTTTTTTTTTTAGGATTTTATTTTTTTATTTATTTATTTGACAGAGAGAGATAGCGAGAGAGGGAACACAAGCAGGGGGAGTGGGAGAGGGAGAAGCAGGCTTCCCGCCGAGCAGGGAGCCCGATGCGGGGCTCGATCCCAGGACCCTGGGATCATGACCCGAGCCAAAGGCAGATGCTTAATGACTGAGCCACCCAGGCACCCCCAGAATAAATTTTTTTATTATGATACTTCTGATGCTGTTTATTTGCATGCCCTGCTGTTATAATAATGTTAATTGTTAATCTTGTAAAGAAAGAAAGACATTCATCAGAAGACTGGGTTTCCTGGAAGGAGAGTTCTCCTTTTTTGTCTTTCATCTCTATTTGTTCTCTTAGGTGTTTTGACTGATCTTGATTTCTGGTCTCCCTGCTATTTCTCTGACTTTGTGTCAGCTTTACATTTTTCTTTGTTCTATTTTTAAACTTTCTTTACTGCGATTTTCTTGCCCTGTAAAATGACTATCTTATCCTCTTCCAGGGTTTATAATTATTTAGTTCAGTTTTGTTATAAGAATCATCTTTTACATTACCCTGGTAATACCATGGCAGTCAGGCTGGTGAAGAAATAGAATGGGAAGAAAACCATAATTAAAATATTAGTCATTAAAATAAGAGGGAAATAGCAATGGTTTCATGAAAAAGAGATTTTTTTTTTAAAGATTTTATTTATTTATTCATGAGGGACAGAGAGAGAGAGAGAGGCAGAGGGAGAAGTAGGCTCCCAAGGAGCAGGGAGCCCGATGCGGGACTCGATCCCAGGACCCTGGGATCATGACCTGAGCCGAAGGTAGACGCTTAACCATCTGAGTCACCCAGGCACCCATGAAAAAGAGATTCTAATAAAACTTTAAATTATACATATGCACACATATACACTTTCATCTATTTATCCTCTTCTCATTTTTAATCACTAAAAATTTATGAAATGCCTCAGCTGCAATACTCCCCCAGTCTTTCTGTATCTCCACACATGTCTTTATTCACATTTGTGATGATTGTTCTTGGTTGTATTTTGAAGCCTTTCCTAGAGAGTCTCAGAGACATCGTGCTCATGGCCCTATATGTCATACTCTGTTTACTCTCATTTTCTCATAAAGGTTGTGCAGAAGAATTAAACCTTGTTAAAGTTAAGCTGAAAAATTAAGAATCGTAGAAGTCTAGGGGACACTGTGACTAAAACTATGTGAATATTTTCTAAGATTTCAAGAAATTAAAAAAAAAAAAACCTCCATGTTAAAAAACAAACTTGGGGCCCCTGGGTGGCTTAGTCGTTAAGCATCTGCCTTTGGCTCAGGTCATGATCTCAGGGTCCTGGGATCGAGCCCCATATCGGGCTCCTTGCTCTGCGGGAAGCCTGCCTCTCCCTCTCCCACTCCCCCTGCTTGTGTTCCCTCTCTCGCTGTCTCTCTGTCAAATAAATAAAATCTTAAAAAAAAAAAAAAAACATTAAAAAAATAAATAAATAAATAAACTTGGGGCACCTGGGTGGCTCAGATGGTTAAGCATCTGCCTTTGGCTCAGGTCATGATCCCGGGGACCTGGGTGGAGTCCCACATTGGGCTCCCCCATCAACGGGGAGTCTGCTTTTCAGTTGACCCCTTCCCCCTGCTCATGATCTATCTCTGCCTTGCTCTCTGTCAAATAAATAAAATCTTAAAAACAAAACAAAGCAAATAACAACTCTATTACATATTCAAGCTGAGTAGCATTACCTTATTTCATGTTACTTAAATCAATAACTATTCCATGATTTCTTTATTTTAAATTTAAGTTAATTATCTTTTGGGGTACAATATGACTTTATCAGAATAATTGTTAATATTTTTAAAACATAATAGAACTTATAAAAAGCCATAGCCAACTGTGTATATACTAATTTAAATCTGTAATGATATATTCCATTTTGTGGATTTAATCAATCAAAATCAAAATGTTTGCCAGAATAACAAGTAAATTATAGTGGGAAAAGTCTGCCCAAATGTTACAAGTTATTTTGTTGTGCTTTATCATACTCCAAAGTATTTAAATTCTTATAATCTAGACCTCCTTAGAAAAGGGATGGACAAATAGTTAGCATGGATAAAATAGAAGATATATTAATAAAAAGAATTTAAAGATTTTTTAAAGCAAATGTCTAGTGAATATATTCTTTCAGAACTCTGTCATTACTTGTCTTAGGGAGGAAGCCAAGGAATCTAAAGCAAAGATTAGACAATACTATTGCTATACAAAGTTGTATAAAGGTAGGATTTCATCTAAATAGTTTTAAAAAAAAACTCCTATTTTTCAAATCTTTAAAAACTTTTACTGGTTTTGTAGCTAAAAGTGATTTGCAATCACAACAAGATAAGGTGCTCTGAATACTATTACCATTTCATGCATAATCTCTAAAAAGAACTAGCCATCAACCACTTATTATGAATGATGACATCTGTGATTGGTGTAGGTAGATACCATAGTTATAATTAAAATGGATGATAGTAAAAACTCTACAGATCTGATATACATTGGAAGCCATTTTAGATTTCTTTCTAAGTTAACAGGACTGTGTATAAACTTCATTTAAACCAAAAGGCTGATTAATGGCCCACCAAGCATACCTTGTACACTTGCTTTATAAATGAGTAGCCTAAAGGAAAACCATCTTGTCCGTAAGATATCAATCAGTTCTCCTACTGCCTGCATTCCTTAACACTAAAATTTGTGATTTCTACATATTTGCTAATCTATAATCCTTTGAGATTTTACAAGAAGTACAAAGTGTATAATCCTATAAAAACTCTTCATTCTCAAGAGCACTTTCTTCCCTGTGAAGAGCATGTTTCCTGGGCAACTATCCTAACTTAGGCTCAAATAAAACTCTCTTTAAAAAAATTTATTTATATATATTATAAATATAATATAATAAATGTATATACTAAAATAAATAATAAATATAATAAAATAATATAAATATAATATATATTAATTTTTACTTCAATTCTAGTTAGTGAACATACTGTGCAATATTGACTTCAGGAGTAGAATTCAGTGTTTCATCACCTACATATAACACCCAGTGCTGATCAAAAGTGCCCCTTTTAATACCCATTACCCATCTAACCCATCCCGCATTGAGTTCCCTCCATCAACCCACAGTTTGTTCTCTATCATTAAGAGTCTCACTGTTTGTTTCTTCTTCTCTGTTCATCTGTTTTGTTTCTTAAATTCCACATATGAGTGAAATCATATGGTATTTATCTTTCTCTGACTTACTTCATTTAGCCTAGTACACCCTACCTCTATCCACATTGTTGCATATGGCAAGATTTCATTCTTTTGGAGGGCTGAGCTAATTATATATTATATATTTATAAAATATATAATTGTATATAGTTATAAATATATAATTATATATTTCATTATATATATATATATATACACACACACACATCTTCTTTAGCCCACCAGAGGGACATTTGGGCTCTTTCCAAAGTTTAGCTATTGTTGATAATGCTGCTATAAACATCAGGGTGCATGTACCCTTCAAATCTGTATTATTGTATCCTTTGGATTAAAAACCTAGTAGTGCAATTGCTGGGTCATACAATAGCTCTCTTTTTAACTTTTTGAGGAACCTCCATACTGTGTTCTAGAGTGCCTGCACCAGTTTGCATTCCCACCAACAGTGTTAAGATCATTCACATTTCTCCACATCCTCACCAACATCTATTGTTTCTTGTGTTGTTAATTTTAGTCATTCTGACAGGTGTGAGGTGGTATCTCATCATGGTTTTAATTTGTACTTCCTTGATGATGAGTGATGTTGAGCATCTTTTCATGTGTCTATTAGCCATTTGGCTGTCTTCTTCGGAAAAATGTGTATTCATATCTTCTGCCCATTTCTTAACTGGATTATTATTTTTTGGGGCGTTGAATTTGGTAAATTCTTTATAAATTTTGGACACCAACACTTTTTCAGATATGCCTTTCACAAATATCTTCTCCCATTCTGTATGTTGCCTGTTAGTTTGGTTGATTGTTTCCTTTATTGTGCGGAGATTTTTATTTTGATAAAGTCCCAATAGTTTACCTTTGCTTTTGTTTCCTTTCCCTCCAGAGACTTATCTAGTAAGAAGGTGCTCCAGCCAAGGTCAAAGAGGTTGCTGTCTGTTTTGTCCTCTAGGATTTTGATGGTTTCCTGTCTCACATTTAGGTCTTTATTCAATTTTGAATTTATTTTTGTATGTAGCCCAGTTTCATTCTGCATGTGGCTGTCCAGTTTTCCCAAAACCCTTTGTTGAAGAGACTGTCTTTTTCCATTGGGTATTCTTTCCTGATTTGTCAGAAGATTAGTTCTGGTACGGGTTGAATTAAATGTGTAGATTGCTTTGGGTAGGATAGACATTTTAACAATGATTTTCCAATCCCTGAGCGTGGAATGTTTTTCCATTTCTTTGTGTCCCTTCAATTTCTTTCATAAGTGTTCTATAGTTTCAGAGTACAGATCTTTTATCTCTTTGATTAGGTTTATTCTTAGTATTTTATGGTCTGTGGTTCAATTCCAAATAGAATCAATCGCTTGATTTCTTTTTCTGCTGCTTCATTATTGGTGTATAGGTGCAACAGATTTCTGTACATTGATTTTATATCCTGTGACTTTGTTAAATTCATGTATTAGTTCTAGCAATTTTTGGTGGAGTCTTTCAGGTTTTCTATATAGAGTACCATGTCCTCTACAAATAGTGAAAGTTTGACTTCTTCCTTCACGATTTGGATGTCTTTTATTTCTTTTTGTTGTCTGACTGCTAAGGTTAAGACTTCCAGTACTGTGTTAAATATAGTGGTGAGAGTTGACATCCCTGTCTTGTTCCTGACCATAAGGGAAAAGCTCTCTGTTTTTCTCCATTGAGGATGATATTAGCTTTTGGTCTTTCACATATGACCTTTATGATATTGAGGTATATTCTATCTGTCCCTACTTTGTTGAGGGCTTTTATCAAGAATGGGTGTTGTATTTTGTCAAATGCTTTTTCTGCATCTACTGAGATGATCATATGGTTCTTATCCTTTCTTTTAGTAATGTGGCATATCATGTTGATTGATTTGTGAATATTGAACCAGCCATGCAACCCAGGAATAAATCCCACTTGATCATGGTGAATAATTCTTTTAATGTACTGTTGGATTTGATTTGCTAGTATCTTGTTGAGAATTTTTGCATCCATGTTCATCAATGGTATTGGCCTGTAATTCTCCTCTGTAATGAGATCTTTGTCTGGTTTTGGAATCAAGGTAATGCTGGCCTCATAGAAGGAGCTTGGAAGTTTTCCTTCCATTTCTATTTTTTTGAACAGTCGGAGAATAGATATTAACTCTTCTTTAAATGTCTGGTAAAATTTCCCTGGGAAGCCATCTCCACCAGGACTTTGTTGGTTGGTTCCATTTCTTTGCTTGTTATGGGTCTGTTCAAATTTTCTATTTCTTCCTGTTTCTCTTTTAGTAGTTTGTATGTTTCTAGGAATTTATCCATTTCTTCCACATTGCCCAGTTTGTTGGCATATAATTTTTCATAATATTCTCTTATAATTGTTTGAATTTCTGTCCTGTTGGTTGTGATCTCTCTTCTTCCATTTGTGATTTTATTTATTTGGGTCCTTCCTCTTTTCTTTTTGATAAGTCTGGCTAAGGGTTTATCAATTTTATTAATTCTTTTGAAGAACCAGCTCTTAGTTTTGTTATTCTTTTCTACTCTTCTTTGTTTCTATATCATTTGTTTCTGCTGTAATCTTTATTTAAATTCTCTTATGTTTAGAGACTCTAAAAGGTTTGTTCATTTAGCATTGACAAATCCACAGTTTTAAAGTTGGGTGAGATATAAAATCCATTGAACATTTGAAGAATATTGACTGAGATTCAATCTTTATGTGTAACAAATCACATAACATTTACTAAATGTTTTTCAAGTGACATCAATACTTATATTTTCAAAGCTTATATCAAAGTTTGTTTATAATTGATGAGATTAACTATGCAAGATTTTGATTAATGTGAGCATTTTTACCAAACATTTGATGAATAATTTCTTTCTAGATAATTCATCATAAATATCTTAGATCCTTATTTGACACTAAAGTTTGAATACTTGTTTTTTTTTTTTAGAAAATTATACGTAGTAAATGCTTTTTAGTGTTTCTAGATCATGTTTCTTTTTAAATTATCAAAATAAATTAGGATGCTGTGATGTTTTGATTTATAATAAGAAATGTATATTTGGTTTTCATCCTAGTTTCTGGCACAGAACTCCTAAAAACCTTGGAATATCCTAAGTAATGACAGCAACAAAGGTGTCTTTTACTGTTAATGAGGTAAATTTTTGACTACACCTAAGAATGGGGGTTTGTTGCCAGGAGGTTTGGAACTTTCAGTCTCACCCCCAGGCCTCTGGGGAGGGGAATGTTCTAAAGTTTGAATCAATTGTCAACAGCCAACAAGACTGGATTCAGAGCACTTCTGGAGAATATGTGGAGGTTCAGGGAATGTGTTTTATTTTTCGGACAAAGCATGGAAACTCTGAGGCATTTCTCCATCCTTGTGTATTTATCTTTTCCACCTGACTGTTTCTGAGGTATATCCTTTCATAATAAACTTGTCATCTAATAAGTAAAATATTTCTCTGAGTTCTGTTAGCGGCTCTTGCAAATTAAGGATACCTGAGGAAGGGGTCTTGGGAAACTTTGTTTTATAGGAGGTTGGTCAGAAGCGCAGGTGACAACCTGGACTTGCAACTGGTGTCTGAAGTAATGGGAGGACAGTCTTGTAGGACTGAACTCTTAACTTGTAGAATCTGCTGGTACTTTCAGTTAGATAGTGTCAGAATTTAGTTAAATTGTAGGACACCATGGTGGTGTCCCAAGCGTAGGTTGTTACGGGAGAACACCCTCCTCTCCCCACCACACACACATGTTAAAATTGGGTGCAAAACCCAAAATAGATCCTGTAAGCCAAAAAAAAAAAAAAGTCAGAAATAATACCACCATGACATTAGGATGATATTCCATGGAACTTTTCTACTTATCAATTTTTTATGGACTAGTAATATATTTGTCAAAATTGATAAAGTTGTGTTTAAGTAAACTACAGGAAACCATGAAGGGCAAGGAAAAGGAAAAGAAAAGCTCTTTCCTTGTGATGTTTATCTTGTTATTGTTTTCTCTTCTTTCCTCAAATCTAGGTGTGTCAATTACTAGTATCCTTGTGCTCTTCAAACATTATACCTCAAAAACATAACTCTGTTAGTCCATTACATCCCTGGGCTGAAGAAATCTATTTTTTTTGTTTTTTTTAATTAACATATAATGTATTATTTGTTCAGGGGTAGAGGTCTGTGATTCATCAGTCTTAACACAATTCACAGTGCTCACCATAGCACATACCCTCCACAATGTCCATCACCCAGCCACCCCATCCCTCTTACCCCCCTCCACTCAACAATCCTCAGTTTGTTTCCTGAGATTAAGAGTCTATTATGGTTTGTCTCCCTCTCTGCTTTCATCTTGTTTCATTTTTCCCTCCCTTCCGCTATGATCCTCTGTCTTGTTGGAAAATCTAATTCTAAAACCTATAAGATTTTTTCTCCACATAACTGTTCCTTGATACTTAAAACCTCTAATTCTCCTTCAAATGAATTTCTTTTTGTTAAATTTCATACTTTCTGCCAATGATTATAGCATCACTTTCCTTTGTTTCTTGGATATTTGAATCACTTTAAAAATTATTTATTAAGTTTAAAATGTCTCTTAGGCAGAGTATCCCTTTTCCCTCCCCCTGATGTTTGCTCATGTCTCTTTATATTGCTTGGAATAATCTATCTGTATAAAATTCACTAAATTATCAAGATATAAATGGCTTTTTGTTCTTGATGAGAATCTCTGATCTTTCTTAATTATACTCTCATTTTTTTAAATTGAAAATTATAGCTGATATCAAAGTTGAGTTTTGCTATCAAATATTGTGCCTCATAATATCTTTGTATGTCCTATTCTAGTTCCCTTGCATTAGCATTCATAAATAAGGAATAAATATAGCTAACTTTTATCAAATAGTCACTCTTTGTTATTAATATCCTAAGATATATCTGTTCAGCTACTTACGACAACTTTATGATCATATAGTAGTATTTTACTTTTCATTTTACAGATGAAATTTTCTGAAAAACATTAGATATCTTGCCCAGTGTCACATAGCTAATAAGTGGCAGAGCTGGAATTCAAACTCAGGGAATATGACTCTGTAACCTGTACTCAAACCACTAATCTCCATTGCCTCTCTTTTACTGAGTCATATTTTTAAATTATTTTTTAGGTAGAAATTCAAATAATACCTGTGTGTTTTACTTCAGAAATGCAATCATTAGTTCTCATTAACAAATAGAGAATGAACTTGAAAGTAGTTTTAGCAATTAAGTGGTGAATAATATTGCTATAAATCTATGCTTAGTTCACAATTGGTTGTAAAAATTGAAATCCCTGTCACCTGGTCATGTAAGATCAACAGTTAAATTAAAAACAACAGTTAATATGAATAAGAGGAATGAATGCAAATATAGTTTGAAATTGCCAATGGAATTTTCTCCTATGAGACTGATCTAAGAATTAGTAATACTAATTCTAAATACTAATACTAAAACTGAAGTAAAAAGTGAATGACCGTCAATTGAAGTATAAGTCATGCACTTATTCTGTGTCATAAAGGAATTTTCTGAAAGACAAACCAAGTCATTTTACTCATGACCTGTGTTATCTATTTGTTGGTAACACCATACAAACTTTCAATGATGTTTATAATTTATTGGACTACTTGTCTCTCAGTTCCCAGAGAGAGCCTGGGATGGGGCAATGGTAGACAGGGAGACAGAAGCAAGAAAAGGCAATGGAATTAGCAAACCAATTGCAGTTACAGACCCATAAAGGGATGTATAATTTATTATGACAGTTGAAATGCATATGATTCTTTGCCAAAAGGCCAGGGGGACATAAACAATGATAAACTTTGAAAGGTTCAAGGAGAATAACTCAAAACAAAGATAACACAGTGGAAGGATTTATGACATATAGTATAAAATAATGAGTATTCTCTAGGCAATCTGAAAGGAGCCTCCTCGACAAGGCTGTAGAATTCCCTGATCTCTCTGTGAAAGAAGCTAGAAAAATGATAAATGTAACCAAGGGAAGAAGTGACAGAATGGTTTTCTTTAAAAATCTCTGCACTGCTAACTCTAGAAGTAGCTAATATTCTTTCTATAATAGTTTCCTCAGCAACAGAAATTATGAGTCTAATCAAGAATTTAGATAAATATATGGGACAATTTGGCAGGTTATTCAGTCAGGTTACATTTTGTGAAAGCTATGAGGATTAAATGGCTATTTCCCTGCTAGAAATCTAATCACCACAATCCAGTAAGACCCTTCAATAGTGGGCAAAAATATCACCAATTTTTTCATATTACAATTAGATTTTAAGTTTGAGGTAAGTTAATAAATCCTGTTAATATTGATGTTCTGATCACTGAAAAAATTCTAATGAATATGCCAATTGACACAAAGAAATAGACTATATGGGTCTCCCGGAACTAGAAATAACAAAAGAGATCTGTCAGTTAACCACATCCTTGATAACCCTCATGCAAAATATTTCAGGAAAAGAGTGAATTTTTATGACTCATATTTAACCCATTTAAAATTTAATCAGATTTTCAAAATATCTCTTCTTTAGTAAGCGTACTGCATACATCATTATAACAATTTTATTCCACATATTGTTAAGTTTTCTTCAATAAAGAAAGAATCATTACAATTTGAAGCCAAATAATATTTGTAATCTAAAAAATTTTTGTTTCACAGGAAATGTTTTATAAGTTTCCACATGATTATCTCACAAAATAATAGTTTAATTTTTTTTGTATTTTTAATTTTATCTTTAAGAAAAATCTTTTTTTTTGCTACTTGAGTAACAAAAATTATTCAATTCCATTTAATTCAACAAATACTCATTAATCAAGTTAAATTATCGGGTATTATGCTGTACTACTATAGATGAATATTCATAGTCTAACCATCAAGACTTTGTGGCATACTGAAACACATGTGCCTACACAAGCATACACACAAATTGAATGATTTTCCAGAATCGCTTAATGTTGAATTCCTTAGTTAAAAATAATTAAAATTTTATTTTACATTAATGTTAGTAAATGTTACTCTGTGTGGCCACAGATGCTCTCTTGATTCTTAAAAAGAGTTGATAGGATATATCCAACTTTATTTTTCTTAAGTATATTTCCAAATAGTTAACTTATATATGTTGAGAGATGTATATATGTAGAGAAAAATGTCAAATCTTTTTTTTTAAGATTTTATTTATTTGACAGAGAGAGACACAGCGAGAGCAGGAACACAGGCAGGGGGAGTGGGAGAGGGAGAAGCAGGCTTCCCACCAAGCGGAGAGCCCGATGTGGGGATCGATTCCAGGACCCTGGGATCACGACCTGAGCTGAAGGGATTATGACCTCAGGTTAACAACTGAGCCACACAGGGACCCCGATAAATGTCAAATCTTAAAAAAAAAGTAATACTGGAAGAAGATTGCTTCCTTAATTTTGAAATTTTTTTAAATTTAATTTTATTATTTTATGTTAGTCACCATACAATACATCTTTAGTTTTTGATGTGATGATCCGTGGTTCATTGTTTTCATATAACACCCAGTGCTCCATGCAGTATGTGTCCTCCTTAATACCCATCACTGAGCTAACCCATTCCCCGACCCCCTCCCCTTTAAAACCCTCAGTTTGTTTCTCAAAGTCCATAATCTCTCATGGTTCGTTTCCCCCTCTGATTTCCCCCCCTTCATTTTTCCCTTCCTTCTCCTAATGTCCTCCATGCTATTCCTTATGTTCCACAAATAAGTGAAACCATAAAATAATTGACTTTCTCTGCCTGACTTATTTCACTTAGCATAATCTCCTCCAGTCCCATCCATGTTGATGTAAAAGTTGGGTATTCATGCTTTCTGATGGCTGAGTAGTACTCCATTGTATATATGGACCACATATTCTTTATCTATTCATCTGTTGAAGGACATCTCGGCTCTTTCCACAGTTTGACTATTGTGGACATTGCTTTTATGAATATTGGGGTGCACATGGCCTTTCTTTTCACTACATCTGTGTCTTTGGGGTAAATACCAAGTAGTATAATTGCTCAGTCATAGGGTAGCTCTATTTTTAATTTTTGAGGAACCTCCACACTGTTTTCCAGAGTGGCTATACCAACTTGCATTCCCACCAACAGTGTAAGAGGGTTCCCGTTTCTCCACAACCTCTCCAGCATTTGTAGTTTCTTGCCTTGTCAATTTTTGCCATTCTAACTGGTGTAAGGTGGTATCTCAATGTGGTTTTGAATTGGATTTCCCTGATGGCTAATGATGATGAACATTTTTTCATGTGTCTGTTAGCCATTTGTATGTCTTCTTTGGAGAAGTGTCTGTTCATGTCTTCTGCCCATTTTTAGACTTGATTATTTGTTTTTTGGGTGGTGAGTTTGAGAAGTTCTTTATAGATTTTGAAATCAGCGCTTTGTCTTTCGTGTCATTTGCAAATATTTTCTCCCATTCTGTGGGTTGCCTCTTTGTTTTGTTGACTGTTTCCTTTGCTGTGCAGAGCTTTTTATCTTGATGAAGTCCCAAAAGTTCATTTATGCTTTTCCTTCAGTAGCCTTTGGAGATGTAAATTGAAAGAAGTTGCTGTGGCCGATGTCGAAGAGCTTACTGCCTATGTTCCCCTCTAGGATTTTGATGGGTTCCTTTCTCACACTGAAGTTCTTTCATCCATTTTGAGTTTATCTTTGTGTATGGTGTTAAAGAATGGTCAAGTTTGATTCTTCTGTATATAGCTGTCCAATTTCCCAACACCATTTATTGAAGAGACTGTCCCTTTTCCATTGCATATTTTTCCTGCTTTGTCAAAGATTATTTGACCATAAAGTTGAGGGTCCATATCTGGGCTCTCTATTCTCCATTGGTCTATATGTCTGTTTTTGTGCCAATACCATGATGTCTTGGTGATCACTGCTTTGTAATATAGTTTAAAATCAGGCAACGTGATGCCCCCAGCTTTTTTTTTTTTCTTTTTCAACATTTCCTTGGTGATTTGGAGCTTTTCTGATTCTATATAAATTTTAGGATTGTTTGTTCCAGCACTTTGAAAAATGTCATTGGAATTTTGATTGGGATGGCACTGAAGGTATAGATTGCTCTGGGTAGCATAGACTTTTAACAATGTTTATTCCGATCCATGAGCATGGGGTGTTTTTCCATTTTTTTGTGTCTTCTTCAATTTCTTTCATGAGTGTTCTGTAGTTCCTAGAGTATAGGTCCTTTACCTATTTGGTTAGGTTTACTCTGAGGTATCTTATGGTTTTTGGTGCTATTGTAAATGGAATTGATTCTCTAATTTCTCTCTACAGTGGCATTGTTAGTGTATAAGAAAGCAACTGATTTCTGTTCATTGATTTCGTATCCTGCCACATTACTGAATTGCTGTATGAGTTCTAGTAATTTGGGGGTGGAGTCTTTTGGGTTTTCCACATAAAGTACTATGTCATCTGCGAAGAGAGAGTTTGACTTCTTCTTTGCCAATTTGAATAACTTTCATTTCTTTTTGTTGCCTGATTGCTGTTGCTAAGACTGCTAGTACTATGTTGAACAATAGTGGTGAGAGTGGGCATCCATGACGTGTTCCTGATCTTAAGGGAAAGGCTCTCTGCTTTTCCTCATTGAGGATGATATTCGCTGTAGGTTTTCCATAGGTACATATTATGAACTTGAGGAATGTTCCCTCTATCCCTGTACTCTGAAGAGTTAATCAGGAAAGGATGCTGTATTTTATCAAATGCTTTTTGGCATCGATCAAGAGGATCATATGTTTCTTCTCTCTCCTATTAATGTGTTCTATCACATTGATTGATTTGTGAATGTTGAACTACCCTTGCATCCCTGGGATAAATCCCACTTGATCATGGTGGATGATCCTTTTAATGTATTGTTGGATCATATTAGCTAGGATTTTGTTGAGAATTTTGGACTCTATATTCATCAGGGATATCGATTTGAAATTCTCCTTTTTAATTGGGTCTTTGCCTGGTTTGAGGATTAAGGTAATGCTGGCCGAGCCTTCAGGATCCTAATTTTGAAACCCTAAATTTAACAAATCAAGAAATGACAAATACTGGTGGGAATGCGGAGAAAGGGGAACCCTCCTACACTGTTGGTGGGAATGCAAGCTGGTGCAGCCACTCTGGAAAACAGTATGGAGGTTCCTCAAAAAGTTGAAAATAGAGCTACCTTATGACCCAGCAATTGCACTACTGGGTATTTACCCCAAAGATACAAATGTAGGGATCCGAAGAGGTACGTGCACCCAGAAGTTTATAGCATCGATGTCCACAATAGTCAAACTATGGAAAGAGCCAAGATGTCCATCGACAGATTAATGGATAAAGAAGATGTGGTGTGTGTGTATATGTGTATATATATATACACATATACACACAATGGAATATTATGCAACCATCAAAAGGAAAGAAATCTTGCCATTTGCAACAACTGGATGGAACTGGAGGGTATTATGCTGAGCAAAATAAGTCAATCAGAGAAGGACATGTATCATATGAGCTCACTGATATAAGGAATTCTTAATCTCAGGAAACAAACTGAGGGTTGCTGGAGTGGTGGGGGGTTGGAGGGTTGGGGTGGCTGATTGATAGACATTGGGGAGGGTATGTGCTATGGTGAGCACTGTGAATTGTGTAAGACTGTAGAATCACAGACCTGTACCTCTGAAACAAATAATACATTATATGTTAAATAAATGAGGATAGCAGGAAGGGAAAAATGAAGAGGGAGGGAAATTGGAGGGGGAGACGAACCATGACAGACTATGGACTCTGAGAAACAAACTAAGGGTTCTATAGGGGAGGAGCTTGGGCGGATGGGTTAGCCTGGTGATGGGTATTAAAGAGGGCACGTACTGAATGGAAAAAAAAAAAGAAATTTTAGAGAGGTTGATGATTAATTTGCTCAAAAGTGGCAAGTTGAGATTTAAATAAAAAGGAACTAAGGAATGTATCATCCACCAACGTGATATTAAGTGCTGGATACGTTTTGAGGTAATATTTTGAAAAGAAACTACATATCATATCTATTCCATTATAGTATATATAGGTACCGAAATCACAAAGTGTAATAATATATTGTTCAAAACATGGTTTCTTATGATATCTCTTTAATGTTTTCTATTATGAAATTCAGCTAATGATATACAGAATAAAACAATTTTGTTTTCTCTGTCATCTTAACTGAGTAAAAAGCCCTTGTTAAAAGTACTTCTCTTAACTTTATTACTTCAGCCAATATTTTCTTTGTGGCTTCAGTTCAAATCATAGTATAAACCACTGCCATATATTAATGTACCAAGTATTGAAAATAGACCTCTTCTCACTGTGACTACTTTAAAATACTGGTCAAATTTACATTGTTGTATATTTAATGTCATCAGCAACTCATATAAGTGTCAAAGATTCAATTTACCTATGAGATGTATTATTGTTTGCAGAATCTTAGGAGACTAAATTGTTAGGAAGGGATGTCCATTTTGCCAGTCAAGTTTCATGTAATAAACTGTCATAACTAATACAATTCTTAAAGTGCATGAGGTATGATTCGACCTGTAAGTTGTTTCGTCTCTCATTATGGCACATTTAAACCTGTGAATTCCTGAGCAATATCAGGGTTATTTCGATTCATCTTTAATGACGTGCTGATATTACCAAAGCCAGATATTATTAAATAATTTTGTTTTATAGTATCCAAAAGTCAAAATGGTTGGGATAGCAGTATTTGAACTTGAGCAAGTGACTATATTAGATTCACCAAATATTAGAAGAGATGTCTTATCTATAGCAAATGATTGATTTCAAATATTTGAATATGTGACTGTGAGAGGAAATTTAAATTCAAAGGAAATAGATATATGAACAGTGAAATATCTGGACTGGTTATTATACTTTTTAAGGGAATGCTCTTAATAATACAAAACCAGAAAACACACAGAGTACTATGGCCACTGGTACAAAGTCAAAGATTATCTTGCAAACTTTAATGAAAAGGCAATGTTCATTTTGTTGATTTTTTTTCTATTCTTTCCTCTGTTTTTAATTTTTCTAATGTTTTTGGTTAAATTTCAATCATTAGCAGGCTTATGGACATATGTTTGGTGAGTAATATAAAAAAGCAAGGGAACCTATTAAGGACATAGTCCTAACAGCGTTAGTCCTCTCCTTCTGAGATTTTGTTCCTTAAGGAAATTTTCACAAAGACATGGAATGCATCACAGGGAGATGTATGTAAACAATCTAAAAACAAGAAAATGACACTTTAAAAGCTTTATTAATGATACTTCATTATTACAAGAAAATCCCTAAAATGGTTATTTGTTCTCATATATTCTGTAATCTATCTAGCTGATTAAAAATATCTTTCATTTTTCATATTTCATAAAATAGGGCATAGTCAAAGTTACTTAGGTCTTACTACAAATCTTTTGAAAATACAAATAATCTCATTGTTAAATTCAGATGTGATAGTGTATCACAATAATTTCTATAATCCCAAAAGATATTAATGTGCAAATGTCTTTTGTTATTTTTTTTAATTTAATTTATTTATCTGAGAAAGAAGGACAGCATGAGTCAGGGGAGAGGAAGAGGGAGAAGAGTCTCCCTGATGAGCAGGGAGCTCTACTCAGGGCTTGATCCCAGGACTCTGGGTTCATGACCTGAGCTAAAGGCAGATTCCTAACCTACTGAACTACCTAGGTGCCACACAAATGTCTCATTTTCATGTATGTTTTTTTTTTGTTTGATGTATATGTATTTTGTTAGCAAACCATCAGATTCAATAAATGAGATTATTTTTGCAAGATAACAATAGCTTAACATTACACTATAATAAAATAGTGAACATACAAAATAAATTTCCAAAATACAAAGACTCACAAAGTCTTGTGACATCTTTACTAAAGGCTAGAGATACTTCTCTATGACTATATGTGCAATTTCACATATCTTACACATTGTTCTCTAATAGTTTTTCCTATCAACATATTTTCTAGGTATATTTTTGTGTAAATATATAATGACCATCACTGGAGATATATTTTTGCTTGGATGGTTGATAGACATTTTTTGAATACACATTCTAATTGTTCTATAATAAAGAAATATGTGTATTTACTCAAAAATATTTGTTGACTGTTGAAAAATGTTTATTAAACATTTAACATGTACCATGCATCAAGATATTGACCAGAATAATTCATGTTTGTGAACTTCTTTAGGTGTATTTGTAAAAATAATAATAGAGGGGTGCCTGGGTGGCTCAGTCATTAAGCGTCTGCCTTCAGCTCAGGTCATGATCCCAGGGTCCTTGGATCGAGCCCCACATAAGGCTCCCTGCTCAGCGGGAAGCCTGCTTCTCCTTCCCCCACTCCCCCTGCTTGTGTTCCCTTTCTCGCTGTGTCTCTCTCTGTCAAACAAATAAAATCTTTTTTTTTTTTTAAGATTTTATTTATTTGAGAAAGAGAGAATGAGAGATAGAGAGCACGAGAGGGAAGAGGGTCAGAGGGAGAAGCAGACTCCCTGCTGAGCAGGGAGCCTGATGCGGGACTCGATCCCGGGACTCCAGGATCATGACCTGAGCCGAAGGCAGTCGCTTAACCAACTGAGCCACCCAGGCGCCCACAAATAAAATCTTTAAAAAAAGATAAAAAAATAATAACAGAAGAAAAAACATACTATTATAAAAAAAGCTCATTTGAAATCCTAACGTGTTGCAAATTTTCTCTCTTAGTTTATAGACTTAAAAGAGTACTTTAGATTCTTTCCTTCCTGTCCTCAATGGCACTGGATATTAACAAGTTAATAAGTTTTGATAATTGATGTGTGGAAAAAATCATTTAATATTAGATACCATTTATTGAGTCACTGGTGAATTATTTTTTTTCTTATTTGAGCTTTAAATCTATTTTTTCCTGGAAATTGTCTGTTCATGCTCTTCACCCATATCTTTATCTACTTGGATGTTTTTGCTGTCTTAATAAAATAGAAGATCTTTATGAATTAGTTTATACGACATAGACACTTTTTCCCATTTTTGTTAGAAAAAAACATTTTTATAGATTCAAATTAATCAATTATTTTATGTTTTCTATTTCGTGTAGCCTATTTAGAGGTATTATTTTCATCCTCTAATCTTCAGAGATACTGATTTATGCTTTATTCTCACACTTGTAAGTCATAGTTTTATTTTCACATAACTTTAAAAAAAATCTGTAATTTATGCTGGAATGGGTGATAAAGTACCAAATTCTCACCATTTTAATTATATTTTATTTTTAGGATTTTAAATTCTAATCATATATTATTATTAGTGAATTTATATATTTTCTCTTTTTCATATTTATTTTTATTATTTTCTTCAGTTTTTTACAAAACAATATCTAAATGCTTGAGAATTATTTCTATGTTACTTATTTGGTATCATGAATTCTCCATTCTTTCATTGATAACTTTGGTTAGATAACGGCTTGATATGTCTTTCATGTATTGTTTAGTGTCCAAAAGCTCAAATTACAAACATATTCAGGGACATGATATTTTGTATATATTATAATCCAAACATTTCTATATTATCATTATATTTCATTTTCCAGTAATTACCAAATCTAACACTGCATAGCACTCTCATCTTTCCATCAGTTACTTTAACGAGTACTAGTTCTTTATTGAAATGGGTTAGAGTAAAATATTCCTAGAATCAATCCACTTTGACAAAGCTGTTAGTCATAAAAGTGCTTGTGTGTGTGTGTGTGTGTGTGTGTGTGTGTGTGTGTGTGTGAGAGATCATACAGTAGGGAATTGTCATAAAATATATATGTAGTTAAAATATTTACCTTTTCTACTATAGAGCTGAGAAAGTATAGAGATGATCTAAAATTTGTTTTCAAAAAATTAACAAATGCATTTATATGAAGAAAACAATATTTTTTGACTAACATTTTTAGTGTAGAAAAAAACATTTTCAGAAACTCCAAACAATATATTTAGAAATATATTTTGATTTTTTTTGATTAACATGTCAAAACTCATTATATCTTTATGTTCTTAACAAGAGATTCTTAAATCCCTTTTACAGTATCTTTTGAGTCTAAAAACTTAATGTTAATAATTTCCAAGGTGTACCTAAATAAGGTGAAAAAGTCAACGATTTAATGTAGGAAGAGTGTTTTAGACATTTTTATAGTATCTTTTTGAGGCTGACCAAATGTTTATCAAGTGAAATCTGTATATTTTGTCACAATCCACAGTATATCTTTTATCTAGTTTATTTTCAAAATTTATGTCATAAAGTTCTCCCTCACAAAAAAATCTCCATACTGTAAGATTCATGACATTCTAGTATAATACTATTCATTCTTTTTGTTTTGTACTTACATACCCAAACTATCTCTATTTTCTTTGAGGGATCTAATAAATTCTGTCTATTAGATTTCCCCTTCATTTTAAGCCCTGGCGTTACTTTGAAAATTCCATCTAAAATGATAATAATCCAATATGCTAGTCTCAAAACTACTTGCTTTCCCTGGAATTTTCACTTCCACTCTGCTTTAGCTACTTACTACTTGTCCATACCAAGTGATTTGACAAAAGTTATCACTGAATTTTATTTTATTTTTTTTAATTTTTTTATTTTTTTTAAAGATTTTATTTATTTATTTGAGAGAGAGAGAGAATGAGAGAGAGAGAGCACGAGAGGGAAGAGGGTCAGAGGGAGAAGCAGACTCCCTGCTGAGCAGGGAGCCCGATGCGGGACTCGATCCCAGGACTCCAGGATCATGACCTGAGCCGAAGGCAGTCGCTTAACCAACTGAGCCACCCAGGCGCCCATCACTGGATTTTAATATTTGGTACTGAACAAATCACTTGTCCATATACCTTTCTAAATATCTGACTCTTTTGTTCTGAGACTCCCAGTTTCTGGAACTCAGAGAGATATAGTCTCTAAAACACTACCTTTCTTCTGATTTATCTTCTAGCTTAAATTCTATTTTGTACTTTATCTAAACTGAGCTCTTACTTGTCGATCCATATCAGTTTCTAACTTAAAACTATTCTGTACATTATCTAAACTGCTCTCTTACAGATTAATCCATATCAGACTCTTAGCTCCACTGGGCAATTGTCTCTCCAAATCCTTAGCAGATTTACTCCTTTAAGTCTTATTTTTTTTCTATATCTTCAAAAGCTTCCTAAAAATTCTTTCATCAAGAATTTCCCAACTTACATACCACTTATAGCAATACCATCACTCTTCCTTTCTCTATTACTCAGCATGCACTTCAAAACACTTTACTTTGTTATTATGCCAAAGACCTTTCTAATGTCACTGGCAGTTTCCCTTTTGTTAAGGCATGGATCATTTTTAGTCATGTGTAACCTGAACTGCCAATTGCATTTGACTTGGTACACCACTCTGTTTGACTCCTGTTTGATTCTAACTCTGTCCACTTGATTCTAACACAGAGTTGTGTGTTTTTTTGTTTGTTTTTTTGTCTTCTCTCTGACCCCACATTCTCAGACTCTTTGCGGACTTTTAATCATTCTTTGGCTTCTTAAAACCTAGTATTTCCCAAGTTCTGTCTTCAACATTCTTCCATTTAATTCTACATACTTTCCCTCTTTTTGTGTGCTCTCAACAATTCCCATGGTTTAGAAATTAACAATAATGAATGAATGAATTTAAAACTGTCTCTTTCCCAGAACTTCCATCCATTGGCAGTTTGCCAATGTAACTTCTCGATATATTGTGTTTTTTGCAGACACCTCAGAGATTTATTAGAATTTTGACACACAAGGCTGAGGGAATAGATTCGATCTGGAAACAGTCAACGTTTATTCCCATATTTCAAGAACTGGTGAAAACTGAAATGAAGTAGCTCTAGAGACAATATATAATGGATTTAGTTCATATTGAATTGTTTTGCAATGGAAAAATGCCATTAAAATGTCCAGGGTTTATTAACACAGAATATTTTAACTTCTGAATTGTTTATTTGCCTTTGCTGAAAAGTGTTTTTGAATTTCTCAGTATTTGCCACAATCTGATAATGAGAAACCATATTCATCCTAAGTATTCTGTTTATATTTAAAGTTACTGTGTTTGGGAGATGGCAAGTTAATGTAAACTAACTTAGCCTTAAAATAAATGAAATATCTCAATTATAAGAGCAGTTATGTGTGTATGTGCTTAGGTATGTGTGACTGTGGAGGTATGTGTACATACAGCCATATGTATGTACATACATTTATTTATTTAATTAAAATCCTTGGATTGGGTGTTGAAATATAGTTTTCTGAAAGGAGTCTCTAACTATTAAATAACTGACTGCTACTAAAGACAAATACCAATTCTGTACAATTGGTATATCTGAAATCAGCACATTACCTTCTCATAGACACAGTTCAAATCTTTGTAATTTTTCATGTAAATACCAATAATCGTCTTTTGGATACATTTTCTCACACATTGATTGGCTCTAGTATCTTATCCCTACTTAACCCTCAAGCATCAAGTTCAAGCTCCTCATGGCATATAGGCCTTAATAGTTTTCTCATACTCTATATGTATGTGTGTGTGTATGTTTTTTGGTGGCAACAAAGAAAAACCAATTTAATAGATAATTGAAGGGTAGGGTGAGGAATGTTTCCTTGGTATTGTTCCCAGATAACAACTGTATTTTGACTATGAGATTATTCCTATTTGATTATTTTCTTGCTATATTTATTTCTGTGACAATAATCAGTTCATATGATTGATAAATAGGAGAATAATATTAGCCTAACATGAAGTTTACAATTATTTATACACTTTTTTTCTTATCATAGTATCATTTTGAAGGAACAAGGAACAGTTGTTAACTGTTAACAGTTTAATAGTTAAATTCAGAGAACATAACATGAACCCACTACTTTGCAGATGAATAGATACTATATCACGATATCTATTTCTTAACTGGCTCAATTTGCCCATGTGCTCTGCCTTGGAAGTGTGGATTGTCTATTTGCCCTTTATCATTGTAATTTAGCTTTTGCAAATATTTCTTACACACAATTCTAGCAACCTTTATTTTACTATATTAAACAAGGTAAAGCCTCATATTTTCTGTCATTCATTTTTTTTTCTTTTATTTAAAACACCTTTTCAACTGTACTGGTATTTTTATTAAAATTATTACTGGTTTCTCTTAATGATCACAATACAGAGTTGTACAGATTTTAAATACTATGCCCCTAATTACTTTTCATAACCCATTATTTTCAGAATATGATTTTGTAGAAGATATGCTCCAAAAATGCATATATTTGTTAGGAGAAAATCTTATATCTATACAAATGATTGAAAAGTTTTATGTTGTTTTGTTTTAAAATTAAAGTTGTTAATGCATTTTAAACTAGTTCTTAGTAGTTTTGGGTACTTTGCAAACAGTATCTTCATTGAACACTCACAACATCCCTAATAGTTAGATACCTTTGTTATATTTTAAACAATTTGTTTTCTTTAACAGATGAGAAAAGTAAGATTCATAGAAGTGACTTGCCTAAAATAAATAAAACAGATAGTAGATTATAGTACAAGGAGAAAAGTACAGACAGTGAATTTCTACAGACTTTGCAGTTAATTAGAAAAGAAACATTGTTTTTTTATGTAGAGAAAGGATTTATTATGTAATAACTAATTTCACATTTGGCTAAATATGTGTATATAACTTCTACCAGTTCTTCTTCAATAAGGGGCCACATATTCATTTAAATCTTATGAAATCACATTCTTCTATGCCAGGCAATCTTCTAATCATTGCATATACAATGGTAATAAAAATGATCATGTCTGTCTGTCAAGGAGGTAGTACAACAATAAGGAAAAATGTATACTAAACATCTTTAAAAGTACATAAAATAATTTTAGATAAGATCAAAAACAGAATAATGGAAAAACGTAACTGGGAAATAGTACTGAGATCAGATAGCATCAGGGAGAATCTGTGTGTACAAGAATCATCCAGAAACTCAAATTTTGATACAGAAAATTGAATAGTTGAATAAAAGAGAGTTTAATGTTTGTTAGGTAGTGACACAGAGGGAAAGTAGTGCAAAGTAGTTAATCATTGATTAGGGTGTGTTATTGCAGCTATAGACCCTAGAATTGAGCCTAGAGAAGAATGAACCTGTGGGAAAAATAATAATAATAGTATGATAATTGTTGGAAAATACTCGAAGAATCAAATAATATTTGATTAGTTAGAAATTTGATTAGTTAATATTTGATTAGTTAGAAATAGTAGCTTAAGTACGTAGGAAGTTGAGATGGTTGTGATGAAAAAGTAGGATGTTTGAAATCTGTGTTTAGGAGTGGTGAGCATAAGACTCTGGAAAAGAGTGAGAGAGTAGATAGAAAATCTGGATTTTTGTAGATTGAGGAACTAAAGGGCAGGAAATTAAAGTTATATTAAAAAAACTAACAATGATAAATGAGTAGTGGTGGAGAGCATGTTCTGAGTTAAAGTCATGAATATTTTAAGTGGAAAGACCAGTCCACCAGAGACAGCAACAAGAATCAATTAAATTAGATAGTAAAATTTGATGAGATGAAGTCCACAAGGAGAATGGAGAAAATGTTTTGGAAACAGCATTTAATAGCAAGGAGGATTCCTAAACACATTTTCATGCCCATAATTGCAAGGATTTAGTGTGAAGAATAAATACTTAGCTGAAAATCACACAGAGAAGTTTTCTATTAAAGGAAGAAGATGGAGGAACTTTTTGAGTGGAAATTGATTGTTTAGAAGTTTTTGCTGTTGACAGATTATAAGTGCCCTCAAGTGCATTGGGAGAGTATTAGAAGGCATGGAAAGGTGAACAATCACGTCTGATTAGTGGTTGTGCAAGGCAAAATTGGGAGGAGTCATTGTGATACTCTGGGAGACTTGACAGCTAATGGTGCCCAGTGTAAATGGGAATACAGGCATGATGATCAATCCTGGTAATTTTTTAGAAGTATGGTGGGTAATTTGGTGAACAAACTGGTTATAAATTTAAGCCAGTGAGGATAAAGAAATAGTCTGGTTATACTTTGTGTGCTCTTCTCTCTGCCCCACATTATTCTTGCTTTCTGCTTTGTTATTTAGTGTGAAATTGACTTGCTACTTTATGCTTCTTGCTTTCATGCTATCTTTTATAATTCTGAATATTTTTATACAGCTTTTAAATTTTCCATTTTTAGAACCATGTCTGTTTTCCTTCAGAAGCCTTGCTTTGTGATTGCTGATTATACAGTGTGATAGCACTCTTTCTTATTTGAGCACTCCATAATAGCAAATTCTTTAGCAGATGCATTTTCTTTTCAAGGTCAGCAAAATTATATACATTGGTTGGTGGCTGGCTTTAGTGTTAAAACTTTTTGTTGTTTTTGGGATGAGATAGGAAATGGTTCTTTTATTTTTCAGATATAAACATTATCACTCATATCATATCTTACTGGCTTCCTTGATTCTATTTTAGCTTGATCACTTAATTATGTAGGGGGCATTTATAAAACTTCAAATAAATGGTTTACAAAGAAAAGAATGGTCCATTTAGATCTAGTGAAGTACTGTACTGAATGAATCATTTGTAACAAATAAAACAACTGATTCAACAATATTAAATCAGCAGCCAGTATTTTAGTACGTAAGGAGTTTTGTATATGTTTGGTGTTTATTTCTTACAAAAAGGAAACAATTCATGTGTCTGCCCTTTTGTTCAGGCTTGCTTATGGGATTGTAGTGTTTGGAAAGACTATAGCAGTACTAATTAATAAAGCAATATAACCAAAGTGATGATGCAAAGTACACAGGACATTCTGTCATCACATCATGTTTCCTACTTAACATTTCATTACTTGGTTGATATCTCCTGTACTTTAATTTCATTTTTCACATATGAGAACTTTACAACAGAGCACATCTTTTGTCTCAAAGGAAAAGAGAGAGTTGTATACTTTGGATATTAGAACAAGGAATATATGTGGAAGTTATTAATAAGAAAAAGTTTGGCTTAATAGAAATATGTTTACTAATAAACTGTTCAAAATTTAAAAAAAAATAAATCTTTTGGGAAGCCTGGGTGGCTCAGTTGGTTAAGTGTCTGACTTGTGATTTTGGCTCAGGTCATGATCTCAGGGTCATAAGTTTGAGTCCCACATCAGGCTCTGCTCTGGGTGTGGAGCCTGCTTAAGATTCTCTCTCTCTCTCCCTCTGCCCCTCCTCCTCCCTTTCTAATAAATAAACAAATAAAAATCTTTTTATCAAAATCTGAAATTGATCAATGTTTTTACATTCTTCTTAAATAATCCAAGTTATTTAGAATACTTTTAAGTCCAAAGAGTGCTTTCCATTTTTTTGAGTGCTTTCCATTTTGTATGTTATTATTGTCCAGTATTTTGTTTCTGTATATGTATATACATTATTACTGTTATCTATATTATTTTATATACATGAATTATATAGATATTAAGCTATTTTATATAGAAGTGTCCAAATATATGCCAGTTCCTTTGCTCAATATTTACCTTATCTCTTAGTCCTAGAATTAACTTATTTTTCTAAAAGTTGATCCTTTAGATGTTCATCTACTAACAGGCAGAAAGGGTCTACTGACTGTGAGATTTCTCATTTCCAGTAATGTCCTTATGTTTTCTTTAAAAAGTACTCCATTTAGAAGCTATTTGTCCATTACCTTTTATTGTTGCCATTTAGAAATCTGCTATCAATCAGTTTAATTGCCATACATGAAAATTTGAAAAATTTTCAAAGATTGGTCTGTTCATTGTGACCTGTCACTAGATACAAAGATAATTTGTAAAGATTATAACAGACTCTAGATGAAGTTATCTGCCTCCAGAGATTATTTACTTTTGCTTCCTTGGGGAGAAGAGCTGGACTGTGGAGATTACAGATCACTTGAATCCAAACAGGTATTGAGATGATTCAAAATTCAGCTTCATTTCCTGTAGGAACTGGTTTCTTTCTGATTTGCCCTAATTACACAATGCCAATTGGAATATTGGGCTTTTACCAGAGCTTCTACTTCTCAATTGGGGATATAGTTTGTTCTTCTGTTTCCTTAGGCTTGTGAGTTTGTAGAAAGTCCTGTTCAGCTGTTTCTTCCAATACAAGCTGATATCCCTAGGGGAATGTGTCTCCAATTGCTGGACTCAGCTTTCTTGGTTTTCTGTCCTCCCAGAGCTCAGTTTCATAAGTCTTCATTTTTCTAATTACTCTGTAGAGAACTTGAGAAAATATTTTGCCATTCTTTTCTAGTTGTACTCAATAGGACATATGGCGAGGAATATACAGTTTACCATTGTAATTAATAATTTTTCTTATGCTTGCATATGCCTAATATATTGTTCACTTTTAGCCCCTATTTCTTTTAAGTTGCTTTCATATTTTCTTGATCCTTTCATGTTTCTACTTTCTGAGTAATTTCCTCTGGTCCATTTTCCAACTAACTAATTCTCTCTTCTGCCTGATCTAATTGTCTATACAATCATCCCATTATTTTTTTATTATTAAAAATAAGTTGATCATAAATTTCTATAAATTTTATTCAGTGTTTTGTCAAAGAACTCTCTGTGTATATAAATAAGGATAAATTATACAAATATAAATAATATATATTATGTTATATAATATAATAATTATATATATACAATTTACTTTTTCTTTCAAATGGGTTATTAGAAATAACAGTTGATACACTTTAGTTTATAATGCTATGTTTTCTTGGAGTGCCTGGCTGCCTCAGTTAGTACAACATGTGACTCGATCTCAAGGCTGTGAGTTCAAACCCCACAATGAGCATAGAGATTATTAAAAAAAAATGCTACATTTTCTTGAGTCTTATTATCTAAAGGTTTTTTTTTTTTTACAGGTGTCATTGTTATTTTTCAGAACATGTAGAATCTATTTCCTATCTTGTATCTATCAATTATTTGGAAATTAAGCCTTCTTTGTTTCTAACTCTCTGGAACTGTCATCTCCAAGATTAGCTTTAATAGCCACATTTGTATCTAGTGGCAGGTCACAGTGAACAGACCAGACAAATTTGCTTATTTTCTTCTACATCCAGTTCTGGAAAATTGAGGAATTAAACTGAGCCATGTAGAAGCTTGTAGAACTTCATCTTTCTTCCATTAACCCCTTGAACAGAGCCAGCTCTGCATAGCATACTTCTTAGGTCTATATTCTGTTTCTATTTATTCTTTATCTTATCTCACAACACCAGCCACAAAGAACCCAGGATGTAAACAACAAAAATTGATCACCATATCATTTATTCCCAGAAGTCTCTATGGTTCAATATGGAGGCTCCATCATATTTATTAACTTTTTTAATCCTTAACTGCTCTCAGAACTTATCCTTCCTACTGGGATAGGTGAAATCAAGAAAAAGGTAGGAGCAAAGGACAGGTTTTACCAAGGGTCATAAGTGAGGGCATAAGTGTTCTGGGATTCATGGATTTCAAAACTTTCTGACTGTGAATAAGAAATTATTATAGTTCTTATAAAAATAAAATGTACTTATACAATTTAAACTATTGAACAAAAGTTCAAGAAACATTACTTAACCTATCTAGAATTTATTGCAATACATTGGGTCCAGTGTCATGATGATACATCTCTACTTATTCTACTCTACACTATTCTGTTCTATTCCTTTAAGTAATGCTAAGAATAATACACTAAGTCCATTTTTCAATTTATTAATGGCTCACAACTAACAGTTTGGAAAATACTACCTTATTAAAATAAATATATTTGAATTACATATTGAAGTACATATATATTGAATTGCGTATATTACCCATTTAGGATATAATCCCTTGAGGCGCTGGGGTGGCTCAGTTGGTTAAGCGTCTGCCTTTGGCTCGGTCATGATCTCAGGATCCTGGCATCAAGCCCCATGTCAGACTGCCTGCTCAACGAGGAGTCTGCTTCTCCCTCTGGTCGTCTCCCTACTCATGCTCTCTCTCTCAGATAAATAAACAAAACTAAACTAGACTAAACTAAACTAAACTAAAATAGAATGCTATCCCTTAGTGATATAAACACTTTTAATTATCAAGAAAAGAACGATAAATCATGGTTAGAATATGAAAAAAGTTGCACAAATCAAGTTCAATGTCTTGATAAATTCAGAGACTGGCAGATGCATTAGATCTCCTATGTATTTATAATTCATCTGAAAGCCAGTTATCTAAATTCAATGTACTCCACAATATAAATAATCTTTTAGACTATTCATCCATGCTAAAAGTCCTTATGCAACTTATGTTCTTTATCATTTATACTGTCTTTTTTTCTGCTATTCTTCAAACCTATTCCACCTCCCACAACAAGCACAGAACATTTCAGCAAATGTATTCTTTGCTCTTTGAAAAGGTGACTGAAACTAATCTAAAGGGTTATATAGGCAGTTATTAACTGTTTTTCACTAGGACACAGTGTTAAAAGGTCACAACCTATAAATGTCAAGTTTATTCCATAAGCAGATCTATGTTGACAGAGTTAGAAGGTCATGGATTTCCCAAAAAGTGTTTAGAGCTTCTAATTTGTCTGATGTATTAATGTGGGTTCAGCCAGTATTCAGTCATCTAGTTCATAGAGAGTTTTATCAGCTTAGAATGATAATTTTTTATTTCCACAATAGGAGGCATCACAAAGTGCTATTGAAAGCAGTATCTCATGTGAATATTATTTAAATGGACAGAAAATGGCAGCTTTAATGTACACCCATCATAGGTGCTCAATGACTATCTGTTCAATATAAATGGATTCCCATTATGACTGTAATTTCTCCAATTCCCATATTTGAAACTCAATTAAAACTATAGAAGCCTCTTTTGTATGCATTTGCATCATATCTTCTTTGGCAGCAGATTTTCACTATGAGTAATACAAGTAATTATTTTAAAATATCTTTCAGCAAATAATGTTAATATACATTCCAGAACAACCAATGGCTATATAAATAATAAGAATTTTATTAGTAAATACAAAAACAAAACAATAAAGTGTCTTTACCTGCATATTCTCTAATTTAAAAAATCAAATGTCAAAGTTAAATTTTGTGTCTGCTCATTTGTCATGCTGTTACTAAATTTTGTTTGAATATAATCCTAAATAGTTTTAAACCTGTGATTATAATTTTTGACTTATGAGTTATTTGTCCATGATAATGTACATGTATAAGTTCTCTTTTTGCAATAAATTTAGAGAGAATTTAGTGCAATAGTCTACTTATGTCTTATTATCATCATTCATATTACCACTTTAAAAAGTAATGTTTTGAAAACAAAAGAGCAATGCAGTATGTTCCTTTGACAGTACTCTTAATTTGTTATAAATCAAGTTAATTTGCTTAATACTGGATATCAAAGTTAAGAATTCAATTTTCAATAGAAACTTTAAAATAATAACATAGAATTCATTTTAAGGGAAAATAATTATATTCTGGTAATTGTGAACCAATTTTTCTACTATGGCTGTTTATGGTAAATGTATTTTGATTTCCTTATCCAGGTAGAATTCTTTAGTAAACTATGTATTTATTCCTAATGATAGTATAAGGAAAAGATACTAAAGTGATGGTCTGCTATAATCAATAGGCTTATAATTAATAAAGTCAATAATACATATTATCGCAATATGAATTGCGTGCTTTATTCATGGTAAAGAAAATAAACCACTTTTAGGTGTCAATATTAAAAAATAATAAAATAAGATCAATGTTCTTTGGTTTTAAATGAAGATGGTTAAGCATTTTATTGAAAAATAACTTACATAAAGTGCACAAGTCCTATATCATATACCTTGGTACATGTCCACAGATTGAACCCATATATGTAGCCAGACCCCAGATTACAAAACAGAAAATTACCACCCTAAAGCTCTCGTCATAACTATCAACAACTGCTCATCAGCACACTGCAAAGATCTATCTCCATTTATGACACTGGATAACTACATTATCCACTTTCTAAGATTGAATCTGTCTTCCAACAGAAACTATCAGATTTCTTGGAGTGGGGAGGGAAATGTCTATTCATGTATTCTGCCCATTTTTAATCCTATTATTCATTTGTTTTATTTAAATTACAGTTAGTTAACATATAGTGTAATATTGGTTTCAGGTGTACAATTTAGTGATTCAATGCTTACATACAACACCTGTTACTCATCACAAGTGCAGTCTTAATCCCCGTCACCTATTAACCATCCCTTCACCCACCTCCCCTCTGGTAACCATCGGTTTATTCTCTATAGTTTAGAGTCTGTTTCTTGGTTTGCCTCTTCCTCTTTTTACCTATGATAGTTTGTTTTGTTTATTAAATTCCACATAAGAGTGAATTGATATGGTATTTGTCTTTCTCTGACGATTTCACTTAATGCGCTACACTTTAGCTCCAACCACATTATTGCAAAAAACAAGATTTCATTCTTTTTTGGGGCTGAGTAATATTCCATTGTGCATATATACTACTTCTTCCTTATTTATTCATCAGTTAAAGGCACTTGGGCTATTCCCATAATTTGGCTATTGTAGATAATACTGCTTGAACATTGAAGTGCATGTATCCCTTTGAGTTAGTATTTTGTATTCTTTGGTAAATACCTAGTAGTGCAATTGCTGGATCATAGGGTTAAAGACCTAAATGTGAGATCGGAAACCATAAAAATCCTAGAGAAGAACACAGGCAGTAACCTCTTTGACATTGACCATAGTACCTTCTTACTAGATATGTCTCCTGACACAAAGGAAACAAAAGCAAAAATGAACTGTTGGGACTTCATCAAGATACGAAGCTTCTGCTACAGCAAAGGAAACAATCAACAAAACTAAAAGGCAGTCTTCAGAATGGGAGAAGATATTTGCAAATGATAATTTCTGGTAAAGGGTTAGTATCCAAAATATATAAAGAACTTATAAAACTCAACACCCAAAAAATGAATAATCCAATTAAAAATGGGCAGATGTGAATAGACATTTTTCCAAAGAAGACATCCAGATGGCCCACAAACACATGAAAAGATGCTCAACATCACTCATCATCAAGGAAATACAAATCAAAACTACAATGAGATATCACCTGATACCAGTCAGAATGGCTAGAATTCACAAGACAAGAAACAACAGGTGTTGGTGAGGATGCAGAGAAAGGAGAACCCTCTTACACTGTTGGGAATGCAAAGTGGTGCAGCCACTCTGGAAAACAATATGGAGGCTCCTCAAAATGTTTAAAATAGAATTACTTTATGATCCAGCAATTGCACTCCTAGGAATCTACCCAAAGAAACTATTAGATTTTACAATGTGTATACACTTGTACTGACAATTAAATGCTTTCTTTTTCATGGAATAGGTCCAAAGTGGTATCCTTCCCGAATTGGCCTGCAGCTAGAACGAGGTAAGAATAAATTTTCACTGATCTATTTATTTAATTTGGAATCCCTTTTCTTTCATCAATAGTTAATATTTATTTATCACTTACTAAATGGCAAGCATTATAGTAAGTGGTCTAGATCAGGTATGTCGATTGATTGTCCCCATAAACTAGTGCTCCAGTTTTTGCATGAGGAATTTTAGTCTAAAGGATAATCTTCACATTCCGCTGTCATGTGCATTGGAGGCAGGATCTGAATTAACATCTTTCTGTTTCTAAAAGTTTTACTGCTTTATTCTCTCATTCTACTATCACCTAATATGTTCTCAGGGATACAGCTCAATATTTTTTTTTTCTTCCTTCCTTCCCTCCTTCCATCCCTCCTTCCTTCCTTCCCTCCTTCCTTCCTTCTTTCCTTCCTTCCTTCCTTTCCCTCCTTCTTTTTTCTTTCTTTCTTTCTTTTTCTTTCTTTCTTTCTTTTTTTCTTTCTTTCTTTCTTTCTTTCTTTCTTTCTTTCTTTCTTTCTTTCTTTCTTTCTTTCTTTCTTCTTTCTTTCTTTCTTTCTTTTTTCTTTCTTTGTTTTCTTTCTTTCTTTCTTTCTTTCTTTTTCTTTCTTTCTTCTTTCTTCTTTCTTCTTTTCTGTTTAAAGCAGAATAAATGAGCTAAGGAGGAGAGAAATTAATGAATTTTAGGGAAAATATAATATCCAGTATTAAGCCTGAAATTTCTCAAACTGTCAAATCCTATTCTTCGTTCAAAAAATTTATAAATAGATACACTTAAAAGTTACTCCTGCTAATAATCATTGCCACTAATATTACATCAACTTGACCTTAAATTTGGACTTGTTAAATAAGAGCTATGGGTAGAATATAAATTTTAGAAGATTACTCGAAGTCAATAATAGTAAATCTACAAGAGGCATCTATTAAGGAATTTCAATCTCTAAATTTTTCCATAGTGTGGTGAACTGCCCCCCCCCCTTTTTTTTTCTGGTACTTTTGCTAATACTCAGGCCATTCTTTCTCAGATATTACCTTTACTTAAGGACCAATGATGATTTCCTCGCATCTCTCTAAGGTGTTTTGTTTGTTTTCAATGTTTCTTAGACATTCCAGGTTTCTCTGAGACATCTATGCTGAAAAAATTGGAATCCATGATATTCTTGGAAGTCATACTTTCTTAACGATTTCAAATTCTTTCAAGCTCAAGAAATGTTCAATGTTCAAGAAAAATTCCTATCTGGTTTGAATTTAAAAGAGAAGACTCATTCTCTTGTTTATTTTTACCTCTTCAAGGCCTAGTATATGCCAACCATATAAATGCCTTTCAACACATGGATGCTCAAATAACATAAAATTATATAGTGGTATTGTTTTCTGAACTTGACTCTTATATAATGAATGAAGACTCTAGAATGCCATAAGCATCAATATAAAATATAATTCAATTTGAAGAACACTACAAGGGGAAACAGGGAATTTCTGTTAGTCAACCTTCCTGGGGAATGTGACTTTTTACTTTCTCCTGACATATTTATTTGGTTTCCCTTCACATACATTTACAGGGTATGATCTGAATGAAATATAGCCACTGAGTGCTCTTGAATAAGAATGTGATGACTTATTTGAAAAAAAAAAAAGACTCAATTATTTTAGCGAGCGAAGCAGGATGTGGTGCAAAGAGGTTGTTTGGAGTAAAACAGAATTTTAAAATTGACTCTTCTTCTTACCTATTTATAGGGTCTTCTTTCGTAAAGTGGAGCTAATAAAGAACTTAACCCATGGTTTGGTTTTTGTTTTATAAGTGTTAAATAAGATCATGTTTATAAAGCACTATAATTACTGACACATGGTAGATGCTTCATCTATCAGTTATAACTGATGTTATAACTAATCATATTAAGAAAACTTAACACTGAAACAAAGCAAGCCCTAAATATTTACATATATTTCCTGCCAGAATGCTTATACTATGAGCAATGACATCATGCAGATTTAGTCTTCTACATTTTCCTCACACAAAAGACATCAGTAAAACATAAAGAAAATAGCAAACATTGATAATCATGGGCAAGTTATTAATTTTTTTTTTTTAGCTCAGTGGTTGTGCTGAGCTGAGCTAGACTTAGCCTTACTTGGGTGGGTCCACTCAAGTAGCTGCAGTCAGCTGGTGGGTTTTTAGTGACTGGCTGGTCTAGGATGGCCATGATTATAGCCAATGCTCTCTACTCTTTGTGGTTTCTCATGTTTCAGCAGAATATTTGGGGCTTGTTCTCATGGTGGATTCAGGGATTCAAACAAATGAGCACAAGCACTTAAGATTTCTTAAGGCCCAGTCTTGGAAATATCATATCTCTTGCCCTACATTCTGTTAGCTAAAGTGAATGACTAGGCTAACCCATATTCAAGGGTGCAGGGAAATAGGCACCAACTCTTCTGGGGGTACTAAAAGTCATATTGTAAATGGTGTGGATATGGGAATGGTAAAGAACTGAAGTCACAATTGTAATACATCTGTCATAGAAACTGGTAACTAAAATGTGTTCTCTCAGGCGCCTGGGTGGCTCAGTTGGTTAAGCAACTGCCTTCGGCTCAGGTCATGATCCTGGAGTCCCAGGATCGAGTCCCGCATTGGGCTCCCTGCTCAGCGGGGAGTCTGCTTCTCCCTCTGACCTTCCCCCGTCTCATGCTCTCTCTCGCTATCTCATTCTCTCTCTCAAATAAATAAATAAAATCTTTAAAAAAATAAATAAAAAAATAAAATGTGTTCTCTCCTCCTACCTCAATTAATATACTTAATAATGTTTTGGAAGCACAGAGTTGAATTTCTAATTCTTAAAATCATTGGATTTCTAAAACAGAAAGATGAAGCATGGGTAGACTTGGTCCTTTCCTTCCCAGCCCTGGCTCTAATCATCCATAGCACTTATACAAGGGCCTTGACAAACCCCTAGGTACATACCCTAGTGTCTGGCCCAATTTCTGGGAAGAAATGCCCAAGAAAGAAGATTTGTTTAAATTAATTTGGGCAGAAAATTCACGGGCTTTAAGTGGTTGAAGCCTGATATCCATGGAATTGGCTTTTGTTTTAGGAATATATTCTTGGCCCTACCAATTCCTCTCTCTTTGGAAAAGGACATAGACATAGAAGGCCAAAGACAGGGTTCCCTGATTACTGAGTCTGAGTGGTATGATTAATGATATGCCTGGATTCTCTCAGTTCCTTCTATGCAAATCTCACATTTTAAAAATATGCCAATGGTCTGTTCCTTGAAGTCATCAAAAGTAATAGAGGAGTAGAAACTAATCCCCTCTCCAAAGATGTCAATAGATGTATGTTGGAAAGATGTTTTCAGTACTTCAAGTGGTACAAAGATCTCAGATTATTTTGTCCTTATTAACATTTCTTATTGTTATACATGATTGTCAAAATGATTTTGACCATTTGTATATCCAAGTCTTTACCTTGACCCATGTTACATTAACTTCCTATTGCTGTGTAACAAATGACCACAAACTAAGCTTAAAATAACACTCATTTATTAGCTTAAAGACACAGTATTGCCGGATTCTTTGCTCAGAGTATCACAAAGCTGTAATCAAGGTGTTGGCGGAGCTGAATTCTCATCTCAAGACTTTTAGAAAATTCTACTTCTGTCTTCATTCTTATTGTCTGAAGTTTGTTTGTTTTGTTTGGTTTTGTTTTGTTTTGTTTTTGTGGCTGTATGACAGAGGTTCCTATTTCCTTACTACTTGTTGCATTCTTATAGGCCATTTCAGTTCCTAGAAGCTATTTGCATTATTTGCCATGTGGCCCTATCCATCTTCATCCCAGCAATCATTCTCGTACTGTAGTACCAGTATTCTAGTACTTTGAATCTGAATTCCTGTGGCTTATCAATCCTGCAGATTTAATAGTGCATGAGTAGCTCAGACCCACCTGAATAATCTCACTTATAAAGCCACATAGCACAACCTAATCAAGGGAATAATAGCCTACCATATTCACATTGGCTTTATCAAATGCCATCTTCAAAATTAATATATAACAATTGCACATTTTATCTTACATTTTATCCAAGGTATTGGATTCTGAAAATCATCTAAAAATAGTCATAAATTAATATGTAATGTGTCTTGGAAAAATAGAGAATGGAGGACGCTTAGGTGGCTCAGTCAGTTAAGCATCTGCCTTCAGCTCAGGTCATGATTCCAGTGTCCTGGAAGGGTCCCCACTTTGGCTTCTGGTTCTCTGTTCAGTGGGGAGCCTGTTTCTCCCTCTCCCAACCTCCCCCATGTTCATGCACTCTCTCTCTGTTTCAAAAAAATAAATAAAATCTTTAAAAAATAGAGAATGAAATGACACTTTTTCATGAGAAAAAGGTAAAGATAAATCACAGATAGATTAGCATAAAGAATAATATCAATACAAACAACTACAATGGCAATAAAAATAACATTATACTTATGAGATTCATTTAGCCCTAGTCCACTTATTTTTCCTTTTGTATGGTATAACTTTGTTTGAATAAAACAAGATATATTTAGCATTATCTCATTTATGAAGATTTAACTTTTTACAGTTGTTTTACAATTATAAATAATGCTAAAAAGAACATTTTGTACATATATTTCAGTACACACATGTCAGACTTATCTAGTGTTTATTATTAAGAACAGAACATTTCCTTTACATGTCTTGTAAGACATCAGTTGTTTATTCTTCTCAAATTTCATGAGAAACTCCTTTTCAGTAATCTTTGCTGTATGTTTCTTTTATTACTTTTAAAGCCCGTAGTGCTAGAAACTTTTTTCAGTTTCCATTTTCTTTTCAAACTGAACACTCAAATAATCTCATCACACAGTATGGCTTTAAATGTTAATGACTTTCAAATATCTACAGACACATCTACCCAACTGCCTATTTGACAGCTCCTACTTGAATGTCTAATAAATATCACACACTTAACATATGTTAACTTAAATCTTCATTTCCACCCCCAAATCCTGCTCTTTCTCCAGTCTTCTTCCTGCCAGTTAATGAAATTACAATGCTCCTAATTGCCCAAAATACTCTCTTCTCAAGTTGAACCTGCTCTATGTTCAAAACATATCTGAAATTGATGAATTTTTAACATCTTTATCGGTCCCATCTTAATCCAAAAAATCCCTTGCTTGATGAATTTTGAGTTCGTCCTAAGTAATCTTGCTTCCCTTCCTCCCAGTTTCCACACAGCATCCATAGAGACCTTTTAAAGCATAAATCAAGTCACTCTGCTGATGCTTGCAATGACTACTAAAATTTATTTGCCCTAATTTATCAAATAATAAAAGAATTTAGAGAACAGTTGACATCTATGTCTACTGACACCCCAAATTTTACTTTTTTAAAAGATTTTAATTGTTTATTTTAGAGAGAGAGAGCATGAGCATGGGGAGTGGCAGAGAGAGAGGGACAGGAAGGCTCCCCATTGAGCAGGGAGCCCAACACAGGACTCAATACCAGGACCCTGAGATTATGATCTGAGCTGAAGGCAGACAATTAACTGAGCCACTCAGGTGCACTTCCCCCAAAAAATTATTCTTTAAAAATATCCTGTATCATATTTGGTTATGATATTATCCAGTATTACATTTTCTCAGAACACAACAGGATTTCCTAATCCTAGGAAAACTAGTGATAATCTGCACTTTGTTTAGGTAGAGGTGGGAAACTACCATATATTTGAAAAATTCTTAGATATTTTATAAAATGTGTTTGTTTCATTTTATTTTACTTTAAATATTTATTGTACATTGCAGTTTCTATGTATGATTTATTCTTAGCATTCACAATTTTTCACATAAAATTGTTTGTTAAAAATCATGATGTCTTGAAATTGTATTAAAATACTTTTCCTTATTATTTAAGGTGGGCCTTTTTTGAAGGACTACATAACCATTCAAAGTATTGCAACTTCCTCCATTGTCACTCTCTATTTTACAGACCTAGGTCAACAGGTCAGTTGGACTACAGTAAGTATCAGTTTGAAATGCAATGTACATGTCCCACATTTTGATAGGAATAATTTGTTGACAGAATGACAATTTTTTTCAAATAAATTCATAATGAAACAAAATACTGTACTGAATGGCATTTTAAGTTTTCCATTCTTACTAGAAGCCATGGTCAAAATTTCATACAAGAATTAGAACCATGGAAATACACAGTTGGAAGAAGGAGAATAAATTCTTTTTTTAAAATGTCAATCTATCCTATGACTGTTGGCCCTATTTCTGCTTCCTCTATACCTTGCTAGTTAAATAGTATTTCTTCAGTTTTTCCTTCTAGGAACCTGGAGATATGAAGACTCTTCAAAATGGAAAAAGAGATAGAATATTCAATAAAAAAATATTCTAAGGCAAAGGAGGACATATGGAAAATCAGAATGAAGTAGTGAGACTTCTTTGAGTAAGACGGTCATGGAATACTTTCCACTCTCCTTGAAGGAGGAGCTTTCAAAGTAGTGGCAACTGAATCCAATGGCATTAGAAGAATGAAGACATTAAAAGACATGGAGGACTAAGAAATAGAGAATATACTTGACACTAGGTCACAAGTATTGAACTATTCATGAGTTATGGAATAGATAGGTGGAGTAGCTTTAGTAGCAATAGGAAATCCTAGGTGATATTTTTGTGACAAAGAGTTAATTTGATAAATAATTTTAACACTGACATACAAAGAATAGAGGAATCATTCTATTTTTCAATTCAATTTTTTATTTTTGTAGAATTTAAAATTTTTTCTGATTACACAGGTATTTCATATCTGTGATGGGATTGCACTTTTTTTGGGGGGGCTTACTAAGGTTTTTTTTTATGTTATGTTAATAACCATACATTATATCATCAGTTTATGATGTAGTGTTCCGTGATTCATTGTTTGCATATAACACCCAGGATTCCATTCAGTACATGCCCTCTTTAATACCCACCACCAGGCTAACCTATCCCCCCACAACCCTCCCCTCTAGAACCCTCAGTTTGATTCTCAGAGTCCATAGTCTCTCATGGTTCATCTCCCCCTCTGATTCCCCCCCTTTCATTTTTCCCTTCCTGTTATCTTTTTTTTTTTTTGAATATATAATGTATTACTTGTATCAGAGGTACAGGTCTGCGATTCAACAGTCTTACACAGTTCACAGTGCCCACCATAGCACATACCCTCCCCAATGTCTATCACCCAGCCACCCCATCCCTCCCACCCTCCACCACTCCAGCAACTCTGTTTGTTTCCTGAGATTAAGAATTCCTCATATCAGTGAGGTCATATGATACATGTCTTTCTCTGCTTGACTTATTTTGCTCAGCATAATACCCCCCAGTTCCATCCATGTCAATGCAAATGGCAAGATTTCATTATTTTTGATGGTTGCGTAATATTCCTATATATATATATATATATATATATATATATATATATATATATATAGGAATGGGTATATCGATATATATATATATATATATATATACCCATCTTCTTTATCCATTCATCGGTCAATGTACATCTCACCTCTTTGCACAGTTTGGCTATTGTGGACATTGCTGCTATAAACATCAGGGTGCATGTACCCCTTGGGATCACTACATCAGTTTCTTTGGGGTAAATACACAGTAGTGCAATTGCTGGGTCATAGGTTAGCTCTATTTTCATCTTTTTTAGGAACCTCTATACTGTTTTCCAGAGGGGCTGCACCAGCTTGCATTCCCACCAACAGTGTAGGAGGGTTCTCCTTTCTCTGCATCCCCGCCAACATCTGTCGTTTCCTGACTTGTTAAATTTAGCCATTCTGACTGGTGTGAGGTGGTGTCTCAGTGAGGTTTGGATTTGGATTTCCCTGATGTTGAGCAATGCTGAGCACATTTTCATGTGCCTGTTAGCCAATTGGATGTCTTCTTTGGAAAAATGTCTGTTCATGTCTTCTGCCCATTTCTTGATTGGATCATTTGTTCTTTGGGTATTGAGCTTGATAAGTTTCTTATAGATTTTGGTTACTAGCCCTTTATCTGATATGTCATTTGCAAGTATCTTCTCCCATTCTGTTGGCTGTCTTTTGATTTTGTTGACTTTTTCTTTTGCTGGGCAAAAGCTTTTTATCTTGATGAAGTCCCAATAGTTCATTTTTGCCTTGCTTCCCTTGCCTTTGGCAATGTTACTAGGAAGAAATTGCTGCAGCTGAGGTCGAAGAGGTTGCTGCCTGTGTTCTCCTTTAAGATTTTGATGGACTCCTGTCTCACATTTAGGTTTTTCAACCATTTTGAATATATTTTTGTGTGGTGTAAGGAAATGGTCCAGTTTGATTCTTCTGCATGTAACCGTCCAATTTTCCCAACACCATTTGTTGAAGAGACTGTCTTTTTACCATTGGACATTCTTCCCTGCTTTGTCAAAGATTAGTTGACCATAGAGTTGAGGGTCGATTTCTGGGCTCTCTATGCTGTCCCATTGATCTATGTGTCTGTTTTTGTGCTAGTAACATACTGTCTTGGTGATGACAGCTTTGTAATAGAGCTGGAAGTCCAGATGTGATGCCACCAACTTTGCTTTTCTTTTTCAACATTCCTCTGGCTATTCAGGGTCTTTTCTGGTTCCATACAAATATTAGGATTATTTTTTCCATTTCTTTGAAAAAAGTGGATGGCATTTTGATGGGGGTTGCATTGAATATATAGATTGCTCTAGGTAGCATTGACATCTTCACAATATTTGTTCTTTTAATCCATGAGCATGGAACGTTTTTCCATTTTTTGTGTCTTCCTCAATTTCTTTCATGAGTATTCTATAGTTTTCTGAGTACAGATTATTTGCCTCTTTGGTTAGATTTATTCCTAGGTATCTTATGGTTTTGGATGCAATTGTAAATGGAATCGACTCCTTAATTTATTTTTCTTCTGTCTTGTTGTTGGTGTATAGGAATGCTACTGATTTCTGTGCACTGATTTTATATTCTGTCACTTCACTGAATTCCTGTATGCATTCTAGCAGTTTTGGGTGGAGTCTTTTGGTTTTCCACATAAAGTATCGTATCATCTGCAAAGACTGAGAATTTGACTTCTTCTTTGCCGCCTCAGGTGCATTTTATTTCTTTTTGTTGTCTGACTGCTGAGGCTAGGAATTCTAATACTTTGTTGAATAGCAGTGGTGATAGTGGACATCCCTGCTGTGTTCCTGACCTTAGGGGGAAAGCTCACAGTTTTTCCCCATTGAGAATGATATTCATTGTGGGTTTTTCATAGATGGCTTTTATGATATTGAGGTATGTACCCTCTATCCCTATACTCTGAAGAGTTTTGATCAAGAAAGGATGCTGTACTTTGTCGAATGCTTTTTCTGCATCTATTGAGATGATCATATGGTTCTTGTTCTTTCTTTTATTAATGTATTGCATCATATTGATTGATATGAGGATGTTGAACCAACTTTGCATCCCAGGCATAAATCCCAATTGGTCGTGGTGAATAGTCCTTTTAATGTACTGTTGGATCCTACTGGCTAGTATTTTGGTGAGAATTTTTGCATCCATATTAATTAGGGGTAATGGTCTGTAATTCTCCTTTTTGATGGGGTCTTTGTCTGGTTTTGGGGTCAAGGTAATGGTGGCCTCATAAAACGAGTTTGAAAGTTTTCCTTCCATTTCTATTTTTTGGAACATTTTCAGAAGAATAGATATTAATTCTTCTTTAAATGTTTGGTAAAATTCCCCTGGGAAGCCATCTGGCCCTGGGCTTTTGTTTTCTGGGAGATTTTGATGACTGCTCAATTTCCTTAGTGGATATGTCTGTTCAGGTTTTCTATTTCTTCCTGGTTCAGTTTTGGTAGTTGATACATCTCTAGGAATGCATCCATTTCTTCCAGGTTATCTAATTTGCTGGCATATAGCTGCTCATAATATGTTCTTATAATTGTTTGTATTTCTTTGTTGTTGGTTATGATCTCTCCCCTTCATTCATGATTTTATTTATTTAGGTCATTTCTCTTTTCTTTTTGTTAAGTCTAAGGGTTTGTCAATCTTGTTAATTCTTTCAAAGAACCAGCTCCTAGTTTCATTGATCTGTTCTACTGTTCTTTTTGTTCTTATTTCTTTGATTTCTGCTCTAATCTTTATTGTTTCTTTCCCTTGCTGGGTTTAGACTTTATTTGCTGTTCTTTCTCCAGCTCCTTTTTGGATAGGGTTAGGCTGTGTATTTGAGACCTTTCTTGTTTTTTGAGAAAGGCTTTATTGCTATATACACTCCTCTTAGGACTGCCTATGCTGCATCCCAAAGATATTGAACAGTTGTGTTTTCATTTTCATTTGGTTCCATGAATTTTTTAAAATCCTTCTTTAATTTCCTGGTTGACTCATTCATTCTTTAGTAGGATGCTCTTTAACCTCCATGTATTTGAGTTCTTTCTGACCTTCCTCTTAGATTGACTTCTAATTTCAAAGCATTGTGGTCTGAAAATATACAGGGAATGATCCCAATCTTTTGGTACCAGTTGAGACCTGATTTGTGACCTAGGATTTGATCTATTCTGGAGAATGTTCCATGGGCACTGGAGAAGAATGTGTATTCTGTTGTTTGGCATGGAATGTTCTATATATCTGTGGAGTCCGTTTGGTCCAGTGTGTCATTTAAGGTCTTTATTTCCTTGTTGGTCTTTTGCTTAGATGATCTGTCCATTTCAGTGAGGGGGGTGTTAAAGTCCCCCACTATGATTGTATTGTTGTCAATGTGTTTTTATGCTCTTATTAATTGGCTGCTCCCATGTTAGGGGCATAGATATTTACAATTGTTAGATCTTCTTTTTGGATAGACCCTTTAAGTAGGATATAGTGTCCCTCCTCATCTCTTATTATAGTCTTTGGTTTAAAATCTAATTGGTCTGATATAAGGATTGCCACCCCAGCTTTCTTTTGATGTCCGTTAGCAGGGTAAATTGTTTTTCACCCCCTCAGTTTCAATCTGGAGGTGTCTTTGGGTCTAAAATGAGTCTCTTGCAGACAGCATATTGATGGGTCTTGTTTTTTTATCTAATCTGATACCCTGTGTCTTTTGATTGGGGCATTGTGACCATTTACATTCAGGGTAACTATTGAAAGATATGAATTTAGTGCCATTGTATTGCCTGTAAGATGACTATTAGTGTATCTGTACTGTACCCCCAGTCTGTGTGCCTTTCTGGTCTATGTTACTTTTAGGCTCTCTGTTTGTTTAGAGGACCCCTTTCAATATTTCTTGTAGGGCTGGTTTTGTGTTTGCAAATTCCTTTAGTTTTTGTTTGTCTGGGAAGCTTTTTATCTCTCCTTCTCTTTTCAATGACAGCCTAGCTGGATATAGTATTCTTGGCTGCATATTTTTCTAATTTAGTTCTCTGAATATATCATGCTAGTCCTTTCTGGCCTGCCAGGTCTCTGTGGATACGTCTTTTGCCAATCAAATGTTTCTACCATTGTAGGTTACAGATCTCTTGTCTCCAGTTTCTTTCGGGATTTTCTCTTTGTCTGTGAGACTTGTAAGTTTAAAATTAGATGTTGGAGTGTTGACCTGTTTTTATTGATTTTGAGGGGGTTCTCTGTATCTCCTGGATTTTGATGCCTGTTTCCTTCCCCAAATTAGGGAAGGTCTCTGCTATAATTTCCTCCAATGTACCTTCTTCCCCTTTCTCTCTTTCTTTTTCTTCGGGGATCCCAATTATTCTAATATTGTTTTGCCTAATGGTATCACTTTTTTTTATCGAATTTTGCCCTCATGATCCAGTAGTTGTTTATCTCTCTTTTTATCAGCTTCTTTATTTTCCATCATTTGGTCTTCTATATCACTAATTCTCTCTGGGAGCTCTGCTGCATTCAGGCACCCCCAGTCTTTCTGTGACCCTGAAGGTCCTGAGACCACACTTTCCCAGAGAGTGTTCCACCCCCCACTTAGCCACTTGAGCAACGTCCCTCAGCAGGGCGGACTTCCAAAATTTCTGATTTTGTGCTCTGCTGCTCTATCACCTGCCAGTAGCGGCTGTTGGAGGCCCCATCCCCCGCTGCCTATCTTCCCAAATATCACCACGGATTCACTTCTCCACACCTCCTACCTTCCATAAAGTGGTCGCTTTTCTGTTCAGAGAGTTGCTGCTATTCTTTTCTTCGAACTCCTGTTGAGTTCGTAGGTATTCAGAATGGTTTGATCTCTAGCTGAATTCCTGGGACAAGATGAAATTTAGGTCTCCTACTCCTCCGCCATCTTGCTCCTCCGGGATAGCACTTTTTTTAATTTAATTTTATTTTCTTATGTTATGTTAGTCACCATTGTTTTTGATGTAGTGATCCACGATTCATTGTTTCGGTGTAACACCCAGTGCTCCATGCAGTACGTACCCTCCTTAATACCCATCACCAGGCTAACCCATCCCCTACACCCCCTCACCTATAAAACCCTCAGTTTGTTTCCCAGAGTCCATCGTCTCTCATGGTTCGTCTCTCCCTCCGATTCCCCCCTTCATTTTTCCCTTCCTTCTCCTAATGTCCTCCATGCTATTCCTTATGTTCCACAAATAAGTGAAACCATATGATAATTGACTTTCTCTGCTTGACTTATTTCACTTAGCATAATCTCCCCCAGTCCCACCCATCTTTTTTTTTTAAAGATTTTATTTATTTATTCATGAGAGACAGAGAGAGAGAGAGAGAGGCAGAGGGAGAAGGAGGCTCCCCACTGAGCAGGGAGCCCAATGCGGGACTGGATCCCAGGACCCTGGGATCATGACCTGAGCCGAAGGCAGACGCTTAACCATCTGAGCCACCCAGGCGCCCCCAGTCCCACCCATCTTGATGTAAACATTGGGTATTCATGCTTTCTGATGGCTGATTAGTATTCCAATGTATATATATGGACCACATTGTCTTTATCCATTCATCTGTTGAAGGGCATCTCAGCTCCTTCCACAGTTTGGCTATTGCAGACATTGCTGCTATAAACACTGGGGTGTATATGGCCCTTCTTTTCACTACATCTGCGTCTTTGAGGTAAATACCCAGTAGTGTAATTGCTGGGTCATAGGGTAGCACTATTTTTAATTTTTGAGGAACCTCTACACTGTTTTCCAGAGTGGCTGTACCAACTTGCATTCCCACCAACAGTGTAAGAGGGTTCCCGTTTCTCCACAACCTCTCCAGCATTTGTTGTTTCTTGTCTTGTCAATTTTTGCCATTCTAACTGGTGTAACGTAGTATCTCAATGTGGTTTTGATTTGGATTTCCCTGATGGCTAATGATGATGAACATTTTTTCATGTGTCTGTCAGCCATTTGTATGGCTCCAAAAGAAGTGTCTGTTCATGTCTTCTGCCCATTTTTAGACTTGATTATTTGTTTTTTGGGTGGTGAGTTTGAGAAGTTCTTTATAGATCTTGGATACCAGCCTTTTATCTGTAGTGTCATTTGCAAATATTTTCTCCCATTCTGTGGGTTGCCTCTGTGTTTTGTTGAGTGCTTCCTTTGCAGTGCAGAAGCTTTTTATCTTGATGAAGTCCAAAAAGTTCACTTTTGCTTTTGTTTCACTAGCTTTTGGTGATGTATCTTGAAATAAGTTGCTGTGGCCGATGTCAAAGAGGTTACTGTCTATGTTCTCCTCTAGGATTTTGAAGTATTGCACTTTTAATATTTTCTATATTAAGATAGCTTTCCTTTTGCCATCATTAACAATCAATATTATCAAACACAGTACTTAAATTGTCCCTATAAACATTCAATTTTTAAAATTATTGCAAATGCAGGACAATTTATTCATTATTATTTAATTCTCAAATAGAGTAATTCAAGTCTGCATTCATTAAAATATTGTCACATCTTTTATTTTTCTGACAATCTGTCCTTTAATATACATTATCTTCCTGTATTTAGTTCATTATTTATATTTCATTGTTATTGCTTAAATAGTTGCTTTAATTTTCAAAGTTCCTTGGTTGAGTTTTTGAGTACTAATTTGTGGCACAAAAAAACTGAGTTTAGAGTATTCTGAATCCTTGTTAAGTATAGTATTTATAAAACAGCCTATTAATGCATGCATTATGTAAGCAAAGGATTTAATGCTTAAATGTGATATCAACAGACCTTTACTAAAGGAGATTTTAGACAAGCACATTCTGATCTTCAAAGGTTAAAATATTCAAAGTCTTTGTCCACATTTATGAGGAAAAGGGAATTCTGTCTACAGAAGTTTTGTCAGGACGAGTGGCATTAATGGTGAGTTCATTAGAAATTCCAGCTGCATCATTTGGATAAGCACTGAGCAGAGAAATTGTTAAGGTGGAATTCTAGGACAATTGTACTAGAAAATTATAGCTTATTTGAAAGGAAAGTCTAGTTGACAAAGAGAACTCTGGAAATAGGGTGAATATTTTTAAATCAACCCTATGTTTCACACAATCTTTTGTTCCAAATGAATCAGTCTTATTAAATGCTAAAAATATACACATTACATTGCAGTCATACCCACTTTATGTCTACTAAATTATACAATAAAAGCAATATTTACCACTTATAACATTGTTGTACATTTATAAGATATTAAAATGCGCTTCTATAATAAAAGCGTTCTCCTAGGGTTGGGCTTTTTTGTTTGTTTTTTGTTTTTTTGGAGACAATCTCTTTAGCAAGGTCAAAAATAAGATTTTAATAATATTTTTCATGAAGTAAGAGTGTGCTGTCACAGAATATTAAGAAAATATTTGCCTCATTGAACTTATTGAAAAATAGGATAGTGGGTTAATATAATAATCCTCATTATATAGATCCTATCAACCAAAAACCGATTCACTTTTCACCATTTTTATGTTCATTCCTGTTTGTCCTATAGTTCTATGCAATTTATCCCTTGCAAAGAATCAGGTATCTACCACCACAGTCAGATACAGAATTTTTCCATTCCCACAAAGGGACTCTGTCATATTAATCTCTATATTTATACACTCTTTTCCCTATCCGAGGGCAACAACCAATCTGTTCTTCATTTCTATATTTTTGTCATGTAGCAAATGCTATAAACAGAAATAAATGGGTAGGTTTTTTTTGTTTTGGTTTTGCTTTTGCTTTTGTTTGTTTGTTTTTTTGAGATTGATGTTTAATTTTCTCTAAGTACAGTGCCTTTTTGGGATCCATCCTGGTTGTTGCATGTATCAATACTCAGTTCCTTTTATTGGTGAGTAGTATTTGGTTGTATGAACGTAGCAGTTTGTTTATCCATTCACCCCCTGACAGGTATTTGGTTTGCTTTTAGTATTTCACAATAAATAAAGCTGTTATCAATCTGTGTGTAGGTATTTGTATAAACATAAGTTTTTATTTATCTGATACACACTGTTGAGTTTTAAGAGTAACTTTTATATTCCAGATAAAGCCTTTTGCATGATAAGTGGTTTGCAAATATTTCCTCTCAGTTTTAGCTTGTCTTTTCATTCTCTTAATGAGATTTGTGGCTTTCTTTTTTTCTTTCTTTCTTTCTTTCTTTCTTTCTTTCTTTCTTTCTTTCTTTCTTTCTTTCTTTTTTCTTTCTTTTTCTTTTTCTTTCTTTCTTTCTTTCCTTCTTTCTTTTTTTTTGTGTGTGTGTGCAAAAAGTTTTCAATTTTAATGCAGTTTAAGTTGCCAGTGTTTTAAGGATTTTGTCTTTGCTGTCATATGTAAGAATCCTTTGCCTTGCCATAGATCTGGGAGTTTTCTCCTATGTTTTCTTCTAACAATTTAATAGTTTTTTTATGTTTTACATTTTAATCATAGTCTATTTTTATTGTAAAGAAATATTTAATTTTGTCATCCAGATTAGTATCTTTGTTTCCTGTGTTCTACAGTTCTTTTGTTCTGTTTTATAGTCTTTCCCCATCTGGGATTAATTGTCATATTTCATTTTCTATTAGCCTCTTGGTTATTTTGGCTATATCGTCTTTTTTGCCAACTCTACTGGTTACCCAAGAGCTTATAATGTGCATCTTTAAAATGTTGAACACAAATAGAAATTATTTATGTTTACTGATGTGAAAATACTTCATAGGTAATTGAATGACTTTATGATATTTAATCTCTTCCTGACTAATCTTCTATTGTGGTATATTTTAATTTTCTAGGTACTGTTAAGTAAAAATCCACTACTATAATTTTATATGGCCAATATTTATTTAGATTTATCATTTTCACTCTAATTTAGTTATTTCTTCTAATGCTGAGCTTGTATCTGTAATCATTATCATTCTTCCTAAAGAACATCTTTAGTGATTTATTCTAGTTCTGCCATTGGTGAATTTTCTCAACTCAGTTCATCCGAAAATGTATTTATTGAACTATTTTGGGAAAATTTTTTTGTGGAAAAAGTAATTCCATATTGGCAGTTATATTTGTCTTCACTTTACAAAATTTTGTAATTTTGATTTTTCACTCCCATGCTTCTGTTGAAAAGTCCACTATGCTTTTTTGAAACGATGTGTCTTTTCTCTGGCTCATATTAAATTTGTCTTTTGTTTGATTATCACTGTTTGACGATGATGCACGCAGTTACAGTTATGTTCTTATTTATCTTGTTTTGGGTTTATAGGGTTATCTGAGTCTACTCTTTGGTATAAATATTTAATTTGAAAAATTATCATAATCTCTTTAATATTTGGTTTTCCACTATTCTCTTTGCATTCTCCTCCTGGGACTCCTATTACATTTCCATATTTTTCTTCTCAGAGTTTGCAAATATCTGCTGAAATACTCAACCTTGTTTTTTTATTTGTTTGAATATATAAAAGATCATTTTTTAAATGTATGTGTCTGATAATTCTACTCTGTGGATCTTCAGTTTATCTCTTTTGAATGTCTGTTGTTTCTTTGGATTTGATTACAATATCTTTACTCTTATTATACTTTTATATTTCTGACCTAGTGCAGGAAAATATATATGAACCACCTGTAAAGATAACTTGAGGCCAAGGATCATGTTACCCTCTATTCAAACTGATTTATCATCCTGTAGATGGACTAAGGGCATTATTTGACCCACGTCATCTCAATCCAATTGACTGAAATGATTTCAGGCTGAGCTTTAGTACCTGTAAAGACAGATCTATTTTTGTTTCATCATGGCTCTTAACCCAAATCCTAGAGGTTTTATAAGGCCATTTCTGTCCTTAAAAGATGCCAACCAACAATTTTTGTCCCTTCATGCTCAGGCACCCTCAAAAGATTTAGTCTTCTTCTCAGGATGTTGTCAGTCTTCAAATCCTAGAGTCAATCACTTTCTAGAGTCCTGTTTAAAAAATCCTAATTCTCAATTCTCGATGACTCAGTAGCTCTTTGAACCCTGAAAAACATTTCGATCAACTTTTCTTGCTGATCTCATTACAATGGTTTGAATAATTTAGAACAAAATTCTCCATTATATGTCATTCATATAATGGTTAAATTAAAACGAAACAAAACAAAAACTTCTTTTAGTATTATGTTAGCTTCAATAGTTCTCATTCAGTACAAAGTGCTATTACTGTTGAGAAATGCTCTCATAATTTTAATAGCTCTCCCATCATTAGAAGATTAAGGATGGCACTACTTTATTTTGTCAGTAATTTTCAGCAACTGTGAAATATGCAATTTATTTTGATTTCAACTGTCAGTTGTAATTTTAAAAAATAAGTGAAGCCAACACCATCCCAATAATAATAGCACTAAAAAGTTTTATTTTTTTCAAGAGAGGACGAAATGCATTAATCCCAGGCTAAGCACAAAGATTCTAATCAGTTTGCAAAAATTGCAGCTGTGTGTTTCAATTTATATTTCTAAAACATCTTATTGTCTTCTTCCTTTTTCAATTTGGACATATCCCAAGTTGAATATTCTACAGGAGTTCCAAAAAAAAAAAAAAACTCAATTACCTAGGATGCCTAGTATCTTATGCCTAGTATCAGTTTAAATTTTACATTTAAAGCAACACATTAGTTTAATACAGTGATAATTCTATAAAGGAAAAACATGAAAATAATTTCATATTGGACATAAGTTGGAATTTAAATGTAGTATTTTATATATATATATATTCAAAGTAAGAAGAAAGTATATCTGCTTATTTTGAATATGTAATTTCTACTAAACTTTTGGTTTATAACAGACTTCCTAGTCTTTGTAAATTTATCTGATTTGTTAGTGCTTATAACTGTCGTATTTGTTTATTTGGCTTTGGTTTTGGATTTGTTTCTTTTTAGTAGGAGAAGAAAAATTCCTTTTTCAGAAGTGTGTCTTATTAATATTTGTCTATCTGGTCATTGTTTTTATTTATTCTAAAACTATTTTCAGATTACTTTCTAAGTTTAATAAAACATTGCTCTCCCTTTTGTTTTCTATTTGCACCCAAATATACTTTTTTTTGAAAGATGCATTGTCCAAAAGTTATTTCTTATTCTCTACTGCTTTCAGGTCAGGATATCGCCTTCATACTTTAGTACTGTTTTAACCCCCATATTTCAACATGAACAATATTTGTGATAAAATACTGGGCCTCTCTGAACATATTACTGTAAGCCAGCAGGTTCTCCTGATTTATTTTTAGGGTATGATGGAGATAAGACTGTAGTTTAATTTCCTGATCCAAAGAAACTTCATATTTGTGATAGCATTTTTATTAACTTAATAAAGAATGACAGGTGGTCAAGGTTAACTATTGTTCATAACATTTTTCATTACTGATATATTACTAGAGGATTTGCTCAAAATTAACTTGACTAGATCAGATGGCATTGAAATAAATATTTTAAATATTTTTAAACATTTAAATATTTAAACATTTTGTTTTAATAAAATAATTACTCTAATTATTCTAGAGTATTAACTGAACTCTATTATCAGACATTCAAAGTGGTAAACACTTTTTTCTTTACATGTGAATAATCAGGCATGTTGTATGCCATAAATTAATATAGTCTATCAGTAAAAAGTTGCTTTCCCCTGACTTTATCAGATGCTGCATATTTACCGTCATGTAAAAGTCTTTCATGGCTAGTGGGATGATCAATACTATTAAATGGAAAAAATATACCTTAAGAAACCTACATATATAAATGTTTATACTTGTGTGTACATATACACACAGATATAATTATGTATATAAAACATGCATATATATATATATCATAATCTAACTATGTAGTTATACAAAGTTCTCATGAGAAATAAGAATATAATTTCTAATCAATGTGCACACCTGCATATTTGAGTATAACGTGTGCAGCTTTAAGTTTTCTTTCTTAGAAAATGATGAAAATTGGCAAAGACAAAGCAAAGCAGTAATGGCAGTTGAATTTATCATTGTCATGTCTGTATTCTTTCTCTTTGAACACTCAGAGATAAATTATTTTCCTTTCTCTGTATGAATTCCAGAGTGACTTTAACCTGGTTTTAGTATCAAAACAAAACTAAATAATGGACCATCATAATATTTAGAAAACTATCAGAAGGCCAGTCAGCCTGTGAATCTTTACACAATCAAACAGCCTTGTTTCCAATTATCTTTGCAAATCTTAGGATTATCTCTCTGTAGATCTCTCTGTAGATCAGATATATCTCTCCATATGTATGGTTGACTCTCAGCTCCAGAATTCAGAAGGCAATCCTTTTAACTACCTACTCAAACTCATTAGAATTAAAGTCTAAAATTTTCAGAAGAGAAAACTAGATTATTTCAATTTGAATCAGTGTCAAATCAATCAAATTCAAGATGACCTGGCCATGTAAATTTAAAAAAAAAAGTCACTGTAGCCCAATTCCATCCAGTTATAAGGAACAGTTCACATAGAAGATGGAATGTGTATGGGGCTGGGGAGACACAAAGAGATATGTTTATAATACTTTGGTTAGTTAATAAAAACTCCTGTGTTCTATTTATGAAGAAATTATTAGCTTCAATATTTATTTTTTATTTTAAAGTCACCATTTATAATTGTCCTTTCCTTAAGTCTTGGCTAGTTCTTGCAAGGAAGACTTCTTGTGAATTATATTAGCACCCAGTATAATTCAATTTAAAGAATAGATAATGCTACGTGCACTTTTACCAGTTCATTCAGTAAGCTAAGTCTATAGACATGTTTATGTTTGTATATAAATCTTAATAATATCTACAAAAGTTTATTTTTTGATTTAAATCACCTTCTTATTTTCAGGTATTTTTGGCTGAATACACAGGACCTCTGATTATATATCTCCTCTTTTATTTGAGGATCCCATATATATATGATATGAAAGAGAGTTCTAGAAGATTCTGTCACCCAGTGGTACAGTAAGTAATACATTTAGTACCTATAGATGAAGAGGAGATAAACTGGGACACAGGTATAATTTTAAAGTTTGTTTATAAGCCAAATTAAAGTGGATTACATTTAAGAAACTATTTCTTAAGTAACGTTAAATAATGTATGCACACCAACTTGCAAATTTATATACAAAGAACTAAGTATACCTTAAAGTTGAGGTAATATAAGTTCATAATGATCACAGTAAAAGAAATCTGGAAATTTAGAAATATCACAAGAAGCTTAAAATTATAAAGTTGTGAATTCATATATAAAGAGCTCAAGATATAAAACTAAAATAAAATAAAATAAAATAAAGTAAAATAAAATAAAATATGTACTTCTCATGGGCAACGTTAATAGGAAAGAAACAATGGTTTTATAAGTATGATGATAGATGACAGTTACAACTGTGGGGAGCATAGCATAATGTAAAACTTGTTAAATCACCATGTTATACACTTGAAATTAATGTAATATTGTGTGTCAGGTATACAAAAAAAGCTTGTACATTTTCTGCTTCATTCATGAGACTTTTTGATATGAGTACATTTATAATTATTATATATTTATTCCTCGGGTAGGGGTGAACATATAGATTGTGACTAGTATTTTAAGGTATTTTGAATGTCGCCAAAAGTAAATTTATAGAGACTGTTGTGACAGTACTGTTATTGTGAAATAAATTTAGAAAATTTCTAGAATAAAAATATTAAAATAAACATTAGTGTTTTTTATTGGAAATATTTCCTAATCAATATAATATTGTAGTCAACTAACAAAAAATGTCTTATGTGTAAAGGCAAGTCAGACCTTTAGAAGGGAACTTAATATGTTCATGTTTTATTTTCTTTCTAGCTTGGCTTGCTTCTGTCATTGCATACACTATATCCGATATCTTTTGGAAACCTTATTTGTTCATAAAGTTTCTGCAGGACATACACCTTTGAAAAATTTGATAAAGGTGGGGATTGATATGTTTTGTAATTTTAATTATTATTGAGAAATTTTGTGTATTGGGTCATCCATAAAATGAAACAAAATCATGTTTATTTTCCTCATGCTTAGAATTTTCTGTTCAACTGTGCCAGCATATCTTAAGCATCCACTCCTGAGATGCCACTTCCTGAGTGACCTGTTTCACTGGAGCTGTGTTCAACCAATAACCCTACATAAAAGATTTGCCATGTCCTTTTGTTACAAGCCATGTATTCTCTGGTATCTTTAATTATGGAAATACTTAGCATTGAATTCAGATTGTTTAAGTGCCTCTTGAGGAGGAAGGATGTCATATATGAACCCTCATGTAAAAATACATCTGTGTGATAACAATGATGAAAACACACCCTGTATTTATGACAGTTGTCAGTGTGATGACAGTGTGTTTCCTCTTCCAAAAGTGGTGATGCAGGAGTTAATAACCATCCCATCATATAGCTGTCAAGAAAATGGGAAGTTTTATGAAAAGGAAATGGAAATGTACATTGAATGACATGCTGCAATTCAATTTTCCAATTTTAATTCCAATTTATTTTAATTTCCGATTTAAAGTTCACTTTCAATAGGAAATATTTCCTTATTAAAAATTTCCTGTCTTTTTTGACAAATATCTGTTTTGTAAAAATTTCAACAAGTCTTTCTATTGTCACTGTAATAAAACAATAAACTCCAAAACTCTTAGAAACCTCCAAAATCATTTAGACTAGCTTCAATTCTGGCAGAAGATATTAAAATTTATCATATCAATACAAGATCAGTATTATAGCCTAGGACTTTTTGAATTAGGATGTTTCCCTTTACAATCTATCAGAATATGTTTTACTAACGATTAAATAATTCATTATCTTATTCACTTATGTTGGAAAATGAATATTAGTATATTTTATGTAATACATTATTTATTATTTTATTATTTCATTTATATTTATTACTTGATAGTCACAGACTACTCTTGAAAAATATTTCTAAAATATATTGCTACATTTGCCTTATAACCTAAGTACCCATTTATATTAATAAGGGTTGAGCAAAGTAATGCCTTTCCTTAGTGATATCAAATAGGTACTTGTAAAATGCTACTTTATTGGGTGAGGAGGCATTTCATTTATCTTGCTTAGAACATACCATTTTTCATACAAAGAAAAAGCTGCAATGTGGCATATAAGTATATGGGATGATTTCAAATGATATCATAGATTTTGTATATATTCACTAACTTTTATTATGTTTTATTTGTAGGGCTGTGCCTTTTATTGGGGATTTACTTCTTGGATTGCCTACTACATTAATCACCCACAGTATACACCACCATGTATGTAGGATTTCTTTCTAAATAAACACATACTAAATTGCCAACATCAAAACTCTCTTCTACACTACACAGAAATGATGAACAACCTGGCACACTTTAAAAAAGAAGTAAATAATGAGAAAAAATGTCATTTTTAATAGCTTCCGTATCATACTCTATTACATTTTTAGGTAGACTTAAAAAAACAAACTTGAAAGACATACTTTGATTTATTTTCTCTCCATAGGAACTCTAGCAAAAATATGAGTTGATTGTAAACCTCCAAAATGACAGATAGTGAAATGAAAGAATGAAGATTAAAAAGAAAAATTCCATATAGTCACAAAATCAATCATATAAAATCAGCTGTCAGGATTTTAAAAATTCACAATAATTATGTAATTATTATATTAAATGCAATTCAATAAGAAAAATAGAAGCAATTTGTTTCTGTAACATACTGGTTTCTGTTTATAACTTTATTATATGTACTGACCATTGACTCAGATGAAGCAGTTTGGTGGAAAACCCAATGGACCAGACCTAAATCTTCATTTCATAAAAGTGAACAAAAATAGCTGTCCTCATCAAAGAATTCCATTTCTTTATTTGCTGTGGACTTTTCTCTTCTCAGCTTTTACTGCAGCCCTCAAGGCACACACAGAGCTACAAGGGTGCTACAAGGGTGGAGGTTTCACATTTAATTGACAGTTATTTTTTGTGGTCTATTTCTGGGGTTTATGAAGTTTGAAATGGAAATGAATGGAGTATTCAAGCTTTATTTTAAATTTTATAAAATAAGTTAAACCATCTTAATATCTGTGCTTGAAGTACCAACAACAAAATCTTTACTAAGATCAGCAAATCTAGTTGAGTGTGCTAAAAGTAAATCATTGCAATGTTCAAAACTTTAATTCTTCTAAATACTAACAATTAACAATGAATATTGAAGGGGAAATTTTCTTAATATTATATAAAACATTTTAAAAAATATTTTATCAAAAGATGCACCTACTAATGTTAGAATATTAATGGACCAATATTTTTGCTCCACAAGGTGTTTAAGAGGAGCCTCTGACAATGCTAAATTCACGTATCTGATACAAAATAATAGAAGCTGATTGTTATTAACATATGCAAAATATTTATTGAAAACTTAATGTTTGTCAATAATTGTAAAATTTCTGTTTCTTTTGTAATAAGAAACATTATTCTGTAAGTGCTAATATCCCCAATTATGATTAGGAAAATGAGGGCCTGAAAGTCTAATTTTACTGTGCTCAAGACTCTAAATGCATAAGATGTAAGTAGGACTTAAATTCTGTGAAAACATATATAACATTACAATACTGATTCCAACTGGAAAGTGAACAAATATCATGTCTAGTCCTATTCTCAACAGATTTGACTGCATAAAATTAATAACATCTGTACACACACTAACTTGAATAAAATACTAGATATTATTTATACATGCTAACTTGAATAAAATACTACATATTATTATTATGTATTTTCACCATATATACCATTAAGGAAGTCATTTTTCATACTTCTTGAAAATATTTTAAAGTAAATAGGAAACAAATTATGATAATTGAAAACTTCCCAATGGCAAGAATATTCCATTAACTGCAAACTGGCATGCATATGTTCAGAAAACTTAATACATAAATGTTAATATCAGCAGCAATAAAAGAAAAACAACCTGTTTTTCTCTTTCTTGCCAAATGTAAAATATTATAAAAATTATAAAAATAAAACAGAAAGTTTGGGATGCCTGGGTGACTCAGTCAGTTGAGCCTCTGCCTTCGGTTCAGGTCTTCACCCCAGGGTCCTGATACTGAGTGCTGCATTGGGCTCCTTGCTCAGCGGGGAGTCTGCTTCTTCTTCTGCCCCTCCCCCCTGCTTCTGCTCTCTCTCTGTCTCTTTCTGACACATAAAGAAATAAAATCTTTAAAAAAAAATTAGAGAAAGTTTTAATGATGGCTAAAATTTTTTATAGAAAGTTTGTTTCAAATTACACTCTCTGTAGCTTTGTTTTTTGGAAATAAACACTAAAAATATTTAAAAATTATACTCTTTGCCCCATACCTGTTTTTATCATATCATTATTTATTCTTATTAAAAAATGAAAACTAGGTATATTTTCACTGTCCTGCTACATGAAATGTTCTGAACCCCTCTCTTGTCTATTTAATATCTATTCATTTTCTAAATCAGAGTTCAACCATGTACTGAGAGTCCTCCCTGATCTCCCTGATTAAATCCTTCATTTTAGCTCTTACATTAAATACTATATAGACCTTTCTTAGTAACACTTATCAGGGTTGCACACTTCCCTTTGTTATCTTGTGATTATTATGTTTCCTTGTTAGACAGTAATTTTTATTAAGATAAGAGTTGCTTTTGGCTTAGTTTATAACTGATTTTATCACAAGCACACATTATAGTGCCTGTCCTATAAATGCCTAATAGCTATTATTGAATGAATAAAGTTTTGTCTAGAAGTAGCATAAACAAAAAAAATATATTTTGATTTAGCTAGAGAAGAATGTTTAATTATATGGCAAATGTTGCTTAGTTATATGGCAAATATAATATGAAGGAATAAGTGATTATAAAAGTGTTTTATAAGATCCTGTAAAAAGTGTATAACAAATATGTATATTTCCAAGGGAAAATCTGAGTTTTAACTGATTTACCATGGATAATGGGATTTTAATGTATTTTATTTCCCTTTACATTTTTATCTGTTTTCCAAAATTTTTCCATTAATGTATTAATATATTTTATTTCATAATTAGATATATGTACTTTATAAAAACAAAACATTCAATACTTCTACAAATTTTATATATATGCTTTATGGATATATATATATATGTGTATATATATATATGTATATGTCCATATGTCCATGCATAGACACTTATATAACTTTTGACTAAATTATCCTTAAAATTTCTAGACCATAGAACTGGAACTTCCATAAAAGACATAAAGAAAGATGTTTGAAGTAGTATTATTTATCATACAAAAAATTAAAGTAGCACTAAATATGCAGCATAATATTGAATGTTTTTAGAGCTAGCCACATTATACATTATGATACAGATATTATCATAGCTTTTACATGAACGTTTAATAATATTAGAAATGCCTTTAAATATATTCTTATAAAATATGCAAGATTTAAAATGAGACATTATAATTGTGTGAATGTGTTTATATAAATACAATTTATATGCACATACACGTAAAAGTAAAAAAAAAAGAAAAGCAACTGTTAATACAGATGATGAGTTTATCAGAAAATTTTATTTTTAGGACTTTTGTATATTCCACCTTCTTTACCATGAGAAAGGTATCTTTAAGACAGTGTCTAAAATTCTATTTTATTCCTTATATATATAATTTGGGAACATGTAACCTAAATTTTTATTTACTTTAAGATAAGAACATTAATGCTTGCCTCATATATTTGTTTTTAGATGAAAAATAAGAAAACATTTAAAATATTACCTATTATAAAATATCAATGCAAAAAATAAAAGTTTTTATTAGCATGTTTTTTGTTGTTGTTAAATGTTAAAAAACAACAGTTATCATTGGGTGCCATCATATATTATGCCATATAATGCCATTCAAGGTGAGAAATGAAAGATTAAATCTGCCTTCAAAGAGCTTAATAATACAAATTAAAAATAGATTCCTTTTGTATTCTAAATATAATTAAGTGACAACTAATAAGTATATGTTGAAAGCAAAAATATTTTCATCCCTTTAGATTGCAAACGTGCTATCCCAAAAAGTCAATTACATACACCACTGTACTCTGGATTAGAGGATAGTAATATCCAATAAACATTGCTTCAATTATGTTTATAGTGTGGCAATCCAAATTATGAATGTTTGCATTACATCTTCTTTTCTTGCTTTCTAGCATTTGGAAACCGGCAAGTCACAGTATCTGCTATCATTTTTTTGGTATGTATTATTTATATTACTTGCATTCAGCTCTAATTGTAGTGCTATTAAGAATGCAAAACAAATTATATTTGAGGATTTCACATGTAGAAAATATCATCTATTTTTATATTATATACTTAATGATATTTAGTAGAGTAAGTCAAACAATTACCCTGAATCAAGCTATTAGCTCTCTAAATACTTTTTGCTCTCTAAATCTTTTCATCAAAATGTTCTACTCATCTATGAAGCATGATTAGAATAATTGAAATCTAGTAAAATTTGAAAAAAAATCATAGTAATTCTTCCTATTGTGTATTTACTTACAAACCCTAAGAGCAAAAAGTTTTATGAGTCTAACAGATGAACATCTAAAAAACTCTTTGGCATATGGAAACTGCGTTTTTGAATGAAAGGTAGGTCTTTTCTAAGTGTTCTCAACCAGTTATTTAGATTATTCTATTTAAATTTACATATGCATTGTTTGAATTGGGTACACATCAATCTAAGTACAACAGATTATTTATCATTTCTGAAATGCATTGTTTCATTAAACACATATTTTGCTTCATACACCGTATAATTCCACCATATAACCCATGCTTCTATTCTTTATTCATGTTCTTCCTCATTCTTGTCCTTGATAGATTAACTCCCATGATTCCTGTCCCTGATGCATTGATGAATTCTCTTGATTCATATATAAGTCTATATCCTTTATGAAGTTGGATTGAATAACTTATGCCCCACCATTTCATACAAGGCGTAAATCACACACACTTTGTTAAAAGCTCTCATGCAAACGTGTGTGTATGAATGTGTGTATTTTAATTAATACTTTAGTTAATTACATCCTCTATATGTTGGCTGTGGCAGGAGCAGGTCCTGCTTTAATATTTTTAGCACCTAGTTTTGTGCATATTAGAAACACTCCTTGCTTGAGTGAATAACAAAAATCATTTCTTTATTTATAACTTCTTTTTTTTAAAGATTTTATTTATGTATTTGAGAGAGAGAGAATGAGAGATAGAGAGCATGAGAGGGAAGAGGGTCAGAGGAGGAAGCAGACTCCCTGCTGAGCAGGGAGCCCGATGTGGGACTGGATCCTGGGACTCCAGGTTCATGACCTGAGCCGAAGGCAGTAGCTTAACCAACTGAGCCACCCAGATGCCCGTTTATTTATAACTTCTTAAGCAAATATATTGTCAATATATCATCACCTTTTAACTTTACACATGTGTATATTATTTGTAGATTGCAGGGCTTCAGTTTATTTATTTTGATGCCTTTATTGTTAACCTACATTGTACCAAGTCAAATGATTTTTGTATATTAACTACTCAGTAAATTTGAGCAAATGGAAGAATTAATTAGTCGATAAACAAAACAATAACCACGTATTTGGTCTTTATTTTTATATATTTTTAGATTCATATCTGATTATTTCTCTCATTTTTATCCTCCTTATAATGTTAGCCACTATGCATTTTTGCAACTTGTTTTCTGTTATCTGTGTAAATATTTACACATCTCCCATTTTATATAATATTCTTGATTTCTTTCCTTTTCTCTAATGTGGTATAGCTATGAATCCATGGCTCTAGTATAAAGGAAAACTTTTTTTAAAAAGTTACATTTTTATTTTGTTTTTAAGATTTATTTATTTGAAGTGGGGGAGCAGAGGGAGAGGGAGAGAAAGTTTTAAGCCAACTCTGCCCTGAGCACAGAACCTAATGTGGGGCTTGATCTTATGCTCCTGAGATCAGGACCTGAGCTGAAACCAAGAGTCAGATGCTTAACTGACTGTGGCACCCAGGCCCTCCAAAAAAAGTTATTGCTTTTTAAAACACTTGTCTTAGCAGTTATAATATTTTTAAGTGAAAAAAGAGGCATAATTGAAAACAAGCAAAATTCTAAATGTTTGCAATATACATTTTTCCCCAAAGATTTCTAGACATTGCCTCCTAATTAATCTACTAGTGCTTAATATTCACACATGATTTTATTAATCAATGCTTTTTAATACATTTCACATGGGGAAAAAATAAGGAGAATTAGGCAAGTCATAAAACTTTATCAGAGTTTCTGTCTTATAAGGGCCAAGGTGTCAAAATAAACAAGTAGTGATAAATAACATTGACTAAATCCAATACAGACAATAGATAAATGTAATAACTTTAATTCCACATTTCTAAGCACATAACAGATATTGACTGTTCCAATCATAGACTTAAATTGAGATTAAAAGAACAACTTGTGCTTTTAATTATAGATAGTATTGAGTATATGAATAAAACCTTATGTAAAAGTCAAAATTTTGAATGCAATTGTATTCTGTTGCAAATAGATTCAGAAATGAGACGGAAGGGTCATGCGAGTCTCCTAAAATTATAAATTGTGATGACAAATTACAAAGTCCTGCTAGCCCTGAATTTCTTAATAATGTTCCATGTAGGCGAAATACATTTACTTTTCACAAATAAAATATGATATTAAGAGGTAAGCTTTAGGAAACTGATTCTCCTACTGGATATAACAACAAATGAGTTGAGTTTGCACATATATCACCTAAATTGAAGATGCCTACCATATCATTGTGAGCATAACATTCTATATTTCAAGGTTGATTTTCTTTTCGTTCACAATAACTGAATGTCTATGTGTGTGCTTTTCACATTTATCATAAGAAATGTATATGCAAATGGTTCGGAAAGTAAAGCACCTATGTTTAAATCAAGTGCTTTTAAAATTATTTTATATTATCAGCATATAATATAATCAATTATTATTATGTAGAGGAAAAAGAGTGAGAATTCATAGGCCAATCTTGTATAATATAAAGTTTAACCAGAAAATGCTTATCTTAATTGAAAGTGTTAATTTTTCTGCTAATGTTTGCAAAACTTCCTGTTCTTCATTTTGTTGGTATATGTACCCTCTTAACATAAGAAAAAAGCATTATCCATTTAAAGTTGATTTTGCTTCTGCTGTTGTGTAGAGCCAGATTATACCCAGTTAGGAGATAATACAGTGCAATGTGTGAAATATGGTCATAGTTAATTCTTAATTACTCATGTATGAATCATCCATTTTGTTGACTAACCATTAACAATTATAATTTTCTCTTCTGCTCCCTCCTCTTTTATTTTTAGTCTAAGTTTTCTAATATAATAAGCAAAATCTATTGTAAGCAAAACAACACACATTACAATGCATACTTAATGTATTCTAATGTGGAGTATAATTCCTTGTGGAAAATCTTTGATTTTGGTGAATTTTGTCATATAGATACTATATTTTGAGAAGTATTTTATCACCTCCCCCTTTGTGTAAGTTCTTTCTGACTTTCAACATGACTTTGCTCTCTCAAGTATGTTTTGATATCATAAAATCTACACGTGAAAAATCAAAGAAGTAGAATCAAATATAGGCAAATTTATAAAGACATCAGTGTATCTTTCACCACAACTTTTAGATCTTTGTTTTTCTTCTAGAAATATTGTAGAGATACAATATAATTCAGTCTCTTCATATTTCTATGATCTCTGGAACCCAAGTCCACCCACAAAGGAAAGAAAGTACTATTGCAAAAAAAATATAGTCTATAATTTTTAATATTTTGCTATTTTATAAATAACAATCCTGTTTTCTTTATCCACTCTTCCTCTCAGTTTATTTTTACTCTCCAGAAGCAGTTTATGATTTGTCAATTCTTTGTACATTGAGCACTTCACCAGAAAAGGAATTTTTTCCTTGCATTTCCTTGCATTTCTTCAACAATGTAGGAATTGAGAGAAATAAATAATAATATACAAGACATGGTTTGCAAAGTACTGAAAATCACTCTTCTCCCTGGTTTTGCCCCTGTGTCTTCAATCTCACCATTAGTTATCCACGCATTTGGATTAAGTTTTATTTTTTGTTAAAATGGAAATATTCTTGGAGAAGTAATAAATTACGTTCTTTTTTTTAATATTTTATTTATTTATTTGAGAGAGAGAGAGAATGAGATAGAGAGAGCATGAGAGGGTGGAGGGTCCGAGGGAGAAGCAGACTCCCTGCTGAGCAAGGAGCCCGATGCGGGACTCGATCCCGGGCCTACAGGATCATGACCTGAGCCGAAGGCAGTCGCTCAACCAACTGAGCCACCCAGGCGCCCAGTAATAAATTATGTTCTTATCAAACAGTCACATTTTCTCTTGTGACATTGAACCAAGAAGGACCTTGGGCAGAGAAGAGTAATTTTTGATTAAGGGAGAGGATGCTGGGAACAATATACCACGGCTTTTAACAAGGGGGGAGGAGAGTGGAGTGGGGCCGTGCTATGGAAACTGCAGTAAGGCCAGGAAACTGCTCGAATGTTGGGTATTTGTGGAGGAGATAAATGAGGGAAGAAATGTGTGCCAAAGGTAAGTGCTTTCATTCTCAGGCAGCATGCTCAGGTTCGGATGTCAGAGTATTTTTCTGATCTTTTGCCTACTATTGATAGACACCAGTAAAAAGATGGACAGCACTTTTTATTGAAGACTTAAAACAAAATTTAGCACTCTACATTTTCTCATCATTTGCCAATTTGGTTTCCTCTCAACTCCCCTCAAGTATCTAAGGTAAATAATGACATAAGTAGGAATCAACTTTTATACCTAAATATTGTTGGAGTAATGCTTCTTCAGTAATTTGTTTAGAAGACTAGTTTTAAAATTAATAATGTAAAATTATTTTTAAAGATTTTATTTATTTATTTGCCAGAGAGAGAGCAAGCACAAGCAGTGTGAGCAGCAAGCAGAGGGAGAAGCAGGCTCCCTGCTGCACAAGGAGCCCGATGCAGAACTTGATCCCAGGAGCCTGGGATCATGACCTGAGCCAAAGGCAGACACTTGACCAACTGAGTCACCCAGGCATCCCTAATAATGTAAAATTAATGCAAATTTATTTTTTTATAATTTTTTGTAATTATCATTTAATTTTTGGCTAATACTGACTTACTCCTAAAAATAGTAATACTTTAAAATCAGCAGCTACTATATAATGATAAAAATTATCAATGCTAAAATATATAGTATTAAGCTAATATAAAATAACTTCTAAGAAATCATCATAAATGTGTTTTTAACAATAAATTAAAATAGTCAGTATTTATGAAGTATCTTTATCTTTAAAATTTTACTATATGGTGCTATTTTTTAGACTATAGTCTTGTACTGTATGTGCACATACTTGTGTTATTTGTATTTAAATGTATATAAATGGGTTTCCTAATTTAAAGCAGATATTTCATGAAAACTCTATGGATTAAAAAATAAATAAATCAGGTATCCCTAGAATTGTGGTAATGAGATGGGCTACAGAAATAAAATAAACTATTTTTAAACATTAAATCAAATACCTTGAGTTACAATTTGAGTGAAAATACCATCTCTTACAGCAAGTATAACAAGTTTTATAAAGTAAAATATTAGTTTCATGCAAATATAAATTAATAAAATAACTCTCAAAATTTATTTTTCATATCCTGCAATCAAATAAATGCAATAGCTGAACTTTTACTTAGAACCCTACAATTATTCATTTTTAAAAGTGACATGTGTTGGTTAGGGCAAAGACAATACAATAGAACAAATAAATCATAACAAATGGTGCTGTAGGAGCCAGATACATACATACAAAAAAAAAAAAAAATGAATCCAGACACAGACTTTATACTCTTCACAAAAATTAACTCAAAGTGGATCACAGACCTAAGCACAAAATGCAAAACCGTAAAACTTAGATGATGACATAAGAGAAAACCTAAATGACTTTAGGTACCACAATGACTTTTAAGGTAAAACACTAAAGAATGATCCATGAAGGATATAATTGATAAGCTAGACTTCATTCATCTTAAAAACTTCTGGTCTGCAAGGACTGATGTCAAGAGAATGAGAAGAAAAGGATAAACTAGGAAAAATATTTGCAAGAGACACATCTGATAAAAGATCATTATCTGAAATATATAATGGATTCTTAAAATGCAAGACTAAGAAAACAAACAGCTCAATTAAAAAATGGGTAAAAGACCTTTACTGACACCTTACCAAAGAAGATATACAGTTAGCAAATAAGCATATGAAAAATGCTCCAAATCATATCCTATCAGGGAAATGCAAATTGAAATAAGATAGCACTACAAACATATTAGAATGGCCAAGAACCTAGATCACTGACAACACCAAATGAAGATAAGGATGTAGAACAACAGCAGAAAATCTCATTGCTGTGGGGGTGAAAAATGATCTAGTCACTTTGGGAAACAGTTTGGCAGTTTCTTACAAACCTAAATATACTTTTACCATATTATCCAGCAGTTGTGCTCCTGAGTATTTACCCAAAGGAAGTAGAAAATTATGTCTACACAGAACCCTACAAATGGATGTTTACAATAGTTTATTCATAATTGCCCAAACTTGGAAGCAACTAAGATGTCCCAAAGTAGGTGAATGGATAAACTATGATACATCCAGACAATGGAATATTTCTCAGTGCTAAAATGTAATGAGCTATCAAGCCATGAGAAGACATGGGGAAAGCTTAAAGGAATATTGCTCAGTAAAAGAAGTCCTTCTGAAAAAGCTAAATAATATATGATTCTAACTAGATGACATTCTGAAAAAAACAAAACTGTGGAAACAGTAACAAGATCAGTGGTTAGCAAGGGTTGGGGAGAGAGGAATGAACAAAAGGAGTACAGAGGATTTTTAGGACAGTGAAAATACTCTGTATGATACCATAATGATGGTTATGTGGCATTATACATTTGTCCAAACTCAGAGTGTACAACACCAAGAGTGAACTCTAATGTAAACTGTGGACTTTGGGTGATTATAATCTGTCAATGTAGGTTCATCTGTTGTGACAAATGTACCACTCTGTTGGAGGACACGGATAATGGGAGAAGTTATGCATGTTCAGGAGCAGGGGATATAGGAAAACTCTCTGGACCTTCCCCTTGATTTTGCTGTAAACTGCTCTAAAAAAATGTCTTAATGAAAAAAGTATTGGTTAGTATATATATTTTCTGATAAACCCATAACTAACATATTGGACATATTTATTCTGGAACACAATGCATGTTATCCTTTTTTTTACTGAAATGTATATAAATGGGCTTCCTAATTTAAAAAAAATAGAGGTTAGGAATTAGAATAAATTTTTATAATGTTATAGTGATATATTATCATGTTATAAAACTTAACTTATGATGCTAAAAGAGTATAATATTGGCCTATATTATCAAATAGCATGTCTATGCAAGTGTGTTTTATCCTTTAGAAACTAACTTCTCAAGAAGTTAGTTGATATATATTACGATGAAACTTCCATAATTATATAGTGATCTAAGATTTTCTTTATTCTTGAAATATTAAGATAAAATAAATAAGACATGACATAATAATAATTATTATCATTAGAAAGAGAGAAAATTAAAATAGCTGAAATTCAAAACAAACTTGATTATTAGTGTTAGAAACATTTTAGCACATTCAATTTTTAAATTATATTAATGAAATAGACATTACATTGCTCAAATTATAAACTTATATCTGCCGATAATTAATAATAATGATAACATATATAAATCGTAATCTCAGAAAACAAACTGAGGGTTGCTAGAGTTGTGGGGGTGGCTGGGTGATAGACATTGGGGAGGGTATGTGCTATTGTGAGTGCTAACGTGAGTGTGAATTGTGTAAGACTGTTGAATCACAGACCTGTACCTTTGAAACAAATAATACACTATATGTTAAAAAAAAAGAAGAAGATAGTGGGAAGAGAAAAATGAAAGGGGGGTAATCTGAGGGGGAGACGAACCATGAGAGACTATGGACTCTGAGAAACAAACTGAGGGTTCTAGAGGGGAGGGGGGTGGGGGGATGGGTTAGCCTGGTGATGTATTGAATGGAGCACTGGGTGTTATACACAAACAATGAATCATGGAACACTACATCAAAAACTAATGATGTACTGTATGGTGATTAACATAACATAATAAAATAAAAAAATCTTTGGGGAGAACAGATATATACAGAAATAATATAGGTCATTTTTTTTTTAGGATTTTATTTATTTGACAGAGAGAGAGACACAAGCGAGAGAGGAAACACAGCAGGGGAGAGTGGGAGAGGGAGAAGCAGGCTTCCGGCTGAGCAAGGAGCCCAGTGTGGGACTCAACCCCAGGACCCTGGGATCATGACCTGAGCCAAAGGCAAACGCTTAATGACTGAGCCACAAGGCACTCCGTTCATTTTCATTCCTATAAAAATACTATTAGATTACAGAATAAAGATTACTTATTTTTACTGTGGAAACCAAAAGAGTTTTACTAAGACAAAATGAGAGAACCTGACTATTTGATGGCTACAAATTCTGTATAGGGTGTTTAGAATTCATTATTATTTTTTAAAGATTTAAATTTATTTAAGAGAGCACGAGAGAGAGAGCAGGAGCAGGTAGTGGGAGGGGTAGAAGGGGAGGGAGAAGAAGACTCCCCACTGAATAGGGAGCTGGATCCCACTGAACAGGCAGCTGGATGCCGGATTCAATCCTAGGATCCTGGGATCATGACCTGAGCTGAAGACAGACACTTAATCGAGCCACCCAGGCACCCCTAGATTTTATTCTATAGACACAGTGTTTTCACTATTTATATAAGTAGAGAATGTTCACTTGCTGAGGCTTGCAAGAAAGAACATTACAGAAATTATATAAAAGTGGATCTCCGCAAGTTGGGCTTCTACACATTTGTATGTTTCACATATATAAGATAAATTAACATTTAAGTAATGTAAAAATCAAACCTAATGATAGCAACTTCCTCAAACTTATTTGTGAAATTGCTGTGTTTACATATAACGTGCCAAAGGAAGATATCTGATTTAGAGAAAAATCAACCCAGGAGAAATGTGTAAGTCATGCTGGAAAATGTTCCAATGTTTCACATTTAATGTTCTTCTGATTTTTTTTTTCAGTAATAAAACCATATATTGAGTTTTATAGCACTGACTGAATTTTCTAATCTTACTCAGCTCTGACCCAAGAGGAAATTATATCAACCACTTTTATCTAGGTCAATTAAACTATATTGGACACATTCATTCTTGAGAATATCGAAGCCAGTGCTTAAGGTGAAAGTTGAAAATAGTCACAAATGCTCTTTAAAATCCATTAGAGATTTGCTAAGTTAATCATAAACTAAGTATTTTTAAACATATAGATGTAGCTGATTTTTTTTATCTCCACCCCTAGAATGTATATGGATATGCATTTCATCTGTAGATAGCAAGATGGAAAAGTTGAGTTATTTATCATTTTTTTAAGTTCCCTTCTATCATATTTCTTATTTCAGTATGTTATGTTTTATTTGGGGGCAGGGGGTAGGGGAACCTAGTGATAAATTATGGCATTAGTATACAGCTAGTGGTCTAACTGAAGCTAAATGCTCATTTTTCCATGCCCTATACTTTGGGTAGAAGATTGATGTTTTCATATCTAGTTGTGTTGTGAAAAGTAGGAAGGAGAAAATATTTTGAAGGTTGAATGAGTTTAAAATATTGATAATCATAAAGTGAATATGATTTACCAGAAGAAAACCATAATTTCTAAAATATAATTTGTTCACAGAGTTGGTAAGTTAATTTGCTTATTAATAAGTATTTTTTATTGTATATTCCATTTTGCATTTGGCACAGTGAGTGATGAAAAATAAGTATGACATGCCATTTGATTGAAAGAAGAGAAAAGATAGAAAGACCAAACAAAGAAAACAAATTATTAATTTAGTAATTATGTGTTTTGTAGTGTTGCCATTGTGAGAGATAGAAATTTAGAGAAGTAAGATTAATCAATGTAGGGTAATTCTCTGGTTTTTAATTGATGACATTGGTAACTAAAATTATCACAGTTTTATTGGGTAATTCATATGTCAGGCACTTGATTTCATTTAATCATCCTATAATAACCATCAGGGGAAAGAAAGTAATATCAGCATTTAGGTGAAGAAATGGAATTTCAGATATCTTAATCATGTAATCTCTAAAAAGTAAAATATGAGGCATTCGAACACAAGTTCATCCAACAATGGCTCACACTCTTAACCATATTCACCTATAAATAAGTTCAACTATAAAATCATTATCTGAAAATGTAAAATTCAGCTTTTATTCGTAATGATAACTTGAGAAACTAAGAGCCTTTTCTACAATTACAAAACTATTATATGTGAAGAAATCCCTACAGAAATTGTTGAAAAGAACAAAATCAGATATATGTTAAGAGATTAATAGCATTAAAGATACTGAGTTAAAAACATGCTCAATTTAGGGATATATTATAGTGAAAATTTGGATGACTCTAAACAATAATGGTATTGGATAACAATGTTATTAATAACAAAGTATTAAATTTTGAATACATACCTAGTGTTAATCAGATTAAGCATATTGATGACAAAGGAAAAGGTACTAACTTCTGGGGACACATGTTGCAAGTTGGGAACATTATTTTTTTTTAAGATTTTATTTATTAGGGCGCCTGGGTGGCTCAGTTGGTTAAGCGACTGCCTTCGGCTCAGGCCATGATCCTGGAGTCCGGGGATCGAGTCCCGCATCGGGCTTCCTGCTCAGCAGTGAGTCTGTTTCTCCCTCAGACCCTCCCCCCTCTCATGCTCTCTCTCTCTCTCTATCTCATTCTCTCTCTCAAATAAATAAATAAAATCTTTAAAAAAAGATTTTATTTATTAGACAGAGAGATCACGAGCAGGGGGAAATGGTAGAGGGAGAAGCAGACTCCCCACTGGGCAGGGAACCCCAATTGAGACTTGATCCCAGGACCCCAGGATCACGACATGAGCTGAAGGCCGATGCCCAACCGACTGAGCCACCCAGGCCTGCAAATTGGGAACGTCATTAACCCTGTCCCTGAAGATGTTAGTAAGACTTGAGCTTCTTAAACGTCATAGCGGTCTATTGACTGGGATGGCTAGTAGAGTGTATATGATCAAGGGGTCAGATGACAGACAATCAGCAAGTGTCTTTGTGGGACAGTACTGCTTCCACTCAATTTTCTAAATTGAGTTGAAACCATCTGTGCACTACCACCCTTGCAGTAACAGGGTTGCTACTGTGCTAATGAATTTAGAACATGCACACCTATGCCAGATCTATTTTCCACAACCTGACTTGTCTCTTCATGGCATGGAAACTTACCTACTAAACAAGTACAAAGCATATCATCAGCACAACCGGATTTTTAACAAGGGAATTTGAACCTAGTTATCAAAAAGGATCAAAAATATCTTCAAAGTTTCTAGCTCAATGTGATTCATTATGTTAATTCAATCTATATCTACAACAGTTTCTTTCATTATTATGATATAAGCTTCCTTCTCCCTACAATTAGAGTAATAATATATCTCTTGGATCTTTGAAATTAATATATTAAATGGATACTGGCAAATCTATAGAATATGATTTTTTAAATTTTTTTAAAGATTTTATATATTTGAGAGAGAGAGAGAGAAGGAGCAGGGGGAGGGGCGGGGGAGCAGCAGAGGGAGAGGGAGAAACAGACTCCCCACTGAGCAGGGAGCCCAACTTGGGGCTCAATTCCAGGACCCTGGCATCATGACCAGAGCCAAAGGCAGATGCCGAATGAACCAAGCCACCCAGGTGCCCCTATAGAATATATTTTTAAAGAGGAACATGTAGATCACACTGAAAAGTTTAAAATGTTTTACAGATTTGTGAAGCTGGAAATCATTTCATCAATGTAACCTTGGCTCATCCCAATCACACAGGTTAGTGCCTTTTTCTCTTTATCTTCTCTAAACAATGTTAATTATTATTTTTAAAAGCCTTTAGTAAACAATTTTTAAAGCAATAGTTGGAGGGGCGCCTGGATGGCTCAGTCGTTAAGCGTTTGCCTTCGGCTCAGGTCGTGATCCCAGGGTCCTGGGATCCAGCCCCGCGTCAGGCTCCCTGCTCCACGGGAAGCCTGCTTTTCCCTCTCCCACTCCCCCTGCTTGTGTTCCCTCTCTCGCTGTGTCTCTCTCTGTCAAATAAATAAATAAAATCTTTAAAAAAATAAATAAAGCAATAGTTGGAAACATTTAAGAGAATATATCCCAATTCTAGCCGCTGTATGACTAAGTTTTTAAAATATTTGAACTAAATCGTATTTTCTAATAATGGTTTCTCTAAAATGAAATGTGCATGCCCTTCATATCAAATGACAATCTCATTTATATATGTAAAAAATAAACAGATGATTAAGAACTAAAGCAGTATATAATCCAGTGATAAATGCCAATTTTTTAGCTTAACTCTCAATCTTGATCTAATTTGCATAATAATTGATATAACCTCACTGTATTTCAAGTGACTTAAACTTTTTCTAATAAAAGTGATCTTTGACAAATTCAGTAGCTCTGAGATAGCAATGCCTGGGAGGACAGTTTGAATTTAGTAGTTAGTTAAAAGTATTACACAAAATTCACAGTGTTTATGTAAAGATATTCTTGGTAAATTAATCCTCTCATTCAGGTTTAATTATAGGTATGGAGTCATACTGCTTTTTGTACATGACACATAATTTAATTATAATTTTAAGTGGCAATGGTCAACATTTGGATTTCATGTTGTTATCAGTCTAGTTGCAAATATAAAGGTGCATTTGCCTCAAGTGTGTTTTAACATCTACCTGAATGTCTTAACATTTTCTTGCCTTGCACATTTCTGGCAGGTTGGTGAAACACTTTCCAAAATATTTTTTCATATAATATATAGAATAACAAAGGAAATTTACTATGTTAGAACATTTATGAATATATAAAACAGCTATAATATATGTTTTATTACATTACATAATACTGTGATAACTAGTCAATTTTTTTGACTATTGATGACCATATATCGACAGACAGATAAAAATATATAGATATCTAAAATAACTACAATATGACTTGAAAATATTTGTACTTACTCTTGCTGAAAAATGTTAACAGATTAATGCCAATGCTATTGTGGTTTATTGTCTGCTTTTGCATTAAAGAAGAGCCTACATTTCATTAAATGGTTGGATGCCATTTTTATCTGACCCAAATTCATAGATTTGCTGAGTTCTCTTTGGATGTATTTGAAGCCCAATTGGAAAATTTCTGATAGTCTGATTTGTTTTTAGTGTAGAAACACAATACAATCCTGTAAAAATACTAGTATTGCTAAAATTAGGAATATCACTAATTTAGTCTTAACTGTGACCCTCTAACAATGTCACCTTGCTCAAGTTTCTTCATCTATTTGGATTGTGGTATCATGATTTGAAAATGAAAATTTTAAATCATCATGTTTCTGAAGTCAAACATGATTTTGGAATTGTTCATGTGAAAAAGACTTTTTTCTTCAGTGTTTGCTCCACGCTTTGTCTTGCTTATATGTTATTCTTGAGAAATCAGATGCCAATCTAATCTTCTCTTCTTTGTTAATTGATTTGGTCCTTTTGCCTTGAGATGCAAAAGATTTTTTCTTTACCACTAAGTCTATTAATTTTGTAGGGTATGTTTTAGAGTTCATAATTTCAGGTCAATTTTCCCAGAAGCATGATGTAATCTTACAATAGGTTGATTCATGTTTTTTTTTAGTTCTAGAAAGTTTTCTCATAGTTTAAAATTTGTTTTGTTGCATTGTGGGCTTTATCAGGGGGTAAATTATATATAAGTTATATCATTATATGTTAATATTTATCAATTTCTATTTTTAGCTTTTTCTTTGTTTTTGGCTGTTTTGTTCATCTACTTACTATCCTCTGTTCTAATGAACATTCCACTCTTAGGCAAATTGAAATGTCTATATTACTGAGATGACTTTTTTTCTTTTTCTACAATTTCTTTCTTGAGTACAATCACTTTTCATTTTTTTCTTTCTTCTTGGACATATCTATTTTGAGTTTTGGAATTCTTTTTTTTAATTTATTTTTTATTTTTTTAAGATTTTATTTATTTGCGAGAGAGAGAATGAGAGACAGAGAGCATGAGAGGGAGGAGGGTCAGAGGGAGAAGCAGACTCCCTGCCGAGCAGGGAGCCCGACGTGGGACTCGATCCCGGGACTCTAGGATCATGACCTGAGCCAAAGGCATTTGCTTAACCAACTGAGCCACCCAGGCGCCCGAGTTTTGGAATTCTTAATAGTTATGTCCTCTAGTACCTGCAAATGCTTCTGTGTAGGCATGTTCTGTTAAAATTTTTCAGTTTTCTTTTTTTTTTTTTGAGGGGTATTTTTATCAGCATGGAAAAAGGAACTTTATTTTATTGACATAGAAAGCTTATATGAATGACGATCAACTTATGTTCATTTTTAAGTGTATGGATTGTCCTAAAAGAGAAACAACAAATTTTTTTATAGGTGGGATGCTTGAAGAAGAGTCCCTAAAGTGTATTCTGGAAGGGATGGGGGGTTTCTTTATTGTGTCTTTTGATTCTTTAAACACTCCTTTTTTTATAAAACCCACAATTCCCAGAACTGTTTCCTTTTTTCCTTCTCCTCTAAGCCTCCAAGCAATGCCTTCCCCATGAACTGCTCTCTGATACTACTTTTCTTTTCATGGGAGCAGTGCTTTCTAAGATGAAAACCTTCTGGTCTCCCTATTTTCAAATCATTTCATCTCATTTCAGTTCTTCATATCCAGTGTTCTGATCTATCAGGTACCAGACAATTTCTCAGGGTAGACTCACTTTTTTTTTATCATGAATTCTAGATTTCTATACATAGAGTACACTCTGTTTTTCTTCATAAACTCCTTTTTAAAATATCAGGGTTTTTTTTTTTTTTTTTTGGCTTTGAAAAACTTTCTGCTGCTCCTGAATTTTTATTCCCCATTATATATTAATTCAACTTTGTGGTAATATCTTTTTCCTAGATGTTCCTTAGTCATAAATTATGTATTGGAGGACCATTTAATATTTATTATTTAAACAAAGTGTCACAAAATGTGTTCCGCAGGAGACACAATATGATATAGAATAAGTTTAAAAGAAGGTTATTACAAAGTATGGAAAAGAGGGAAGGAAGGAGAATTTTGTTAAGTGAGAAAATGATGGGGCGCCTGGGTGGCTCAGATGGTTAAGCGTCTGCCTTCAGCTCAGGTCATGATCCCAGGGTCCTGGGATCGAGTCCCGCATCGGGCTCCCTGCTCCTTGGGATCCTGCTTCTCCCTCTGCTTCTCCCTCTCTCTCTCTCTCTCCTCCTCTGTCTCTCATGAATAAATAAATAAAATCTTTAAAAAAAATGATGCCGTTTCATGGGTGGCCTCAGTCAATTCTATAGGGTGTCTGAAGCTAGGATAATAATTCTGACTTGTCTTATGTTGGAATGACTAGAAAAAAAAGGTAATTTAGGTGTAGATGTCTCTGGGAAATGTGAATGACCAAGGATAAGGCAGCTCTCTTTAGTCAAGGCCATCCTCTCATCAGATCTTATAGTTGAAATCTTTCTGCTACCAGCACTTACAAGTTATGAAAGTTATCACACCGCTGGGGATCTTGGCAGTGTATCACTGAAACCATCACAGTCTCTTCCTTTTTTTTTTTTTTTTCCCATGGATATGCTTTGTATACTTTCTTTTAGTAGCCTTGTCAGGATGCCAGTAGGCCTCTCTTTCTGGGGGAAATTTAAAAAAGACATGCTGGGTACCTGGGTGGCTCAGTCATTAAGCGTCTGCCTTCGGCTCAGGTCATGATCCCAGGGTCCTGGGATCGAGCCCCACATTGGGCTCCCTGCTCCACGGGAAGCCTGCTTCTCCCTCTCCCAATCCCTGTGCTTGTGTTCCCTCTCTCGCTGTGTCTCTCTCTGTCAAATAAATAAAAATAAAAATCTTAAAAAAATGAAATAAAAGAGACATGCTAGTGGGAGAGTACACAGCTTTCACCACTGTACATGGTCTTGGTATAACAACTGATTTGTACTAATTTCCTCCTCCACAAACTGCTAAATTCCTTTTACACTCAACATGCACATTTAATGTCTCAGGGATTACCTATTGGCACGGCCTAGATCTTCACCTTTTTTTTTTTAAAGGGGGGAGGGGCAGACGGAGAGGGAGCAAGAGAATCTTAAGCAGGTTTCATGCCCATCATGGAGCCCATGATTGGGGTTCGATCTCATAATCCTTAGATCATGACCTGAGCTGAAATCAAGAGATGCTTACTTTACTGAGCCAGTCACCCAGGTGCCCCTACCCAGATTCTCATCTAGAGGATAAAATTTTCATGGATACTTGTTTGGGTGTTGCAGGGTCTTTCCTGAGTCCCAGGTTGTTCTACTACCAATGAGTTTAGTGTCTTAGAACTGGTTAAAGTCCAAAAAGTGGGAAAGGAATTTTATATTAAGTTAGCTGTTCCAAATCTCTGGGCTATTCATCTCTTATTTTACCTAAATTCAAAAATAGTACTGTTGGGTAAACATCAGCTAGCTTCTAGGAGCACTGTGTTATTTTAACTAGCCACAACACTTTGTGGATCAAACTTCTGAATTTACTACACATTCTGGTTTATGACAGGTAAGTGCTGCAAATATAAATGCTTTTGATTTGGGAAAAGGGGAGGGAAGGATCCTTAAATCCCAATCACGACTAGTCCATCCTAGTTTTAAGATGATATCACTTATACTCAGCCTGGAACAGCAGAGAGAAAACACTAATCTTAGTGCTGGTGGTGCCCCTTTCACTAAAACATTCATTATAGCTTTGGAAAATGGTATATCCTCTAAGTTCTATGGAACATAGGAAAGAACATGGGAATATAGAACATGAGAAAAAAATTTCTCCCATGGAAAGGGGTCTTCCTTTTTCAGCCTTATATAAACTAATCTAGGATCCACACTTTTCCAACCCATTTGATATATTTTTCCCCTGCTTGCCATGGAATTTTAACATTTCTTCCTCACTTATTATGTGCCATTACTTTGTTCATGCTTCCAGGCGCATGTTAGTGTGTTTGTACCATTTTAGCAGAACATTATTTCCTATATTCCAGAAGACTGTGCTGACATCATAAACCTACTCTTGTCCAATTTTATATTTTGCCTTTCTTATCAAGTACTCTCAGAATCCAATCACATGTATATACATTCTCCCATAATTAGCTAGTTCATGGGAGCTGGGTTCTGTAGGTCCATTGGGGCATAATTCTTTTTTTTTTTCCCTTATCAGTCCAGAGCAAACTCTCTTAGGTTATATTGTACTGTAACCCTAGCCTATAGCATAGGAGTTAAGAAAGTACATGGAGAAGATCCTAGAGGGGATTTCCTTGCAACATAGTGGCATATGTATTGCCTTAAGGAAGGGAGTGTGCTAACTTTTAATAGGGAGGAGTGGGCAACTTCTGTAGGTTCAGGGAGTTCATGGAAATCTATATATTCCAAGATTTTGTGAACAACAACCTGGGCTTAGCAGACCTAGTTTGTATTGGAGTTCTTTTTTCTTTGGAGCCTGACTACTCTTGCAAGTAAGTCCTCAGCCTGGTCCTCAGCTTTCGCGGCCTTTCTCTCATTGCAAGAGATCAGAGCTTCTCTGATGAGGCCCTCTAACTTTCACAGCTTGATTTTAATTGCCAATTGTTAATTTCAGTTTTTAGCTATTTTTATCAAGAGCACTGATAGTGATAACCACTTAATTCCATTGGACCAAATAAAGCATTCCTTTCCATCAGTATAGCATGCCATCACACCATTGGTAAAAGGCTTTACATTTGCACAGCTACTCTTGTTCCAGCAGTTATCTGTTCAAGACCTACCATCAGTGATGCAGTACTCATTGCAGGCTTTTCAGTAGGTCATTTCATTTTGAAATGCCAATCCATTATTTGCTTTTGGGGCCATTCCTGGTGGCAGCTATTGTTGGTTCAGTTTTCTGGGATGCAGATGCTGAAATGGAGTTTAGCATTCAGGAAGTTCTTTAGAGAGTGATTTTATGAATGGGAAAAAAATAAGTCATGTTTGGGGGGAAATTGAGAGTCATACAGTTTCAAGGCAAGTTTCAGATGAACCTCAGGGGTATTCTACAGCTAGGATGAACAATCAATGTTATTCTGAGTTGAGTCCTCAATTTACCATGTTGACCAAATATTGGATTAAGGCTACACCGAAGAATGAGTGTGACCTTGGGAAAGGTTTCTCCCTTCTGCCAGACAGTCTTTATAGAGGGTGCTGAGGGTTGAAAGTTTTCTGCCAGGAGTTATCCCTGAAGCTGTGGAATAAATTTTATACCAGAAGAAGACTCTGTGTGGTGCAGCATTGTAATGTAAAAAATCTTCTGACTTTTATTTAATAGAAGCTCTGTTATTAATAGTAACTATAGCTTGAGAAAGCATTTCATGGGATTGTAAGTATTAAATTAGTAACATCTAGACTTATAGCTTAAAATTAACAGTAAGTAGATACATGAGAGAGTATCTACATACATATATTTTTTCTGGATCCTAAGACATATTGCTTATTAAATCTACAAACTAGAAGAAATGTGTATTTGTGGATCCCTGAACATTTCCACCATCACTAGAGGCTGAATAGTCATAAACTAGGTTTAATCCAGATTATTTTGTGTGCATCTTCCACCTCTGAAATTCAGTTTCTATAACGTGGATAGTAGGTTCCTAAATCACTTTTCTTTTGATGAATATATGGACATTATACAAAGGAACTTGCATGTAAGTTATCAAGAGAATCTATAATATTAAATGGTATGTTTCTATTCTTCTGTTGAAATAAGCAGTACATGAAATCTGCACAGTACCTAATATATTTTTTACTTTGATAGTTTAACAATAGTTACAATTCTGAAAACAAAATACTGACATTTCATTATGACTTTAGAATTATAACTAAAAGAGATTAGTTGATGTGTTATTTGATTAAATTTGCTATGGAGAATAAACAGTAATTTATAATTCATATTTACTTTTATAAATGTCATTGCTCAAAGTTCAACTTGAAATCATTATAAATTTGTTATCTAAAATATTTCTTGAAAGAAATTAAAAGGCAAAAAAAATCACAAAAATCAAGTAACAATATGATAAGTATAATGAAAACTGTAAATAACAATCCTCATTGCTGAGCAGAAATAATTTATGTGGTATTTCTGAATATTAACTATGTTGATATTCACTGTAATCCTCTTATGAGAGGTTTTCACACTTTCCTAATATAAATGACATCCTTATAAAATTCCCTTTGGATTTTCACTAATTAAATAGAAAGGAATGTTTGAAGTATTTAATAATCTCAACCAAATAATCTTCTTTGACACTAAAAGAGAAGCTTGCAATTGTTAAAGCACATTTACTGATTTCAGTATACAATTCAGCTGCATCTATTATGCAAAATAACATTTATATATTGAATTTTAAAGAACTGATCATCATGGTGTATTCTGTAATTTATAGCAACATAACTATAGACACAGAAAATGACAGGTATTCTGTTTGAGTCAAAAGATCATAACATTTGAAACGAATTCTAAGCAATTTGGGAAATAGGTTTCTATAAATATATGATGACATTTTATGTTGTATAAGTTATTCTAGGGAATTTAGAATTATACAAGACATATATGATTAAATTTGCACTATGTAGCATCATTGATAGTTTACTCTTCTTTCTAAAAGGAATTAATGCCTGTTTTCCAAGTCCAAATTATAACCCCTTCACATGGATGTTTTTCCTGGTTTCATGTCCTAACTACACCTACGAGGTATGCTATTTATGTATGTAAATAATTAAACTTTATTCTGATACTCTAAATGCATATGTTTATGTATTTACATATATTAAAGTTTAATATATATGATTATAGACAGATTTTATCGGTAGATCTGTATATCAGAGATATAAATTATGGTATATTATTTCATTTCAAGTTATAGGCATAGGAAATTGGAACACTTAACCACAATTTTCCCTACCAAAATATGAATATTTTCATATATATTTATTTTTAAAGAAAACGTCACAATCTTCATATAAAATGTCTTGAGATGTTTCAGGATTCCTATTTTTATCATCAAAGTTTTTGGAACAGTATCTTTCACTTTGTTTTATGAATATGATGCTGTTTATGGGATTATAACTATCATATTTAACAACAAAATTATTATTTGGGTGACATTTATTTCTACCTATAGTTTTTCCACTGTGTTTTAAGCTTTCACATTACCTATATAATATCACAAATTAAAAAAATACTAGATTAATCATAGGTATATATTAATTTATGTTTTAATCTAACAGATTGGATCATGGATTAGTTTCACAGTCATGACACAAACACTGCCAGGTAAGACTAGGTTATTTGTCATTTAAGTAAATGCACCTTTAAGAGAAGTGGTTTCTGAGATCAAGTTTTTATAGTGCTAAAGTTTGGCAGTTTTGCAAAAGGATTTTATGCTTCCATTTTTGTTTTTATCTTGGATATTTTTAGCAGTATTAAAAAATAATGTAACAAAAATCTCTAGGTAATTGTGGCTTAATCCAACTTAGAAAATGTAGCTCAAACATATTTATTAACAGCAAGGATTTGTTAATAGAAGTGGTGGTAATAATGCACTTCACTTGAAACACAGACAGACATGTGTATGTGCTGTGTCCTTCAAGTGTCCATGATGTCTCTGAAGGGAAAGCTGGGAGCATGAGTGTGTAATCTTAAATGCTGGGCATTTTAACACACATAAGAGAGTTAAATTGAAATGAACTGCATGTATTGGAAAGGGTATGTATTACATCCATTTCATCCATTATTTGTTCTATTGTATACAATTTTTGAATCATAATTAACGTGGTTTGCCATATGCATGTGTGTGTAGATGTATAGATGTATATTATATACATACAGTAAACTACTATTGAAAAATTCAGAAAGATAAAAATTCCTTATTTGGAAATACTTTGTGGCAGTGGGATATAAAAAATGTAGATTTATTTTGACCTCTGCTATATACTTTCTATGTTTATTCAACCACGTGTTGAATATATATTATGCTAGGCAATTAATATGAGTAAAGAAAATTGATACAGAAATATGCAACACTTGAGAAATATTTTAAGAGCTAAATAGGTTCTTTTTCTAATAGAACTTCTATATCTATCATAGAAATAAGAAAGGATAATTCTTTCTTTTTTTTTTTTTCTAGTTGGGATTTTTACACTTCTGATGAGTATCCAGATGTCTCTATGGGCACAAAAGAAACATAAGATTTATTTGAAGAAATTCAATTCTTATGTGCATAGAAAATCAGCAATGATTCCATTCATACTGTAGGAAAAATATATAGAAGAAAAGTATATAAGCTCAATAAATCAGACTTGGGCAGTTTTGACTATAATGCAACAGAATTTCAAAAACTACAGTACTTTTACCGAGTATAAATATTAAATGGTATCATCTAGCTAGATTTAAAGGAATAAACCTGAGACAAATAAAAAGTAGAAACCATAAATATCGGACTAATAAAAGATAGTATCCAAAGATTGGTCCTTAAACAAGATTTTCTTACTTCATTAAATATTTCATAATACTATTTGCTTAAGACAATTAAAATACCTGCATTCTAAAGTAAAATAATTGTGACATTTAAGTCACTTGAATTTTACACATTTTGATAGTAATTTATTATTTTCTTTATTGTTCAACATGTTATTGAGAAGTATATTTCAATTTCTTGTGAAAATTCTACCTATATTAAAAGTGAAATGTAATTTCTTATGCCATATTCATTTATTCATACATACATTGTATGTGTGAAACTATACATTCTGAAACTATAACAATTAAAAATATTTTCTAGATATTATTTACTAAATCATTTGAATATATACTACATATTAACTATATATTTATATTTACATACAAATCATGTTACATATAATTATATATTGAAATATATATATTTAAAATTGGTTATATGTGATGACAGAGTACATTGGACATGTTTTGAGATTGAGAGTGGAAATATTTCCTATGTCCTCTCAAAGCTTGTTTGCATATGCGTGTGTATGTGAATATGCATCATATATATTTTGACAGGGAGATGACTGATACAAAAATCAAGTACACATTATTTAAATATTTTTATAAAAATCAAGTTTCTTCATTTTTAAATTGGGATTCTTTAGATTGGTTATTTTCTATAGCCTTTCAAATTTCTACATATATATCAAAATATCCTCATTAAAGCTGTTAGATTATGTACATATTTGGCAAAATATCTTTGGCAAATGTAGGTATGTATGCATTCTGTGGGAACCTATCATTAATGCGTGTGTCAAATTATTCAAAAAATAAAAAAGCACCCTTTTACAAGCTTTGTTATCATCCCCAAATGTATAGTATTAAAATATCTCAGAGGAAGACAACAACAAACTTTAACTCCCTAATACCTATTCAGCAAAGTAGCATTGAATCATGCAAAAGTCTTTTTTTTTTTCACATATAATGTATTATTTGTTTCAGGGATATAGGTCTGTGATTCATCAGTCTTATACAATTCACAACCTTCATCATAGCACATACCCTCCCCAGTGTCCATCACCCAGCCACCCTATCCCACTCACCCCCCTCCACTCCAGTAACCCTCAGTCTGTTTCCTGAGATTGAGTCTCTTATGTTTTGTCTCCCTCTATAATTTCATCTTGTTTCATTTTTCCCTCCCTTCTCCTATGATTCTCTGTCTTGTTTCTCAAATTCCACATATCAGTGAGATCATATGAAAATTGCCTTTCTCTGATTGACTTATTTCACTTAGCATAATAACCTCTAGTTCCATCCATGTCGTTGCAAATGGCAAGATTTCATTTTTGATGGCTGCATAATGTTCCATTATATTTACTTACACACACACATACACACACACACACACACACACACCACATCTTCTTTATCCATTCATCTGTTGATGGTCATCTAGGCTCATGCAAAAGCCTAATACATTAACCCGCATACACCTAATACATCTATGTAATCAACCACCTGTGATAATTATCTTTGTTGAAAGACAAATAATAGCTATGCATTCTTAACTAGATCCTGACTGATGCCAATCCAGGAAGTTTGCACATTCTTACAGGACTAGAAGCTCTTTGATACAGCAAGGAATGATGGGATACTTATAGGACAAACATTTCTCTTCCCATGGTACTATATTCCCTCATATCTATCTCATACCAATCATTTCCTTACAGTTGGGAATCACACCTTGGCTAATGGGTTATGAACTGCTTTTTGAAAATTATTTTTCTCATTTTTATTTCCTGGAAGAATCATTGCCTCAAAAGACAGAACCTGATAAATTTACACATTTTGTTATCAACATTAATGCTGCAAATATAACCACTAATCACAAGAATATAAGAACACTAATTCAAGGGGATACATGAATCCTTATGCAGAATTATCTACAATAGCCAAGATTTGGAAGCAGCCCAAGTGTCCCATCAGTTGATGGATAGATAAACTGGTTAAAGAATATAGATATAGGTACACACAAACACACCCGGGCATACTATTTAGCCATAAAAAAGAATGACATGCCTAGAGCTTAAGAGTATCATGCTGAGTGAAAAGAATCAGAGAAAGACAAATACCATAGGATTTCATTCCGATGTGGAATTTAAGAAACAAAGCAAACAAGCAAAGGGAAAGACAACCATCTGACGCTTACGGGGGCCAGGCTGGGTTAAACAGGTGACGAGGATTAAGGAGTGCACTTGTCATGATGAGTATATGGAAATGTTGAATTACTATATTGTACTCTTGAAACTAATATAACACTGTAACTAACTGGAATTAAATAAAAACTTAAATAAAGCTAAACAAAATAAACTACTTGAGCTTCCCTTTTTATTATCCTAGGATTTCAAAGCAGGCTATAGGATCTGTCCTTAATGGACAAGAATAATAATTATTCTAAGTGAATCAGCAATTCAGCAGTCACATTGTTGTTCCTAAAATCTTCTCAAAGGTGAGTGGATATGATGTCTCAGCAAAAAGGATACTGTACAAATGAGATGTTCAAACAGCTTAGTTTACTTGGAGAAAAACTGAATATAAAATACCTTCTGTAGCGACACAATGTCTGTGTCTTTTATTTCTATATTTGGCAAATGGAAACATGCAAAATCAGTATTTCTTCTCCATTAACTGACATAGCAATATAGAACAACCTGCTGGCCCTTCATGATTAATAAAAACAACATAAAAATAGCGGGCTAAGTTGTATTTTCATAAACATTCCAAATATAATCTCCAAAAATGATCTAATTTCTGATTTTAAACATCTAAAGGCATTACTAAGTTTTCTTTATGTTTTTGTTCTTTTATTCACTGGGCTGCATGGATAAAAAGGAATGGACATTACTTCAAGCTGTAAATGCCTGTTCAAACTATGGAACTGGGAATCTGATTCACATGCTCAATCTTCTCTCAGGCCACTTGTCTGTTATTAATATCTTAAAATTGCTCTTCATTTATATCATTTTTGCAGAGTATACCATTTATAAAAACAAAACAAACCCCTAAAGTTTTAAAAATAAAAATATATCATTGGTGGTTATAGATCTATAAATTCATGTCCAATGATATCTTCATAGATTGATTTATTTGTTGTTCTATAACTCCCTTCTACACATCTAGGGTCTTTAGGAGGATGAGTCAGTTTAAGGGTCCTTAGGAGGATGAAACTATGCAAAGTAGAAAAGACCAGGTTAGGAAATGAGTTCCACACAACGTGTCCCTCCATTAACATAGAACTTACTATGTCTTCACAAATAAGGGCCCCATTCCCAACAAAGGCTGGAAATAAACTTAGGAGTGCAAAAATATAATCACAGATTTCATCCTCAATCATCCCAATCATTTAATGCAATAATTATTATGATCCCTGCGAAGCTTTAGCTTTGCACCTTCCATTTCGAGTTTTTAAGAATGGTAGCCAATAATATATTTCAATTTTATGAGTGTAATTAATCATATGAGAGTAAATAAATAAACATCAGAATTTTCTGATTGATACTGGATTTGTGATACTGGATTTGTGATTACATATAATATTAAAATATAGTTCATTTAATCTAATAATTATTCTAATAGTTACTTTTTTGAATCATTGGAAGAATACTTTCTTTAATCCCAAATAAAAATTTGCAAACAGTGTTTTGAAAATACCACATCTTCATCTCTCACATATTTCTTATAAAAAGTAGCTTCAGAAAGAAAAGAAAAACAACAAAAGTTAAGTCAGCTGCTATACCACCCTAAATTATCACAGCATACTGCTTCTGCTCTCCACCCCTTCATCATGTCTACCTCAAGCAGCTATTTTATAGGTGTTTTCGATTTGTTTGCATGTGTTTAAAAAAAAATGTTTGCCTCCAATTTTGAATAAAAATAGTCCTGTAGTGCATTTTGCCTTTAAGTAAGTTTTGTGGAAACAAAAGTTATTCTCTGACTCATACACAGACACACACAAGCACACATACAGCAATTTTAAGCATTATCATTTCTTAAGAAAAAAATATTTTGGGTCAAATAACTTTTAAATAAATGAAGCATATTCTTATTTTTTAAATGGGCATGTTTTAGCTTCTCTATAGAAATGTTATGTTTAATATCTAAGCATAATCAAATCAGAAAATTCAACATTATAGCTGAATATCTTGTATATTTACTTTTAATCTTCAGTAACTAAGCATATTTTCAAGGTATTTTAAGTTTAATTTTAAGTAACTGACATTCAGTATATGGTAAGTTTTAGCAGTTGATGTATTTCAATTAAAACATTTGTTCTCATAAAATAAAATAAAATGACCTGTGAATTGATAATGAATGTTCTTTCCAATTGTTTTTAGTAAAAAAGAAAAGAAAACCTTTATGTTGCTCCTGGATATTAAAGGTGATTATAGCAAATGTTACTTTATAAGTACAATTACGGACATTTATGCAGCTTTTGCATAATGATAATAATTAAAAACCATTTATTTTAAAGGCTGCTTAAAAGTTAATTTTCACCCAGGTGCATATTGAAGCCTATAATTAGCCTTCCTTTAGAGGAGGTTTGGTTGAGGAAATGCATAAAAGCATTTCCAGAGGCAGAAGTTTCCTGCTAAAATGAGATTTTGGTTTTTAACTTTAGCTTGATAACGGTGCTCAAGATATGTGAGAAAAAAAATGCTCAGAAATATTTAAAAAATGAATCTATAATCATCATCGGTAGATTTTATTGAGAAGACATATTTACATACTTTGACTGTTTGAGAAATGAAGTCCTATAAGACTGGTATCTGGGAAATTTTTATTATTTACAACAAATATAATAAGTGTTCAAAACAATCACAAAGCATAATTTCTTGTGTATCATGTCATTCTACTGGCCTGGAAATCAATGTTATTTCTATGATAAATTCTTACTTACAATTCATTCTTCCTCTACTGATGATTTCCTACTTACTAACCTTTCACCAGTTGGTTTATTTTCCAAAAACTCTTCTGTACTTCCTGACAGAAACTCCAAGTGGAGGAAATCATTACACTTTGTCTATTGTTAAAAAGAGAATACAATAGGATATATAATCCCAACAAGTATTAAAAAAAAATCCAAGTACTATTACTTTAAGAAGTTTATAGAAGTAAAAAATAAGTCACTTAGGAATTATTGTGAAATATCTGACACCGGCTGAAGTTTGTTTCCCTGTTTAGTTATGAGTTTTCCTATCTATAAAATGAGATGTTTGAGGTAAGCAACCTATAATATCCATTCCCAGTATTCTTGTAGAAAATTGTTCATTCAAATCATTGTCAAATCTTATTGCTCTCAAAAATTATATATCATAGAATCCATGTTTGAATTATGTATCCACGTTTACTTTTTATATAACATAATTTCTACTAATTAGTTAAATAATTTAACTAAATAGTTAAATATATTTATTAGTATGTGATATCTAAAAAACATGTCTGAGCTTTCCTAAACAAATTAAACAAGATTTCTTCTTTCTTGTAGCCTTATATTTGATGTACAAAATTGGAATATAACAATTAAATAAATGAATGACAAACTAATTTAGACTGTTATCAATGTGCTATCAATGAATTCTGTGCTATGAGAAGTAAAATAGCAATATGAGGGATGAGGCAGATGGTGTGCTCAATAATTTACTCTGTAAGGGAATGACCCCTTAGCAGATATTCAGAGTACTTAGCAAGGTGAAGTATTGCAAAAATAATATTTTAGACAAATAAAATTGACATATATAAGGCACTGTGACAGGAAAAATTTGGTGTGCTGGAAGATCAGTGAGCCATCCAGTATAAATGGAATATACTTAGTAAGAGAATGAGTCATGCACACTGAGTTTGGAGAAATACTCATGCATGGCCCACAGGCCAGTCTAAGTCTTACATTACTTGATGTATTATTGTAGAAAATTCAATTCTGCTATAGAATAGAAGAATACATATGTCTTAGAGGAGACACATAAAGAAATTGCATCAAGGTAATTTTTTTTTTTAGTTTTATAATGTTATGTTAATCACCATACATTACATCATTAGTTTTTGATGTAGTGTTCCATGATTCATTGTTCTTGAGAGGATAATATTTAGATTTTTTTAAGATTGTAATTATTTATTTTAGAGAGAGAGAGGAGAGACTGAGCAGGGGGAAAACCAAGGTGGGAGAGAAAGGAGGGGAAAGAATCTAGAGCCGACTCTGCACTGAACATGGAGACTGAAGACGGGTCTCCATCTCATGACCCTGAAATCATGACTTGAACCAAAACCAAAATCAGATGCTTAAACAATTGAGCTACCCAGGCACCCCAATATCTAGATTTTATTCTAACTGAAAGTAAAAAAATGCAGGGCAATAAATAATATAATGTGATGTGATATACTTTTAAAAATAGTTTCTTAGGTGAAAAAAAAATTGTGAGTAAAAAAATAACACAAGACACCATTTAGAAGAATCCAAAGAGAGAAATGTTTAGTTGTTATGGGATGCTCTGGGTTTTGCTTTTGTTTTACAGAGAAGAAAATTCAGAAGAGCCCTAACTTCACCTATGGGACATTCTAGATTACAAGGAAGAGTTGAAGTGAAGGCAAGGTGGACCTAGATTTTGAATTTTAAAGAAGTCCTTTATTGGCCTGGGTAAACAGAGCTAAAACCATTCCAGTGTCAATAAATCTAACCTCCTGTGAATAAGAGCTTCCCACACCCCTTGACATACTAACATTTGCCAAACATGTCCCTTAATGACATTCTGTTAGAATATGCAGAACTTTATCAAAGCCTATGAGGCTGCACAAATGCATCTTTCTGGAAAGAATGGAAGGACACAAAAACTCATTTTTCTGGATACATAAACTGGCCCTGAGGAAGTTACCACTCCAGAAAAGTCTGATGGGTCCCATATACAAATTCATATGTACTGACCAGTCTGAACCGTGCAACCATGAATACAAACTGTTTTGGAATGACTAGCCATATAATATTGCTATACAAAAAGCTGGACAGAGTGATGACAAAAAATGCTATAGCAGCTTCATAGGTAAAATAAATTCAGCCAAATTCATTAAATCTTAACTATTGATTTTAAGTCCAAAGACACCTCCAGGAATTTTCTCACTAAAATCAATCAGGCTATTACATCCTAAAATTATGATATATATTCAATCTAAGCACTGTGCATCAAATAATATTTTAATCTCAAGAATTTTATCTGGAAAGTATTGATATAGGCATAATAATATGTATGCATATGCATGATAACAATACATAAGCAGGCATTAAATGTGGACTAAATGGGTAAAAGATCTAACAAATAAGTTCATGCTCTAAATCATGGAGTACTATGTAGCTTTAAAATATATATTCTATGAATTTTAATTGGCATAATTAAATACTCATGAAAGATTAAATAAGTAGAGCAGAGTGTAAAACTGGACAAACACTGTATCTAAACCTGTAGACATTTTACAACACTAAAGTAAAATAAATAAATAATAAATAAATAAATAAAAAATAAAATTATCAAAGATGGTAAGACCAAACTTATTTATATATTAAGTAATAATATAAAAGCAAGAATATCACAAAAAGAAGTACCAAAATATTAAGAATTGCTTTTGAGTAGGAGGATTAAACTTTTTTTCTGTTGTTCTAAGCTTTCTAATTTTTTCCCATGTACAAGTATGGCCTATTTCACTATAAATTAAAAAAAAGAATAACCTTTATTAAACATACCAGACTCTTCATGGGCTGGTTCCTACATTTTTTTCTCTAGCGTCATTTCCAAATATATTTCCTGATATTGTATATGTTCAAATAATCACTGATAACACATATTGAACTTTTCATGTGATTTTATATGGCTAAGCTTCTGAATATATTATTTTACAATATGAATTCCTTTAAAGTTTTTTAAAACTTTATATTGAAATTTACATATATATGCCAAAAATTATATATTATTCTAACTATAAATGAATTTTTCAAATTAAGTATACTTATGTTGCAGAAACAGAATATTACCAGCAGCCCTGAATTCCCCTACTCACCGTCCACCTTGTAGTCACTTTCTCCTAAAAGTAAAACTATGTGACTTCTAATAGCACAAATTAATTTTGCAAGTTTTGTGATTTACTCCTGTGTTTGCTTTTTTATTCAAATCATACAAAGTTAATCAATATTGTTGCATGTATTTTTGCATATTTTTGTTCTACTTATGTATTTTTCTTGTATAGCTATTGTTCTTTGTGTCTTTTTCAAATGTTCTTTGCCACCTCCAAGGTCACAAACCCGCTCAACTATGTTTTCTGTTAAAAACCTTAATATTTTATCTCACACAATTGATCTCTAATCTATCTGGGAACTGATGTTTCTGTGTTCAGAGTAAAATGGAGGCAAAAATACATTTTTATTGTGTAGATGGTTAATGTCCTAAACTATTTATAAAGAAAATAATTTCCCATTGCCTTATACCTGCTGGGAATGGCCAGCACTCCCAGTACCAATGAATGAAAGATTACTCCAAGGTTTGCTGTGAAAGAGAGAAGGCAACAGGGTCAACGCTCAGAGATAAAAACCCACTGCTCTTTGGCCCCACCTTTCTTGGTCCTTCAGGATAATCATAATTCTTTATCATTGTTTCTCAAGCATATGATGTGTGACAAGGGGCCTTACTGGAACTAGGAAGATCTGTTTAAGGGTAAGATATGATATGCTAATCTGCATGTTCTATGAGTTCTAATAAACATAACCTAGGGTTATGGGTCTCTTCAGGTTTTCTATTTCTTCCTGGTTCAGTTTTGGTAGTTCTCTAGGAATATGTCCATTTCTTCCAGATTGTCTAATTTGTTGGTACATAGATGCTCGTAATATGTTCTTATAATTGTTTGTATTTCTTCAGTGTTGGTTGTGATCTCTCCTCTTTCATTCAAGATTTTATTTATTTGGATCCTTTCTCTTTTCTTTTTTATAAATCTGGCCAGGGGTTTATCAATCTTATTACTTCTTTCAAAGAACCAGCTCCTAGTTTCTTTGATCTGTTCTGTTCTTTGGTTTCTATTTCATTGATTTCTGCTCTAATCATTATAATTTCTCCTCTCCTGCTGGGTTTAGGCTTTATTTGCTGTTTTTTTCTCCAGCTCCTTTAGGTGTAGGGTTAGGTTGTGTATTTAAGACCTTTCTTGTTTCTTGAGAAAGGCTTGTAGAACTATATACTTCCCTTTTAGGACCGCCTTTGCTGCATCCCAAAGATTTTGAACAGTTGTGTTTTCATTTCCATTTGTTTCCATGATTTTTTTTAACCAGTAAGGAAATTGAAACAGTAATCAAAATTCTCCCAACAAACAAGAGCCCAGGGCCAGATGACTTCCCAGGGGAATTCTACTAAACATTTAAAGAATTAATACCTATTCTGGAACTTTTCCAAAAAATTGAACTGGAAGGAAAACTTCTAAACTCTTTTTATGAGTCTAGCATTACCCTGGTTCCAAAACCAGACAAAAGACCCCACCTAAAAGGAGAATTATAGACCAATATCCCTGATGAGCATGGGTGCAAAAATTCTCACCAAAATACTAGCCAATAGGATCCAACAGTATATTAAAAGAAATATTCACAAGGCCCAAGTGGGGTTTATTCCTGGGCTGCAAGCTTGGTTCAACATCTGCAAAACAATCAATGTGATACACTATATTAATAAAAGAAAGAACAAGAACTATATAATCCATTCAATAGATACAGAAAAAGCATTTGACAAAGAATAGCATTCTTTCTTGATTAAAACTCTTCAGAGTATAGGGATAGTGGGTACATACTTCAATATCATAAAAGTCATCCATGAAAGCCCACAGATAATATCATTCTCAATGGAGAAAAAATGAGAACTTTTCCCCTAAGGTCAGGAATATGGCAGGGATGTCCACTATAACCACTGCTATTGAACATAGTACTAGAAGTCCTAGCCTCAGCAGTCAGACAACAAAAAGGAATAAAAGACATCTGGACTGGCAAAGAAGAAGTCAAACTCTCACTCTTTGCAGATGCTATGATACTTTATGTAGAAAATCTAAAAGACTCCATCCCAAAATTGCTAGAACTCATACAGGAATTCAGTAAAGTGGCAGGATATAAAATCAATGCACAGAAATCAGTGGCATTTCTATACACCAGCAACAAGACAGAAGAAAGAGAAATTAAAGAGTCAATCCCATTTACAATTATACCCAAAACCATAAGATACCTAGGAATAAATCTAACCAAAGAGGCAAAGGATCTGTACTCAGAAAACTATAAAATACTCAGGCGCCTGGGTGGCTCCGTTGGTTAAGCGACTGCCTTCGGTTCAGGTCATGATGCTGGAGTCCTGGGATCGAGTCCCACATCGGGCTCCCTGCTCAGCGGGAAATCTGCCTCTCCCTCTGACACTCCCCCCCCTCATGCTCTCTCTCTTTCTCTCATTCTCTCTCTCAAATAAATAAATAAATAAAAGCTTAAGAAATTGAGGAAGACCAAAGAGATGGAAGAACATTCTATGCTCATGGATTGGAAGAAAAAATATTGTTAAAATATCTATGATACCTAGAGCAATCTGCACATTCAATGCAATCCTTATCAAAATACCATCCACTTTTTTCAAAGAAATGGAACAAATAATCCTAAAATTTGTATGGAACCAGAAAAGACTCCAAACAACCAAAGGGATATTGAAAAAGACAAGCAAAGCTGGTGGCATCCCAATTCCAGACTTCAAACTCTATTACAAAGCTGTCATCATCAAGACAGTATGGTACTGGCACAAAAATAGACACATAGATCAATGAAACAGAATAGAGAACTCAGAAATGGACCCTCAACTCTATGGTCAACTAATCTTTGACAAAGTAGGAAAGACTAGCCAAAGGAAAAAAGACAGTTTCTTCAACAAATGGTATTGGGAAAATTGGAATGAATGAATGAAACTGGACCATTTCCTTACACCACACACAGAAATAGACTCAAAATGAATGAAAGACCTAAAGGTGAGCCAGAAATCCATGAAATTCCTTGTGGAGAACAGAGGCAACGACCTCTTAGACCTCAGCCACAACAACTTCTTCCTAGGCACATAGCCAAAAGCAAGGGAAACAAAGGCAAAAATGAACTATTGGGACTTCATCGAGATAAAAAGTTTTTCCACAGCAAAAGAAACTGTCAACAAAACCAAAAGACAACCAACAGAATGGGAGAAGATATTTGCAAATGACATATCAGATAAAGAGCTAGTATCCAAAATCTGTAAGAAACTTATCAAACTCAACACCCAAAGAATAAATAATCCAATCAAGAAATGGGCAGAAGATGTGAACAGACATTTTTACAAAGAAGACATCCAAATGGCCAACAGACAGCTGAAAACATTCTCAACATCTCTTAACATCAGAGAAATCCAAATCAAAACCTCAATGAGATACCACCTCCCACCAGTCAGAATGGCTAAATTTAACAAGTCAAGGAATGACAGATGTTGGCGAGGATGTAGAGAAAGGGGAATCTTCCTACACTGTTGGTGGGAATGCAACCTGGTACAGCCACTCTGGAAAACAGTATGGAGTTTCCTCAAAAAGTTGAAAATAGAGCTACCCTACAACCCAACAATTGCACTACTGGGTATGTACTCTAAAGATACAAACGTAGTGAACTGAAGGGGCATCTGTATCCCAATGTTTATAGCAGCAATATCCACAACAACCAAACTTTGGAAATAGCCCAGATGTCCATTGACAGAAGAATCTATAAAGAAGGTGTGGTATATATATACAATGGAATGTTACTCAGCCATCACAAAGAATAAAACCTTGCGATTTGCAACGACATGGATGAAACTAGAGGATATTATGCTAAGCGAAGTAAGTCAATCAGAGAAAGAGAATTATCATATAATCTCAGTTATACATGGCATTTAAGAAACAAGGCAGAGGATCATAGGGGAAGAAAGGAAAAAATGAAACAAGATGAAACCAGAATGGAAGACAAACCATAAGAGGCTCTTAATCTCAAAGGGTTGTTGGAGGGGAGGGGCATGGGGGGATGGGTTGCCTGGGTGACAGACATTGGGGAGGGTATGTGTTGTGGTGAGTGCTGTGTGTTGTGTAAGACTGATGAATCACAGACCTGTACCCCTGAAACAAATAATACATTATATGTTAATAATAAAGAAATGATCTTTCATCATAAAAAGCAAAACAAAAAAGAACAACAAAAAACATAGCCTAGGGGACAGTGCATACATTGATCACAGGGCAGCTGTTTGGGCTAAGAGAGCTTCAGGGAAGGCAACTCCCCATGGCATTCTTTGGCAGAGTGGTCACACAGGCCTCAGCATTCCAAAGACTCACGCCCTTCTCTGAAAACTTCCCTTCCCTAAGTGGTCTCCATGTGACATCTTAGCAAGTCAGGTATTATGGATGATTTAATTCTCTACATTAACCCCAGCACACACCTTTATAAATTGAATGACTATATATGTTAGTCTATTTTAGGTGTTCACAATTTTAAACCATTGGTCAGACTTAAGCTGTTTTTGTATGGCTTCATGTTTAACCTTGCACTGGTCTTACCTTATCCTCATTTAATCATCTTTCCAGGTGACATTTGTCCTAACTTCACTTTTCTTCCTCTTCTTAAAGACTGTTTTGGTTATATTTGAGCCATTACATTTTTATTTGAACTTTAGAGCCACTTTGTAAATTAAAAAAATCTTGTGGGATTTAAATGGGAATTATATTGAATCTATAGATTAATTCAAGGAAAATTGAATCTTTGCAATATTGGATTTTATAATTCACAATCTTTCAATTTATTTAGATGGTCTTCACTCTATCAGTAAAATTGTTTGCATGTAGAGATCTTTACAAATTTCATTGGATTTATCTTAGCAGATATGTTTTTCACTATTTTAAATTATATCTTTCTTTTTAATCTTCCACTTGTCAGTTTTTTTAATAATACCTTTAAGAATTTGCATTATTATTTTTGTTATTGTTATTTGATGCATTATTTCTAATGGTTTTCTAGATAATTTGGATTTTCTAGGCTTATAATCATGCAATGTGCAAATATATACTTTCTCAGTACAATATTGTATAAAATGAGAGATAATTTTCATTTTTACCTCAGAGAAACATTTCCAATGTTTCATCATTGATGAAAAGGTTCCCTTTAGGTTTTTGTTAAGTCTTCCTTATCAGATTATGGAATATTCCTTCTATATCTAGTTTGTTGTTTTTTGATTGTTGAGGAGGGAGAATTTGCTCTACCCTTCAATGTCCTTCTAGCTGGATGAAGAATCAAATTAACATGAGACAGATTAAGAGGAGAAAATCAAATTTAATAGCAAACAAATGGGGAATCCACACAGACATGGAAATTCCAAAGACAAGCAACATGTTACTTATATATGCTCAGGAGAGGGATAGGGGACCTGAAGATACAAAGAGAAGAAAGGTCATTGTCAGGAAGGTGAAAGGAGATGTTTCTAAAACAAAGTTGACCCTATTGTGTAGGTAAGTTTCTTAGTAAAGAGGGATCTCTGATAATAGCTCTCTTTCTGGTATAAGCAGGCAATTGAAGTGGAGGTAAAGAGATTTTCTTGAATCTGCTGGGTTTTGATTGCTTTTTTTTTAAAGATTTTATTTATTTATTTGAGAGAGCAAGAATGAGAGAGAGAGAGAGAGAGCACATGAGAGGGGGGAGGGTCAGAGGGAGAAGCAGACTCCCCACTGAGCAGGGAGCCCGATGCGGGACTGTATCCCAGGACTCCAGGATCATGACCTGAGCTGAAGGCAGTGGCTTAACCAACTGAGCCACCTAGGTGCCTGGTTTTGATTGCTTTTAACTAAAAATAATGTTCATGCCAAAGTGGTCCACCTTGGGGCTGCCTGCCCTTGGCCCCTACATGATGAGTTTTCTCAAATGATTTCTTCATCTATTGCAATGATCACATTTTTTTCTCCTTTCTTTTTCTTTTTACAGTTCTTTTTTTTTTCTAGCTTCCTCAGAATGGAGCTCAAATAATTGTTCACATTTTAAATTTTATAATAAATATTCACTAACCACAGCTTTTGATGTGTCAATGTATTTTTGGTATGTCATGCACTTATTATTTTACATTTTAGTAAAAACATTCTGATTTATGTTGTTTTTTTTATTTGACTCATGGATTATTTAAGAGTAAGTTTTTAGTCTCTGAGAATTTGGCCTTTTTTCTAGATGTTTTGTTTAATCTAGCTTAATTCCATGTGGTCAGAAAACATACTTCAAAAGATTCCTTTATTTTTTTTATTTTTGAAATTTGTTGAGACTTTGTTACAGAGCATATGGTCTACTTTGGTAAATGCTTCTACACTTGGAAAAATGTGAATGCTGCAATGTGTGCACATTTTATGTAAGCTTACTAGAATTTTATGAATTTTTGTTCTTTGAATATTTAAAAATGCCCAATACATTATTAATATATATCAACAGCAAATAACATTGACTTATTTGCATATATGAAAATTTGTGTGTATTATTGAAAAAATTCAAATTACAGTAGGAAATAATATTGTTCCTATGATGTACCCCAAATCTACAAACCATTTTTTACAAGTTCTACATCTAAGCATTTTAAAACACGGGTCTATTTTGGTAATATCTCTAAGGCTCACTTGTCTTACCTATTCAATATTACAGTAATTTATAGGATATTATATTTTAATTTTTTTGGTATATAGCTAAAATTATAATGCTAATCTCTGTTGGTTTTCCCAATAGAAATGAAAGGGGACACAAAGTTTATTTGAAATGAAACAATTGTTTGGGGTATGAAGAAAAGTTATACAGTGTGGTGGGACAATTTAGTTAGCACAAAATAATTAATGAAGTAGAGGAATTTTTGAAGTATACGTAGAATAAAAAATGAGTTTTAGAAGGAAAAATTTACTAAAGACTTGAATTGGCTATTCTAAATGATAAAACAGTAGAACAGAAAACCTTTCTCTAAATACAGCATGAACTTCAAAGTACAAAATAAAATCAACAAAAGTAAAGAGATAAAATTTAACCAAACAAAACTGATGATTGTTTTGCTTTTCATTGATAACAAAGCAGGTTTATGTTTGGAGTTTGTCATTTGTATGTGTGAAATGTTTGATCTTGAGTTTAGTAGTTTTCTTTTAATGAGAGGATTGATAAATTTGCAATTCTTACAGGAAAGAAGATTAAAAATCCTACTCTATCCCTAAGGTTTCTGAAAGATTTGGCAGCTCAAAACAATGAAGGAATATAAACCTATTTGAATATCAATTGAAATAGAAGAATTTGATTATCAAAATTAATATATATATATTATATATATTCACTATATTCTAGTTTGTTATTATTTTATTCCAATGAGTCTAGGACATAAGTTACAAAGCATGCTAAATTCTACAATGTAGTTTGCAACTGCAAATTAAACATTAGCTTTTGATATCATTTTTGAGCTCTTTTGGGAATTCAAGAATTCAGTGATTTCTAGGCCACACAGCCTATATGCAGTGGCTGTTAATTATAGCAACAGTCTCCCGAGCCAGGAACTTCTTAAAATATTCTCCATATTCTGCAAAGACAATTTGTCTCCTATGTGGACTCATTAATTAAAAAATTTTAAAAATACCTGTATAAAGATGTTTGTGTATGTGTACTCATGTGTGTAATAGATGTATGTCCTGTTCATGTTTATAACTGATTTAGAGCTCCAAACTCAGAAAGAATTGGTATTTTACCAGAAGACACTATGAAATTCTTCTTTATAGTTTCTCAATAGAAATTTCTATTTTTTTAATTTGGAGTTAGCATCTTTGAAATAAAATTCTAACTACACACATACATATAATACTTAGAATTCATAAATACGATGTAATCATCAATGAGTTTTATTAATAAAAACAATCATGTTATAAATTTGAGAATATATAAAATATCAAATGTATTCTCAATATGTGAAACAAAGAATTTTCAAAGCACACTTAATTTTAATAATTTTAATCCGGGCTGAATATTATAAACTGAATATTTATATCACCTCAATATTGCTATGTAGAAATTCTAACCCCCAATGTGGTATTACGATGTCAGGTCTTTGGGAAGTGACTAGACCATGAGAGTGGAGCTCTTATTAATGGGATTAGTGCCCTAATAAAAGATACCCTAGGGGCGCCTGGGTGGCTCAGTCATTAAGTGTCTGTCTTTGGCTCAGGCCCTGATCCCAGGGTCTTGGAATCAGCCCTGCAACGGGCTCCCTGCTTGGCAGGAAGCCTGCTTCTCCCTCTCCCACTCCCCCTGCTTGTGTTCCCTCTCTCGCTGTGTCTCTCTCTGTCAAATAAATAAATAAAATCTTAAAAAAAAGATACCCTCAAAAATTCTCTCAATCTTTCTACCTTGTGAAGTTACAAGGAGAAGTTGGCAGTCTGCAAAAGGATCCTCATCAGACCCTGAGCATGTTGGCACCCTGATCTCTGACTTCCAGATTCTAGAATTGTGAGAAATAAATTTTTATTTTTTCTAAGGCACCCAGCTTATGGTATTTTTGTTAGAGCAGCCCAAACTAACTAATGCACTAAAATTCTATAGGAGGGATTATATCCCAGTCAGCACACATAGAGTTATCCCTTCCAATAACAAGTGAGACTAGACATGACAGGAATTTCTTTTAGTTTATCTGAGGCTCCTTTTCTGAGGCTCCTTTTCTTTGACAGTTGGTCATAATCACTTACAGCCTAGCTGAGATGCAAAGCAATAATTTGGAATTTCATTTGCATTAAATAGAGAACTAGAGAACCCCTCTTATCTTCTTAGCATATCTTTTGCTGCTCCAACAGCTACCCTCTTATTTCTCTGATAACTTATTCAATTATGGTTATAATAAGTACCCCTACATTTATGATTTATGTCCATTCATATAATTGCCTTCTTTTCATTTAAAAGAATCATTCAATGGCTTCAAAATGCATAAGAAAAATTAGTTTCCTCTTGAAGCTTCGCTTTCTCCATTATCTCAAAACACAGAGTTGTACCTATTGACTTGAATTTATCATGTCTTCTCAATCTCCCATTTGCCAGAAGAATCTAACATAATCATAACTTCCTTTGTTCATAATTTATTTTTCAGACAAGTAGAAACATATATCTATAGATCTAATTAATGAAGTACTCCTTTATGAAATATATCTGCACAATTTACACATTTCACAAAGTAAACAAACCACCTCTATAGATTAACATATATTATAAAGAAAACATAACATAAATAGCATTAAATGGCAATCAGGAACTACATATTTTAATTTAATGTCCCCAACCATTTATTTTTGTATTAAATCCCCATATTATTGCTGAAGACATTGAGTTTATAGAGGGTATAAAGCAGTGGTTTATAACCAGAGTTGACTTAGCACGCCAGGAAATATTTTGCAATATTTGGAAACATTTTTAATTGCCATGACTAGGAGGTTACTACATCTAGATAATGGAAGCCAAGAATGCCACTGAACATCCTATAGTATACAGGATACACTCACCCAACTACCTCTCCCCTCATACACACACACACACACACACACACACACACACACACACTGAAGATTACTCATTTAAAAATACTAATAGTGCTGACACTGAGACTCTTTAATATATAGGATGATTTGTCCACAATCACCCTGTCAGTAATTAATAGAGCTGGAATCAACATTTTCATAGAAGGTATACATTATTGGGTTAAAATGTATCTTGAAACTTATTTCTAAAAAGTATGTAATAAATTGTTCTTTTCTCCATATTTTGTGGTTATTAATGTTTGTTTTCTGTGACATTATTAAAACCACTCCTAGTAAACATAGACATTCTTCAACAAAATGGATAGAGCGACATATATCATATGCTCATCTGGATATATCTCTCCCTTATTTAAATCCATTAAGTGGATCTTTTCAATATGAGAATTAAGATCAAACTGGTCAGGTTTTTTTTAAAGATTTTTTATTTATTCCTTTGTCAGAGAGAGAGAGAGAGCACAAGCAGAGGGAGAAGCAGGCTCCCTGCTGAGCAAGGAACCCGATGCGGGACTCAATCCCAGGACCCCGGGATCATGACCTGAGCCGAAGGCAGACGCTTAACTGACTGAGCCACCCAGGCATCCCTTGTTTTGGTTTTTGTATTATTTTTTCCTAATATTATTGAGATATTATTGACACATAACATTGTGTAGGTCTAACATAAGATATGGTGATTTGATACACATATATGTTGCAAAATGATTATCAGATAAGGTTAATCATACATCATCTCCCATAATAACTTTTGCATGTGTATAAGGTGAGAACATTTAAGATCTACTTTAGCAATTTTCAAGTATATAAGCAAGCTGGAGCTTTGCGCAGTGGCAGTATCGTAGCCAATGAGGTTTATCCGAGGCGCGATTATTGCTAATAAGCAAGCTGGTTACTTTGGTATGTAGTTTTCTCCATAATCAGGTCATAAGTCATAGAAATAGAGTTAGGCAGACAGGGCTTCAAATTATGTTCTCATATTTATTAAATGTGTGATATTTGGTAAGACTAGGATATTTAGGTTTCAGTAAAATGAGGACAAAATTTTTTTTTTTTTTTATTTAATTGACAGAGAGAGATAGCGTGAGAGGGAACACAAGCAGTGGGAGTGGGAGAGGGAGAAGCAGGCTTCTGGCTGAGCAAGGAGCCTGATGTGGGGCTCGATCCCAGGACACTGGGATCATGACCTGAGCCGAAGGCAGTTGCTTAACCAACTGAGCCACCCAGGTGCCCCAAGGACAAAATTTTTTAAATCACAGCAAAGTATTGAATTTACCCCAATTCTTGGTCCATAATAAATAAATGATGATTTTTGAGTTTTATTATTATGAGTGCAAAATATATTATTAATTTCACCAAAATATTTCTTTCAAGTACTAGAGAATATCTTTCAGAACAGGGATTGTGTGATTTTCATCTCTAAACTTTACACAATGTATGGAGTGGTTTCTCAAGAAATGTTTAATAGGATTTGCTCTCTGTGTTCTCAAATGTGAATTTTAACATTCCATTTCTTTGTCAATATCAGAAGTAAATAACCTCTAAAAATTAAGTACAGTAAGTCTGGCTCTAGTTATTTACAAATATTTATTCTTTAAATAGTACTGTGAGAAGAGATAAAAAGGCACAGATTTAAAAAGAAAGTAACATAAGAACTAAATATATAAGCACAAAATTAAATTAGCTAAGTAGAAGTGTGTTTCTCATATGTAACAAAAGAATAATAACACCTTCTCAACTGGATTAATGTGACATATAAGAATGTACATTTTAGTTACTTTTTCAAGATACTTGCTTCATGTGACTTTCTGATATATTTCAAGTCACTTGTTAAAGGTTGTTATTAACAATTTAATTTTAACTCAGGATGACTTTTTACACCCTCACTAATATTTTTATGATGCAGCATTATGTATCTAGTACCATCTTTGAATTATTACCTTGTTCTTGCCTTATTTGGAATAAGGCAGATTCAAAATAATTAAATACTTAGGTAAATCACAAATAAACAAATGTAAATATATAATTTTTAACATTATTTTCTTACTGCTCAAAGACTAAAACTAACTGTATGCTCTAGTTTCCTCTGTACACATATTGGAGGTAGTTGCCACAAAGGGCAAAACAAGTAACAACAGACTAAATAACTTGGGCAAACCTATTTAAATATAGTCCAAATAAGAACTAATTAAAGAACCTAAGTCAGTGATATAAACAATTTCCTGAAATCAAGCTAATATCTTATGTTCTCGTTCAATATCTGTCAAAAGTAGGTTAATCTGCCTGTGTATTACTTAGTTTCTACTATAAGACACAGCCATGCTAATTTACTCCAATAAATTTATCTTATAACTATCTTGCAGGCCTCATAAGGGTGTGGTTTGAATACAAAGCTACTGTAAAATATTGCATCCTATCAGTATTACTATTTAGAAATTTATATATAAATACTAAATCTAACACATACTAACTCCATGTTTAAATAAGTATTAAATACTAAATTAGCTTTAAAACTATATTTAGCATTTACTAAATTTAGACTTTAAATACTATAGAGACAATAATTTGGAAATTATAAACAGTAAACTGGTTCCAACTGACCTGAAATTATTTAAAGGGAATATTGGGCGCCTGGGTGGCTCAGTTGGTTAAGCAACTGCCTTCGGTTCAAGTCATGATCCTGGAGTCCCAGGATCTAGTCCCACATCGGGCTCCCTGCTCAGCAGGGAGTCTGCTTCTCCCTCTGACCCTCCTCCCTCTCATGCTCTCATTCTCTCTCTCACAAATAAATAAAAAATCTTAAATAAAAAAATAATAATATTTAAAGGGTATATTAAAAATAATAAAACAATAAAAATTTTACATTTTTTTCTATCAATATTTAATAGTCATGCAAAACCACGTCAAAAATTTTATTTAAAATTTCAAAGGGGGGAGTCTCAGTAACCATGAATTTTTCATTTGTAAAAACTCCCCAAACTACATAACCCATAAGCACCATCGATAGGTATATGGTAAGTGTTCAGTGAAAACGGCATCCTATATGGGTACACTGCGCAATTTCACTTTAGCTTTTCACTCCATGAACAAAATGTTCTTTTATATACCTATAACCTATGACATTCTCAGGCCACTTTCCAGATTTTTGTAGAGTATCCTACCAAATCAATTTTCATTTCCACACTGGATATTGAGAATCCAGTGTCCAGAATCATCCCAGAACAACAGATCTTGTTTAGACTCTTAACTTCTTATTTCCACCCATTCTAGGCTCTTGCATTTACGGAATATTTCCATATTTCTCACCAATGTAGCCTCTGTCAGTTCAGAGAAACTTCTGTTTATTTTTTGTGTGCATTTTCAGCATTTGAATATATATAACTCTTATTACAGTAACTTCAGTACTAGCAAACAAAGTTTCGCCAAGAAAAAAAATAAAAGCAAAATTCTTTTAGCTATTTTAAATATTTTGTTTTAAATAGTTATTTCTTCTTGCCAACAGATTCTCTACATCTGTGATTAATTAGAGGTAAATAGGTACAGATATACTTTTAAATGTTATGACCCTGATTATAATTACTCATCACTTTATTAAGCACCTAAGACTCAATTCACACATGGATTTAAGGTTAACTTCAATGTAAGTGAAAATAATGATCTGTCTTCTAGTAGTACCAGCCTTTTAGTCAACTGAACAGAACATATGGGGCCAAATTTTAATATTCAAAATGTCTCTTGAAGGTGTTTGTCTAATCCTACTTTCACCATCATTACAATTAAATGTGTGTGTATGTGTACACACATGCACACATATTTATCCCCCAAATGAACAAAATCATAAAGCTATGAAATCATCTTCAAAAATAAAGTGAACTGACAACTTCTCTATGAAACTTTCCATAAACTCACCATCTCCTTTTCTCTTCTCTTCTGGCATGTTGTATTTGTTTCTTATGGGTTCCCAAATATACTTATTCTCTATTATACTCAAATGCACTCTTATTATGTTAGTTTATATGCCATATATTATATTATATGTACTTACTTTCCTGCCTTAATAGATAGTATGTTCTATGCATTTCTTGAAGGCAAGAATCAAGACTTAATCATCTTTATATCTGCAGCATTGAACAATGATTCAAGAACACAATAGGGGTTCAATCTACAGATTACGTAAGAGTTCACTTTTAGGGTGATCACTTCTGCCTTTTTTTCTTTATCCCTTTTTTCAAAGGATTATTGAATCTATAGTTGCTAATGTGAAATGAGTTTCTCTTCTACAATAGTATAATTCAGATGAAGTTTTGTTTTGTATTGTTTTGTTTAGCAACTGGGGGAAAAATCCAGTTTAAAAAGACTGACAATTGGACTATCATTCAGTAAGTATTTAGATAAAATGGTCACTTCCATCTACTTGAACTAGATTTATGTAAGAACATTAAATCTGGTCATGTGAAAGAAGGTACTGGGAAATGCTGAGCCGAGCAAGCAGTTTATGTTCTGAGGACTATAAAAACAAATGTGAGAAAAAATCTTAAAATTCTGACACTGCTAGAGTGAGTATAGTGGATGTTCACATTGCTTCTACACTATTATTGTGAATAATGAATTATAAAACATTATACTTCTTGTCATCATCTTGAATGATGACAAGAAGTTTGCCCCTAAGAAGCACAGAGAACATAATTTTTCAGAAATATTTCAAAAAAGAAATAGGGCGCCTGGGTGGCTCAGCTGGTTAAGCGACTGCCTTCACCTCAGGTCATGATCCTGGAGTCCTGGGATCGAGTCCTGCATCAGGCTCCCTGCTCAGCAGGGAGTCTGCTTCTCCCTCTGATCCTCCCCCTCTCATGTGTTCTCTCTCTCTCTCTCATTCTCTCTCTCTCTCTCTCTCTCATTCTCGCTCTTTCAAATAAATAAATAAAATCTTTAAAAAAGGAAATAAAATTTTATTTCTCAGATCACTCAAATAGCTTGTTGACATATACAATCCAGAGTTAATTTATAACATAGGAAAAAATTACAGCAACAAAAAATAGACAAAAGAAAACAGTCATTTGTGGGATTCATTGATGTATTAAATAAACTAATGGGCAGGGATATACTAAGCAGGTTGCTAAAATGTGACAAAACACTAATAAATTTTTGTGAGAGTAAATGAAAAGGCAAGGCAGCACCAAATAAAGGTTAAACTTCAATGTAATTGCCAACTCAACATTTAGCTTCAAAAAGTAGTGATACAGAATTGAAAGGTTATATGAACATATAGATATTTATATCCTATCAGTGATTAACCTAACATATTTCATTTTTAGAACTTTAGTTGCATTGTATTTTTTCTGAGTCTTTCTAACTCTTCCATTTCATGGGAGTGTTGGTTGATTATTTTTCCCAAAGGATGATGGTGGAAATGTAAAGATAGAATTGACACATAGCTTTATCAGCAACATGAGTGTGCATTAGAACTAATTAGTTCTCTCTTTAACCCAATGAATCACATGGCTTCTCTGAAGGACAAAGACTTTTAAAAATCAGGATAATATTTTTAAGAAGTAAATGAAAATGTATTTAGCCTTATGAATTATCAAAGAAATGCAATTGAAAAAGGAGTACCATTTAATATAAATTTAATTAAAAATATGATAAAAGATCTGAATATGAATATTCAAGAAACTCAATGAATTCCATGTAAGATAACTTCAAAGAGACTCATACCAAGACACATTATAATCAAATTGTAGAAAAACAAGGAGAAAATATTTAAAGCAGCAAAAGAGAAATGTCTCATCATATACAAAAGATGATCCTCAAGGGACTCCTGGGTGGCTCAGTCAGTTAAGCATCTGCCTTCAGCTCAGGTCACGATCCTAGAGTCTTGGGATAGAGCCCAACATTGGGCTCCCTGCTCAGCGGGGAACATGCTTCTCCCTTTGGCCCTCCCCATGCTCGTGTTTTCTCTCTCTCCCTCTCTCTCTCTCTCCCTCTCTTTCAAATAAATAAATACATTAAATTAAATTTTAAAAAATGATCCTCATAATTAGTAGATTTCTTATTAGCAACTTTGCAAGCCAGAAGGCAGTGGGTTAATATATTCAAAGGGTTACAAGAAACAAAACAAAACAAAACAAAACTATTAAGAATCATATATCTGGCAAAAGTGTCTTTCAAAATGATGGAATGATGAAGACCTTCCTAGATAAAAAAATTTGAGAGTGTTCATTATCACTAGGCTTGTCCTGAAAAAAATTAAAAAGGTATTCCTGCAGGTTGTAATGAAAGGACACTGGGCAGTAACTAAAAATGAATAAAAAAATTAAAATTGCAGTAAAGGAAATACATGGTAAATTTTAAAAGCTAGCATTATTGTAACAATAGTTTATAACTCCATTTTTTATGTTTTATATATGATTTAAGAGACTAATACATTTCAAAAGTATTAGTCAAAAAGCTAGCATTATTGTAACTTTGGTTGTTATAACTGCTCATTTTATGTTCTAAATAAAAGGCTTTTAAGAGAATAGAAGTACAGTGAACAATTGTATGCCAGAAAATGGAATAATCTGGATGAAATGGACACATTCCTAGAAATACAAGGTTTTTTTCTATACTGAGTCATGAAGAAATATAAATTCTGAATAGACCTATAACTAGCAATGAGAGTGAATCAATAATTAAAAATCTCCTGAAAAAGAAAAGCCCAAGATATGATGGCTTCAATGATTGATGAATTCTTTTTTTTTTTTTAAAGATTTTATTTATTTGTTTGAGAGAGAGAGGGAATGAGAGATAGAAAGCACGAGAGGGAAGAGGGTCAGAGGGAGAAGCAGACTCCCTGCTAAGCAGGAAGCCCGATGTGGGACTCGATCCCGGGACTCCAGGATCATGACCTGAGCCGAAGGCAGTCGCTTAACCAACTGAGCCACCCAGGCACCCTGATTGATGAATTCTACCAAACATTTAAAGAACTAACAATTTTTAAAATTTCCAGGAAAAAAAGAAAGAAAGAAAAAAAAAACAGAGAATACTTCCTCCTAACTCATTTTATGAAACCAAAAATTATCCTGATACCAAAGCCAAAGAACTATAAGAAAACTATAGACCAATATACCTTGTGGATTTTGATGCAAAAATCCTTAAAAAAAATGGCATTATATTAAAAAGACTATATACCATAATTGCATTAAGTTTATTTCTGCAAATGTAAGAATGGTTTAAAAAAACAAAAATTAACTAATGTAACATACCATATTAACAGAGGAAAAATAAAAACACGATCTTTTCAACTGATGCAGAAAAAAACATTTCACAAAATCCAGCCCCTTTTATGATAAAAACACTCAACTAGTTTGTAATACAAGGAAACTACCTCATCATAATATAATCCATATATAAAAATCCACAGGCAATATTATAATCAATGTTGAAAGACTGAAAGCTTTCCTCTAAGATCAGGAACAAGGCAAGTACACCAACTTTTCCACTTCTATTTAACATAGCACTGGAAGAGGATTTAGTCTAGAAAAGGAAATAATAGGCATTGAAATTGGAAAGAAAAAGTAAAATTATCTCTGTTCACAGATATGATTTTATATCCAGAAATCCTTAAAGATTCCACAAAAAAAAACCTGTTAGAATAAATAAATTCAATAAATTAGCAGGATAAATTTCAATGTTAAAAAAATAGTTCCACTCTATATACAAACATTGAATAATCTGAAAAGGATTGTAAGAAAATAACTCCATTTTAAAAAGCACCAAAATAAAATACTTAAGAATTAATTTAATCAAACAGTTAAAAGACATAAATGATGAAAACTACAAAACATTCCTGAAAGAAGTTAAAGTAGACAGAAATAAATGGACAAACATCTCATGTTTATGGATTGGAAAACTTAATATTTTTAAAATCTTATTACTACCCCCAAAGTGATCTACAGATTTAATGCGATCTCTATCAAAATCCCAATGATTCTTGTTTTTGTTGTTGCTGAAACAGAAAAATCCATTCTAAAATCCGCATAAAATCTCCAGATATCCCAAGTAGCCATAAGAATCATGAAAGAGAAGAACAAAGTTAAAGGACTCACACTTCCTGATTTTAAAATTTACTACACTACAGAAATCCAAGCAGTATATTACTGGAATAACAATAGACATATAGACCAATGAAGTAGAATAAAGAACCCATAAATAAACTCTCATACATGGTTACATGAGTTTAGAGAACGTCTTAAGATCGTTCAATGGGGAAAGGACAGTCTTTTCAACAAATGGCACTGGGAAAATTGAATATATACATAGAAACACATAATAAAGTTGGAGCATTATCTATCATTACATACAAAAATTAACTCAGAATGAATCAAAGACCTGAATGTAAGACCTACAACTAAGAAACTCTTAAAAGAAAATTTAGACCAGAGATTCACAACATTGAATTTGGCAATGGTTTATTGGATATGACAACAAAGCATAGTCAACAACCACAAAAAAGAGACAAATTGAACTTCATGAAATTTAAGAAAGTTTTGTTCTTCAAAGAACACTATCCACAGAGTAAAAAGGCAAAAGATAAATAGCTTATGATTCAAAAATGGACACAGGATTTGAATACACTTTTCTTCAAAGAAGTGGCAGATAAACCCAAGAAAAATGTTCAACATTGCTTATCATTAGGGAAATGCTGATCAAAACTATAATAGATACCATCTCACATCCATTAGGATAACTACTACCAAAACAAACAAACAAACAAAAACAAAATAAATGCTTGCAAGAATGTGAAAAAACTGAAACTCTTGTGAGCTATTGTGGGAATGTAAAATGGTACAGCTGCTGTGGGAATAAATAAATAAATAAATGAATAAATAAATAAATAAATATTCCTCAAAGTCCTGCACTTCTGGGGGGTGCCTGGGTGGCTGTTGGTTTGGGCTTCCTGCTCACTGGGGAGTCTACTTCTCTCTCTCTTTCCCTCTGCCCCTACCCACTGCTATTTCTCTTTCTAATCAAATAAATTTTAAAAAAATCTTAAAAAAATATTGCATTGAAAGCAAGGTCTCAAAGAGATCTTTGTACACCCATGTTCATAGTAGCATTATTCACAATAGCTAAAATGTGGAGGCAATGCAAATATCTATAGACAGATGAATAGATAACAAAATATTATACATATATATAATATGGATATTATATATATAATAAAGTATTATCCAACACTAAAAAGGAAGGTAATTGTCAAATATGACACAATATGGATTAACTTTGAGGACATTATACTAAGTGAAATAAGTCAGTATCAAAAAAATAAATACGATGAAATTCCACTTATATGAAGTGCCTAGAGTAGTTCAAATCATAGAAAGTAGAATGGTATGTCCAGGGTCTAGGTGGAGAGGAGAAAGAGGAGTTATTTTTTAATGGGTATAGAGTTTTAGATTTGCAATATAAAACAAATCCTGGCAATTTCTGATGGTGATGGTTACACAATAATATCAATGTTCTAATATTACAGCCATACACTTTAAGTAGTTAAGATAGCAAATTTTATGTTATATGTGCTTTATCTTAATAAAAATGGAAAAAATGAATGTAACAATGTCCAATTTGGATCAGGGAAAATAATATAATTATTAATCATGTGACATGTCAAAATTCAATTTAATCCCTTTAGAAGATAAATAGACATTATATTTGAAAGAAGCTATAAACATTAAAGAATATATTTAAGGAAATTTTTCAAAATATGGAGACTGAGGGATTGACATGCATGAATATGTTAAATCTGTAGGGCTATAACATTGAAACATCAGAAAACAGCTAAGTATCAATGAAGTGAAAGTTCAATAAAATGCACTGTAAAAACTAAATTAACCAAACATAAACTTTTCATGAAAACGATATAGATAATGAAACAACTTTAGCTGTGCAACTCAATTTATTGTTTTAAATTTCCATTCAAACAATTCTTTCTCTTTAGTGGACAGTTCTATGAATTTTAACAAATACATAGGGTCATGTAAGATATGACATCACCAACAATTATACACACCAGTTCCATCAGGCCAAAAAATTCTATTATTCTTCTTGATTAAACTACCCCACTCATCCTCAGATAACGGAAAGCAGGTATCTGTTCTTTGTCATTATAATTTTGATTTTTACAGAATGTCAAATGAATGGAATCATATAATGTGCACACTTTCAAATCTGACTTCTTTCAATTGTAATGAATTTAAATTCATCTATGTTGTTTTGTGTATCAAGAGTTCATTCCTTATTGGTCAGTAGTATTCCATATACTACTTCACGTACCATGGAGTTATATAACCAATAACCATATACCAATAACCATGGGTTATTCTTTCAATAGTTGAAGAACACTTGTTTCCATTTAGATGTTATGATTCTCCTATATGAAAATAATCCAGGTAATTTAGTCAGGATTTGAAGGGTGTCATACTTTAGATTAAAATACTTTCTACTTCCTATCTCATTAACAGATTCTCAGATACAAGTAATTGGGAAATTAGGGAAAAAACACTGACATTGAGAGCAAAATTTTTAATTTAATTATTATTGCCCTTCAATAAGAGTTAATTTTTTAATCTATTTTCTCATAAATGAAACAGACAAAGACTATGGCAAGATGGCAGATGAGTAGGAGACCTAAATTTCGTCTGGTCCCAAAATTCAGCTAGATAGGGATCAAACCATTCTGAACACCTACAAACTCAACAGGAGATCTAAGAAAAGAATAGCAGCAACTCTCTGAACAGAAAAGCAACCACTTTCTGGAAGGTAGGACGTGAGCAGAAGTGAATCTGAGGTGATATTCAAGAAGATAGACCCCAGGGGAGGGGGGTCTCCATCAGCCTATACTGGCAAGTGATAGAGCAGCAGAGCACAAAATCAGAATTTTTAGAAGTCTGCTCCTCTGAGGGACGTCGCTCCAGTGGCTAAGTGAGGGGTGGAACATTTGCTGGGAAAGTGTGGTCTCAGGACCCTCCGGGTCACAGAAAGACCGGGTGTGCCTGAGTGCAGCAGAGTTTCCAGGTAATGAAGCAGGGAAGGCAGCTGCAGAGATGGAGCCGAGGAGTGGGCTCTCAGCTCGGGGTTGCCATAAACCATGATCTGCAGCACAGTCGGGCCACTGCTCTTCCAGCAGGGACCCAACATGCGGCAGATCCAGGAGGACTCCCCTTCCTCCCCTGGGAGGAGTGGCGTGGGAGCACACTACAAGAATCTGCTGGGTTTGCAAACTCCACGCGGTTTAGTGTGCCAGAGATAGAAAAGTACGGTCACAGGCCGGGTGAGCACGGAGTGCGGCCGGAGACCAGGGAGACGGGAGTGATTGATTGCTTTTCTCTGGGGGCGCACTGAGGAATGGGCCCCAAATTCTCTGCTCCTCCAGGGCAGAGATTGTGAGGCCGCCATTTTCACTCTCCTCCTCCAAAGCTGTACAGAACTTGCAGGGAACAAAATCTCCCGGAGCAAACCTGAGCAGGTTATTAGCCTGGTCCCCCACAAGGGTGGGCAATTCCACCTCAGCAAATACATTTCAGAACCACGGCAACAGGCCCCTCCCCCAGAAGATCAGCAAGAATAGCCGGCCAAGAACAAGTTTAGCGATCAATGAGGACAGCAGAACTCAAGCACTAGGGGAATACTGCACATAGAATTCATGGCTTCTTTCCCATGATTCTTTAGTCTTTCAAAATTAATTTTTTTAATTTTCTTTTTTCCTTTTCTTTTTATTTAATTTTTCTTTTTCTCTTTTTCAACCAACATCTTATCAATTCCTTTTTTAAAAATCTTTTTTATTTTTCATTTTTAGAGTCATATTCTGCCCCTTCATAGTAGTTAACCTTATTTTTGGTATATATATATATAAGTTGTGCTCTCTTTAAAATTTTGGGACACAGTTTCTTCTAACAGACCAAAATATACCCTAAATCTCTAGTGTACTGATCTATGCACCAGCCAGATCATATTTCATCATATTCTGTTTTATTTTTGTTTGTTTGTTTGTATCTTTATCTTTTTCTTTTTTCTTTCATTCCCTTTCTTTTGCCTCAGATTCAGGTCTCTTTGATTTGTTTAGTGTATATTTTACTGGTGTTGTTGTTAACCTGTTAGCATTTTGTTCTCTCATTCATCTATTCTCCTCTGGACAAAATATCAAGATGGAAAAATCACCTCAAAAAAAAAAAAAAAAGAAGAAGAAGAGGCAGTACCGACTGCCAGGGACTTAATCAATACGGACATTAGTAAGATGTCAGAACTAGAGTTCAGAATGACAATTTTAAAGATACTAGCTGGGTTTGAAAAAGCATGGAAGATATTAGAGAAACCCTTTCTGGAGAAATAAAACACCTAAAATATAACCAAGTGGAAATCAAAAAAGCTATTAATGAGGTGCAATCAAAAATGGAAGCTCTAACTGCTAGGATAAATGAGGCAGAAGAGAGAATTAGCAATATAGAAGAATAAATGATGGAAAATAAAGAAGCTGAGCAAAACAGAGATAAACAACTACTGGATCATGAGGGCAAAATTTGAGAGATAAGTGATACCATAAGACAAAAAACTATTAGAATAATTGGGATCCCAGAAGAAGAAGAAAGAGAGAGAGGGGCAGAAGGTACATTGGAGCAAATTATAGCAGAGAACTTCCCTAATTTGGGGAAGGAAACAGGCATCAAAATCCAGGAGGCACAGAAAACGCCCCTCAAAATCAATAAAAACAGGTCAACATCCCAAAACCTAATAGTAAAACTTAAAAGTCTCAGAGAGAAAGAGAAAATCCTGAAAGCAGCTCAGGATGAGAGATCTGTGATCTACAATGGTAGAAACGTTAGATTGGCAACAGACCTATCCACAGAGATCTGGCAGGCCGGAAAGACTGGCATAATATATTCAGAGCACTAAATGAGAAAAAATATTCAGCCAAGAATACTATATCCAGCTAGGCTGTCATTGAAAATAGAAGGAGAGATAAAAAGGTTCCAGGACAAACAAAAACTAAAGGAATTTGCCAACACAAAAGCAGCCTTACAAGAAATATTGAAAGGGGTCCTCTAAGCAAAGAGAGAGCCTAAAAGCAAAATAGACCAGAAAGGAACACAGACAATATACAGTAACAGTCACCTTATAGGCAATACAATGGCACTAAATTCATATCTTTCAATGGTTACCCTGAAAGTAACTGGGCAAAATGCCCCAATCAAAAGACACAGAGTATCATATGGGATAAAAAACAAGACCCATCGATATGCTATCTGCAAGAGACTCATTTTAGACCCAAGGCACCTCCAGATTGAAACTGAGGGGGTGGAAAACAATTTACCCTGCTAATGGACATCAAAGGAAAGCTGGGGTGGCAATCCTTATATCAGATCAATTAGATTTTAAAACAAAGACTATAATAAGAGATGATGAAGAACACTATATCCTACTTAAAGGGTCTATCCAACAAGAAGATCTAACAATTGTAAATATCTATGCCCCTAATATGGGAGCAGCCAATTATATAAGCCCATTAATAACAAAAGCAAAGAAACACATCAACAACAGTAGAATCATAGTGGGGGACTTTAACACCCCCCTCACTGAAATGGACAGATCATCTAAGCAAAAGATGAACAAGAAAATAAAGACCTTAAATGACACACTGGACCAATTGGACTTCACAGATATATTCAGAACATTCCATGCCAAAGCAACAGAATACATATTCTTCTACAGTGCCCATGGAACATTCTCCAGAATAGATCAAATCCTGGGCCACAAATCAGGTCTCTACTGGCACCAAACGATTGGGATAATTCCCTGCATATTATCAGACCACAATGCTTTGAAACTAGAACTCAATCACAGAGGAAAGTTGGAAAGAACTGAAATACATGGAGGCTAAAGAGCATCCTACTAAAAATGAATGGGTCAACCAGGAATTTAAAGAAGAATTTAAAAAAATTCATGGAAACTAATGAAAATGAAAACACAACTGTTCAAAATCTTTGGGATGCAGCAAAGGCAGTCCTGAGAGGAAAGAATATAGGAATACAAGTCTTTCTCAAGAAACAAGAAAGGTCTCAAAATTAGTGTTAGGTTTAACACTACACCTAAAGGAGCTGGAGAAAGAATAGCAAATAAAGCCTAAATGCAGCAGGAGAAGAGAAATAATAAAGATCAGAGCAGAAGTCAATAAAATAGAAACCAGAAGAAACCGATGAAGGAGACTAGGAGCTGGTTCTTTGAAAGAATTAACAAGATTGATAAACCCCTGGCCAGACTTATCAAAAAGAAAAGAGAAATGACCCAAATAAACAAAATCATGAATGAAAGAGAGAGATCACAACCAACTCCAAAGAAATACAAACAATTATAAGAACATATTATGAGCAACTAAGTGCCAGCAAATTAGATAATCTGGAAGAAATGGATGCATTCCTAGAGTTGTATCAACTACCAAAACTGAACCAGGAAGAAATAGAAAACCTGAGCCGACCTATTACCACTAAGGAATTTGAAGCAGTCATCAAAAATCTCCCAATAAACAAAAGCCCAGGGCCAGATGCCTTCCCAGGGTGAATTCTACCAAACATTTAAAGAAGAATTAATACCTATTCTTCTGAAACTGTTCCAAAAATAGAAGGAGAAGGAAAACTTCCAAACTCGTTTTATGCGGCCACTATTACCTTGATTCCAAAACCGGACAAAGACCCCATCAAAAAGGAGAATTACAGACCAATATCCCTGATGAACATGGATGCAAAAATTCTCACCAAAATACTAACCAATAGGATCCAACACTACATTAAAAGGATTATTCACCACGAACAAGATGTGTTTATCCATGGGCTGCAAGTTTGGTTCAACATCCACAAATCAATGTGATACAATACATTAATAAAAGAAAGAACAAGAATGATATGATCCTCCCAATTGATGCAGAAAAAGCATTTGACAAAGTACAGCATCTTTCTTGAACAAAAGTCTTCTGAGTATAGGGATAGAGGGTACATACCTCCATATCATCATGTTATATGCAAACAATGAATCGTGGAACACTATATTAAGACTAATGGTGTAATATATGGTGATTAATATAACATAATAAAAAATGTTTAAATAAATAAATAAATAAATAAATAAAACAGACTTTCGAGCTTAATCCATTTTTAAAGATTGAGTTTCCTCCTCCAAACAAAATCTTATGTTACTCTTAATAATTTGGAAAAAACAGACAAACAAAAAAGCCAAAATCAGAAACAACAAAAAACAGCCATGTAATCATAGAGATAATTTTTCTTGGTTTTCTATTAAAAGTTAAACCAGATAGCTAAAAGTATTATGAAATAATTAAAGTATTCTCCAGTTCTGAAAAGGCTCAAAAGAAAGAACTGCACTTCACAAAGGAAAAGCACCTAAATATCCTCTTTATGCATTTATTTTTCAAAGGCTTATTTAAAATGGTAACTCCTGTCACACAGAATCAGTTCCATCTCTTTTTCCCATATTTTAGATCTGCCTTTTTCCTTCAATAAGTAGATATGTTTTTAAATGTAAATCATTTTAGGGCGCCTGGTGGCTCAGTCATTAAGCATCTGCATTTGGCTCAGGTCATGATCCCAGGGTCCTGTGATCGAGTCCCAAATCGGGCTCCCTGCTCCACGGGCAGCCTGCTTCTCCCTCTCCCACTCCCCCTGCTTGTGTTCCTGCTCTCGCTGTCTCTCTCTCTGTCAAATAAATAAATAAATAAATAAATAAATAAATAAATAAATAATAAATAAAATAAATGTAAATCAGTTTAGACGTTCAATTTATGTATTCATTAATATGATCAATGTTCATACCTTCTACCTTGCAAAAGTAAACCATAATGCTCAATGGTCTTAAATGAAAGAGTAGTATTAAGATTTTAAAAAAACAACAACTTTGATATAGTTATTCCAGTAAACGTGCTCTAAAAGCACATTCTAACTGACTATAACTGATGGCAAAGACAAGAGATATAATAATGATTTCTAGCTCTTAACATCTGTAATTCTTACCCTGGTTTTTTATTATATTTGTATTCATTAATCTTAATTGCTCATGCTTACTTCTAAATATATTTTGATGGAGTAATCTTTCTCACTAGCATCTTTAATCTTACTTTAAAAGTGTTGACAGTTGGAGGTATCTGGGTAGCTCAGTTGGCTGTGTCCAACTCTTGATTTCCACTCTGGTCATGATCTAAAGGTCGTGAGATTGGGGCTCCGTGCTGAGTGTGAAGTCTGCTTGGGATTCTCTTTCCCCCTCTCCTCCTGACCCTCCCCCTGCTCTCATGCGCTCATGTGCTCTCTCTCTCTCTAAAAGAAAGCGTTGATAATTGTAGTTGATAATTGTAGTTGAATATATTTTTAAATATACGCAATTATCTGTGCTATTTCATTGAAAAAAAGGGGTTGATTCTCCTGGTATAAAACATAAACAAAAGGAAAATGAACTTCCATCACTAAAATTTCTACACATTTCAACAGTGAATAGATAGCTAAATGTTTCGATAGAGTTAAAAACTAAGAGAAGTGGGCGCCTGGGTGGCTCAGTTTGTTCAGCGACTGCCTTCGGCTCAGGTCATGATCCTGGAGTCCCAGGATCAATTCCTGCATCAGGCTCCCTGCTCGGCAGGGAGTCTGCTTCTCCCTCTACCCCTCCCCCCTCTCATGTGCACTCTCTCTCTCATTCTCTCTCTCAAATAAATAAATAAAATCTTTAAAAAAAACTAAGAGAAGTTATGTTATTCTTTTTCAGCTGACCATCTCAGTTTAGAAGCACTCACATACTTATTTCACATCAGAAAATTCTATCTCTGGTATACCTCTACTGGAGTTTTTATATTTTCTTTTGCTCTATAGCACTGAAGAGTGAATCATCCCACCAACTATAAAATTTAGCAAGTACTGTTCTTAGGCCAATCAATAAGCCTTGGGAAAAGATGGGCTGTCTGCTTCATTAGCATGAGACATCATTCCTCTGTGTTCATTGCATATTATTTATTCAAGTATATAGGTCCAGATTCTGCTGAAATAAATTTACCTGGTAGCTGAAGTGAAAATATCTGCATAGCTGATGGCTGGAATTGACCTTAGATGTTTAATAGCTTGATTCCTGAGAGGGGGTCACCAATACTCATTACATCCTATTCAAACCATTAGACTGATCAATGCAGTATTGTTTTTATGATTCATTTGCTAGGCTTTTCTTGAAACTGAAGTCATAGCATTTTCAAGCTAGAAGAGATTTTACAAATGATAAAACTAACAGTACAGGAAGGTTAACCATCTTTTCTTCTCTTCACTCTTCTGAAACCAGATTCTATTTTATTTTTAATTTGAATGTGGTATAAGGATAATTACAAATATGCCCTATTAGCTCTCTTCTAGCCTATCCAGATCTATTTGCCGATGAACAGGCTCCAAAGGCTTGATTTTATGGTACAAAAATACTTTGAAAGAGAAAGCCATCTAAACACCAGAATCAATCAGGCAGCCAACAAAAACTTGTGGGGCTTTTACAAATGGCATATAGTGAAAAATAATTGGTCCACTGTCACAGATCTTTGAAAAGTTTGATTACATCACAGCCCTGACAAGAAGTTTTTGTAGCTGTCCTATATCTCAGGGTCATATGTTATTATTAGAAACATGATGAAAAATTCCATCTTACAATACATTCATTGTCACATAATATTATTTATTGATTTCAGCAAATGACATGGGTCCACTACCATTGTTTTAAAATCTTATTCAATATCTTTCTGCATGTGATATGAAAATTGCCTTTAAATGTTAAAATAAAGGTTTTAAAAACAGAAACAATAATTTTTAGTCTAAGTTACCAAAATCAAGTTAAAACATAAAGAAAAATGAAAAGTTATATTTTCAGTCCTAAAGTCATAGCAATCATTTTTCTATTAGTGATCATTTTGGCTCATCATTCCATTTTTTAACCTACTGATATTTATCTACAGACTTTTATTCCCACCAGAAAAAAATGGCATGTGTAATTGTGCATATGAATTCGGAGGATTTAAGGACGCTAAAATACATCCACATATCTCAGTGAACTTCAGATTAAAAATATCTGCGTGAATTAAATTTAAAGATGAAAATATCAGTATTTACTTGGGAAGAAGGATGACATTCACTTTAAATGTCTAAAATTTAAGCTCAGTGTAATTTAACAATTGACAGCTGTAGCTGACTGATAGTGCTTTAAAAATTTTAATAATGTCATTTCTCATGGAGGGGGAAAAAAACAAATCCTCTTAACCAGTCACTATTCCAAGTCAAAATAGTAATAATATAAATATTCAATCGTATTTTAACTCAGCTATAATTATGAATGGATTTTGTAACTTGAAATGTAATTCTCTCAGGGAAGTATGTCATATTACTCAAAATTCATATTAAGGATATTTGCAGTTTAATATTTTTATTGTTTGAGTGGCAAAAATAATGTGTGTGGATTTAAGCCAAGTAATGATCTATGCTAAGCAGTTCAGTTATGGTATAAGAAAGGAACAGCTGGTTTTCAACAGTGTTTATTGTGACTTTAACAGACAACAGCAGCTACGGAATGCAGTCTTAATGAAGGAGAAACTCTAAAGCTGCCTGTGGATAGAATTACAGATGTTTTGGGAATGTCACAGTAATTTGCTTTCTTCTAAGGGTAACCAAATAAATCTGAGATTTCATTGCCTAAAAGAGGTGAAGTCCACAAGATGTGAATGTTAACAAATTCTTCAGGCTCTTTGAACACTAGTTTCATTTATTCTTTCTATTTTTCACTTTCTAAATGCTATATTATTAGCATGGAGCAAAGGGAATAAATCCTCACAATTGTTTGACAAGCTAAAGTTCAGTACTGTGGGGCTGCATCCATTTGAATTTCATGTACCACTGTTTCCCTTGACATTTTACCATAGGGGGATCCCACACATTTACCAGGCTTCCATAATAAGTATGGGAGGATATTTGGAGCATATAATGAGTTGATACACAAGAGATTGTGAGAACTTAAGTCAGTGTAATTTGTCAATTGATATGTGGAATTAGACTTCAATTGGAAATGAGCTGAGTATTTCAAAAGCAGAAGTGCAGTATCTAAGTTATTTAGGGTCAGAAGGAAGATGCATGTATGACAGAAATTAGGAGGCGATGAATGATTAAGGCAGGGAAGTGTAATAAAATATGCTTTAGCACATAGAAGTTTTGTGAGTAGAAATAGAGGAGAATCCAATGTAGAACAGATTCTCAGATTCTCTTCTTTTTAGTTGTTCCAACATGATTCTGTAAACCACAATTTGCTAAAACCACAGCAAACTATAGTCCATATACTAATTCTGAACTATTAACAGTTTGTTGTGTTGTTTTAAGTTTTATTAGATCGCAGTGGCAATCATTTATTCATGTATTGTCTATGGTTGATTTAGTATTGCACCTGCCAGGCTGAGTAACTGAAACAGAGGCTATATGGCCTACAAACTCCAAAATATTCATTGTCTGACCCTTTACAAAAAAAGTTTGCCAGCCCTACTATAGATGTATGAAAATTATTGGAGGTTTGGGACACCTTGTTGGCTCGGTCAGTTAAGCATTCAACTCTTGGTTTTGACTCAGGTCATGATCTCAGGGTCCTAGGATCAAGCGCTGGGTTGGGCTCCCCACTCAGAGGGGAGTCTGATTTCCCTCTCTCTTTCCCTCTGCCTCTCCCACCAGCTTGTTCATTCTCTCTTTCACTCTCTAGAATAGATAAATAAAATCTTTAAAAAAAAGAAAATCATTGAAGGTTTAATTTATGTTGTTTGATTTGTAGATCCCTGCAAGGTCTCTTATTCAACGATGTAGCCTCTAATATAAGCCACGAAGTTAAAAACAAGTTTATGTTTGCCATAGATATTTTAATACAATAAGTGATAAACTCATAGGTTTATTAGTCAGAGTTTAATTGGGACAGTAGAACCACCAAAAAAAAATGTTATGGGGCTAAAGTGATTAGCACAGAAATTAGAACTTAACACAAATGTGAAAGGAATTGGTTAAGTGAAAGTCAGAATGGTGAGAATTGGAAGATAAGGTACAATCACTGGCAACAACAGCCTGAATCACTGAAGTAATTGTGCAGAGTTGAGCTTTAAGGAAAATCTTAAAAGTAATGAATATCTGGCTGTCAAGGTGAAACCATGAAGGGAAAACTGGTAGAGATCTGTGGAATTTGCATTCTTTGAAGCAATTTCTGTAAAGGGCTTGGCACTTGACTTGGGTCCATTCCTGGCTGCCTGGGGCCAGCAGTCTGAGAGACTTCCAGGATTCTGGAGTCTGCTGAAAACAATTAGGTTTCTCTCTCAACCTGGTCTGCTCCTGAGATCTTTGGAAAGTAATGGTTTCTTCTTTATTTCTGTCACTTCTTAACAATTCTAGCTTAGAAATATATATGAAAAAGAACTATGGAAAACAGAGTGTCCAGTTTTAACTAAATTAACAAATATTGTGCTCAGAGTTTATAAGCCAGAAATTTGGAGAGGACATAGCAGGAGAGATTGGTCTCTGCTCCAGTTGGCATCTTCTGTTGAAGTTTAAATTCCAAGAGGTGGAATCATCTGAAAACATATTCACTTAACAAGTCTGATGGCAGTACTGGGGAAACTCAAAGAGCTAAGGACTAGGGCTGCCTAAGCTCCTTGGGCATCTTTATTTCATAGTATTTGGACTTTATAAAAAGTGGGACACTCAGGTGTCCCATGGCACCCTTCATAAGAGTGAGAAGTCAGGTGGAAGCTTTATGATTTTTATAACCAAGGTTCAGAACTGACTTACCATCATTCTGCCATCCTCTACTAAGATGAATAGTCACAAGTTTCAGTTGAGATTTAAGGGGAGCAAATGAAGATCACACCTCCTACCAGGAGGAGAGTCAATCACGTTGTCAGAAGAGCACATATTTCTTCAACCTACTTTGGAAAGCAAAATCTGCTACATTTTTAAAATTTGTCATTCTTTCTGTAACTTCCTAGCATGTAAATTTAAATTTACTTTTCAGATTTTCTCATTTTTTGATAACAACACTCAAGACTAAACTGGCCTCATGGAACAGATCATTTTAAAATTTGTCTCTTGTTTGAATCATGACATATTTGCAAATATAAATATCCAGAACTGTAAATAATTTTATTCCAGCGTGTGACTTTTTTTTTTTTAATTTCTTAAATGGGGGACACCTGGGTGGCTCAGTCGGTTAAACGTCTGCCTTCGGCTCAGATCATGATCCCAGGGTCCTGGGATTGAGTCCCACATTGGGCTCCTTGCTCAGCAGGGAGCCTGCTTCTCCTTGGCCTGCTGCTCCTCCTGCTTGTGCTCTCTCTCTGACAGGTAAATAAATAAAATCTTTAAAATAATGAAATAAAATAAAATAAAATTTCTTAAATGGTATAATTTGATGAACAGGAAAGTTTTGATTCTGAAGAAGTCTAATTAATCATTTGCAATATGTCTATATAATCTATACAGAGATGTTATATTCTTATATAATCTATTATATACATATAGATAGATTATATCATCATTATATAAAGGAATAATCATACATATAATATATATATTTCCTACCATATTTGCTCTAGAGAAACTTTATACTTTATATGCTTCCAAATCACAAAGACCATATCTTATGCTTTACTTTAAAAGCATTGTGGCTAATTTATAATTAATCTCAATATCATCTTCTGTGTATTTATAATCTCAAAGTTATTTTTTGTGTATAGGTTGAAGTAGAGTCAAATTTTATTTTATTTATTTTTTGTTTTTTTCTCTGTGGACATCCCACTATGCCAAGACAATTGTTGAAAAGGTATTCCTTTCTCCAGATGATTGATTTGGTGCCTTTGCTAAAAATCAAATGATTGTAAAAGTGAGAATCCATTTCTGGGCTCTCCATTCTAACTTATAGGTCTATTTATTAATCTTTATGCCAATACCACTTTGTCTTGATTAGTGCAGGTTTATGATAAAATTTGAGGTCAGGTAATACACCATTCCTTTTATTATTGTAAAAACTCTTCCCCTTTTTCTCAGAAACTACTTTTTGTGTTGGAAGTCCATTTTATCTGATATTAATGTAGCCACTCCATTTTTCGTATTCTTTTGGTTTGTATGGTATAGAATTTTCCTTCAAGTTATTTTCAAATCATCTGTCTCTTTGTATTTAAAAGGCATTTCTCATACATAGCACATAGACCTTTTTTGTCCATTCTGACAATTTTTGTTTCATTAACATTAAACATAATTGTCATTATGGCTTTATTTATATATATATATATATTTTTTTTTTTAATTTCCTTTATTTATCCCTGCCAGTTTTTCTTTCTGTTCCTCCTTTCCTGCCTTTTTTCTTCTTATTAATCTATTTTAGAGTTTCTTTTTTTAGTTTTTGATAGCTATGCCTGTTTGGTGCTTATTACTATTGGTTGCTCTAGGCATTACAATATGCATCCTTAACTTTTCATAATACACTTCATTAAATTATTCTGCTTTATGTGAAATATAGGTACCTTGCCATTGTATAGATCCATATTCCAATCTCACTGCCCTTTATGTCACCCAGGTCATATACATTAGATCCATATATAATATAGTATTAAATTTGCTTTGAAAGAACATATGAATATTATTGGAACTAAGAGGAGAAAACTCATTTATATCTACCACAATACATGCTATTTCTGATGCTGTTCATTCATCCCTGGAAATTTAGTTTTCCCTCTGATATGATTTCCCTTCATCTTAAGAATGTCCTCAGCATTTCTTATATTTCACATCTGCTGGAGAAGAATTCTCTTGATTTCCTTTCATCAGAAATTGTCTTTCTCCTTAATTTTTGGTTGACATTTTGGCTCAAATCTCATTTTTGAATGTTTTTGTTTTCTGTTATCCACCTCTTCCCCCACTTCAGTAGGTTCGATGTAGTGTGCTCCATGTTTGCATGTTTCAAGGGTCAACTAGAAACTTGAGCACAGTTTATAAAGCAGATTGTGGGCTCAACATCGATGGCTTTCCTTACCAAAACGTACTTACTTCCTAGATGCCATCATCACCTAAGTTCTTTCTTTTGTTCTTAAGCCAGGAAGACTGCAAAATATCAGAATTTTATCTGTCCCAAATAGTGCTGTAGCTGAGACCTTACTTCAGGCTAAAAATCAAAAAAAAATAAAGATTCACCCCATGCTGATTCTGTCTTGGAATTTTATTTTTATATATGCATAACGGATTATCGATATATAATTCTCAAACCATAATGTCCACACTTCTAGAGTACATAATTCAGTAGTTTCCAGGATATTGATAGAATTGTGCAATCAGCACCTCCATCTAAGGTTAGAATATTTTCATCATCCCCAAAATACCCCCCTTGTAGTCATTAGCCGTCATTCTTTTTTTTTTTAAGATTTTATTTATTTATGTGAGAGAGAGCACAAGGAGGGGGAGGAGCAGAGGGAGAGAAACAAGCAGACTCCCCACTGAGCAGGGAGCCATATGCAGGGCTCAATCCCAAGACCCTGAGATCATGACCTGAGTAAAAGCAGATGCTTAACCAACTGAGCCACCCAGGTGCCCCAGCAATCATTCTTCATCCATCCTTATTAGACATACTTCCAGAAATTGATAACTTGGTTTGACATTCCAAAACTTCAAGGTAGCTCTAATTGTTTTTGTATTTAATCCAGACCTTCTTTTTTTTCAGGTTTTTATTTAAATTCCAGTTAGTTAACATACAGCATAATATTAGTTTCAGGAATAGAATTCAGTGATTCAACACATACATCATCACTTACAACACCCAGTGCCCATACAAGTGCCCTCTTTAATACCCATCACCCATCTAGGCCATTCCCCCACCATCCAGACTTTGAGTTATTCTATGAGGGATAGCCTTGTTTTAAGTTAATATTTGCCTAGAATATCCATAAATCTTTTTAATTTGTAGTCTTCATGGTTTTGACCTTTAGGTGTGTATATATGTAATAGCCAGAACATAACTGCATTTTTCCCCAATAAGCAACTGTTGTCTTTACTTTTGCATTTCCTGCATTTAGCTCATTTACAGTTACAGTAGTTATTCATATATTTGTATGGGTTTAAATCATTTTAATGTTTCTATTTTGTGCACTTTTTATTTTCCTATTTTGTTTTTATAAGGAGTTATAGTTTGAGTTTGGAGGTTTATTTTTTGTTTTGTTTTGTAATGTTGAAATGTGAAATTTTGCCAGGGATTTTACAAATAACAAAAGTGAAGAGACATGCTATCTTGATTCATCTCATAAATAATAAAGTGACCTTAAAACACATTTTTTTATCATTCTCTCTCACTTATGTGCTTATCTCTTTCAGAACTTAAGTTTTTCCTTTTATATATCCAAATTAAACAAACTTACTACTATCATTTTAGAGAGTGTGTCATTTAATTAAATACATATACATGCTATTTAATTTTTTCTTCATTTGTTCTTTTTTTTAAGATTTTATTTATTTATTTGAGAGAGAGAGAATGAAAGAGAGAACACATGAGAGGGGGGGAGGGTCAGAAGGAGAAGCAGAGTCCCTGCCAAGCAGGGAGCCCGATGTGGGACTCAATCCAGGGACTGCAGGATCATGACCTGAGCCAAAGGCAGTCGCTTAACCAACTGAGCCACCCAGGCCCACCTCTTCATTTGTTCTTGCCTCTTAAGTTATAATTGGAATTATCTTCATTCACTCTGAAATGCATCTTTAAAAACTGCTTTAGGAAAGGTCTATTTGTTCTACATGCCCTCAATTAGTATCAACTGTTTCTTCTTTTTTTAACATCATAAATAATATCTCATGCTCATATTTTTCTGATTAGTGTACGGATGACTTCATATTTTCAGCTTGTTCTCTTTTGTTGTAAACTTTTCAAGTCCTTTATGTAATTTGATTTCACTTTTCAAGTCCTTTGTGTATTTGATTTCATTCTGTCTTTAAGTAACTTAACTACTTCATACATTTAGACATTGATCCCTTGTCATTTTCATACATTATAATTCTATTCACAATCTGTCATATGTTCATAAAATCTATCACTGTGTCCTTCGGTGAAAAAAATCATTCTTATAATGAAATCCTTCATTTTTATTCCATCAGTTACATGCATAAATAATTATTTATGAGTCCCTTTTGCACATTATGTCACAAAATATTCTCCCTACTCTTGTCTTGATTTTCACATTTAGGATATACCATTAATTCATAATTTCACTTATGTATGTAGCATTCTGAAGAATTTACTTTTTGTTTGTTTGGTTTTCCTCCTTTTTAGCCATTCTTCCTAGCATCATATACTGTCTTTATTTGTTTTTATTAAATGATAGTGCAAATTATACTATGCATTTACTACCCATTTTTTTCTTATTAAGGAATGCCAAGGTTATGTCTATATTACTAATCTTTTCAAAGATACTAAATTTGGTCTTATTATATTTCTTCACTTTTTTCTCTCTGTTTCATTTATTCTTGCTTATTGTTTTGTTTTGTTTTTGTTTTCCTTTTTTAAAAGTTTTTATTCAAATTCCAGTTAGTTAATATACAGTGTAATATTAGTTTCAGGTGTGCAATATGGTGACTCAACACTTGCATACAACACCATGTGCTCATCACAACAAGTGTGCTCCTTAATCCCCAACACCTACTTCAACCATTCCCCGCCCCCCCTCCCCCCCGGTGACCATCAGTTTGTTCTCTATAGTTACGAGTCTGTTTCTTGGTTTGCCTCTCTCTCTTTTTTTTTCTCCCTTTGCTCGTTCATTTTGTTTCTTAAATTCCACATATGAGTGAAATCCTATGGTATTTGTCTTTTTTTCTGACTGACTCACTTCATAATTTTCTCTAGCTCCATCCATGTTATTGTTTTTTTTTTTTAAAGATTTTATTTATTTGACAGAGAGAGACACAGCAAGAGAGGGAACACAAGCAACAAGAGTGGGAGAGGGAGAAGAAGGCTTCCCGCCGAGCAGAGAGCCCGATGTGGGGATCGATCCCAGGACCCTGGAACCTTGACCTGAGCTGAAGGCAAGACGTTCAACGACTGAGCCACCCAGGCACCCCAATCCATGTTATTGTTAATGCCAAGATTTCCTTCTTTCTTTTATGGATGAGTAAGATATCATGAGATATCTATCTATCTATATAAATATATAGATAGATAGATAGATATCTCACGTCTTCATTAGCCATTCTTCAGTTGATGGGCTGTTTCCATTATTTGGTTATTGTAGATAATGCTGCTATAAACACTGGGATGTATATATCCCTTTGAATTAGTATTTTTGTATTTTTTTGGTAAATACCTAGTAGTGCAATTGCTGGATCATAGGGTTAAAGACCTAAATATGAGACCTGAAACCATAAAAATCTTAGTGAAGTACAGAGGTAATAACCTCTTTGACATCATCCATAATAACTTCTTTCTCAATATATCTCCTGAGGCAAGGGAAACAAAAGCAAAAGTAAACTATTGGAACTTCATCAAAAAAAAAAGCTTCTGTGCAGCAAAGGAAACAACCAATGAAAGTAAGAGGTAACCTACAGAATTGGAGAAGATATTTGCAAATGACATAGCAGAAAAAGGGTTAGGATCCAAAATATATAAAGAACTTATAAAACTCAGCACCCAAAAAATGAGTAACCTAATTAAAAATTGAGAAGACATGAATAAACATTTATCCAAAGAAGACATTCAAATAGCCAACAGACACATGAAAAGATCATGCTCAGGGACCATAAGGGAAATACAAATCAAAACTACAGTGGGCTAACCCTTCACACCTGACAAAATGGCTAAAATCTACAAGACAAGAAACACCAGTTGTTGGCACGGATGTGGAGAAAAGTGGAGCTTAAACCACTGATGGGAATGCAAACTGGTACACTCATTGTGGAAAACAGTATGGAGCTTGTCAAAAAGTTAAATATAGAAGTATCCTATTATCCTGTCTTTTTCTTTGATATCACTTTCTCCTTATTTTGGATTTCCTTAGATACTCTTTTTTTAAATTTTTCTTCCAATTTTCTAAGCTGGCTGCTTAACTCATCAATTTATAACCATATTTGATTCATGTTAAATTTATATAAAGTTATTTTAGGGGCGCCTGGGTGGCTCAGTTGTTAAGCGTCTGCCTTCGGCTCGGGTCATGATCCCAGGGTCCTGGGATTGAGCCCCATGTAGGGCCCCTGCTCCACAGGAAGCCTGCTTCTCCCTCTCCCACTCCCCCTGCTTGTGTTCCTTCTCTCGCTATATCTCTCTCTGTCAAATAAATAAATAAAATCTTTTATTATTTTTTAAAGATTTTATTTATTCATTTGCGAGAGAGACAGAGAGAGAACAAGCAGGGGGAGAGGCAGAGGGAGTGGGAGAAGCAGACTCCTTGCTGAGAAAGGAGCCTGATGCAGAACTCGATCCCAGGACCCTGGGATTATGACCTGAGCTGAAGGCAGACGCTTAACCATCTGAGCCACCCAGGCGCCCCATAAATAAAATCTTTTTTAAAAAAGTTATTTTATCTAAATTCTTATTTAGTTTTATCTCATGAATTTATTTTTTAAAGATATTTATTTATTTATTTATTTATTTGAGGAATAAAAGTGAGTGAGAGAGAGAGAGAGCACAAGCGGGAGTAGGAGCAGAGGAAGAAGGAAAAGCAGACTCCTCACTGAAGAGGGAGCCCAATATGGGGTTCAATCCTGGAACTCTGGGATCATGACCTGAGCTGAAGGCAGATGTTTAACCAACTGAACCACCCAGGCGCCCCTCATAAGTTTATTAAGTTAAGTATAAAAGCATAACGTATCTACAGAAAGCTACATGAATCATTAGTATGTATTCAATTGAGGTCCATAGAGTGAAATCCTCTTGTAACCATCCTACAGCTCAAGATATAAAATGTCATTTCCTGCCCCCAAATTGTTCAAGTTTCTGTTCCTATTGATTAGATCTGTCAGTTTTTAACTTTTTATGAAGAACAAATTACACTGAATATGATTTTGTGTCTGACTTCATTTGCTCATTTTTTTGAGAGATATAGATATATTGTTTATTGTTGCAGTAGTTTGGTCACTTTTATTTGCATAATATTCCAGTGTAAAAATGTATAAAATGTATCTATTCTATTGTTAATGGCCATGGGGTATTTCAGTACTGTGGGTCAAAAAATCTGTTCTACTTTCCTAATCAGAGTCAATCATTGTCCAAAGTGATTGTGGCAACTTACACTCCATTTTAGTGTACATAAGCACAATTACTCTGCATCCTTTCTAAATCCAAATTTGCATTTTAATTAAATTTTGTGCCATACCTCATTTAAAGTGTGCATGCCATATTTCATTTAATTTACATTTTTATGACTATGAATTTTGAGTATACATATATATTTATTGGCCATTTATATCTTATTTTGTGAAATGCTTTTAAAATATTCTGTTAATGATGGACTAGAGGTAAGGGCATTTAATTGTATTCTCTTAGATTTGCAGAAGTTCATAAAACACTGGTTTTAATATTTTTGTGACTATATATTCCAAATATAATTTCCCAATCAAATGGCTTTTTCATGTTCCCATGGTATATAGGAGGAACAGAAGTTAAAAATGTTAAGAAGTCAAATTTATCAGTCTTCCATAGTTAGTGCTTTTTATAATAGAAAGCAGATTTCCTCACTCAAGTTAAAATATACTTCTATTTTATCTTATATCTTTCACTACCACATCTGTCTCACTTAAAGCTGTTAGGTTCACCGATTAATTCCATATGGATATTCAATGGACCTGGCAATATTTAATAAAAATCACACTATTTTCTTACTGATATCAAGTGCATACTTTCTGGTAAAGCACATGATCAACCGTGTGTGTGTGTACATGCACACGTGTGTGTATGTCTTTCTGCTTCTTCACTCATTGTTCTGTAACATTGGTCTGTTAATTTGTACTTGTGCCAATATCAGACCATCACTTAAGGATATCATTGGAATAGATGGAAGAAATGGGGCTTAAGAATGTTATAGAAATAATTGATAAGGATTGTCTCTGAGTCTACTCTCTTTGCTTCTTTCTTACTCTTGGAATTTTGTTGATGTTTCCCATCCACAACAACCCTCTCCCCATAAAAACAAAGTCAACTAGGATGGAGACAAAAACCTAGAATGGTATACAATGGAAAGAAATCAACAAAACAGTATTCAAATGAATAGCAAACCTTCTCTAAAGAGGGATAAAAACAACAAAGTTTGAACCATGGTAACTCTTGGAATACAGTATGGACCAATTGGGAAACAATATTCAAAGTACTCTATAATTGAATATGTATGCAGTGGATATAGTGTATAATGGGAGCTAGGTTCTTCACTATCAGAACAGGAAGTTACAGTACATATGCACTGCCATAGACTGAATGTTTGTGTCCTCCCAAAATTCATGTTTTGAAACCTAATCCCCAATGTGATGATGTCTGGAGGTAGGACCTTTGGGAGGTGCCTGGTCATGTGGTGACCAGAACTCACATGAATGGGGTAACTGATCTTATAAAAGACAGCACAGAGAGCTCCCTTGCCCCTTCTGCCATGAGAGAACATAGGAAAAGGACTCTATAAACCAGAAAGAGGGCCCTCACCAGAATTCAACCATTATGAAACCGTGATATTGGACTTCCTAGTCTCTAGATTGTGAGAAATAGATTTCTGTTCTTTATAAGCCATTCAAGCTATGGTATTCTGTTATAGTGGATAAAACAGACTAAGACAGAAATGTATGTCTGACCTCTGTCCACTGAATAGGCCTAGAAGCAATGACATACCAATTACAATAAATTCAACTAGCGTCTATATCTTTGTTTCAAAAAGTAACCAGAGATACTTAGATAAATGGCTTGTGCCAAACCTCAGACTGAGAATGAAAAAGATGAGCCTGAAGCACCTTGTGTTAGAAAGAAAAGAAGTGCCAAAAGAATAATGCAGACATGTCAAAATGACATGATATTTAGCTGGCCAAATCTGGGATAAAGTGAGCATTAACATTAGTAATAATAAATTGTAACCTATCAAATAAATAAGAATCCATTACACCATACTGACAGAAGCAAGGAAGCAAGGAAGGAAGGAAGGATGGACAGAAGCAAGGAAGCAAGGAAGGAAGGAAGGTAGGAAAACTTCCTTCTAGGAAAAAAAAATAATAAGTGTTGAAGAGTAATGGAATAAGACAATCAGCATTTTGGCCATCAACACTGTAATAATTCAGACAAAAATCATTAGTTCCTTGCAATGCATAAGGACTTAACATTTTTCTTTTTTTTTTAAAGATTTTATTTATTTATTTGAGAGAGAGAGAATGAGAGACGGAGAGCATGAGAGGGAAGATGGTCAGAGGGAGAAGCAGACTCCCTGCCGAGCAGGGAGCCAGATGCGGGACTCGATCCTGGGACTCAAGGATCATGACCTGAGCCGAAGGCAGTCGCTGAACCAACTGAGCCACCCAGGCGCCAGGACTTTACATTTTTCTTGAATGACTTTACACATGTGAAAATAATAGTCTTAATTTTAATTTTGACAAGAAAATGTGTTCCTTTTAATAAAAATAAATTTGTTACTGGAATAATATATTTGAGATCAAAATGGCAATCACCCTTTAATTCATAGACTACTGGCATCTAAACTTATACTTTGAGTTTCTTCTTTTTTTTTGGTATCATGATTTTTTTTTAATCATGTTATGTTAATCACCATACATTACATCATTCTTTATAAATGTCTGTTCCTTCTCAAAAAATGCAAATTAGAAAGGAAACGTAGCTAATGTTCTCATGCTAAGAATCCTAGGAACTCATTTATTTTATACTTGGATCAACCTATTGTTTCCAATAATTAGTGTCTCTAACACAAGTTGTTCATACAAATGGTTTTCATCTGACAATAACTGACTAAATCTCCTAAGAACAACAACAAAAACAACAAGTGTGTGTGTGTGTGTGTGTGTGTGTGTGTGTGTGTGTGTGTGTGTGTTTAAAGTTTCTTTGAAAACATTGGAGTATTACCCTAGTAATGAAAAATTACAGGTCCAAGGTAGAGGAAAATAGAAATACCAAGATAGGTGAAACTGGCAAGACACATTTCCTCAGAAATAACCAATATAAAAATATGGCATAAAGGCTGAAAAGCTGACCAGCTTTTGAAAGACACAAGGTTCTAAGGGAATTATAATTCATTAAAGAGGAGTAAGGGTCTTAGTGAAACCCCAGGGTTTAGGTGAGTAGCCTATAAGACATTTCCCTAACAGTAGGGTAAATGGAAATAAACTGAATTCCAATGATGAATAATCTCAACATATGATTTGTTTAAGCTAATCTGGTATCTCTAATATGTTTTGCATAACCACCAGACAGAAGCAAAGATATTGATATTATAAGGGGCATCTGGGTAGCTCCATCAGTTAAGTGTCTGCCTTTGGTTCAGGTCCTGATCCCAGGTCCTGAGATTGAGTGCTGCTTCTTCCTGCTCCCTGCTCGGTGGGGTGTATTCTTCTCCCTCTCCCTCTGCCTGTCCCCTCTATCCGTGCTCTCTCTCTCAAAAAAATAAATAAAATTAAAAAAAAATATTTTGTTTATAAGATACCTATATTCAAAATTCAATCATATCATAGTCAGAAATTTACAATAAATTAACTATGATTCATCTTTATAAAGAAATAAGAAAACTAGATATATATATAAAGTAATAATTATCTTAAATTTTTACAAGAAATTGGATTATAAGAAATAATCCAATCAAGCTAAAAAACAAACAAAGAGAAAGAACTTAGTGGATGGGCTCATAGCAGAAACCAAACAACAACAAAAAACAACAAAGGTTAATATAATCATAGTACCCTCAATAATTAAGCATTAGGTTAAAAATAATATTTTCTTCTCCAGAACAATCTGAAATTATATGAAGAAATAAATAAAATATTTTATATAGTATGATACATACAAGAAAATTCCATTTAGATTATATTTGGTAGAGGTGGATAAACTATATGAAACTATATGCAACTTTGTTCTACTGATCAATATTACAATATAAAAAATTACAATATGAAGGCAAAGTCTTATTTCTCATTGTGAAGTTAACGCAGTTCTATTAATTAAAATTAGTTAAATACTTATTAGGGTTTTTTAATAACCTCAGTGAGCTGACTCTATATTGTGTAGCTTTGGATCCATTAAATTTTTATATTCAGCTTATACCATTGCTTTGTCATACCATTTTAATCACTCTCCCTTTCTATCAATTTAACAAAGCATAGGGTGGGACAAATAAAAAAAGATAGTAAGGTAGTAGCTTTGAACCTAACCGTACCAATGAACACATCACATATAAAAGAAAATCCCAATTAATGTGTACAACTTACCAGATTGGATAAAAAGGAAGACCCAGTATATGACATCTACAAGAGACCCATGATAAATATAAAAGTAGATTAAAGGAGGATTCCAGTTTCCCAGGTAAGGAACTTAGAAGCTGATACTCTGCCCTAATGAGTAAAAAGCCTAACAATGAAAAATTAACAACTCTCTTGGATCTATAAAAGAAGTGAGGGCATAGGGAAAACTATTGCCCCCAAGACTGGGCACACAGGTGAATAAAGGGAGTCATGATTTACTGGAGCAGAGACTCACAAGTAGAAACCACCACAGGAACTAGTGTAAAGGTAGGAAAACCTGAAATATAACTGACAAACTGTTGGAAGTTCATAGTGGATAAGTCTGAGAGTTAAATACTTCAAGGGTACCCAGTCATGGGGAACCCCCATAATATTGAGAGATTTACCTCCATGAGCTTTACAAGGATCCGAAATTATGTATTTGAGAAAATTTCCTCTTGCTTCCTACAGGAAGATGGGAAAAGGAATGTTAGAAAATACGCCAGACCACATTTTTTTTTAAACAAGGCCTGAGTTCAAGAGAAACTCTTTTTTTTATGTTATGTTAATCACCATACACTACATCATTAGTTTTTGATGTAGTGTTCCATGATTCATTGTTTGCATATATCACCTGGTGCTCCATGCAAAACGTGACCTCTTTAATACCCAAGCTAATGTCACCAAGCTAACCCATCCTCCCACCCACCTCCCCTCCAGAACCCTCAGTTTGTTTTCAGAGTCCCTCGTCTCTCATTGTTCATCTACACCTCTGATTTCCCCTCTTCATTCTTCCCCTCCTGCTATCTTCTTCTTCTTCTTCTTCTTCTTCTTCTTCTTCTTCTTCTTCTTCTTCTTCTTCTTCTTCTTCTTCTTCTTCTCCTTCTTCTTCTTCTTCTTCTTCTTCTTCTTCTTCTTCTTCTTCTTCTTCTTCTTCTTCTTCTTCTTCTTCTTCTTCTTCTTCTTCTTCTTCTTTCTTCTTCTTCTTCTTCTTAACATATAATGTATTATTTCTTTCAGAGGTACAGATCTGTGATTCCAGTCTTGCACATTTCACAGCGCTCACCATAGCACATACCCTCCCCAATGTCTATCTCCCAGCCACCCCATCCCTCCCACCCCCCACCACTCCAGGAACCCTCAGTTTGTTTCCTGAGATTAAGAATTCCTTATATCAGTGAGCTCATATGATACATGTCTTTCTCTGGTTGACATATTTCGCTCAGCATAACACTCACCAGTTCCATCCATGTTGTTGCAAATGGCAAGATTTCATTCCTTTGGATGGCTGCATAATATTCCACTGTATATATATACCACATCTTCTTTATCCATTCATCTGTCAATGGACAACTTGGCAACTTCCAGTTTGGCTATTGTGGACATTAGTGCTATAAACATTGGGGTATAGGTACCCCTTTGAATCCCTACATTTGTATCTTTGGGGCAAATACCCAGTAGTGCAATTGCTGGATCACATGGGAGCTCTATTTTCAACTTTTTGAAGAAGCTCCATACTGTTTTCCAGAGTGGCTGCATCCGCTTGCATTCCCACCAACAGTGTAGGAGGGTTCCTCTTACCCCGCATTCCACCAACACTTGTCTAGCCTGACTTGTTAATTTTAGCCATTCTGACTGGTGTGAGGTGGTATCTCATTGAGGTTCTGATTTGGATTTCCCTGATGCCGAGCGATGTTGAGCACTTTTTCATGTGTCTGTTGGCCATTTGGATGTGTTCTTTGGAAAAATGTCTGTTCATGTCTTCTGCCCATTTCTTGATTGGATCATTTGTTCTTTGGGTGTTGAGTTTAAGAAGTTCTTTATAGATTTTGGACACTAGCCCTTTGTCTGATATGTCACTTGCAAATATCTTCTCCCATTCTGTTGGTTGTCTTTTGGTTTTGTTGACTGTTTCTTTTGCTGTGCAAAAGCTTTTTATCTTGATGAGGTCAAGGAAAATGGGAAAAGGAATGTTAGAAAATATGCCAGACCACATTTTTTAAAAACAAGGCCTGAGTTCAAGAGAAACTTTTTTTTTTATGTTATGTTAATCACCATACACTACATCATTAGTTTTTGATGTAGTGTTCCATGATTCATTGTTTGCATATATCACCTGGTGCTCCAAGCTTCAATTTCCTTAGTGGTTATAGGTCTGTTCAGGTTTTCTATTTCTTCCTGGTTCAGTTTTGGTAGTTGATACGTCTCTAGGAATGCATCCATTTCTTCCAGATTATCTAATTTGCTGGCATATAGTTGCTCATAATATGTTCTTATAATTGTTTGTATTTCTTTGGTGTTGGTTGTGATCTCTCCTCTTTCATTCATGATTTTGTTGATTTGAGTCATTTCTGTTTTCTTCTTGATAAGTCTGGCCAGGGGATTATCAATCTTGTTAATTCAAAGAACCAACTCCTAGTTTCATTGATCTGTTCTACTGTTCTTTTGGTTTCTATTTCATTGATTTCTACTCTGATCTTTATTATTTTTCTTCTCCTGCTGGGTTTAGGCTTTATTTGCTGTTCTTTCTCCAGCTCCTTTAGGTGTAGGGTGAGGTTGTATATGTGAAAGCTTTCTTGTTTCTTGAGAAAGGCTTGTATTGCTATATTCTTTCTCTCAGGACTGCCTTTGCTGTATCCCAAAGATTTTGAACAGTTTTGTTTTCATTTTCATTTGTTTCCATGAATTTTTAAAATTCTTCTTTAATTAATTTCTTGGTTGACCCATTCATTTTTTGTAGGATGCTCTTTAACCTACATGTCTTTCAGGTCTTTCTGACTTTCCTCTGTGATTGAGTTCTAGTTTCAAAGCATTGCGGTCTGAAAATATGCAGGGAATGATCCCAAAATTTGGTACCAGTTGAGACCTGATTTGTGACCTAGGATGTGATCTATTCTGGAGAATGTTTCATGGGCACTAGAGAAGAATGTGTATTCTGTTATTTTGGCATGGAATGTTCTGAATATATCTGTGAAGTCCAGTTGGTCCAGTGTGTCATTTAAGGTCTTTATTTTCTGTTGATCTTTTGCTTAGATGATCTGTCCGTTTCAGTGAGGGGGGTTTTAAAGTCTCCCACCATAATTGTATTGTTGTTGATGTGTTTCTTTGCTTTTGTTATTAATGGGCTTATATAATTGGCTGCTCCTGTGTTGGGGGCATAGATATTTACAATTGTTAGATCTTCTTGTTGGATAGACGCTTTAAGTAGGATATAGTGTCCTTCCTCATCTCTTATTAAAGTCTTTGGTTTAAAATCTAATTTGTCTGATATAAGGATTGCCACCCCAGCTTTCTTCTGGTGTCCATTAGCATGGTAAATTGTTTTCCACCCCTTCACTTTCAATCCGGGGTTGTCTTTGGGTCTAAAATGCGTCTCTTGCAGACAGCATGTCGATGGGTCTTGTTTTTTTATCCAATCTGATACCTGTGTCTTTTGATTGGGGCATTTGCCCATTTACATTCAGGGCAACAATTGAAAGATATGAATTTAGTGCCATTGTATTGCCTGTAAGGTGACTGTTACTGTGTACTGTCTGTGTTCCTTTCTGGTCTATGTTGCTTTTAGGCTCTCTCTTTGCTTAGAGGACCCCTTTCAATATTTCTTGTAAGGCTGGTTTTGTGTTGGCAAATTCCTTTAGTTTTTGTTTGTCCTGGAAGCTTTTAATATTTCCTTCTGTTTTCAATGACAGCCTAGTTGGATATAGTATTCTTGGCTGCATATTTTTCTCATTTAGTGCTCTGAATATATCATGCCTGTCCTTTCTGGCCTGCCAGGTCTCTGTGGATAGCTACCCCTGGTCTTTCTGTGACCCCAAAGGCCCTAAGACCACACTGTCCCAGTGAGGGTTCCACCCCCTGCTTAGCCACTGGAGCAACGTCCCTCAGTGGAGCCAACTTCTAAAAGTTCCAATTTTGTGCTCCACTGCTCTATCACTTGCCAGACGTGGCCGAAGGATGCCCCCTCCCCCGCCATCTATCCTCCTGAATATCGTCTCAGATTCATTTCTCCACACGTCCTACCTTCCAGAAAGTGGTCGCTTTTGTGTTTAGAGAGTTGTTGCTATTCTTTTCTTCGATCTCCTGTTGAGTTTGTACATGTTCAGAATGGTTTGATCCTTATTCAGCTGAATTCCTGGGACCAGACGAAATCCAGGTCTCCTACACCTCCACCATCTTGCTCTGCCCCCTCCAGGAGAAACTTTTCAAACAGACTCTAACCAGCCAGCATATTATCAGAGGCAAACTGATCTGGGGAAGTGAAATACCCAACTCAAGTCATCTCTAGTTTCTCTTGGGACAATGAAAATAACCAATTCCAGCCTACTCTAGACATCTAGGGGAGGGAAAAAAAAAAAGACTGAGTAATACTTATGAAGTTCATAGTCTAGAGGAATATTCAGTAAAAGACCAAGACCTAGGCATAGTACTATAGAATGTATTCTCTAACCCCCACACCTTACCACACATTACTAAAGTCCCACTTACAGCAATTCCTTTTACTTGTTGTATCATGTTTGCCTATCAGAAAAAAATCCCATTCATAATAAAAAGCAAAAAACACACTTTGAATACAGAGAGGACATCAGAACAAATATGAGAGGAATATTGGAATTATCAAACTGAGAATTTAAAACAACTATAATTAATATGCCAAGGGTCTAATGGATAGACAACATGCAAAAACATATGGACAGTTTAAACAGGGTGGTGGAAATCATAAGAAAAATTTTAAAAAAATTAATGCTACAAAGATCACTATAACAAAAATGAAGAATGCTTTTGACACGCTTATGAGTTGACTGGATACACCTGAGAATGTCTGAGATTGAAGACATCTCAATAGAAACCTCCAAAACTACAAAAACGAAGAACAAAGATTGAAAATGTAGAACATAATTGTAAGGACTGTGGGACAACTATAAAAGGTGTAACATACATATAATGGGAATAACAGAGGGAGAAGAGTGAGAGGAATTGAAGAAATATTTAAATGCTAATGACTGAGACTTTCCCCCAACTTAATGTCAGACACCGCACCATATATTCAGGAAACTCAGAGAACACTAAGCAAAATAGGCATATTATTTTCAAAGTATGGAAGTTAAATAAAGAATATTCCTGAAAAGGCAATAGGATGGGAAACAGCTTACCTATAGAGGAACATAAGGTAAGAATCACATCCAGTTGCAAATCAAAAACCATACAAACAAATACCGAATGGAGTGAGATATTTAAATCCTTGAGACAAAATATTAGCAACGTTTTTGTAGATCTGACTCCAAAGGCAAGGGAAACAAAAGCAAAAATAAACAAATGTGATTACATCAAACTAAAAAACTTCTGCACAAAAACTTGTTGGTTTGCAATCCTTTCTCGAGCTTTAAAGGAGTAATCTGAAATGGTCCCCCATATGAGGAAGGAAAGGAGAGATTTAAGGAAGGGTCAAGCCACTCCAGATTGGTAGTTGGCAGTTTTAATAAGCAAAGGTAACTAACATATGAGGTTTGTCTTGAGCAGCAGCAAGAGGAATGGATCCCCCTACATGCCTGCCAAATCTTAAAAGTTTATATAGAGGATTTAACTGGTTCCATGTGTTATAACATGCAACACCTATGTCATTGGAGCAGACTCTGAGAGCAAGAAAGGCAAGCAGAACACACATTCCAAGGACAAGGAAGGTGATGAGGAGCCTCCATCACCCAGGAGCAGTCATGTTGTTTCAGTTATCTCCCCCAACAGAAAGAAACCATCATCAAAATGAAAAGACAATCGACTGAATGGGAGAAGACATTACTAATCATATATCTGACAAAGCATTAATATTCAAAATATATAAACACTCATACAACTCAATGGAAAATAAACAATCCAATTAAAAAATTGGGCAGAGGATCTGAATAGACATTTTCCCAAAGAAGACATAATAAATGGCCAACAAGCACATTGAAACAATGCTCAACATCACTCATCATCAGGGAAAAGCAAATCAAAACTACAATGAGATATTACTTACATCTGTCAGAATGGTTATTACCAAAAAGACAATACATATCAATTAAACTTCATCCAAACTAAAACCTTATCCATGTGAGTAATTTTTATAAGAATTAATGACTTAAAAAAAGGAATTAGTAAATTTATTCTTTTCTTTTTCTTTCTTTCTTTCTTTCTTTCTTTTTCTTTCTTTCTTTCTTTCTTTCTTTCTTTCTTTCTTTCTTTCTTTCTTTCTTTCTTTCTTTCTTTCTTTCTTTCTTCTTTCTTTCTCTCTCTCTCTCTCTTTCTTTCTTTCTTTCTTTCTTTCTTTCTTTCTTTCTTTCTTTCTTTCTTCCTTTCTTCCTTTCTTCCTTTCTTCCTTTCTTCTTTCTTTCGTTCTTTCCTTAAGAAAAACACACACTTTAAAAGCAAAATGTAGATGGGAATGTTAATGAGAATGTCCTCATTTTTGTATTGTAAGCCAGAAAAAAAAAGAAACCTACATTTTATTTTTAGAGCTAGAAGCATACTGATAGCTTTAAGTCTGTTAGAGGAGGAGTGTAGTAAGAGGAAAGAAGGAAGGTCAGGATGAACAGCAAATGAGGCTGTCATTGCTAAGTTGCATCGATGGAGAATATGCCACGGGACATTATTCAACTAATCAGGGATAACATGAATGTCCTCATTCTGTCAGAAAATATGTACACAAATGGCCTCTTCTTTTATCAGGAACAGTAGGATACAACAGCTTGGCCATTATTTATGTATAGATAAGTAGGATTTTTGTTGTTCTCCTTCTGTCTTTCTTTCTCAGTGATGCAGCCTTACAGCTTTTTCTTATCATCTAGTATTCTTCACGCGTGAAACATTTTGTATAAAATAATATATAAAAATAAAAGCATCCTTCTTATTGTATAGCCTTTTTTCACTAATAGGTTTTGATATTACCTACCAAATTATGAAATACAATTTTCTTTAGAATAGGCTTAAAAAGTTTTCCCTATTGTTAAATAAGATTTTTTAAACTTAAAAACAAAGTATGTAGTTTTTGAAGAGATTTCTTTTAATTCAGATAGCCAACATATAATATATCATTAGTTCCAGATGTAGTGTTCAATAATCATCAGTTGCATATAACACCCAGTGCTCAACACATCACATGCCCTCTTTAATGCCCATCACCCAGTTACCCCATCCCCCACCCACTTCCCCTCCAGCAACCCTCAGTTTGTTTCCTATAGTTAAGAGTCTCTCATGGTTTTTCTTCCTCTCTGATGACTATCCATTCAGTTTTCCCTCCCTTCCCCTATGATCCTCTGTGCTATTTCTTATATTCCAGATATGAGTGAAACCACATGATAATTGTCTCTCTCTGATTGACTTTTTTCACTTAGCATAATACCCTCCAGTTACATCCACGTCAATGTAAATAGTAAGATTTCATCCTTTCTGATGGCTGAGTAATATTCGATTACACACCCACACCCACACCCACACCCACACACACACACACACACACACACATTTATATATAATCACATCTTCTTCATCCATTCCTCTGTCAATGGACAAATGGACATCTGGGCTCTTGCCACAGTTTGGCTATTGTGGACATTGCTGCTATAAAGATTGGGGTGCAGGTGCCCCTTAGGATCACTACATTTGTATCTTTGAGGTAAACACCTAAGAGTGTAATTGCTGGGTCATAGGGGAGTTCTATTTTTAACTTCTTGAGGAACTTCCATACCCTTTTCCAAAGTGGCTATACCAGCTTGCAATCCCACCAAAAATGTAAAAAGGCTTCTCTTTCTCCACATTCTCGCCAACATTTATTGTTTCCTGACATGTTAATTTTAGCCATTCTGACTGGTGTGAGGTGGTATCTCATTATGGTTTTGATTTGTATTTTGGGGAATGCCTAGTGATATGGAGCACTTTTCATGACTCTGTTGGCTATTTGTATGTCTTCTTTGGAGAAATGTCTGTTCATGACTTCTGCCCATTTCTTGATTGGATTTTTTTTTGGGGGGGAGGTGTTGAATTTGATAAGTTCTTTATAGATCTTGGATACTAGCCCTTGATCTGATAAAACGTTTGCAAATATCTTCTCCAATTCTGTAGGTTGCCTTTTAGTTTGGTTGACTATTGCCTTTTCTGTGCAAATAATAAAAGCTTTTTATCTTGATAAAGTCTCAATAGTTTATTTTTGCTTTTGTTTCCCTTACCTTTGGAGACGTGCCTAGCAAGAAGTTGCTGTGGCTGAGGTTGAAGAAGTTACTGCCTGTGTTCTCCTCTAGGATTTTGATGGATTCCTGTCTCACATTTAGGTCTCTCATCCATTTTGAGTTTATCTTTGTGTATGGTGTACAAAATTGGTCCAGTCTCATTCTTCTACATATGGCTGTTTGAAAGGATTTCTTAGAATATTTTATTACTCTTTAACTATGAAGGATAAGAAAAATGTGAAGTAGGTGTCATCCGTTGAATGAAAATTTCCATACAGAATATTGTTATGATATTTTTCTTTGCAAATATTAACTATGTTTCATTTCATTAAAATGCATGGTTAGATATTAAGTGCTCATCACGATCTGGTATAGAAATATTTTATTTTTGTTCATTTATACTAAATTATCTTTCAAGTAGTAAACAATAATAAACATTTCCCTATTTTCCTCTGGGTCTTAGGAAGGAAAAAGGTGCATGAGAGATAAATTATTATTTCAATTGTAACATCCTTGGCCTAAAGCCTTTAGAGAAAATTAATATTTAAAGTAGGATTCCTTCTTCCAGAAAAACAAAAAGAAGAATCTCAGGCCAGGTTGGGGCTGCTATATTGCAAACTTCGTATTTAAATATTTTGTGACTAAGTCTTACATCACTATGTAACAGGAGAAGAAGTCAAAAGAAAGAGAGACCTATCACTGTTAAGTGCCATTTTAAGAGAAGACGTTAAGTTTCTATTATATTTATTTTTATACATAATCTTCTTGAAAAAGATTGCAAAGATCATAGCAATAATTTATATTAATGCCTTGAAAGGAAGAGACATTGGAGACTGGTACCACTGCCATCCTTCTTTGTTCCCACTTAGCTATCAGTGGTCTAAATCTTACCGACTCTTTTTGTAACTGGATGAAGGAAACAGACGCCACTTAACATATATGCAGCATTATAGTTAATGCGATATATGATCTTCCTCAGTGTTCAGAGGATGTTTGCTAAAATATAGAAAGAATTTGTTTTTAGTTATTTCCCATTTAGTGTCAAAAATTAGTAATTACAAAGTGAAATCATACCAAAGTGGAAAGAATTATTATTTACTTAGTGAAGAATGAGGATAAAATTTTATTTGTGTAATATAAATAAGTGCATGAGGGTCCTAATGATAGTATTAGAATGGAAGATCTCTATAAACAGGTATCATTTTTCTATTTTGTTAACTATTATATCTTCAGTATCTACATATAGAATAACATCTACAAAGATAATATCAATAAAATGATTTTCAATGGAAATTGTTGCTGAATAAAAGAATTGTCACATGAAACACAAGTAATGAACATAAAACTTGGTTAGGTAAAATGTAAATAAGAAAATAAAAATCATGTGTGTGCACAATCTGGCCATCAGTTTTTTGATGAGCAGGGAGCCTGATGTGGGGCTTGATCCCAGGACCCTGGGATCACAACCTGAGCCAAAGGCAGATACTTAACGACTATGCCACCTTGTGTAACTTTTTAATTTTCTAACTTTATAATATAATTTTGCTTGTTTATCTTCTGTTTGGCATCTGTTTGCAACAGTAGTACTAAAAATACAATGTATCTGATATTGTTTGTCACACAGAAATTCACTTGTTTTTAAGGTTTTAACCAATATATCACTGAAAATTTCTAATTCAATTTATTATCAGATGCTCCCTTAAATATTTCATCTCTTCCTAGCCAGTTTCCAGACTTCCAGTTTCTTCATCTTCCAAACTATCAAACACATAACATACACATAAAATATGTTTTTCCTGAACCATGGGATAGTATTTAGTGTTCCTCCTTTGGATAAAATAGAGTTAAAGTCCTGGCTTCTAGCTTATTGATGTTTCATCAACTACATAAACTCTCTAAACATCAGATTTCTGGTCTACAACATAAACTAATTATCCCTGCTTCATAAGAGCTTATTAAATATTAAATGATATGATACATAAGGTAGTTGATAAAATATTTGACACAATAACTAATTTCATAGTAGTTATTATAGTCAGAATAGTTTTTAAAGATTTTATTTATTTGAGAGAGCAAGACAGAAAGAACACAAGCAGGGGGAGGGGTAGAGGTAGAGGGAGAGGCAGACTCCGCACTGAGCAGGGAGCCTGACATGGGGCTGGAGCCTGACATGGGGCTGGATCCCAGGATCCTAGGATCATGACCTGAGCAGAAGGTTGACACAACTGACTGAGGCATCCAGACGCCCCTGTTATCAGAATATTTCTATGGGACTGCAGTTTCTTTGGCTCTCAAGTATAAAACTAAAATCAAATTCTAAGGGCTTCCATCATTTTAATCAAAGCTATATGTTTGCATTTTAAATAATAATTATTTTTTCAAGCACTTATACTCTAAAAAAATTAAACAGTGTGTCATTTTTGGAATAGAACTCAGTCACTGGTGCTTTGGTTCATCCATCATGTAAAATGATTAAAATCTTACCTTATTTTCAGAAAATTGAAAATAAAACATTTTGCTTTAAGCTTCAGTGACTATTCCAATCAAATCAATCACTTCATCTGCATTCTAAAATTTTTTGTCTATATCTCTTATATTTGGAAAACCTATATTATGTAACATGTCTTTGGACAGAGATTTTTCTTTCACATGCATGTTTGTGTTTTTGCATAAGATTTTCTGGTTCGGGAGAGATGTTTACAGAGTAAGGAGCCACATAATGTCAACCCACTGAGCTGAATTGAATTAATTGTTCAATGTGGCAAAGTAGACCTAAATCCATCATATCTGAAGTTAAACCATTTATATATTTGTCACCTACTATATTAAATTACATTAGAAATGCCACTACTTGAATGTCTTATCTCTGATAAGCTGTTTAATAAAAGAAACACTTTCTTATTTTATACATTTTATATTGTCTCCCAGACAGGAGTCTTTAAAAATATTTGTTCAGATTTTTTCTTCCTTCCTTTCTTTTTCTCTCTTTCTTTCTCCCTCTTCCTTCTTTCCTTTCTTTTCCTTCCTTCCTTCCTTTTCCTTCCTTCCTTCCTTCCTTCCTTTCTCTCTTCCCTTCCCTCCCTCCCTCTCTCTCTTCTTCCAGTGAGCACAAACTGAGGAAAGGCCATGTGAGCACACAGCAAGAAAGCGGCCATCTGCAACCTAAGCAGAAGCCTACATCAGAAGCCAACCATGCAAGCACCCTGATCTTGGATTTTCCAGCCTCCAGAATGGTACTGCTACTTCCAGAATAACATCCGTTGTTCTGTCTGCCATTGTTCCTAAAGTACTAATGGAATGAAATGACAGCCAGAAAAGAGGACATAAAATGGTTTGGTCAGAAAAGAATGCCCTGTGTGACAAATTGAAATGTTGAAAGAAAATGACCCCAGCTGGCAATTCAAATGGAAAAACAAAAAGCACCAATAAAGGAGGCCATTTCATGGGTAACCACTACTTCTTGGTCTGAGTGCCAGGATCACACATGGAGCAGACACAAACCTAACCCACAGGCTTAAACTAAGCCTGGCTGACCTGCAGCTTGAATCAGAGCCATCCAGCAGAGTTAAACCTAAATCAAATGAACTGCAGTGGACCTGCAGACTCAGAAACATAAGAATAAATGAATATTACAAGCTCAGAAAGAGAAGTAAAAATTAAGTGAGAAGGAGAAGAGCAAAGAAAGAGCACAGATTAAAGACCAGAGGAAGCATAATACTTTGAAAGAATTGAAGGAAGCGTAGTATTACTAGATTGTGGAGCTCAGAGGAAAGTGCTAAGAATGTGACTAAACAAATCTAGGTGACTACTAGATTTTGTAGCACCATATAAGCCATTTTTAAGGAGGGTTATGAAATGCCTCTGAAGGTTTTAAGAAGTAGGTGTAAACTAATTCAATTTGTATATTAGAAACATAATACTGTTTACAGTATGAAGAAATGATTGAAGAAAAGCAATACTTAGAACAAGAGAAATAGGTGCTGCTGCAGGAGCCTATGAAAGATATGAGAGTGATCTAAACTAGCTTGGCAATAAGTGCTTGAAAAAAAATGGATTAACGAGACATTTAAAAGAAAAAAATGGAATACTGTCGGTGCAATTAGTTGAATGTGTGGTACATGCCTATCTACTAAAGAATAGATTGAGGCCAACAGTTAAAACCCATCTGTGGTTCAAGCAAAAAGGTGTGGGTGTCTGAGACAAGCAGCAATGGATAAGAAGATGTATGAGATATACTGGAACATATAAGCAATGCCTGAACTAGTAATACTGATTTATAAATAATCTGCACATAAGTGACCATTGAAGCCATATAGTAAATGAAACCAAAACAGAAAGTTTTCTGTGTAAGGGCAGAATATCTAAAATATAGACTCAAGGAACCCAGGAATCTAAATGATGATAGAAGAAAATAATTTAAAAGTAAATAAAACTTAGTTTAGAAAGGAGGAAAGAAAAGTAGGAGAATGTGGTAGCATGGAAACCAAGAGGAAGGAATGTTTAAAAACAGGCTCTAAAAAATAAAAATAAAAAAATAAAAATATTTGTTCATTAAAGAGTAAATAAGGAAAAATCAATTCAAATGGTTCAAATTAGGGGCGTCTGGGTGGCTGTCAGTTGAGCAACTGCCTTCTGCTCAGGTCATGATCTCCAGGGGGGTTGGGGTTCTAGGATGGAGCCACCAATTAGGCTTCCTGCTTAGCACAGAGTCTGCTTCTCCTTCTCCCTCTCCCAATGACCCTTCCCCCAACTTGGGCACTCTCAAATAAATAAATAATTTTTTTAAAGTGGTTCAAATTAAGAATACAATATGAGAAAAGTCTTATTTAACATAAAAATAAAAATGATAAACTATCTGGACATTAAATGTAACATCTTTTTTTACAACATACATAAGGAAGCCTCCAAAGATATACAAAATAGACTTCAATCAAGTTTAAAAAGTACCAACCTTTGGGGGTGCCTGGGTGGCTCAGTCGTTAAGCCTCTGCCTTCAGCTCAGGTCATGATCCCTTGGTCCTAGGATCGAGCCTCATATTGGGCTCCCTGCTCGGCCAGGAGCCTGCTTCTCCCTCTCTCGCTCCCCCTGCTTATGTTCCCTCTCTAGCTCTCTCTCTCTCTCTATCTGTCAAATAAATAAATAAAATCTTTAAAAAAAAAAGGTACCATACCTTTGGATAGAAAGACCCAGTTATCAGAAAAATGTCAATTCTCCCCAAAATCAATATATATACTTACAACCTATTTTCTATTCCCTCTGGAGAAAGATTACCATACCCCACCCATTGCCAGGTGACTTGCAATGCCACACTGAGGAAGGGGTTTACTTCCACACCAAAATGAAAGAAACAGGACCATTTTAGTCACTTGCTTTAGCCAAAAAGAGTAAGGAAATTGAGCTGTGCTATATTGTAGCAGAAACTTTAAAAGCCTTCCCTTGGTTTCACCATATACTTTTTCTCTGTTTCACAAATGAAATAGGAATTCTATTCCTTTAAAATGGTTTCAGAATAAGTAACACATGGAACATACCCAATGCATATATTGATGTGTGGGTGACATTTGGGGATTGTTATGGACTTTATGTTTGTGGTCTGCAAGATTCATATGTCAAAATCTAATCCCCAATATGATAGTATTTGAGGGGGACATTTGGGAGATAATTATGATGTGATAGTAGAGCCCTCATAAGTGAAATTAATGCCCATATAAGAAGAGATGAGAGGGACGCCTGGGTGGCTCAGTTGGTTAAGTGACTGCCTTCAGCTCAGGTCATGATCCTGGAGTCCCAGGATCGAGTCCTGCATCAGGCTCCCTGCTCAGCAGGGAGTCTGCTTCTCCCTCTGACTCTCCCGCCTCCCATGTGCTCTCTCTCTCTCTCATTCTCTCTCTCAAAATAAATAAATAAAATCTTAAAAAAAAAATGAAGAGGTGAGAGAGCTAGCCTCTCCGTTAGTCTAGAAAGAGAATTCTTAATCTGCAAGCATGAAGTAGCTTCTCACCAGACACCAAATCTGCTAGCACTTTGAACTTGGACTTCCCAGCCTCCAGAATTATGAGAAATAAATGTTTGTTGTTTAAGCCAGTTTATGGCAATTTTTATAGCAGCCTAAATTAAGGCAGAAATTAGTACTGAGAAGTGGGGTGCTGCTGTAACAAATACCCCCAAATCTTCAAACTGGATATGGGTACAGGCTAGGAGTGTTGAACTGTATGCCAGAAAAAGCCAGTATTGCTGTGAAGGGAATGTGAAAGGTAAGTTTGGCTAAGACAGAGAGAAATAAGCAGAGAGTTGTAGAGAACTCTTTCTTCTTCCTAGAAAGTACATAATAATGAACAGAATGTTGATAGACATATGTATGTTAAGGGAGATTCTATTAAGGAAATGAGGAACGTGCTATTAAAAACTAGAAGATGGGGCACCTGAATGGCTCAGTCAGTTAAGCTTCTGACTCATGATATCAGCTCAGGTCATGATCTCATGGGTCATGAGATAGAGCCCCAAGAGGGCTCTCCACTCAGCAGGGAGTCTGCTTGAGATTCTCTCTCTCTCTGCCCCTCCCCCACCAAACACACATGTGGATGCTCTCTCTCTCTTTTTTCAAATAAATCTTTTTAAAAAATCTAGAAGGAAGGCAATGCTTGTTATAAAGTGGCAAAGAACTTGGATGAGTTGTGTCCATGATCTGGTGTTTTGTAAAAGGTAGAACTTATGAGCAGTGAAATTAGATATTCAGCTGAAAAAATTTTCTAAGAGAAGTAGCGATGGAGCATCTTGGTTCTTCCTGTCTGCTTACAGTAAAATGTGAGAAAAAGTACACTGAAGACTTTTTAAGCAAAAAGGATAACACTTAAATTTGGAAATTCTCAGGCTAGCCGTATTGCAAAAAAATGAGAAAGCATGTTCAGAAGAAAACATGAGGAGTATGGCCAAACAACCATTTGATAAGGAGGTTAGTGTGGGTGTGAACCAGGAACTTAATAGGCACCGCAGCAAGAAAACTGCCAGTTTGAACTGAACAGAAAAGAGATCAGAAGGAATGAAGGAAGGTTGTCAGACCATTTGTGTTTTACAGGACAGGACAATAATACTGTTCAACTATACCTGTGCTATATTTTTCTAGAAAAGAGAGGAATAAAATCAGTGTCTGAATTAATTCTCCTGAAAGGTAATTCAGACATCATCAAGGATGCCTGCTTGGTTTCAAAAGAAGGAGCCACTGCCTTGCTTTCAGTAAGACAGATATCCTATGGCCTAAGTCACTTGGACCTGTACCTCTCTTCTGCAGCAGCCTGGTCAGCGGGGTTGGGGTGGGGCTGGAGGTAGGACGCCAAAGAGGATTTTTACGTAGTAAATATGTTCCAAGCCTCACAAATAAGATCTCATTTAATTCTTAAAATTCTGTCCGTTATATATAATTTTCTCTATTTTCTAAGGACTCAGATTCCTATACAGAGTGGGCTATGTTTAAAAACAGTAATCCTTTTCCATTTTTATGTGGATAAAAATGAATACTATTATTCAGGAACTATCCTGAAATGCAAATTGCTTTATTGATTTTTTTCCCTCCCTTTTTAAAGTAGTGTACATTCCTGTCAGTCCTCATCAAAATAAATCACCTTATTTTATTTTTAAAAATGTTTCAAATAAAAATGGGAATAGATAATAACTGTAAAATTTTCTTTTTAAATCATCATGAAATATCTCTTTTGATATGCATTGTACCAAGAACATATTTGTTTCAAAATGAAAAACGAAGATTTACAGAGACAACTATACCTCACAGTCAACATTTTCCATAATTGGTTTTCATGTATATTTCATAAAAATGTATGTTACTAGATTAGTTGCTCAATAGATTAAATTTACTCTCTTGCAACTAGAACTGAAAAAAAAAAAGCAGGTGTTGCTGCTTAATGGAACTGTGAGCTTATTTCTGTAATGAGCTTCACAGATAACAAATCTTACATGATTTTTCAATTAATATTTTGCATTTTATCAAAATTGCGTGCTACTAAAACCTTCAAGAGAACTACAAATTTTAAATTGGTTCTTAATTTGAGGATATTTTAAAAAATCAGTTTTAAATTCTATGGCATTTTTGTTGAAGCATCAGGGTCATTTAAATATTTTTATTACCAATAGAAAAAAAAGTTACTCTATTCCATACTGATTATTTTTAATAACGATTCTTGAAGACATTGAAGGATCCAAATAAAGTGCATGAAAATTTCTCATTCAGCAGACTTTGTGGACAGACATAGACACTGCAAAGAATTTCCATAGTCAAGGGTGCCTGGGTGGCTCAGTTGGTTAAGTGACTGCCTTCGGCTCAGGTCATGATCCTGGAGTCCCGGGATCGAGTCCCACATTGGGCTCCCGGCTCAGCGGGGAGTCTGCTTCCCCCTCTGACCCTCTCCCCTCTCATGCTCTCTCTCTATCTCATTTCTCTCTCAAATAAATAAATAAAATCTTTAAAAAAAAAGAATTTCCATAGTCTTAAAACTCTGTTTATTTTTATGTTTAAATTTATCTTTAAGGCTCCTTTCTAAGGACAAATTAGTGTTTGATAATATTTGAATTATTCCACCACTAGTTTTATACAATATTTACAGACACACAATTATTAATTTCTGCATTATGCTAACATCCTAAATCTAGAAAACCATAACCTTAGTTATCTTTTTACCTCAGATAAATGTTGTGAAAACAATGAGCAGGAAAGAGGGCCCATATTCAACCTCTAGGGTAAGTAGTTAGGGGAAAATTGCCAACAATTTGGTAGTGCCAAAGGGGAAGCAGTATCCTCATCATAGAAGCAAAGGGAAAAAAGGTAATAGGAAAATGTAGAGAAGTTTAGGGTATGAGGAAATGCTTGGATAAGTTTGAGTGACAAAGTACTCATGTACTTTAGCAGGGATAAGGGTTGGTCTGGAATGTTTGCAAGAAGGAGTTGGGTGAGGACACTGGAAGAAATTCTGGGGCCTCATAATCCCATATTTTGTAGGACAACTTTATGGATTACCGATGGAAGTGCCACTTACCTGAGAAATGTGAGTAATATTAGACATCTCAGAATTGGGTGGGCCTCCCTTCAAACCTAAGGAAAATTATCTAATTTATAAAATTCAGTGTTTCAATTCTGAAATTGGTTTCCTTAATAAGAGTGTTTATATATGCTTTTGTCTTACTTATGTATACACTACTCCATAGCCTTCAGTAGTCTGCTTTTTCATGGCAGAATGAATTATAGAGGACTAAGGACTATATTGTAGCATTATGATACATAGAGTGTTGGTTAAATGTAATATCAGTCAAAACAGTGAAGGTTAAAAAAAAACTGGTGTATATTGCACATACATAGAGCAAGCATCATAAACTATGCTGGGTGATCGATGAGTAGGGATGTCTATTAAGTCTCCCTGCAGTGTGAATTTTACAATATATAAAACAAGGCAGGAATTTTCAAAGAAATGGGCATACAGGTATAAGATATGAGACAGTGGGAAGCATAGGAAGTGGGCAGTGTCTGTACGTATGAACAGTTGGGATGAGAATAGGATTCTTGCAGGATTAATTAAATATTGTTACAGGGGACAAGTAGAGAAAAATTAAAACTATATATGTATATAGGGATTTTTATATCTTCTTTATAATTTTAGTTAAAAGATTGTGAATGAAAAGGAAGGAATTTAGAAAAAATCAATTACACAAAAATGATTAGATGTCAATGTTCTTGGAGGAAATAGGTAAAAAAACCCAAGAATTTGTAATAAAAAAATTCAATAATGTTTTTTGATGTTCTGACAAAAATCCTAAAAATTCAGATGTTAGGTATTTTGAAAAAAAATTTTCTTTAGCGTTTAAAAATCTATATTTAGAAGTATATGTTCTTTATTCAACCTATATATAATCTCTTTGGAGCCATGTATTTGTAAAACAGATGTGGCAGCAGATGGTAGTAAACAATGCATTTTTTTATAACTGATTAACAACTTTTGCCAAATGCCAGTGGTAATAAAGAAATCCACTTATCTTGGACTCCAAGGAATTAAGTATTCAGTGATAATAAAGGCAACTATTTTGGTTTACCTGGATATCACTTGTCTCTTTGAGTGGTGTCAGATAGCAGCAGCTTAGTCTAAACTTAGTTCTGCTTTTACATTGTCACTTTTTTTAACTAAGTAAAGCAGTTATTTTATTTGATGAAGGCAAGATAAATTTTTAATCAATTTTGTCATGTCTTGATTATTTGCAAAACAAGATGACAGAGAGAAAAGAAATAAAATCTGTCCAGCATAAGGTGAAATTTATTGCTGTAATTTTACAGAAGAGTCCCTTTGATGTCATAAACTGCAAGAAAAAAGCATAAGAAGTTTATTAAAAAAAAACACATAAGAATAGTGAGATGAGATTGCAGCCTTTATAGCATTCCACACTTTATATTGGACAATTCATTTCTGTTCCACTGTAGAAAATGGTAAATTGATTTTGATTTTATAGGTAGCTGTCCCATTAATTTTCAAAGCATAACCTTATGAAGATCAAACTGGTCGAGTTTGCTGACATCAGCTTTACAAGAGGGAGCTCATCACTCCCTAAAACGAAAATGTACTGTTATCAAGAAACACATCTGCAAGTCCAGCTATTGCCAAAGAATCATGACATATAAATTATCTATGTGGCACTGTTGATGTGATTTAACAGATAAAACTGTTAACAAAAATAGTTTTAAAAACTCAGGAAATGAGAGTCATGCCTTTAATGATATTATCAGCTTTACAGCTTTTTCTTTTTTTAATTGAAGGAAAGTTTTATTTTTTCCATCATATCATTAGCACACTTTTACTAGTTCTATGCCAGGAATGTCTATTATGTCAAAAGATAATTTGGAGACGTTATTTGAGGTTCAAATAACTAATTGACTCATTCTATAATAAAATAATTTTCTATTGAGTTTTGATGCTTTTGTTTGGGTCAGAAAATGCACCTTATGTCTATGAAATCTAATGTTATTCAGGACATTTTTTTTCTTAAACAAGATCAACATATAAAACTAAAAAATAGCATTCACTGAATTTATTAAATCTGTAGCAGGGGACATGTGCCTTTACTCTATATAGGGAAGAAAAATCTCAGTCTTATATACCCCCCTCATCTTTTCTACATATAACATTATACTTGAGGGAAGGTAGAATCGCTTGACATTTCAATCATTTATTGTTACTATCTTATATAAGATCCAGGAAGAATACTCAGAGTCTCCAAGACCCATTAAAATAATTTTGTATTCCATTTGAATTTTTTATTTATCTTGAAAAGTTTCAAACATTGAAACCATGCATGCGAATTTGGATGGGAAAGCAATTTTAAAATATGCTAACCATCTCAGTGAGGGAAAATTGAATATGTCAATTTTGGATCATCTAAATATGTTCATGAAAGTGGTTAATCTATTGTAAACACACTATAAAACTGAAGACCTTGGCTGAGTACATTAATCTGTTGTCTGCCTTAACTTGCTTAATGTTAAGGCAACCATTTGAATGCATTTTTTAAGAAATCATTTTTCAAGATTCATTAAACCCCAATCAAAACATAAATGCCACTATTATTCATTCAGTCACCAAATCTGTGTGTAACACTAACTCCTTGACACTGTACCCAAATCAATAACTAGTCACTTTTACTCTAATTCCTAAATATTTCTGGAAGATGTTTGCCATTTTCCATCCTTATTGGTATATTCCCAGGAGAAACTGCCAACATCTGGTCCATGGATTATTATAATAGTCTTCTAACTTTTGTCTCTTCATCTGTGGTCTAATTCATTCCTATGCTATAATTGAAATAAATTCTTTAATATAAAGATTTCAGAACATTTTTATATTTTTAGAAAATTTTGAAAATAGTACAGAGTTCCCATATATCCCTCACCCAGTTTCCCTAGCATTAACATTTTAGGTTATTAAGATATAATTAACTCTTATTCATACATTATTATTAACTAAATTCTATAATTTATTCTGATTGTTTTATTTGTTGCTTATTGTCTTTTTCTTGTTTGGGGATCTCATCCAGTATACCAAAATATATTTACTCATCATTTCTTCTTAAGCAGCTCTTGATTGTGAAAATTTTTGGATTTCCTTGTTTTTTTTGTTGTTGTTGTTGTTTTAAGATTTTTTATTTATTTATTTGACAGAGAGAGACACAGCGAGAGAGGGAACACAAACAGGGGGAGAGGGAGAGGGAGAAGCAGGCTTCCCACTGAGCAGGGAGCCTGATGTGGGGCTCCATCCCAGGACCCTGGGATCATGACCTGCGCTGAAGGCAGACGCTTAATGACTGAGCCACCCAGGCTCCCCAAGGATTTCCTTGTTTTTGGCCTCATTAATTTTGAGAAGTACCCATCAGAAATTTTGTAGCAAATCCCACAACTCGGATTTGTTTATGGTTTTTCTCATGATTAGATTGGGAAATGTATTTTTAATGGGAATCCAGACAGAAAGTGCTCTTTTTGTCACAACAAAACAAGGGTTCATCCTGTCAACTGGCTCCTTCTCTTGAAGAATGTATTAGAAAACCAAGAGCTGGAGGATGGGTGTGCTCCTTGCTACTGGGTGTTGGTGCTTCTCTGCTCCCTCAGCTGAGAGAGAAAGAAAATATATGTGCTAACAACCTGTGTATACCTACATGTCTATAAATATTTCTATGTGTAATCATTTGTGTCTGTATTAAGCTAACCATGCATTCATGCTGGGATCTCCAACTCTAGTAATCAATTACCACATGGATACTCCTAGCCTACTTTTCTTGCTTATGTATAAACTCCCACTCCAGGAATGAGAAATCTGGCTTCCACCATCTGCCATCTTTTTACTTACTTGATTAATTGCAGTATGTATGTATAACAGAATCAAAATTGTTGACCTGTACCCAGGAGATGAAAGTTTATTTACTGTAGTGCAATGTTTATGTGCAGTCCCCTTTCAGTTTAGTATTTCAGATTCCACTCATTTCCAGTTTCTTAGATCAATATCTTCCTCCATACCCTTCAGAGAGATTTTTTTTGGACACATGCTGCCTTTTTTATGGCATTCCCCAGTGATTTTCTTTAAAGAGATTTTTTTATTTTAGAGCAGTTTCAGGTTCACAGAAAAAAAAATTAAGGAGATTACATAGTTTGCAGATAACTTCTACCTTCACATATGAACATCTACCTTCACTGTTAACATTCAGCACCAGAATTATACATTTGTTTCAGTGGGTGAACGTATATCGACACATTATCACCAGAAGTTCAGTTTACATAGTTTACATTACATTACATAATTTACATAGTGTACATTCCATGTATTTGGCAAATGCATGATGGCATATATCCACCATTATAGGATCATACAGAAGTTTCATTACCCTAAAGAGCCTATGATGCATATTTGTCCATCTTTCTCACCAAATCTTGGCAACCACTGATCTTTTTACTGTCTCTATAGTTTTGCTCCTTCCACAATAGCATAGAGTTGCATCACATCATATGTACCCTTTTCAGATTGGCTTCATTCACTTAGCAATATGCATTTAATGTTCCTCCATACATTTTCACAGTTTGGTAGTTCATTTCTTTAGTACTGAATAATATTCCATTGTTTGGCTATAACACTTTGCTCATTTATTCATGTATGGAAAAACATCTTGGTTGCTTTCAAGTATTGACAACATGAATAAAGCTAGTATGAACAAATGTTCAGATTTTTGTGTGGGCATAAGTTTAATTCATAAGTTTGAATAAATATCAAGGAGTGCAACTGATTAGTTTTGTAAGAAACATCCAAACTGTCTTTGCAAAATGGCTGTACCATCTTGCATTCCTCAATGATTTTTTTACTTTACATTTATTAAGGTCCACTCTTTGTGTTGTGCAGTGCTATGGGTTTTACCACAGTAAAGTGTCATATATCCACCATTAAAGAATCATACAGAATAATGTAGAATTCTTTCAATGCCTTATAGATTCCTGGTGCTTCATTTATTCAAATCCCCTGTCTCCAACCCCTAGCAAGCACTGATTGCTTTACGTTTTCTATAGCTTTGGCTCTCCCAGAATATCATATAAATAGAATTATAAATAATGTTGTCTTATTAGACTAACATCTTTTACTTAGCAATATACATTGAAGACACAACATAATTGTTTGCTTAATAGCTCTTTCCTTTTAATTGCTGAATGGTATCCCATTGTGTAGATGTGCTACTGTTTCTATACCCATTCACATACTTTAAAGGAAATCTTGGCTGCTTCCAGTTTGAAGTGATTATGAATATAGCTGCTGTAAATCTATGTATATATATTTATATTTTTTGTGGTTGTTTTTGCATCAACATAGTTTTGGTATTAGTTGGGTAAATACCTGTGAGTATGCGCACTAGATCTTATGAGAAACCTATGATTAACTTTAAAAGAAAGTTTGAAAATCTCTTACAAAGTGGCTGCACTATTTTACATTTCCTCCAACATTGAGTTTATCTATATCCTCACCATCAGTACTGTCAGTTTTTTTTCTTAAATTTTATTTTAATGATTCAAATAAGTTTTGGTGGTATCTCATTTTGTTGTAATATGCAACTGCAAATGAAGATTTTGAATATGTTTTTTGCCTGTGGTATGTCTTTTTTGGGGTGGTGTTTACTTAGATATTTGGCCTATTTTTAAAATTATGTGTATTCTCTAACTGCTTGGTTATAAAAATTATTGGATTATTTCAGATATAAGTCTTTTACTAGATATGTGCTTTAAAAAATATTTAAGGATGAGATCTTGCCATTTGTGACAACATGGATGGACCTAAAGGGCATTATGATAAGGAAAATAAGTCAGAAAAAGGAAAGACGAACAACATATGATTTCACTTATATGAAACCTAAAAAACAAAACAATTGAATAAGCAACAACAAGAAAAAACAGAATCAGACCTATAAATATAGAGAACAAACTGATGTTTGCCAGAGGATGGGTGACGGGAAACATGTGTGAAATGAGCTGGAGATATAAGCTTCCAGTCATGGAATAAGTAAGTCATGAAAATAATAGGCACGGCATAGGGAATACAAGCAAAGGTATTGTAATAGTGTTGTATGGTTACAGATGGTACCTAAACTTGTGGTTGGCATAGCATAGCGTAACATATAGACACATTGAATTACTATGTTGTATATCTAAAAATAATAAATAAAATTAAAAAGGAAATTAAATAAAAATATCAAAAACAAAGAATGTTTTTACCTACTCTAATTTTTCTTGCTTTTACTCAATTCCATAAATTGTAATAAGTTGTATCATATTTTCAATTTCATTTAGTTCAAGATATTTTTATTTACTTATTTTTTATTGGTTAGAGAGAGAGAGTGAGAGTGAGAGCATGAGTGCATGCAAGCAGGGAGGAGAGGGGCAGAGACAGAAGGAGAGAGTGAATCTTAAGCAGACTCCATGCTCAGCACACCCCCCCTATGCTGGGCTTAATCTCACACCCCTGAGATCATGACCTGAGCAGAAATAAAGAGTCCAACACTTAACTGATTGAACCACCCAGGCGCCTCCTAGTTTAAGATATTTTAAAATTTCTCTTAAGACTTCTTTGACCCAAGTACTATATAATTGAAATATATGGAGATTTATATATATATATATATATATATATATATATATATATATATATATATCAAATTCTATTAAGGTCTGAGGACATAATTTATATGATTTCTCTTGAAATTTGTCAAAGAGTAATTTATGGCTCTGAATGTATTCTATCTTAATGAATGTTCCATGTGTACTGACATGAATGTGCTCTGCTGTTGTTGGATGGAACAGTCTACAAATGACAATTATATAAAATTTATTGATAGTGCTGTTCAGAGTAACTATTTCCTTACTGATTTTTCTTCCTGCTTGATCTATCAATTTCTGAAAGAAGGGTCTTAACTCTAAAAATAACAGTGTGATTTATTCCTAGTCTCAGTTCTGTCATTTGTTGTGTTGTGTATATTGATTGTTGTTAGGTAGATATATAGGTTTAGGATTTTTATATCTTCTTGAAGAATTGACTACTTTATCATTATAAAATGTTACTCTTCACTAGTCTCCCTCATTCTGAAGTTTGCTTTGTCTGAAATCAATTTTGATATAGTGTATAGTGTTATGGTATGTATATATATTTCCTTTATTTTTAACTTAGCTGACTCTTTAAAGTGGGTTTCTGGGGTGCCTGGGTGGTTCAGTGGTTAAGTGTCTGCCTTCAGCTCAGGTCGTGATCCCAGAGTCCTGGGATCAAGCCCCGCATCGGGCTCCCTACTCGGCAGGAGGACTGCTTCTCCCTCTCCCACTCCCCCTGCTTGTGTTCCATCTCCCACTGTGTCTCTCTCTGTCAAATAAATAAATAAAATCTTTAAAAAAAATAAAGTGGGTTTCTTATAGAAAACATAATTAGGTTTTGTCTATGTTTTAGTCCATGCTGATAACCTCTGTCCTTTCATTTACATTTTTTTTTATTTTCACATTTAAAATGAATATTTATATAATTGGGTTAGTTCCTACCATGTTTTTATTTATTTTTTTATTCATTGCATGTGTTGTGTTTCTCCACATAACCCCCCCTTTTTTTGCATTTTCTGGTTTTAATTGAGCATTTTTATATGATTCAGTTTTACCTTCTTCTCTCTCTTTATTCTTTCTCCTTCTCCATTTCTTTTTTTATATAGATACAGGAAAGTTTGTGGTGAAAAATTCACTTGGTTTTAATTTGCCTGAGAAAATATTTATTTATGACTCTCTTTGAAAGACAATCTGGCTACATGTAGATTATATGTTGGTAAGGCTGTTATTCTTCTGCAGTATTTTAAGTATAACAATCCACTTTCTCCTTGCTTGCATGATTCTTCAGAAGTCTACTGTAATTATTACCCATGTTCCATTATGAGTAAGATTTCTTTGTTGTGGGTTAAATTGTGCCTCCCATAAAAATATGTTGAAGTCCTAACCTCTGGTAAATGTGAATTTGACTTTATTTGAAAAGAAGCTCTTTAAGGATGTAATCGAGTTAATATGAGGTCATTAGAGTAGGCCCCAATTAAATATGACTGGTGTCTCTATAAGAGAAGAGACAGAGACAGGGGCACAGGGAAACAGCATGGCAGAGATTGGGCTGGTGTATGTACAAGCCAAGGAACACCAGTAGAGTTGGCAACACAAGAAGTTAAGAGAAAGTCATGGAACAGATTCTCACCAAGAGCCTTCAGAAAGCATGGCTCTGCTGACATCTTGACTTCAGACTTTTAGCATCCAGAACACTGAGAGAAAAAATGTGTTGTTTTAAGGTCGTGATCTGTGGTAGAATAATGGTCAGAGAAATGTGAGCTTCCTATAAGTACTTATTCCTTGCATAAGTGAATAGACAAGAATTACACAGCCTTGATGTTCCTTGTGTGACAGGCAGGAATCATTACAGGAAACACTATCCTTTGCTACATAACTTACTCAAACACTGACCTCTCTTCAGTTCTGTATTTTTCTTTCTGCTATAAAACACCAAAGCATAAACTAACTTTTCTTTTACTAACTTCATCATTTTCCCTTTAACTTAGGCATTTGTCAAAATTACAGATTCTCCTAAGGCACTCTGCATAGAATAGTGAATTCAAATCGATAAGGGAAGTCCCTAGGGATTTGTATTTTCAAAAATGACGAGGATTTCTAGACCAGACGTTATCTTATAGACTCCTATCTCCTTGCTCCTTTTTTCTGTGTACAACTCCAAACCATAAAAATAATGGAATACACACTAAAGAAGAACTCTGAAAGGTGGAAAGAAGAAAGAAACTGGCATGGGATAACATAGCTGGAAGAATAAGAGAGCAAGTTGTCTTACTATCTCAAAACAATAAGGCCCAAAACAATAAGGACATCAGGCTTGAATTATGTACTCCAAATCTAGCAACTTTCTCCCCAGCTCTTTCTCCCCAGATCAAATCTGAGTCTCACTGACAATACCAAGTGATCCCATCAGCACTGGCAGGGGATTAATAGGGAGCTCAGCTAACAATAAGTCGCCAGTTGAAGTGCTTGCCTTTTTGCTAGATCTGAGACTACTCCATTCAACCAAAAAACACAGGCTAGCTTAGGGGCACAGGCAAGAAAAATCACACTGTAACAAAAGTCAAGCCCATGAAATCTCTTTGTCCCCACAGACCTAAGACTCTTTTCCTCCATGGAGAAAAAAATGGTGGTCAGGGGACACTGCAAAGGGCATTCCATCATAATCAGTGGCAGGCATGGTCAGTGTTATTCAATCAACAGACCATAGAATAGCTTTTCCTTCCAGTTGGGCCGTTCTGGGAAAATAACTTATGCTCTTTCAGTCAGCACCAAAATGTCCAGTGGGAGCCTGAAGGGAACAAACAAACCATGCAAACCTCTGAAGTTAAATTTTCATTGAAAACCCAGGCCAAAAAATAGGCTAAGGCTTGCATACTAAACCTAAACACAAAGACTGCTGGTTAAAATTTAAAAATTTAAAGAATTTAACAGTAGTTAAGGGGCGCTTGGTTGGCTCAGTTGGTTAAGTGTCTGCCTTCTGCTCAGGTCATGATCCCAGGGTCCTGGGATCGAGTTCCCATCATGCTCCTTGTTTAGCAGGGAGCTTGATTCTCCCTCCTTCTCTGCCCCTCCCCCTGCTCAGGCTCTCTCACTCTTTAATGAAACAAACAAACAAACAAACAAAACACAATAGTAGTTAAAATAAATGTGGTGTATCATGTTTATTGATTTGAACCACCTTGCAACCCAGGAATAAATCCCACTAGATTGTGGGCATGATACTGTTGGATTTGATTTGCTAGTATTTTGTTGAGAATTTTTGCATCCATGTTCTTCAAAGATAGTGGATTGATTTGAAGGGATATATGCACCCTGATGTTTCTAGCAGCATTATCAGTAATAGCCAAATTATGGAAAGAGCCCCAAATGATGTCCACTGAATGATAAATGGATAACGATGTTTGTTGTAGTGTATATATATATATATATATATATATATATATATACACACCCATATAATGGAATATTAGTCATAAAGAAGAATGGAATTTTCCTCTGCAACAACATGGATGGAGTTAGAGAGTATCAAGCTAAGTGAAATAAGTCACTCAAAGAAAGACAAATACCAAATAATTTCATTCATATATTGAATATAAGAAACAAAACAGATGAATATAGGAGTAAAAAAAGAAAAAGAGGAATACCATAAAATAGACTTAACTACATGGGTATTAAGGAAGGCACTTGTGATGAACGTGGTGTTGAATCTAAGTGATGAATTTGCCCAACTTAAAAATCAAAGAAAAAAATCAAAGAGAAAATAGTTTTTTAAAAAATATGTTAATAGAGCCAGGGCGCCTGGGCGGCTCAATTGGTTGAACATCTGCCTTCAGCGCAGGTCATGATCCCAGGGTCCTGGGATCAAGTCCCATGTCCGGCTCTTTGTTCAGTGCAGAGTTTTCTCTCCCTCTCCCTCTCTTTCTAACCTTCCCACTGCTTGTGCTCTCAATCTCTCTTGCTCTCTCTCTCAGATAAATAAATAAGTATTTAAAAAATATATTAACAGAGCCAAAGGGATTTGTGGGACAATAACAAAAGATTCAATATTTGTATTATCAATGTCCCGGAAAAAAAGCAGAATGTTTCTGAGAGTATCCCAAGAAATAACTGCAGAAAGCTCCCAAATTTGGAGAAAGATATAAACCTATAGATTAATAAAGCTAAAAAACCTCAAGCAGAATGAAGAAATCCATGCCAAGACACAGATTTAGCTAGACTAAGAGAAAACCTTAAGACCAAGGTTTCCCAAGAAAGGAAATTACATAGAGGGGAACTCCAATCTGAGGAACAAGAGATTTCTCCTCTGAAACCACGGAGACCATGCTACTTAGCATGGCATTTTTTAAATGCTGACTGACTACTGCAAGTTCGGTATCTGGTGAAATTTTTCTAGAATGAAGAGAAATTAAAGATTTTCTCATTCAAAGGAACACTAAAGGAATTTGTTTCTAATGGCCAGACTCTAAATGAATGGCAAAAGGAAGTCCTTTAAACAGAGAAAAAATGATAAAAAACCTTGAAACAAAAAAAAGAAAAAATCAATAGAAAGAACAGAAATATGAGTACATAAAAAGGGCCAACCTAGGGTGCCTGGGTGGCTCAGTCGTTAAGCATCTGCCTTTGGCTCAGGTCATGATCCCAGGGTCCTGGGATGGAGTCCCACATCGGGCTCCCTGCTCAGCGGGAAGCCTGCTTCTCCCTCTCCCACTCCCCCTGCTTATGTTCCCGCTCTCACTGTCTCTCTCTGTCAAATAAATAAATAAAATCTTTAAAAAATAAATAAATAAATAAATAAAAAATAAAAAGGCCAACCTTTACCTTGTAAGTTGTAGAAATCATATTTTATGATACAGCTAAAAAATACTTTATGACCATTTGTTACTTGAGATAGGATATTTAAAAGTGGGAGAGGTAAAGGCACCTAAAAGGAAGTAAGGTTCCACACTTCATTTGAAGTGATGGAAACTTGATATCAGTAGAATATGATAATTTATATGTTTATTTTAATACTTCAGAACATCACTAATAAAAGTATATAGGGATATATACTCCCCCAAACACCATAAAGAAATCAAGGTGTAATCCTAAAAATGTCAAAGTAACCCATAGGAAGGCAGTAAGAAACAAAAGAATGAGGACTAAGGGAAGCTTAAAATTAATAATAAAAATGACAGAATCAAGCTCTAACATATTAACAGTTACCTGAAATGTAAAAATGTAAATAGTAAAATATAGCAATAAGAGACAAATATTGTCAAAATAGGCTTTTTTTAAATTACCTGACAAGAAACTGTTTACAGAAAAGTTACATCAAATTCAATAACATGCGTAAGTTGAAAGTAAAAGAATGAAGAAAGATTTACCATGCAAACATTACAAAAGTAAGTGAGGTTAATATATGATAGATCACAGAGTAAAGAAAATGACTAGAGACTAAGTAGGTCATTTCATAATGACAAAAAAGTTCATTCCACTGGAAAAAATATAATGATCTTAATGAGTATGCCCCAAATAAACAACAGAGTCTCAAAATTCATGAGGCAAAACGTATAGAGTTCTAAAAAATAGAAATAGAAATATTTTTTATTTCAATTATGTTAGGGACTTCATCACCTTCCACTCAGTGACTGATAAAACTGCTAGACAGAAAATTAGCAAGAATATATAAGATCTGAACCCAATCAAACAAGAGGATCTGAATCACAGCTCATAAAATGAATGTTGAGACATTGATTTTATTTATTATTTATTTATTATTTATAAAGATTATTTATTTTAGAGAGAGAGGCGAGGGAGGGGCAGAGGGAGAGAATCTTCTTGATTGCTGTTGACATAGGGACAGACACATATCAATAGAACAGTATGGGAAAACCCCCAAATACACTCCTCCAGATATTTTCAAATGATATTTGGTTCAGGTGTGAAATAATTTAACAGTGGAAGTTAGCTTTTTCAACAAATAATTCGGTAGTATTTAACTTCTGTAAGCCATAAAGTAAACATTAACCTAAACTTCATACTATATACAAAAACTAACTCAATATGGTTCACAGACTTCAATGCAAAATGCAAAACAGTAGAACCTTTAGAATATAGGGAGAATATTTTGTTCTAAAGCTAGGAAACAGTTCATAGACTTGACATCAAAAGCATAATCCATAAAAGAAAAGATTGATAAATTTGACATCATTAAAACCAAAAATTTTTGCTCCAGAAAAGATCTTATGAAAAAGATGAAAAGATAAAGTAGAGACTGGGAAAAAATATTTCCTAATCATTTCTGACAAATGAATAATATATGGAAAATATAAAGGACTTCAAACTCAATAGTAAAAAAAAAAATCACTCCAATTAAAAAATGGAAAAATATATAACATGTTATACTGAGGATATACCATTGGTAAATAATCACATGAACATATGTACACCATTATAGAAATGAAAATTAAAACCACAATGAAATACCATGACACTTCTATTAGATATCAAAATAAAGAATAATGACACTGCAAAACCTTGGTGAGGACACAAAGAGATTAGATCATTCAAGCATTCCTAATGGGAATATCAGATAGTACTGCCACTCTGGAAACTTGTTTGGCAGATATTTTTTAAGCCTAGACATAAAATTACTGTAAACCTAAAAACTGTACTCTATCTTGATATTATCCCAGAGAAATGGAAACTTACGTTCACACAAAAACCTGTACATGAATGTTCACAACCACAAACTAGAACCAATACCGATGTCCTTCAATGGGCGAATGATTAAAGAAAGTGCAGTACACTTCATTTCTTTATATATCACAGAACATTACTCAGAAATTGGAAGAACAAACTACTGATATAAACAAAAACTTGGATGAATCTTTAGGGATTTAACTGAGTTTAAAAAGCTAGTCCCAAAATAGTACATATTATATGATTCCATTTATATAATATTTTTTAAAGATCACCATTCTGAAGAGGATGATATAACTAGGGAATTTAGGGGTTAGGAACAGGGCAGGGGAAGGAAGGTGGATGTGATTCCAATAAAACCACAGGAGGGATTCTGATGATGATGACACTCTATCTTGCCTGTAGTAGTGGATATATAAAACAGCAGTGTGACAAAACTGAGAAGAGTTAAAAACAAACACAGACAGAGACACACTAATGAGCACATGTAAAACTCAGCACATCTGAATTTAAGAAAAAGTTTTAAGATATAATCAGAGTGATTCTGTGAGAAACAAACTTAATGAAAATTCTGTCTTTACCCATTTCAGGTGATCCTACATTCTAAGCTTTTTAAATATGTGATTTTGGAGTCCTTTTAGTATTTAGAATGAGCAGAGAAGATTATAGCTCATTATTTCCACCTAATTTAATTTGTGCTACAGAAGTTTGTATTGCCCATGGTGCAGATTTTAAACATAGTGTATGAAGATACATTAATTACTGAATGAATGAATGAGTGAATGAATGAATGCATGCATGCATTTCTGATGGCATAAATAATATCAAATAAACTCTAATGTATGCATGGTAACTATGTTTCTTCATTGACTCTAATGATGATTAGAAATTTTAATATTACAAATGTATGCATCTTCTCTCTTTCCCTCTCCGTCTGGCCCTCCCCCTCCCTAAAATAAATTGGTAAATCTTTAAGAAAAAAACTATGCATCTTTAATATTTCTTTCTAATTTTTTCACATGTTATCCATGCTCTTTCTGAAATGTACGGTTTCCATCAAGCAACTTTTCCCCAGATTTCTTATATTTTAAAATAAATTTCAATGTTATTAACATTTAGCACAGTATGAATTATGTCTTTCTTTTCTTTATGAACAAAGATTGAATGCAGTAGAAAATGAACTAATGGTGTGCAAATAACAATGGTATTTGTCATATGTATTCTAAATAGTGGCAAATAATTTATCTTCTGTTATTAAAACAGGGGATATAAATAAATTATAACCATCAGAGTGATAGTTATGCTGTAATAAAGAAAATAGAAAATCAATAGGAAATAGGAAAATTAACTTAAAATCTTTGAAATGATTTATTTGTATTGAAAAGGAAGATCTTACCTTAACAGAGTGCTTGATAAAACTAAGCATATACTAAAGACAATGCATAAAGTAAAGGATACTTCGTGTTAATTAGGTAGCATTCCAAGACTTGTCTGCTTCTGAAAGTAGTTAACTCAACCAAGATTTTGCAGTAATTCAAATTGCAGAACTTGAACATTGCAGTGAATTTTTATTTAGAAATTTACAAGAAAAATGCAAGGCTTTATTTTTATTTATTTATTTATTTATTTATTTATTTATTTATTTAAAGATTTTATTTATTTTTTTGAGAGAGAGACAATGAGAGACAGAGAGCACAAGAAGGAAGAGGTTCAGAGGGAGAAGCAGACTCCCCGCTGAGCAGGGAGCCTGATATGGGACTCGATCCCTGGACTCCAGGATCATGACCCGAGCCGAAGGCAGTCACTTAACCAACTGAGCCACCCAGGTGCCCAAGGCTTTATTTTAAATCAACCGTGAGAAGAGTCCATTTGCTACTGTGTTGACCTATTAGCTTCTCAAGTGATAAAACATTTATGTATTATAGAGATTCTTCTTAAATGTTATGAAAGAGAAAAAAAATCAATGTGTTAAGCAAAGGATGTCAGCACCTAACTTTTGCAGCAGTGATGTCTCTGCTAATGTTATGATTTATTCATGTGCAGTTCCAAGCTTGCTAATAAATGATATCACCACATTAGAGGAAAATGATATTCCCATTTCTCCTTCACTCCATTTAAGAAAAATTCAAATGATAGTAGTGGCTAAGTAAATTGCAACAGCCACAAAAGTAGAGAGACCGAGAGAAGCAGAAATTAACCTAAAGCAATAGAATTGACCACACAATCAGTATCACAGAGGTTAGACCCCTTTTCCTTTTCTTTCTTTTTTTTTTTTTTTTGCTGTGGGCTTGGACATCTCTTTCTTGACCTGAAGGATATTAGCCTACTCCCAGTGCCACAGTGCCAAAATGGAATTCAATGTGACAGATTGTGACTAAATTTACAATCATGTAAATATAAGAAAGAAAATGTGAAATTATAAGTGACAAAAGTCCAACTAATTAAGAGATTTCTAATATGTCACCAGGGAAAAACAAGGTGTAAAATGTGTAAAACAATGTGTAAAAATGGAAGCATACACAACTACATTCTATGTATCTAAAGCAAACACCCCAGCCAAGTGTTCTTCTCTTATCAATATGAAATCGCTACAGAACTAAATGATTTACAGCAACTATTATAAATCAATTTATACTGTATAATTATTTAGACACGTAAGATAAAGGACTATTAAATGACTTTGAACATATGAATGGAACAAACCCATACCTATAACTACAGAGCACATATTTGACTATATTTTTTCACAATGTCATTTTACAGAACTTCAAAAATATATTGAGGTATCAAAACCAGCTGGAGAAATCTGGAAGTACTACATAATTTGTTCATTGTTCATATTTTGTAGTTCAGATCACCCTAAGTGTATATTATGGATTAGATAATTCTAAAATACTCAATTTTATCTAATAACATTTAATGATTTGAATATTACAAAAAAACTACTACAAAGAATTTCCAAATAATATATAAAGTATCCAATTGTGAATTTATGCAATAATTTTGCTCAATAGCTAAGGAGAGAGATTGTTTTTAAATTAAAGCATAAATCCATAGCATGCGATATTTATTATCTGAAAAATACAAAGCATTGGATTCTAATAGAATAAATAAAAAATGACATCTTGAGGTTCAAATTAGCTTGCAAACAGTAGCAAGTCACACAGGGATGCTTGGCCCATTGTCTTATGCATTTGGGCAGGTTTTATACTCAGCTTACTACATCCATTATTTATTACTGTTATTATTAGCAAACTTGAGTAAATGTATTTACTCCAACCTTAACTTTTTCTTGGCTGTAGAGACATAAATATTTAAGGTATAAAATATATAAACTTTAAGGCTGCCACAAGTCCACAGCATAAATTACAAAATACTTTTCTGTCACTGAACACCTAGTTCTTTATGCCCATTAAAATTTACTGTTTATCTTAGACATTTTTATTTATAAGCTCTTGACTTAGGTAAAAATTATATGAAAGAAGAATGATAAAAAGGAATTCATATTAGAAATATCTAAAATATGAACAGCTTTTTTATTTACTTCTTGAAAGGAAGAAAGAGAATATAAGTAAATCTGTAACAAATTGAGCATTAGGGCAGTATTCAATGTGGGTAACTCATACAGTATTCATGCCATGAAATTATACTTTTGGATAAGTGTAATAGTTCTCAGAATAAAATGTGGGATAAATATTTCCTGAAAAATTCCACCCGTCTCTGCATTTTGAAATGACAATTTAATGAAACATATACATTATCATGTTTATATAGAGATTTATGTCCCTTTCTGTACTTTTTTTCTCTCATTAATTTTATTTTCATATTTAGCAATTATGTCTGCCTGGTCTTACAAGTATATTTTTTACTGCAATTGAGCAAATCTTGCTAGTGCCCTAAATTGTATTTCCTTCTGCAGTATCGGTCTGCCCTTTTTAAAGCCAAGAACGTAAGCAATTCTGTACATTTATCATGAGGTCCTGGAGGTATGAAGCTTACATGGACCACAACATCCTTGAAAATGGAAACTTCTATTAGCTTTTCCTCTTTACCCATTCCCCTTTCTCCAGTCCCTCAACATTGTTTCCTGGAAGTGCCTTCCAAATAAAATGCTTGGAACCAAGCCCTTGTCTTCAGCTCAATTTTGTGGAAAACCCCAAACAAAACACACATTTTGGGGCGCCTGGGTGGCTCAGTAGGTTAAGCGACTGCCTTCGGCTCAGGTCATGATCCTGGAGTCCCGGGATTGAGTCCCGCATCAGGCTCCCTGCTTGGCAGGGAGTCTGCTTCTCCCTCTGACCCTCTCCCATCTCATGCTCTCTCTCTCTTTCTCAAATAAATAAATAAAATCTTAAAAAAACACACATTTTGTCTCCTTATAGAAATTAACAAATTGACAGATTTAAGGCCTCATTGAATATAATACACTCACTTGTGTTTACAACTAATAGGTTTCTCTGTCTCCATTATCCTGGTCTCTGTATCATTAGCCTCTCCTCAAAGTTCAACTTTGATAGCTTCTTCCTGTTTGTTTCCTTTCTCTATCCTTAACTGCTTTTTTCTCTCACTTGTTATTGGAGTGATAATTATTGTTCAGTCCCCAGCTTTCTTTCATTAAATTTTTTGCTTTAAGAATCTAACTTTATTCTGAGGAAAGAAGAGAGGAAAGGAAATCCCTAATTTGTCTGTTTTCATCTTTTCCCACTCTATTTTTTTCTCACAGCAACAAAAATAATTCATTTAAACTGTACATACACTTATACTGACCTTCTCAAAATATTTATATATTTTTCACTATATATAGTGACTTCCTTATTTAGTTGTGCTCTCACAGAATACTATACTTCTTTTAAGTAGAATATAAGAAGGTTTAAATCAAGGAGATTTGGCCAACTATGTGTTTAATAGTTCTCTTCCTTACTGAACAAGGAGTTACATAAAAAATAGTCTAAACGAGTTAACAATGAGACAATCATTGATACCAATGTTTAAAAAGAAAAGGTCATTGTAACACCTTGCATGGCATAAATCATTAAAAATGTTACACAGACACGAGAAAGCATTTCAGAAAATTTGCTGAATATTTTAAATCTTAACAACGTTTTGAAGCATTCACTCAACTATAAGCTGGAGCAGGCTAGGGTTTATTCTCTTCTTGTACATTATAGCCTCCTCTGTCATAGGCTGAGAATAGGGACTCAATATTATTTGGGAAACAAAAAAACAACAAATGAGCTAGATAATGTACTACTACTGGGGTTGCCCCAACAAAGGCAGGGGCAAACTCCAAAAGTTAGTTTGAATTGGATGTTGAGACTAATGATACCAAATATACCAAGAGGGCATGAATGGACAACTTGTTTACATAATAAGTCTTTCTGAGGAGAGAAGGTTGGAAATACGTTGAGGGAGGCAGATCTAGGGGGTTGGGCCTTACAGTGGCTGCAGGGAGAAACAAGGAGAAAGGTTCAGGTGCAGAGGCAGGGTGTTTGTGAAATGTGAACTTAACACCTGTGCCAAAGAAGAGTGCTCGCTGGCTTTCTTGTTAGTTTACCAACTTGCAGAAGAAGGGGCAGAAGGGGCTTGAAAGCTGCCAGAATGCTTATTACAAGATGGAGTCAAAATCCTTACTAAATATCTTTTCTAATACTCTGTCACTGTAATGTAGGCAAATATTTTCCTTACATTAAAAGAAAAAAGAAATGCTTAGTTGTGGTGAGGTAGATTAATTTGACTATAGTTACACTGTGAATAGGTAGGTTTGCAGGCATTGACCGATCTAGGTTATATAACTCTAAAGCTCATAGATTTTTTTAAAAGATTTTATTTGTTTATTTGACCAAGAGAGACACAGCGAGAAAGGGAACACAAGCAGGGGGAGTGGGAGAGGGAGAAGCAGGCTTCCGCTGAGCAGGGAGCCTGATGGGGGCTCGATGAGAGCCTCGATCCCAGGACCCTTGGGATTATGACCTGAGCGGAAGGCAGACGCTTAACAACTGAGCCACCCAGGCACCCTTAAATCTCATAGATTTTAACAACAGTGCTATGCTGATAAGCAATTGAGATGGCATTATATTACTCTTCACATTAAGTTAAATATAACCATTTTACATTTCAGAGAATTTTGAAGGATGGAAGCAAATGAAGATGGTGACAAGAGAACACTAGAATAAATGGAGAAGATATAAATTAAAATTGCAAATTGATCTCACAAGAAAAATTGTTGCAGAAGACAGTGTTTTCTGTTTAAGAAAGGAATTTTTACTTGAAAGAGAAAATAGGGTTTCTGTTTAATTCAAATGTATAAAACACACACATTTGTTAGTTTCCTATTTGAATCCCTTCAAAATACCACAAAGCAGTATTAAAAGATATATCCACAAAATCAAAGATTACAAAACAGTATATAAAACAACAAAAATTTTGGAATCTGGAAAGGATATCTAACTTAGTACATCATGGACAATTGAAACAGCTTGCAGAGAGAAATGAGCAAGCAAGCAAATTTTCCCTGCAGAGCCTCCATGAGCTTAGGAATGTGAGGCATCAGGTTTCTTTCAGGTGGTTTTCTTGGTTGGGGTGACAAAACAGGAGGAATGGCACAAAATCTGACTAGGGATTTGTTTGATTCACCTCATCCCTTCTCCAATTTTTTTTTTTGCCTAAAGGGCAATTAAGAACTCACACAGAGTAGAATAAAAAGATAAAGAACTTCTGGTTTCTGGTTCCATATGCAAAGAGCTTGGAATCCATCACCTCATATTAACAAGTAAAAAGCCAAAAAGAATGAAAAATCAACGGCTCTTTTTAAATCCATGAGAGGGGAAGACAAAGGGCAAACTACCTCCCCCTGAACAGAGAAGGCTAGGCAAACAGGGAGTCTTGGTTTACCTTAGCAGAGACTCAAAGGCAGAAAAGACCATAGGCACCAGTGCAAAGGCAGGAAAATCTGAACTGTAACTGATGAATTGAGAGTTAAAAGTTCTAAGAAGACCCAGTCATAGGGGGCTCCACAATATTGTGAACTTTATTTCCACGATCTTGATCAGTTTCCCACATGAAACATCTGAGAAAGAAGGAAAACAATATAGGTCAGAAACTCAGGTCTAAATAAATAAAGAAAAAGCATCAAAGAAAGAAAAAGTGAAGGTAAAATAAAAACTTTTATTTTTCTTATTAATCAATCTGAGAGATAACAGTTTATTGTTCAAAATAATAATACCAACAATGTAATTGATTATGTATACTGAATGTGTGTGTGTATGTGTATATATATATATGTGTGTGTGTGTATGTATGTTATATATAAGTGAAATGAATGACAGCAATGATAAAGGGATGAAGGGGAGAAATAAAGATTATTTGGTTTTAATTAAGTAGTCACATTACTCATAAAATGGTATAGTGTTATTGGAAAGTGGATTTAGATTAGTCATAAATGTTTTCTATGAGAAACACATGTTAAAGGCCTTAACAAAGACCTTGTCAAATAAGATGTACAGATGGCAAATAAGCACACACACACAAATGCTAGATATCATGTGTCATTGGGAAAATGCAAATTAAAATAATGAGACACCACTACTCACCTATTAAAATAGCCAAAATACAGAACACTGCCAACTCCAAATGTTGGCAAGAATATGGAGCAACAGTGGGGCACCTGGGTGGCTCAGATGGTTAAGCGTCTGCCTTCTCTCGGGTCATGATCCCAGGGTGCTGGGATCAAGCCCCATGACGGGCTCCTGGCTCAGTGGGGAGCCTGCTTCTCCCTCTGCCTCTCCCCTTGCTCATGCTCTCTCTCTGTATCTCCGTGTCTCAAATGAATAAATTTTAAAAAATCTTAAAAAAAAGAATATGGAGCAACAGGAATTCTCATTCATTGCTGGAGGAAATGCAAAATGAGACAACCACTTTGAAGACAGCTTGTTGGTTTCTTACAAAGTTGAACATATTCTACAGTATAGAAATAATCTTCCTTGGTATTTACCCACTGGAGTCAAAAACTGTGTCCACACAAATCCCTGCACACTACTGTTTATGGCAGCTTTATTCATAATTGCCAAAACTTGTGAGCAACCAAAATGTCCTTCAAAAAGTGAATGAATAAATAAACTGTGGTACCTGCAGACAATGCAATATTATTCAGGTTTAAAAATAAATTAACTATCAAATCATAAAATGGCATGAAAGAAATTTAAGTGCATATTACTAAGTAAAAGAAGCCAAATAAGCTACATATAATATGATTCCAACTTATATGATATTCTGGAAAAGGGAAAGCTATGGAGATTCCAAAAAGTTCAGGGGTTACCAGGGAGGTGCTGAAGATAAATAGATAGGTATTACACAAGTTTCCTAGGACAGTGAAAGTTCTCTGCATGCTATTATAATGAATGATGGATACATTTCATACATTTGTCCCAACTCAAAGGATGTACACACCACAGTGAACCCTAAAGTAAACTATGAACTTTGGTTAATTATCATATTTCAATGTAGGTTTATCCTTTTATTTTTAAGTACATCATTCTGATTGATGTACTATTTCCAACTGACATTGATAATAAAGGAAGCTATGCATTTTTGGAGGCAGAAAAGGAAATTTGTATCTCTCTCATTTTGTTGTACACTTAAAACTTCTTTAATAGGGCGCCTGGGTGGCTCAGTCGTTAAGCGTCTGCCTTCGGCTCAGGTCATGATCCCAGGGTCCTGGGATCGAGTCCCACATCAGGCTCCCTGCTCAGCAGGAAGCCTGCTTCTCCCTCTCCCACTCCCCCTGCTTGTGTTCCTGCTCTCGCTGTCTCTCTCTGTCCAATAAATAAATAAAATCTTAAAAAAAAAAAAACTGCTTTAATAAATAAAATATTTTGAGAAAAAATGATTTAAAAAGGCAACAGAAAGGTAAAGAAAAGAAATCCATAACATTATTCTCATGATGTACGTTTGAATAATCTGAATTCTACAAAGGGAGAATACAATAGACGATTAAAAATGGAGAGAAAATTAAATTCCTCTGGACTCCTCATCAGACTCCATGGCATGCATCATTTTTAGTCGTAATCCACTCATGATATATTGGAGCACTTTTGGTGTGGCAAAAAGAGGTGGAGAAAGGGAACTAGTCTACAGTTTTGAAATTCAGTCTGTTTTTTGTGGGTCTAATCTTTGGGCTGAGACCTTCACCAATGTTTGTCCAGTGGTATAGCCATTTTTTTTTCTTCTAAAGCCTTATTCCCTTCTCTCGTTTCAATGTTCTCAATATGTTTTTTGATCCTGAATCATTGTTTACTATGTCCTCCCTCTCCCCTCAACCTTAGGTGATACAGGAGGACTGAAGGGGGTTTGGGCAGGAGGAAGTCCCCTTTCCCCAGCTTGTTAGGTTTCTGGCAAATTACCTTTTATTGGAGAATAGGTCTTTTTTATAGAGAATGTTCTGGGTGTATTTCATAATGATTATTTTCCCTCCCCCTTGCTGGATTCAATAAAAAAATCTTCCATAGATCTTCTGCAAAAACCTGGTGGGTTTTCCGGAGGTAAAGCCATGAAAGGGTAGAGGTCTTCTCAAATCGTAACCTGAATTTTTCACTCTTCTGTTGTCCCCACTCAACCCCCAGTAATTCATCAAAATGAGCACCTAATTGTTTCTAATGGTTTATGCCCCCAGGAGATTCTTTTCCAGGTCAACATATCTCAACTGTGTCTCTGAATGTGACTTTCTTTTCAGATTTCAGGGTAGAGGTTTCTTCTCCAACTTCAATTTTCTGATGAGTCCAAGAAAAGTCATAATTTCAGTTTGTCCATTTTTTGTGTGTAGGTGTTGTAAGATTGGGATATTGACTTCTGTTAAAAAATAAACTGAGCGGCAATCACATTTTCAAGAATTTATTTAAGTTTATATTCATTTGAATTGGGTAGCTCCAAGCCTAAAATGGATAGAAGCATTCCACTGACAGGAGGTAGGGGAGAGGCTTTTACAGAGAATATATGGGAGCAAAGCAAGGACTTTATTTGGTTGGTTGTTCTTAAGTTTCATTTTCTCATCTTCAAGTGCATTGACTGTAGCTTAGGTGTTAGTTTGCTACATAGACTACCTTGTTTAATTACTTTCACACAGCATTTTAAGCGTCAAAGATGAAACCAGAATTCCTCTATATTGCTCTTCAAAAAATTTAATTGAGCTTTATTAAATAATATTTATATTTTTACTTAGCAAAATACTAAAAATTTTAAGTAGACATTTTGTCAAATGTTCTTATGAAGTATAGTGGATATTTATTTTATTCTCATACAGTATACCTATTTATGTAATATAACAAATTAACTAAAAAGTTAATGTGCAAATGTAAATGCCTCTACTATTTTATTATAATTTCCTTGTCAAGATTTATTGCCATAAAAATATAAACTAGAAATAGGGAAAGGATTCTCTGAATTCCATAGGATGCCTACATGAATGGATAATGCAAGGACTGTTCTTTTCCTTAAAATTAATGGAATGCACATTAAATGCACATGTAATTTTGGCCTAATTTAAATCAGAACAGAATAATACCATTTAAAACATTTTCATTTAATTCATAAAGTGTGAAGACAATCTAAAGAGCTGGAGAGCAAAGTAAATCTTAATAATGAAGAGCACTTATTCCCTGAACACTGAACATACTGTATTACAGCAAGAAAGTCAGAATTTTTTTTTAAGATTTTATTTATTTATTTGACAAAGAGAGACACAGGGAGAGAGGGAACACAAGCAGGGGGACCGGGAGAGGGAGAACAGACTTCCTGCTGAACAGGAAGCCTGATGTGGGGCTTGATCTCTGCACCCTAAGGTCATGACCTGAGCCAAAAGCAGATGCTTAACGACGGAGCCACCCAGGTGCCCCTACTACTAAATAACTAATGATACTATCTGAAATAATAAATTGTCAAGAAAACTCATCTTCCCCTTTTCAAATTAAGGATCAAGGGAAATGCAGTTAAATCAAAGCATTTCTTTCATTTGTTTAAACATTCATAATAGACCACAGATGGTTTAAAAATATCAGATCATTTACAAGTGTTCTATTTTACTAATTAGTAAAAAAAAAGCAAGAAAAAATTATGTTATATTCAGGTAACAGTAAGATTTGCCCATTCATGAACATGTCAAAAAACTCACCTTTGCAAAAAGAAAAACTCAGCTTTGCTAATTTAGATAAGAAAAATTAAATACTTATTTTTATAAGATTTATTTATTTACTTTAGAACGAGAGAGTGTGAGAACGAGAGCAAGGTAGGGGCTGAAGGAAAGAAATCTCAAGTAGACCCCCCACTGAGCACAGAACCTGGACCCTATAACCCTGAGATCATGACCTGAGCCAAAACCAAGAGTTGAATACTCATCTGACTGAGGCATCCAGGGGTCCCAAGAACAATTAAATACTTACGATGATTATATATCAACAACTCTTCCTTAAATGTGACTTATTATATTTGATCAGCAATGTATTACACAACTTTATTAAATGGAATTCTGGATATTTCAAATACATGCTAATTGAGGCAGAAGTTAAGATCTAGGTTTTCACTGAACTATTTATGAGGAAAAATTTAAGTGAACTATTGGGAATTATTGACATGGAAAGTGAACAAAATGCTTTCATTAATATTGCATTCCACTTAAGTAAAATTATTAATAGGTAAATAGAAATTATAGGAAATGAATAGCTCATTCTTTGTAAAATAAACCAGTACATTTCAAGCTATGAAAACTATACCTATGTTTAATTTTTTGGGGGTATTTTCTGTTTACATTTTGCTATTCTTATAAATATTGTCAAGGAAGAGCTACCATAGGCCTGCATAAGTGCATAGCCATGGAGAACACTAATAAACGCTGAGGGGTATTCACTGTTTACTCAAAAGATTATAGATATAAGAGGTAAAATATATATGAATAAAAAAACAGTTGAGCAATCTTCAGGGTATGTATGAAGTTTGGTTTAAAAAATAACATATAGATATTATTAAAGTATAAAGAATTATAGGGGCGCCTGGGTGGCTCAGTCGTTAAGTGTCTGCCTTCGGCTCAGGTCATGATCCCAGGGTCCTGGGATCGAGCCCCGCATCGGACTCCCTGCTCAGCAGGAAGCCTGCTTCTCTCTCTCCCGCTCCTCCTGCTTGTGTTCCTTCTCTCGCTGTGTCTCTCTCTGTCAAATAAATAAAATCTTTAAAAAAAATAGGGGTTTCCTTAAAAAAATGTATAAAGAATTATATAAAAATGTTTCAAATGATATTTGGTAGCAGGAATGTACATATGAGTCTAGAGTTTTCCTCACTTTAAGCTGCCTGTTGACAGATATAATTGTACCATTTCAGTGGAGATTTTGGAATTAAAGACTTTTTAGTGCTCTTCAGACTTCACATAATCACATCCTTAAACTTTTAGAAGTCTTTCTGTCCTGCTGATATAAATTATTTTAAGGGAAGGGAGAATCAGGAAGTGAATCTGAACTTGTAGGGAAGACTTGGTTTCAGGATTACTTTTGAAAAGGAACAAATTTTTTCTACCCAGTCAGTTCTTTTTCCTGACATAAGTATACCTTTACTTTCATTTCAAGACCTCATCTCAAGTGTATCAACCAATCATTACATCAAACTCAAATATGAGGATCTTACAGTCTAATAGGTCCACATGTGGTTCCTTATTATTGAGAGACCTATAAATTAAAAAGACAAGTATTCTGACTCCGCTCCTCCACCCTTACCTTCCACGCACCCCCGACACACATACACATTCAACCAGCCAGGGATAGAATAATCACAATAAATGTTTCTATTCAAAAGAGGGAATAGTGAGAGGTAATAGCAGACACTGGCTCTAGTTCGGCTAGCATGTGTGGCTCTCTATTCCATTGTTCCTCTGGGAATTTCTTCTTTTTTCCATCCTCCTCAATGGCAACTTCTTAAATGAGTATTGAAAATATGCCTTTCTTGAGGGTATATGGATGAACGTAACTAGTAGCCTGATTTTTGTCTATAGAAATTTGTGTGCCCATCTATTTTTATATGTCAGACAAATTCAGCCTCTTTTCTAGCAGGCTGGCAGCACTTTTGCCAATACTTGTCTCTGAAATGTTTATGGATTTTCTGTGTGGAGCTGTTTCCAGTAAATTCCATGGGCTGAAAGTCAGACATAAAAGCAACATTTCTATTTAAGAACTGTCCCTCCTTCTGGGTTAAATAAAGTGCATTTGGGGTTCCATAGACTTCAATGGCCTACATCTTTAATCTTTCAAGAACCCTGCTGTCCAAAGGCAAGGATTTAGAAGCTATCTTATTTCTTTCAAAGATTTTATTAAAGGGTTTAGTGATCATACTTTGATTTGGTCTTTACTCTGAAGTGATTTTTTTTCAAGATTTATTTATTTATTTATTTATTTATTTATTTATTTATGAGATAGAGTGAGCAAGGGGGTGTGGGAGAGGGAAAGAATCTCAAGCAGACTCCTCACTGAGCATGGAGCCAGAGGCAGGACTTGATCTCACGACACTGAGATTATGACCTGAGCCAAAATCAAGAGTGGGGCACTTGGGGCACCTGGGTGGCTCAGATGGTTAGGCGTCTGCCTTTGGCTCAGGTCATGGTTCCAGGGTCCTGGGATCGAGTCCCGCATCCTGCTCAGTGGGGAGCCTGCTTCTCCCTCTGCTTCTCTCTCTCTCTGTCTCTCATGAATAAATAAATAAATAAAATCTAAAAAAAAAAAGAGTGGGGCACTTAACGACTGAGACACCCGGACACCCCTGAAAAAATATTTTATAGCAGGGCACAGCATATCAGGGACTGTGCTTTAATGGCTGCACCTTTGTGTGGGAAACTAGTTTTACTTTCTAAACCTGAAATGTCTGGGCCATTTCCTGTAAAATCTAGCAAAATAGTCATTATGTTTTTGAGCTCATTTCTTCCTTAGAGTATCTTTTAAAATCCTGTTAGCAGCAATAAACAATTGCTAGTAACAACTCATGATTTCAATAGTTGAATCAAAATCTCCTCTCCCAAGGTTACAAGTTAAATATATCTTCCAAATTGCTTAAAAGTCTTTTCAGCTACCCCAGGTGAGAGTTTGCAAATGCTTTCTGACTATATAATACAGGAGGTCATTTTCAAACCTCCAGTAACAGTGTCCTCACCACTCCCTACCCATCTTAAAGCCTGAATTACACATTTTAGATTCCTGGTACACTCTGTACTTTTGGTACAAAATTCTGTATCAGCTGGAGTTTGATTTTTAACAATTACACAATCAGAATGGCATCCCTTGTGAGTCTCTGCCATTTGACAGTTCTAATCTGAGCAACTTGAGGGAAAGCTTTAAGCTGTTCTTTGGGTCTGAGTTTGCCTCACTTTCTTTGTTCTCTGTAGAACAGCTGTTACCTGAAGTCTTTCTTCTCATTGTGGAAGTCAGGAGCCCAGGATGCCTATGCCCTTGCTTGAATTAATAAAGATGGTATGTCAGCAAGGTTACTCTTTGGTGAAAAGATTTGAATAAATGTGAAAATCTAGAAAAAAACATTAAGAACAATGGTATATCTATAAATTATAAGTATTAAAATTGATGTCAAATTTGAGAATAGAACACATATTTCACTTTATTTCATTTATTGTTTGGTGTTCAAAAAGTTTTTTCTTCATAAAATTATTTTTTCTTTTTTAAAGATTTATTTATTTATTTGAGAGAGAGAGAGAAGTGTGAGTGGGGGGAGGAACAAAGGGAGAGGGAAAGAGAATCCTCAGGCAGACTCCCCGCTGAGTGCAGAGTCTGTGGCAGAATTCATCCCAGGACCCTGAGATCATGATCTGAACCAGCAGACTAGGCCACCCATGTGCCCCCATAAAATTATTTTCTAATGTAATATTACAAATCAATAAGACTTTATTGTACTTGAATGTAACATTCAGACAACTCAAAGAATCAATTATTACAATAGGCAAGTGAATGTATTCTTGTAATTACTATTTAAAGGCTATGATTTTAACCTCAGTGTTCCTGTCACTTTGCTCATGCCCAGTCATTTCCTGTAGTTAACAATTTTGTAGGGGGAAGTTGCAAAACTGCTGTTATAATATTATCTTCTTTTAAACCAAGACTTGTGTATAGACATACTATATTTCAGGCATTTCATAATGTATTACATGGAACTGTTACACTGTGGGTAAAATTCCTCTATTTAGCAGTCAGGAATTTTACATGGGGATTTAGTTAGTTACTCACTGATATTCCTTGATTGTAGAACTAAAGGTCATTCTTTGTTCTTTAGATCTTTATTGTGATTTCTTCTAGTGTTAGACAGTGTAAATCCAGTGAGCCTGCTTTGATCCTGCAATCAAATAATGAAATCCTATTTTGACCTTATGATGAGCCTGTCTGGACGGACACTTACATCTGAATCTTTGTGGAAATTTAGACCTATTTTAACTTTACATGATACTATAGTTATTCTTATGAAACTACTTGCATATAACATTATTTTCACTGTAAATGATTTTTGTGTGTTTTATATGAAGAACATGATTTTTAGGATAAGAAACACCAAAATTCAAATTTAAGCACTTTGACTTCTTATAGACATTTGGTAGGGGATTTTACTGATAGGCAGTATTTAATAAATAACTCATGTGATGCTTACTATCTGCTGGACTCAATGTGGGTACTCAATAAAGAATTTTTCAAATATTTACTTATATCAGTTTATTTAAAAAACATGTTTACTCTTAATATTTTCCTCATAATCCTCTTTATATGTTCTTTAAAATATTGATAAGTGGTTTAAGCTGATAATATTTCTTGTTTAAATAAGTTATTAATTTGCAAATCATTTTAGTCCATATATTTATAACATTTTAATAATTAATGCTTTGGCTCCTGAGAAACTTCAACTGTCAAGAGCTTCCTTGATGGTTTAGGAGTCAAGTCCAAACAATAGCATTGGCTGAAAGCTTGAAGCCAAGGTGTCAAAGACAGGCTTGGTTTAAAATAAGACAATCTGTGACAACAACTCTAGAAATGTTTTCTCATGAGATTATTAACTACAAGGAAATCGCTGGGCATAAGCAAGGTGGCATGCCTACTGTGATTAAAATCACAGTCTTCAAATAACAATTAATGTAATATATTCTCTTGCTTTGACTAATCTCTGAATCTGAGTTTTCTGAATGTTGTCCAAGTTGCAATAGGTGGTGATAACTAAACCAAATAAATGTACTTTTATAGTTAGGAATTATTTATTTTAATATTGTAAAAGTTTTATTTTCTGGAGTTCTGCAGGAACTCAATTTTTACATTTGCATGCACTGTAGAAAGCATAATTATATTAAAAATAAACCATATGCACCTTGTCTCAGAAAAACTTGGAATTAAATATCAACATTGGCACTGCTTCTATAATCATGAAGCGATTTACCTATCCTATATGAACCTCTCTCTCCTCATTGAAAAATTATGATAATAACATAAACATTTTTTGGTGAGACCTTGAGAGATTCTATTGGCTATTGGATATATGTAGGACTGTCCCTATGTGGTACTTTGACATAAAATTGTTTGTTTGTTTGTTTATTTTTTTAAGTGGAGCTCTATAGTTTGGCTTTGATATGAAAATTAAATTGAGGATTTTAGAAAGGAGTCAGAATATGCCATTTCTCAGAAAGGAGTTGCAAGATGAATCTCTCTCTTTATGCTGTTTAGAAATTCACAAAAAATGTTCCTGCACCATAAAACATTCTATTCTCTCTCTTTTTTTAAGATTTTATTTATTCATTTCAGACACAGAGATACAGAGAGAGAGAGAGAGCATGAGCAGGTGTAGAGGCAGAGGGAGAGGGAGAAGTGGGCTCCATGTTGAGCCAGGAGCCTGATGTGGGGCTCGATCCCAGGATCTGGGATCATGACCTGAGCTGAAGGCAGACGCTTAACCATCTGAGCCATCTAGGCGACCCCCCCTTTTTTTTTCTATTCTCTTTTAATACAACTTGGTCTGAACAATCATTATCAACCAAAAAGCTTCATTTTCACCCACCCTAGCGCTGAAAGTCACACACTGCAAGTCAATCTAATTATAAAGCAATAGGCTTTCAACACAGTTCCAAATAATTGCTGGAGTAATGCCCCAAGAATTTCCTTGTTGTTCTTTATTTCTAGACTGATAATTTAAAACACTTTGCTACTTTTAAATTTTAAAGATTTTTAGGAAGGGGAGTAAAAAGATAATATTAAAACTACTGCTATCTTTCTTCTCCTGTAGAACTGTTTCATGTGGTAAACCTTCCCACTAAGAGAAGGATAAAAAAGACCAGATAGACTTTAGACTAAAGAGATCTTTCTTTTCTAAGGGAGAAATAAGAGATTGTTGCTAACATATTTTCAGAAGGATCATTATGGTCCTACTATGGTTCTCACCTTTGAGCAAATGTGTATATAAATTTTTTTAACAATTCAGTCCTGAGGAGAACTCCTAAGGCATTAAAAATGTTTCCTTTGACTGCCCATATAGAATACATTCCAAAAGAATACTCTGTAAGGATAAATTTTTGGAAGAAATTCCTCAAATCTCATCACATTTTTGAAGAAACAAGCTACTGTCCTTGAAAGCCAAATAAATCAAAATCCCTTGTAATTTAACATTAAACAGCTTAGCTTAAATAATGTTGCTATTGGCAGTGATTTCTGGCAACTTCCACACCTCCCTTTTTTTAATTTCATACTCACAATGTGATGTCATTTGTCTGTACATGGAAATATATCTCCTCACATAGAGGTTACAATCACAACCCCAGCCAGCTTTAATATACTGACTCTTCCCCCTTAAGAGTGGGAGTAGTGGGGTGCCTGGGTGGCTCAGTCGTTAAGCGTCTGCCTTCGGCTCATGTCATGATCCCAGGGTCCTGGGAGCGAGCCCCACATCAGGCTCCATGCTCTGCAGGAAGCCTGCTTGTCCCTCTCCCACTCCCCCTGCTTGTGTTCCCTCTCTCACTGTGTCTCTCTCTGTCAAATAAATAAATAAAATCTTAAAAAAATAAAAAAGTGGGAGTAGTTTGTGCCTAGAAACATCTTACAAATTCCTTCTCTTCAATTCTTAGCAATATTATGTTATCAGCCAAGGATAGATGCATTATGCTATCTCAGATATAATAGTATATTTAAAAATATATCTAAGATTCCTGTAATATTTGGAAAGTAGGGAAGTTAATCTCTTTATAAGTGTGTAAATGTAACAAATAGTATTTTCTACTTTGAATACTCAGAACCCATCGCAGTATTTGGTAGTTGTAGCCAATCATATTTTTTTAAATGTTCTTTGGCTTGAAACAAAAAGATCTTATATTTCAGCTTGTTTTTCCTGTATCTTAATTTGTTTTTATAAATTATACATTTTTATGATATGTGTTAGATAGTTGTTTAATCTTTGTGATTATATTTCTTCATTATGAAAGAATTTCTTTTTTATCATTTCCAACTTTGACACTGAATTTGATGATATCTTGTCATAGTATTGTTATTCCTGATTTTTTCTTCAATTTCCATTGTTTAATATGTCCTTATACCTCCTGTACTCTTAAATTTCACTTGATAATTTTAAAAGGTAGTACAATAATAACACATAGTAGGTAAATAGTAGTACTACATAATGGTTAAGAACCTGAGATTCAAACCAGAATCAAAACCAGACTGGCCTTGCCACTTACTGACAGTGTGATATGTTTAAACTAGTTATTTTCCAGTTTCTTTTTTTCTTTTTTTAATTTTATTTATTTATTAGAGAGAAGGTGAGTGTACAGGAGTGGGGGGAGGAGCAGAGGGACCAGCAGACTACCTGCTTTGTGGGGAGCTCAACACAGGGCTGGATCTTAGGACCCTGAGATCAATGACCTAAGCAGAAATCAGATACTTAACTGACTGAGCCACCCAGGCACCCCATCCAGTTTCTTTATATGTAAAATGAGAATGATGATTAGTATTCCCTAACTCACTGAGATGTAGTGAGGATTAAACGGAATTGTAAATATTAATCATTCAAAACAGCTAATACAGGTTTTGGGTTTTTTAAAAATATATTTATCTTTATATTAATGATTGTGTACAATTTGCATTTATTATTTGCATTCTCATTCAACATATAGTTATTAAGTATTTATTTCATGCCAGCGAATTTTGTAGGCATTGAGGAAACTAAATTATTGGAGATGATGCCTCATAAATGCTCATCCTCTCGTAAGTATCACAATCCTTTGAATGAATACCTACAAGAAACATTTGATCAAATAATGTACAAGATAACTTCAGATCATAGTAAATGCTATGAATGACATGTGATGTATAATATCATCGTGAGGTAGAATTCAAAGCAGTTATCACAGAGAGGGTGAATTTTGAACTGAGAGCTGAAAAACTAAAAGTATCCAAACACTAACCATGCCAGGGAAACTACTTCCAGACACTGCAGTCCATATCCTCTTTCCACACAGTAAGCCAGAGTAAAGTTAAGGGCTCACGTTGTTTATCTCCCTTCGCTCTGGGATCATCTTGTGTGTTGTGCAGTAGGGGAAACACATGTTTGTAGTTTGATTTCTCACTCAAGGTAGGAGGGTATATTAAGTCTCTTTGTTTTGAATCCTCATTTGCATTGAAAACACTTTTTATTTTGAGATTTCAAACTTACAGAAGGATAAAATTCCCACATATTTTTCACCTAGAATTACCAATTAAAGAACTCCTTTATACTCTTTATCCAGAATCAGCTATCACTAACATTTTGTAACCTTTGCATCTCTCTCTTTTTCTTTACACACAGACATACATTTGTTTGAATCATTTTTCATAATACTTTATTCCTAAATACTTCACAGCCTGTATTTCTAAAGGACAAAGACAGTCTCATACACAACCCCAGAACAAATTTCAAATTCAGGAAATATCATATTGATATAATACTATTAGCTATATAAATTCTAATTTCTATAATCCACTATCTATAATACTATGATATAATCCATATGCTAATTTCACCAAATGTCCAATAATGTCTGTTATGGACATAGTTTCCTGATCTAAAATCCAATTCAGGATCACTTGTTACATTTAATTATCTTGTCAGTTAAGTCTCTTTTCTTTTTTTTTAAAGATTTTATTTATTTATTTGAGAGAGAGAGAGAGAGAGAGAATGAGAGATAGAGAGCACGAGAGGGAAGAGGGTCAGAGGGAGAAGCAGACTCCCCACTGAGCGGGGAGCCCGATGCGGGACTCGATCCTGGGACTCCAGGATCATGACCTGAGCCGAAGGCAGTCGCTTAACCAACTGAGCCACCCAGGCGCCCAATTAAGTCTCTTTTCATCTGGAGATTTTTCTCAGCCTTTCTATTTCTTTCGTGGTTAATATTTTCTAAAATAACAAGCAATATGTTTTATAGTATGATCTTCCATTTAGATTTGCCCCGTTTATCAAGATTAAATTCAAGTCATCCATATGTGACAGAAATACATAATAAACAACAGTCCTTTTTTTCTCAATAAATTGCAGTGGGGAAAATATTAATGTCTATTTGTCCTGTTATTGGTGAAGTTAATTTTGATCACTTGGCTGAGATGGTATTTATCAACATTATTCACCAAAATGCTACCTTTTTTCCTTTGCAATTAATTAAAATATTTTGTTGGAAAGGTAATTTGAAATTCTTCAGTCTCTTCTTCCTGACCCTTATATGTACTTTTAGCATCAATTGATTATCCTTGCTTGATTCATAGTTCACCATGTTTACTGATTTTCTAAATTTAGTATTTTCTACATTTCTTGTTGGCAATCTGCTATAGAAAAATATTTTGCTTCCTCTCTTCCTTCTTATTTTTTTTCCTTTTCAATTTCAGTGAACTCAGACTGATTATTCTTTGGAATGTACTATTAATACCCTACTGGCATTAATCTTTTGTTGTTCAAAATGTACTACATTTGGCTAGTTCCTTCAAGATGTCTTTTTTTTTTAATGCCCCATGATTTTTTAGCATTTCCTTATTTTATGGCAAAAGACACTAAAATTACTTTCATTTTTTAAAATTTTTTCTTATTCTATCCCTAGAGTTGTCCATTTTTCCAAAGTACTTGATTCCTTTTGGTAGAACGGCATTTAGAAACCAAAGTCAGGATGCAAGGATTCTTATGTCATTTTTTCTAGGTCAATTCAGCACGAAGAAAGAAACCAAAAATCACTTCTTATGTCATGTGTTTGTTGTTTTTCTTATTATTAGAAGATATCTTAGGGTTAGAGTTATACATTTTAGATTTGTTGGCATATACATGATGTTTTTTTTTTAAAGATTTTATTTATTTATTTGAGAGAGTACACATGAGAGGGGGTAGGGTCAGAGGGAGAAGCAGACTCCCCGCTGAGCGGGGAGCCTGATGCGGGACTCGATTCCGGGACTCCAGGATCATGACCTGAGCCGAAGCAGTCGCTTAACCAACTGAGCCACCCAGGCGCCTGGCATATACATTATGTTTAAGGGTGATATATTGAATGAAATCACTTAGAGAATGCAAGTAAGAGAACAAAAGGCATATGATACTGCAATAATTAGAAATCGAACAAAGACTGCCCCTAACAACCTCTTTGTCATCATCTTCTGTGCCTCTCCCTCTCCAACAGCTCCAGTTAAACTGGCTTTTTGTTGTTCCTTGAACATACTAGGCACAATTCTGCCAAAAGGCTTTAGTTATGGCAGAACTTCCTGTCTAATAGATACTTAAAGGGATTTTCTCATAGTTTATTCCTTGTCAACTACACATATCTTTGAGCAAATGTTGTCTTCTTTCTGAAGAGTTCCCTAACTTATTTAATGTGTCAATACTCATTCCTCTTTCTTGTTTTATTTTCCTCTACATTTTTTATCATATTCTGATATATCACGTAACTGACTTATTCTCTTTATTTTCTGTCTCTTTTGAACACAAGCCAACAAGAATAGAGACGTTATAGTGTTTTGTTTATTGTGCATCCCATGTGCCTAAAAACGTACCTGGAATACAATTATGCTCAATAAATATTTGGATAAACGAAAGGGAGGTTTCTGTGCAAATGCAAATTGTTTTAATTTTTCTTAGGAATAAAATAAAGTATTTCCACTTCAAACTTGACTTGTTCTTTGCCTGACTAATTTTCACTGGGGTTCATACGTGCAGACAGCAAGAGCATGCTATTCCTTTTCTAACACTTCACAAGGAAAATTGTTTCATTAATATTTTAATATTTATTTTCAAATAATACACCAACAACTAATCGTAAAGTTTAATTATAAAAGTAAGCTAGAGATATAGCTCAAAACAATATTCACTTTAAACCTATGGCTTGGGGGCACCTGGGTGGCTCAGTTGGTTAAGCGACTGCCTTCAGCTCAGGTCATGATCTCAGGGTCCTGGGATTGAGCCCCGCATCTGGCTCCCTGCTCTGCGGGAAGCCTGCTTCTCCCTCTGCCCCTCCCCCTGCTTGTGTTCCCTCTCTCACTGTCTCTTTCTCTCTGTCAATTAAATAAAGAAATAAAATCTTTAAAAAAAATAAAAAAATAAACCTATAACTTGTTCTCATAGAGAACCAAATGCTGTACTATTTTGGAATTAACACTGAGAACATATTTATGTTAAACAACAAACATTTATACACTAACCTGAATTCCTATAAATATATCAAAGGAAAATAATTGATTCAAATACAATTAACTTTGCATGGTAATTCCTACATTTCATGTGTACAAAATGGTATAGTATGGAGTGGAAAAACATATTGAGATGCCATTTAAGATACTTATTAAATATTCCTGTGTCCAAATTATCAACTTCTCTAAAGCCACATTTATTCTTATTGATTCTTCATAAATGTCACATTTCTAAATAATATTTTAAATTCTTTGAGATCCAAAAGGAATAATTTAAAATATGTCCTAATTCTAAATCCTAAAATTGAGGAGTTGAGGAATAATTTAAGCATTTATTTATTTTACTTTTATTTATTTAAAGATTTTATTTATTTACTTGAGACCAAGAGAGCAAGCACAAACAGGTTAGAGGGGTAGAGAGCCAGCTAATGGAGGACTCAATCCTAGGACCCTGGGATCATGACCTGAGCTAAAAGCAGGCGTTTAACCAACTGAGCCACCCAGTCGCCCCTGATTTAAACATTTAGAACAGATTTAGAGAGACAATGATGGCAATCAATTGCAAATTCAGAATAACCTACTTTCAATATTTAGCTTTTTATTTTACTTATCTTTCCTTGTGTTTAGAGTAGGAAATATGATGGATGCACTTCTTACAAAAACTATAGTTAATTTAATAAAAATATTAAAACAAAATTATTTTTGCAAAAATTGTCAATGATTGGTATGAGATGACCTATAGATGACATGAAACTTGAATGTGCATTATGAACTGAACATAAGGAAATTATTACACAAAATTTTCCTTATTTGGCACATCGAAACAAATGCAATAAAAATTAGAACATTTCTAAGTAAGGCCACTTATGAATTAAAAGAAATAGAATTGTTGGAAAAATCCCCTAAGAAAATTTCCTGGTGGTTAATTTCCTAGAAATGACAGCAATTCATGACCTTGAACTAATGATTTTATTTTTTTTCCAGATAGTAAATTATAAGCATATATTCTGATAGCCCAGTTAAATTGCTTTGAGGTGTGAAATAAAGCAAGAACTGCATAGTAAGACCAATTGGAAATTAAAATATAGCATGATTTTTTATAACTTTGCTATTCATAAAAATGCTATATTATAGATATTTAATTTGAATGTTATGGCTATGTTCAAATGTTAATTTGAATGAATTGGTCCTACTTTGATCAAGAAAACAGGGAACAACGTAGATATGTTGAGCAGAAAGAAATTCAGCAAAATAATTTGGAAATATAACTCTTACTTACAAAAGCATTAGAAAGTCAGAGGAAGCAAAAATCAGTGAACTCTGCCAATAGCTTTGTGGAGATCAGAAATTTTCAGTAACCATAGGAAGTAGCCATCAATTTTCTGAGATTCCTGCAATATCAGTGAGAGCATTTTGATAAAGCATGTCTACAAGGTACTGGGAAAACTATTTCTACCAGGTGCGATGGCCCATGAACTTGCCTGTCATATCTACATAAGCAAGGACATTTGCTTATAGTCTCCTCTCTAAAGCTTTTGCTAATGCGTCTCATTAGTGGAATATAATCTGGAATCCTTCTGATCTTTTCAAAGCTGAACCATAACTGAAGACTAAATAATTATAGGCCTTATATCTAATTTTAATTAAAGAACCAAAGTTTGAATTCTTGAAAAAAATCTGGAGATTATCTCTACCGAGATATTTTTACATATTCTTGCACTGGTTTATGCCACTGAATCTCTATTTTTGTATGGATAACGGATGGTAGTAGAGTTAGAGCTACAAGGAATTTTTTTTTTTCTTTAAGAAAAAATGTTTCTGGGGGCGCCTGGGTAGCTCAGTTGTTAAGCATTTGCCTTCGGCTCAGGTCATGATCCCAGGGTCCTGGGATGGAGCCCCGCATCGGGCTCCCTGCTCTGCAGGAGGCCTGCTTCTCCCTCTCCCACTCCCCCTGCTTGTGTTCCCTCTCTTGCTGTCTCTCTCTGTCAAATAAATAAATAAAATCTTTTAAAAAAATGTTTCTGTTTATATGGTATACGTCAATTATACTTGTCAAATACCTATTGTGGTCTTATTTTATCTTTGCAACTATGATTGGGTGCCATAAGTTACACATGAAAATAAGCAAGGTATATAGGACTAGACATCTAGACATGCATGTATGTATGAGTATACATGTACATAGACATTGTGCATATAGGCACATATGTCTTAAATATATACATCTATTCTATTGCTTTTTAGTCCTTCCAAACAAAGATAAGATCTTTATAGCATATTTTTTAGCTGTAGTCACAGTGTGGTGTCCATGTAACTTGAAGACAGATGGTTTCATTCTGATTAAAAGTGAAAGTCATAACCTTTGCAATAATATCTGAGGATATTTATATAAAATTTTTACTCCTAATAGGGCATATCTTGAAAATAATTGCTTTTCTTGGTTAAAATGTATAATCTTCTGTGTTGTTGATAACATGGAATTATAACAAAATAATCACATGCCTTGGTAGTTTATACATTTATTCAAAATAACATATTCATTAATTTGAGCACAGCTTTGCTTTCTGTGATTTTACTAGAGTAGTTATATCTTAGACATTCTCATTTCCATACCTGGGGATAAGATTCTTTTATGATATAGACCAGCTTTTGAAAAAAATTATTTTTCTTATGTATTTGGTTGATTTTAACTGTTTTGAATGACTTGGCTAGCAGTGGTATTGATTTGGATTGATACGCACTGTGGTAAATTATGGTATGCAGACTGAACTCATTAAGTCCTGGATAATAAATAGCTTCACTTCAATAGAGTTGACTCTTATAGTTAACATGCTTCAAGTGATCAAGTTATTTTAGCCCTAGGCAAAAAGTCACCTTGATTCAATTAATCAAATAATAATAATAATTATAAAGTGCTGGTAAAATGTGTAAGCTATTTTAACAAGCTTGAGGCATCTCTAATTTGCACGGAGTATCTCTAACCCTTAAAAATCTTTGAATAGGGATAAAGAAGCCCTCAGTGGGGTAAGAAAAATGTAAAAGGCACCAATGAATGAAGTAGTATTTTACTGGATCATAGCCAAGCCTTTGATATTTCAGGTATCTACCATTACAGCCAGAAATAAAACTCTTCTAAGGGTTGGATGAAAGAAAGCAAGACCGTTAGAGAAAGAGGAAGGAAAGGAGGAAAGAGGAAAAGAAGGAAGAAGGAAGAAAGGAGAGGGTGGAGGAAGGGCGGGGAGGAGGAGAGGGAGTGAAGGAGAGAGGGAGTAAAGGAGAGAGGACATGAAGGAGAGAAAGTGTGAAGGGGAGAGGGCATGAAGGGGAGAGGGAGTGAGTGAAGGGGAGAGGGAGTGAAGGAGAGAGGACATGAAGGAGAGAAAGTGTGAAGGGGAGAGGGCATGAAGGGGAGAGGGAGTGAGTGAAGGGGAGAGGGAGTGAAGGAGAGAGGACATGAAGGAGAGAAAGTGTGAAGGGGAGAGGGAGTGAAGGGGAGAGGGAGTGAGTGAAGGGGAGAGGGAGTGAAGGGGAGAGGGAGGGAGTGAAGGGGAGAGGGAGTGAAGGGGAGAGGGAGTGAAGGGGAGAGGGAACGTGAGAGAAAATGAAAAGGATAATAACAAAGATGAAGTTATAAACTAAATATAGTCTAAATTTTGTAAATACTTGTACAATTAAAATTTTTTGTTCTGGATAATGTCAAAGGATCACTCTCTTTCATCAGGTCATTTTTCTTCTGTGAAATTCTTTACTTCATTGAAAGCCCAAGCTTCAGTATGTTCAATGCCTTGGTTAATTATTAAAAAAGAAAGAAAGAAAGAAAAAAGAAACAGAAATTTCTTTCCATCTCATCTTTTAAACAGGAGGAAATTAAAAAGTTAATAACAACCCTGAGATATTGCATTACCAAAGTTAAAGGTGGAATAGGAGGTTAATAAAAAATGCTCTGAACATATTTTTAAAAGATATATTTATTTATTTGAGAGAGCGAGAATGAGAGAGAGCTTATGAGAGGAAGGAGGGTCAGAGGGAGAAGCAGGCTCCTTGCTGAGCAGGGGGCCCGATGCGGGGCCCGATGTGGGGCCCGATGTGGGGCCCGATCCCAGGACCCTGGGATCATGATCTGAGCCGAAGGCAGACGCTTAACTGACTGAGCCACCCAGGCGCCCCAAAATAAAGCAGACTTTAAAAACACAGTCACTAATTTCATTCAAAGTATAGAGTTTGTGCCCACCTTTTAAGAGATTTAGAAATGGCACCCAGCCCCGATAGCAGTTATCCAGTTATCTGGAAATCTTTCAACTTAAAAAATAAGGATTTATTTATTTTTCCTTTGTGTAAAGTAGGTCCAAGTGTAGGCAGCCTGAAACTAGTATGCAATGTCTTAAGCAATTTATTGCCCATCGTTAGCTTGTGGCTCCAGGTTCAGTGAAGAAGCTAGTTCTTGCACAGAAATGGTCCTTGCAGTGGTAGGCATTATATCTATATTCATATCTGATAAAGGCAGATAAAAGAATAGCCTAAAAGGACACCTACCAGTTGGTTCCAGCAACTTTTAAGAGCTTTTCCAGAAGAATCACCCATTTTCTATCTGTAAGGGAAATACCTGGTACCAATCCACACACTTCTGGCTCTGTACATGCACAGAGGAAGGCCATGTAAGAACAAAGCAAGGACACTCATCTGCAAGTCAAGGGCAGAGGTCTCAAGAGAAACCAAACCTGCCAACATCCCAACATCTTGATATGGGACTTCTAGCATCTAGAACTGTGACAAAATAATTTTTTTTGTTTAAGCCACCTAGTTTCAGTTAAAGCCACAGAGCCCTAGGAAGTTAATACAATCCATGACATTATTTGGAGAAAATTTTCATCTAACACTAAACTTACACTGAAGAAAATGTTGGAAAGATCTCCAAATTCCACTTTCTGTCCCTCACTTTAGCAGTCTGAAGTTGTAGCCATAGTAGGATGCCAGACACTGAAATAAAATGTGTATACATATATGTGTGTGTGTGTGTGTGTGTGTGTACACAAACACATATACACATACATACACAGTCTCAATATTTTATTTACCTGAAGTTTTATAGAAATTACTCAGTGCTATGTTTTCATGTGCCTTGTCTCTGGAGCCCACATTTAGTAAAGCCTGGTAACTATGTTACAGCAAACAGGTTGACCCTCTTTGTTTTCTCAGACATAGACATTTTAGGTTATGTTTATTTAACTTGCCAAAGTAAATGGAAACAACTCCTGTGTAATTCTTGTTTTTGGAAGTATACAAAATATAAGTATTGATTATCTGTTGTATGGATGGGAGTTAGAGCATTTGCCATCCATTTCTATACAAAGTCTTTTAAACAAACTGATTTTTACATACGTCGGTATGTGATTTTATTTCAGAAGAGAACAACATGAAATATGGAATAGGATAACTGCATGAGTAGCATTATAAGATGTACAATTCTTGATTAAAGGCAGTGCCAAGAGCCCCATAGCCATGACTAGGATAGGAATTATGGCACAAATACCTCAAGCATTAAATATCAGATTAGTCTTTAATGAAGTTCTAGACATTGCTACTGAAAATTCATCCAGGACCTCTTCTTTTTAGCCTTTTCAAAAATATTGTGAGTTCTGTTTGGTTATTGTTTGTTTCAGTCCCCTTTTAGAACATCTCATCTCTTCTTGTTTAAAATAGCTGGATTGAACTTTGGTATTTGAACCTAATTGTGGTGATAAATAAAAGGGTTAGCTAGGATTGGGTTTAGACAACATATCTTTGAGAAAAGTAAAAATCTGGTGAATTTTGGAAGGACTTATATCCAAGGTAGGATGAGAGGAATGCATTCTTATAGTCCTTAACACATGACAGCTAAGGAGGCATTTCTTAAATTTTTGTTTTAAATTTTCACAGATAAAGGATCAACCATATCAATAGGTCTACTGAAGGCAGGGCAATTCATTTAGTAGAATAAATATATGCTGTTATAAATTACGGTTATGACTATGGAATTTGTAAGAACAGATGAGCTGGTTGATTACTTATAGCTCCTATGGAAATGTTAAAGAAGGAACCCTACAATTTGCAATTCTTTTTTTTATTTTATTATGTTATGTTAATCACCATACATTATATCATTAGTTTTTGACGTAGTGTTCCATGATTCATTGTTTGTGTATAACACCCAGTGCTCCATTCAGTACGTGCCCTCTTTAATACCCATCACCAGGCTAACCCATCCCCCGACCCCCTCCCCTCTAGAACCCTCAGTTTGTTTCTCAGAGTCCAGAGGCTCTCATGGTTCGTCTTCCCCTCCAATTTCCCCCCTTCATTTTTCCTTTCCTACTATCATCTTTTTTTTTAACATACAAGGTATTATTTGTTTCAGAGGTACATGTCTGTGATTCAACAGTCTTACACAATTCACAGCACTCACCATAGCACAGACCCTCCCCCATGTCTATCACCCAGCCACCCCATGCTTCCCAACCCCCACCCCTCCAGCAACACTCAGTTTGTTTCCTGAGATTAAGAATTCCTCATGTCATTGAGATCATACGATACATGTCTTTCTCTGATTGACTTATTTCGCTTAGCATAATACCCTCTAGTTCCATCCATGTCGTTGCGAATGACAAGATGTCATTCTTTTTGATGGCTGTGTAATATTCCTATATATACATAATCATATATAAAATAAATATAAATATAAATATAAATATCTATATAAAAACACCTCTTCTTTATCCATTCATCAGTCCATGGACATTTGGGCTCTTTTCATAGTCTGGCTCTTGTTGATAATGCTGCTATAAACATTGGGGTGAATATACCCCTTCAAATCTATGTTTTTATATCCTTTGGATAAATACCTAGTGCAATTGCTGGGTTATAGGGTTCTATTTTTTTTTTTAAACTGTAAGAGACTTTTTTTTTAAGATTTTATTTATTTGACAGAGAAAAACACAGTGAGAGAGGGAACACGAGCAGGAGGAGTGGGAGAGGGAGAAGTAGGCTTCCTGCGGAGCAGGGAGCCCGATATGGGGCTCAACCCCAGGACCCTGGGATCACGACCTGAGCTGAAGGCAGACGCTTAATGCCTGAGCCACCCAGGCGCCCCATAGGGTTCTATTTTTAAGTTTTTGAGGAAATTCCATACTGTTTTCCACAGTGGCTACACCAGTTTGCATTCCTACCAATAGTGTAAGACGGTTCACCTTTCTCCACACCCTCACCAGCACCTGTTGTTTCCTGAGTTGTAAAATTTAGCCCTTCTAACAGTTGTGAGGTGGTATTTCATTGTGGTTTTCATTTGCATTTCCTTGATGATGAGTGATTTGGGGCATCTTTTAATGTGTCTGTTAGCCATCTAGATATCTTCTTTGGAAAAATGTCTATTCATGTCTTCTGCCCATTTCTTAACTGGATTATTTGTCTTTTGGGTGTTAAGTTTCATAAGTTCTTTGTATATTTTGGATACTAACACTAACATCATTTACAAATATGTTTTTCCCATTCTGTAGGCTGCCTTTTAGTTTTGTTGATTGTCTCCTTCACTGTGCAGAAGCTTTTTATCTTGATGGAGTCCCAATAGTTTATTTTTGGCTTTTGTTTCCCTTGCCTCTGGCAATGTGTCTAGTAAGAAGTTGCTTTGCCTAAGGTCAAAGAGGTTGCTGCCTGTGTTCTCTTCTAGGATTTTGATGTTTTCCTGTCTCATATTTATGTCTTCATCCATTTTGATTTTTTTTTTTTTTTGGTCTATGGTTGTAACTGCTTTCTCACCAGTGCACACTTTAATGGATACCTATGGATAAGATCATATCAGATATTATTTTTCAGCTTTACTGAGATATAACTTACATATAACATTGTGTAAGTTTAAGGTGTAAAACATAATGATTTGATATAAGTGTACATTGCAAAATGATTACCACAATAGGGTTAATTAACACATCTATCATATCACATAATTACATTTTTTCTTTTGATAGTGAGAACTTCTAAAATCTCTCAGCAACTTTCAAATATACAATGGAGTATTGTTAACTAGAATCATCATGGCATAGATTACATCCCCAGGACTTGTTTATCTTCTAACTGGAAGTCTGTACCTTTTGACCACCTCCATCCATTTTCCCCTTTCCACATAGGTATTTTTGACAACTTCCTCTTAGTTCTCACAAATATCTCCAGAAAAGGGAATATTTCCCTGACAGGTAACAGCCCAAGTTATTTTATGAAGGGAGCTACTTCATCCCACCTTAAAATTTCCCAATTGGGTCTTCTCTTCAAGACCATGTTAACTAGGTATCTAAGAAAGCAAAGTACTCAAAATTCTGAACACTTTCTCTTATGAGGAAAAATGTGTATATTGAAAGTAAATGTAAATTTGCATCACCATCAATATTTATTACAAAAGACACATTTCCAGATAAAAGCCTTAGTCAAAATATAATCCAAACTAAAGTATGAAAACTCAAGTTTTCATTCTCTTCAAGGTAGGTAGATCTTCTCTTTCTCCACCTGACCCAGGAAATTGACATTACAGGATATAGATCCAGTTTCTGAATTTGATTTTTACCCAAACTATATTGATCACAGCTTACATCTCATTCTAACAAGATGTTCATATGTGAGAAGAATTTTCTGTGTTATCTAAAGGTATTGCTTTTAGAACAACAAAAACAAACAACTTCTCCTACACTGCATGGTGTAAACACGCAGGGGGAAATATAGACTAATGTGAATGAATATCCATTGTTGTGTGTACAATGACTCATCCATTGCAGATTGGTGGAAAGATGAAGTTGTTGTTTTATGTTCAAATAAAGGAGTGCAAGTGACAAAGGCACACAAATTAGGAAATATGTCCCTCCAAATTCTATAACCACCATTATTATAGATATTAGATAACTGATCTTGCAGGTCTTCCTACTTACCTAGTAATAGTGCCTTCAAGGGTACCCTCATTGCAGTTTTTATTCTCACACTCATTTGAGATTAACCTTCCCAAATCCTCTTCTTTGTTTAACCATAGTTGTTGTTTTTTTTCCTGTTAATGTATATACAAGGATTGTAAATTTTTTAAAATATGGTATCTTGTATTGGTATCTAGTCCTTATCCTTAAAATTATAGAGTAGCTTTTTGACCAGTTTTTATAGTCAAAAATATATTTCTACATGGTAATAATTTGAAATCTTCTCATGAAAGATTCAAAAATAATTTGTGAAATCTATTCACATTTTAAATCATATGCAGGCAATTTTTAATAAATACAAAACCACATATATTTATAGCTTAATACAACATGTTTTCTGTAAATGTGTGTGTTTTAAAGTGTTTGTGTGTTTATTCAAAATTTCTGCTTTTAATTCTTTTGAATTATTCATATATCTTTGTATGAAGCAAAAATGTGACCTCAAATATCCTGTTTAACACAGTCCAACCTTCTTCTATTTGTCAAATTTTTAATTACAGAAGAGAGACATGATTTCAAAAAGTACATATCTCGTATATTGATTATCGTTATCCTAGGGAAAATTAGGTGTTATGTTTCCTACAAAGTAGAAAAAAGCAAAGTATAAATTTAGAACTTGAACATATCTACACTAAAAGCAGGTAAAATTTTGATTTAAATTAATTTTCAATTGTAATGTTTTAAGAAAAAACCTGAAACAGCAATACAAATCAAAATTCTTAGACCAGGCAGTAATTGCTTTGACATTGGCCATAAAAATATTTTTCAAGATATATTTCCTCAAGCAATGGGAACAAGACAAAACAAATAAACAAACAAACAAAAAAGAAAAACAAAAACAAAAAAACTTAAGGACTGCATCAAAATTAAAACAAACAAACAAAAAACTTTTACACAGTGAAGAAAACCATCAACAAAACAAAAAGGCAATCCACTGAATGGAAGAAGATATTTGCAAGTGATATATCCAATAAGGGTTTTTAATATTCAGAATATATAAAGAATGTATACAACTCAACACTAGAGGGGCACCTGGGTGGCTCAGTTGGTTAAGCATCTGCCTTTGGCTCAGGTCATGATCTCAGGATCCTGGTATCAAGCCCCATATCAGGCTCCCTGCTCAGTGAGGAGCCTGCTTCTCCCTCTCCCTCTGCTCCTCCCACGCCTTCCCCATTCTTGTTCTCTCACCCTCTCTCTCTCAAATAAATAAATAAAAAATCTTAAAAAAACAAAAGGAACACAACACCAGAAAACAAATAATGTGATTAAAAATGGGCAGAGGAACTGAATAGATATTTTTCTAAAGAAGCAATGCAGCTGATCGATAGATACATGAAAAGATGCTCAACATCTCTAATCATCAGGAAAATGTAAATTAATACCAAAATGAAATATCACCTTATACCTGTCAAAATGTCTAAAATTGAAGAGATAAGAAATAGTAAATGTTGGTGAATGTGCAAAAAGGAACTCGTGCACTATTGGTGGGAAGGTAAATTGGTACAGCCATCATGGAAAAGAGTATTAAAGTTTCTCAAAAAATTAGAAAAGAATAGAATTACCATACGACCCAATAATTCCACTACTGAATATTTACCCCCCAAAATGAAAGCATTAATTTGAAAAGATATATGCATTCCTACGTTTATTGCCTCATTATTTACAACAGCGAAGATATGGAAGCAACCTAGATGTCCAACAATCGATGAATGGATAGGGTGCCTGGGTGGCTCAGTTGTTAAGTGTCTACCCTCTGCTCAGGTCATGATCCAAGGGTCCTGGTATCAAGTCCAGCACTGGGCTCCCTGCTCAGCAGGAAGCCTGCTTCTCCCTCTCCCACTCTCCCTGCTTGTGTTCCCTCTCTCACCATCTCTCTCTGTCAAATAAATAAATAAAATCTTTAAAAAAATAGATGAATGAAAAAACAAGATGATATATATATATATATATATATATATATATATATATATATACACACTCACACACACACACACACACACACAAAATACAATACTATGGAGCCATAAAAAAAAAAAAAAAACATGAGATCTTGTCATTTGCAATAACATCGATGGACCTAGAAGGTATTATGCTAAGTGAAATAAGTCAGACTGAGAAAAACAAACACCATATGATTTCACTCATATGTGGACTCTAAAAAACAAAACAAATGAATAAACTAAAAGCAGAATCAGATCAATAAATACAGAGAACACACTGATGATTACCAGAGAAACAGGGTGAAAGAATGTGCAAAATGGGTGATGGGGAGTGGGAGATACAGGCTCCCAGTTATGGAATGAATAAGTCATGGGGATAAAAGGCACAACATAGAAAATATAGTCCACGATATTGTAATAGCATTGCATGCTGACAGATGATAGCTACACTTATGGTGAGCATAGATTAATGTATAGAGTTGTTGAATCACTATGTCATACTTTCAAAACTAATGTAACATTATGGTCAACTACACTCAAATAAAAGAAAGAAAAATTAAAAAAAAAGAAACAAAACTTTTAGACTAGAAAGTTTACAAATCAAATCCAGTGTTCCAGATTCATAATATATTGTAGACTCTCAAAATGCCTTACTAGGCAAACAAATAATAAATAATAAAGTTCAGGGGAGGGGCGCCTGGGTGGCTCATTTGGTTAAGCGACTGCCTTCAGCTCAGGTCATGATCCCAGGGTCCTGGGATCGAGTCCCACATCGGGCTCCCTGCTCAGCAGGAAGCCTGCTTCTCCCTCTCCCACTCCCCCTGCTTGTGTTCCCTCTCTCGCTGTCTCTCTCTCTCTCTCTCTGTGTCAATTAAATAAATAAAATCTTTAAAAAAAAAGTTCAGGGGAATAAGATAAAATATTTTCTTCTAGTTTGCTGTAAAAAATTGGAGGAGTTCAAATACCCTTCATTTTAAACTGTTTGGACCTGGCTGGAGACGCTTCCTGAAGCTTCCTTGTTCTTTATAAAAGTTAGACATGTAGGGCTCTGCTGTCCAACTGCCTTAAATCAAATCCAACTTATCCATCAAAAATGTTGGATGACACAGGGTAAGTTCCTCATGTCTCTTATTTTCTATTTCAATTTTTATAAAATAAATGTAATGATACAAAGTATGTCAAAAATTAAAATGGTATTTCAGTGAAATAATCTATTTAAAAATATTTAGCACATTTTCAAACTTACAATGAACACTCAACATAACTTAATAATAAGTATTTTTGTAATAATTTTTGTCTAGAAATAAAATCTGTCTCAACTAGTAGCATTACTTCACTTCTTTTAATATGATATTGTTCTAGATATTACAGTTACATATTTGTATTTAATATTTCAAATGTGTATTTAATCTAGGCATTTAATAAAATTAGATAAGCAAAATGTCTGTATTTGCATAATGGAAACATAATTAGCATTTTAGCAAATCATGGAGAAAGTAAAAAGTCAATTTACAAATAGTCAAAAAAGATGTTTTTATTAGAGGTTTAGAAATATATGTTTACAATACCTAAATCTATTTTTTTCATATTTGTAAGGCAAACATTATATGCCACACAAGCATTTTTTTTTTACATTTCACATATTCTTGAGTTGGGCAAATATGTATTCATATAAGGAATAATAAAAGCAAGTCATTTAGCATAAATCTAAGGCAACTAGTCATAACAACATAAATGCTAAGCATTAAGTTAGAAATAGTGGATTTAATAAGCAATATATTTATCACATCTGTAAACCTCTGCCTAAATATGTTTTACATCATGGAGAGAAGAGTTCTTCATACATAAATGTTTACAAAATAACAAAAAGCAGAAAAAGCTAAAAACTCATAAAAATAGTAACAATAGCTTATATGAAGAATTTTATTAAAAAAATAAATTTCTGTAGTGATTTTTAAAATAAAATTCCTTTAGTAAAAGAAGCTTCAGAAATCAAATCTATCTATCCACTCATCCACCCACCCATCCACCAATCCATCCATCCATTCACAAATGCATACATATATGCATACATAATACATAAAATCAGACAACATATAGGTTTTTCAAGTCTTCACAGTTGCATGTCAGGTCATAAGTTTTTATTTATCATAAAAAAGAAAATACCTAAAAATATCAAATGATCAAATTAAGTTGCTAAATTCCTTAAGAATCTTAAAGATATTTTATGGTATTCAATGCAAAATGATGTGTAATTACTAAAAAGAATTGATATTAAAGAGCAAAATACATTTAAAGATAATTGACTCCACTGACCTCCATATAGATGATCAAATACTTTATACTTGTTAAGCTATCTTACTTCCTCTCCTAAGATGTGACATGTATCCAAATCTTGTCCTTGTAGTCAATATTTTCTCAGCAAAGTGATATTATTCTTTGAACTTCTAGGTTTAGTTACTATACGGTATTTGGAAAATAAAACAAGTATGCTATGTTTTCAAAATTAAAGAAACAAATTGTCAATACATTTTTATATTGAGCTGTAACTGACAAGTTATTAAATTTTATAACCCTGGCTTCTATTTATAAAACAATTATCTGCCAATAGATAAAAAGTTTGCTCAGTAAACTAACGAATATATAGATAGAATGATAGTTGAGAGATACATAAAGAGTAATAGTTGAAAGGTAGATGAAAAGTTAGATAACATTCATTTAAAGGAAACATAGAGGGGTGCCTGGGTGGCTCAGTTGGTTAAGTGACTGCCTTTGGCTCAGGTCATGATCACAGAATCCTGGGATCCAGCCCACATTAGGCTCCCTACTCAGTGGTGGGCCGGCTGCTCCCACTGCTTGTGCTCTCTTGCTCTCACATTCTGTCAAATAAATAAATAAAATCTTAAAAAATTAATAAAGGAAACATTGATATTATTAATAATCATTATAAGATCATTTTTATAAATACTGATCCAAAAACAGATGTTTTATAATTAAACTACTTTTATTTTCCTTGTTCATTCTTCTTTGCTTATTAAATTCAAGTATTAATTAAATCCCTTACCTGTTCAAATATCTATAATTTTTCAAGATAAAAAATAAATGTATCTTTTTTCAAAATTTTAGGAAACTTTGAAATGTACCTTTCAAAATATTGTAAAAGATTCCTCATTCTTTTAACTGATAGTTGACATGGGAAATTGCTCTGAAGTGAACTCTTTTGACTTTAAACTTATTCAGTGATTTATGCCACCCCAATTAAACATCAGTTACTTTGATAAACCTATTGATACATTGAACAGAATAGAAAAAACATAAGGATATGGGATTATTTCATAGTAATAATTCAACCCAAATGATTTATTTTGAACTAAGAAAATGTGAGGTTTATCAGTAATATCTAGTCCCATAGCAAGTATAAAAGCCTGATTCATCATATCATCACATCACTGAGCCATTTCATTAGGAAAAAATCTATGTGAACTCTTCATTACTACCCCCCCAAAAACAGCAGCATATCAATGGATAGACAACAGCTAGTGGTTGTGTATGCAGAGAATGTAAGAAATTCAGCAACTCAGGTGACATCTTCTTTTTCATGTATTTTTAGCTTTCTTATCATCTAGGACTGCTAAGGACATTAATGATTACATTTTAAATACTAAACTAGGTGTTTTGAGTGGTTTCTTAATTCTGCTTCTATCAGCTATATCCCAAAGAGATTTTTGTCACAAGAAAGAAAGAAAGAAAGAAGAAAGAAAGAAAGAAAGAAAGAAAGAAAGAAAGAAAGAAAGAAAGAAAGAAAAGAAAATCGAAACTTAAACAGCAAAATGTCTAGTGAAAACTTGGAAATGCATTTTTCTCAGTAACAAATCGCGTTATACTATATTTGTATTCCCTGTTGGTTGATTTGCATGAAAATACCCATACCATACATTTTTATTAAAAAAATAAATAAAAATTAAAGGAAAATGTGAAACATTACTGTACATACCAATATATGCATAATAGAAGTATCAAGAAAGAGAGGGAAGAAAAGAACAGAAAAAATATTCAAAGAGATAATAGCTGAACACTTCCCAAATTTACTGAAAAACAATAACCTATATATTTGAGAAGCTCAAAGAGACCCAAGCAAAATCAACATAAAGAGAACAACAGGGGTGCCTGGGTGGCTCAGATGGTTAAGCATCTGCCTTTGGCTCGGGTCGTGATCCCAGTGTCCTGGGATCAAGCCCCGCATCGGGCTCCTGGCTCAGCAGGGTGCCTGCTTCTCCTTCTCCCTCTGCCTCTCTCCCTGCTCATGCTCTCTCTCTCTCTCTCTCTCTCTGTATCTCTATGTCTCAAATGAATAAATAAAATCCTTAAAAAAAGAGAGAGAACAACAAACAAGACACATTACAGTTAAAATCTTGAAGCAAAGACAAAGATTGAATGTTTAAAGCAGCAACAGAAAAGGACTCATTACTTACAAGAGAATGCCAATAAGATTAATAGCTGAGTTTTCAACAGAGACTGTGGAGACCAGAAGGCAGTGGGATAACATAACCAAAGTGCTCAAAGAATAAAGCTGCCACTCTAGAATGCCTATATTAGTTTGCTATGGCTACCATAACACAATGCCACAGGTCTTGTACCTTAAACAGCATAAATTTATTTTTTGCAGTTCTGAAGGCTAGAAGTCTAAGATCAATGTGCCAACAGCTTTGGTTTCTTCAGAGCCTTCTCTCCTTAGCTTTCAGGTGTCTGCCTTTTGCTGTGTCCACATATGGTCTTTTTCTCCATGTGTACACATCTCTAGTGTCTCTTTGTGTGTTCAAATTTCCTCTTATAAGGAGAGACACCAGGTTGCATGATGGCCCACAACCAATGACCCTATCTCTAAATATAGTCTCATTTTAAAGTTCTGGGTGTTAAGGCTTCAACATATGAATTTTGGGAAACACAACTTAGTAGCTAATAGTTCCATACTCAGTAAAGCTATCTCTCAAAACTAAAGGCAAAATACTTTCTCAGATAAACAGAAATGGAGTTTGTTTCTGACAGACCAGCCTTAAAACAAATACTGAAGAAAGTTTTAGCTGAAAGCAAACAAACCCAGACGGTATTCAAATTCATTCATAAAGAAAAGCACTACCAAAAAGCACTACAAAAGTAATTATGTAACTATAAAACACAGTAAAAATGCATATTTTTGGGGAGGCCTGGATGGCTCAGTTGGTTAAGCAGATGCCTTCAGCTCAGGTCATGATCCCACGGTCCTGGGATCGAGTCCTGCATCTGGCTCCTTGCTCAATCAGGAGCCTGCTTCTCTCTCTGCCTACCGCTCCCCCTGCTGGTGCTCTCTCTCTCTCTCTCTCTCTCTCTCTGACAAATAAATAAATAAAAGCTTTAAAAAAATTCATGCATATTTTTTGTCCATTCATAACTAGTTTAGAAAGCAAGAGTGTAAAATAATATGAACATAATGTGTTCCTGGGCCTGTAATATATAGAAACATAATATGTATATGATATATTCACCAATAAGAGTACAAAAGAGATGAGTAGGAGCAAAGCTTGTATTGAGCTAACAAAATAGTTATAGATGGAATAGAAGTAATTATAGTTTTACATTATTGCATTTATAATATTCATAGATGCAATACATTTAATAATAAGCCCACACATAGATTGAAAACTGACTCTCTAATTTAATATATATATGACAAATTCTAGAGAAACTACTAAACGACACTTTTTTTTTAAGATTTTATTTATTTGTCAGAGAGAGACAGTGAGAGAGGGAACAAAAGTGGGGGGAATGGGAGAGGGAGAAGCAGGCTTCCTGCCGAGCAGGGAGCGCAATGAGGGGCTAGATCCCAGGACCCTGGGATCATGACCTGAGCCGAAGGCAGACGCTTAAGGACTGAGCCACCCAGGCACCCCCTAAACAACCCTTGAAATGTAGTATAAATCATTTAAGAAATTAACATGATTCATTAGGAAATATTCACTTAAAGCAAAAGAAATTAGTGAATGAAGAATATAAAAAACAGACATGAGTAAAATGAAGTGGCAAACATAAATCTAATCATATCCATAAAACATTAAATGTGAATGGATTAAATAACCTAATCAATACACAGTGATTGCCAAACTGGATAAAAAACATGATCTTACCATACGGTAGGTATGTCTATAGGTGACATATTTCAGATTCAAAGATACAAATAGTTGGAACGTAAAGGATGCAAAAAGATATATCATAGAAATAGGCAACCAGAAGAAAGCTGCAAAGCTGGGATTTTTATACTGATATCATACAAAATAGATTTTAAAGCAAAAAATGTTACTACAGATAATAGAGATTATTTATAATTATAAATTTGTCCTATCAGAAAGATATAGAAACATATATGTATCTGATAATAGTGTTTCAATATACACAAAGGAAAATCTGCCAGAATTGAAAGGAGAAATAAACTATTCAACAATGATAGTTGGGAGACTTATTCACCCCATTTTTTTTTAAAGATTTTATTTATTTATTTGAGAGAGAGAGAATGAGAAATAGAGAGCACGAGAGGGAAGAGGGTCAGAGGGAGAAGCAGACTCCCTGCTCAGCAGGGAGCCCGATGTGGGACTCGATCCCGGGACTCCAGGATCATGACCTGAGCCGAAGGCAGTCGCTTAACCAACTGAGCCACCCAGGTGCCCTTATTCACCCCATTTTTGATAACAGATAGAACAGCTAGGCAGAAAACTAACAGGAAATAGAATACGTGAACATCTTTATAAACCAACTAGACCTAACAAACATCTACAGAACACTCCACTGCATCCATAGAACAGAAGAAGATACATTTTTCTCAAGTGCACATGGAACATTCTCCAGGACAGAGCATATGCTAAGCCATAAAACAAACATAATAAACTTAAAACAATAGATACAATACGAAACATACTTCAACTACAATGGAATACAAAGTATGTTCTCTGAACAAAATGGAAATTTGAAATCAATAACAGAGAAAAATGTGGAAAACTCACAAATATGTGGTAATTAAATAACACATTCTTAAATAATCAATGTATCAAAGAAGAAATGAAAAGAAAAATTTTAAAAATACTTTGAGTTATAGTTATTATTTATGGAATGCTGTTATATCAGTGCTTTAATGGAAGTTTGTAGCGGGAAGCCTGCTTCTCCCTCTCCCATCCCCCTGCTTGTGTTCCCTCTCTCGCTGTGTCTCTCTCTGTCAAATAAATAAATAAAAAAATCTTAATAAAAAAAGAAGTATGTAGCTATAAATACCTGTACGAAGAAAGATAAGAGATCTCAAATTAATAACTTAATTTTCCTCCTTAAGATACTGGAAGAAGAAGATCAAAGTAAACCTAAAGCAATTAGAAGGAAGAAAATGATAAAGATTAGAGAAGAAATTAATAAAATAGAGTATAGAAATATAAACGTACACTTCGTGAAGTAGGGCAGGTGCTCTGGATGAGAATGTTACAATGGAGGCAAGAAGAGATGGAGTAATTTGAAATATAAGCGAGGTAAATTGGCAGGGTTTTGTGATGGAATGAATTCTAGGTCAAATATTAGAAAAATTTCAAGGCTAACTCCCAGCTTTCTGGCCCGAGGAATAACGAGCTGAATAGGATGCATATTTCACTGATATCAGTAATGATAATGGGGGAAGGGAAACAGTATGGAAAATAGAGGCTAGGAAACACTATTTTCTGAATAACTGAAAGAAGACCAGAACAATGGATGTATAGTGGAAAGGGGGCATATTAGAGGAATTAAGTGGGGAGCAGAGAAGTCAGAGACTCAAACAGGTGATGGGAAGGAAATAAAATCAAATGGGAACCCAAAGTTAGATTCTAAATAGTGCAATATTATGACTGAATGACTAGTATTGCCATCTTACACAGAATGGATGAGAAGAAGGCAAGAGTGGAAAGAAGGAGACCTTTTAGGAAACTAGTTAGTAGTCTTGGCAAATAAATTTGAACTGAATGAAGACTTGTCAATAAGGAGAAAGAAAAGAGGTTAAATTTAAGATATGCTTTGGAGTAACGAGGGACTTCCCAATGATTTTGAAGCACAGAAGTTGAAGGAATTGGAGCAGTCAAGGATAAGACACAGAGATCTGATTTTAAACATAGTGAGTCAGGAATTCATTTGCAAAACTGGGACATGGTGGGTTGAATAGATTGCTTATATTTAAATTTAAGACAGGCAAAATTGGGAAACATTGCTCACATATAGGGAGAAACGACATACAATCTATTTGCAAATTGAAATAATAAAAAATGAGCTATAGGATAGAGACAGTAATGCCACTTATAGCCATTAGCATTAAGGTTATACTCAAAACTAAGGAATTTAAACTCACCACAGAGAGAGAGTATTAAAAAATTGAACAGAAATTCCAGTATTGGGAGTGTAAACCATGTCATCTACTGTTTGGGAAGAGAAAAGCAAAGAAAAAAAATGGGATGAAAAAATAGACAACAAGATGAGAAAAAGCAAGACTAAGTCATTTTGGAAAACTAATGGAGAAAAAGATGAATAACATTAATGGAAGAGTGCCAAAAGTCATAGTTCATATTCTAATAGATTAAAGAAGTGATGGAAATGAATAAACTGAAGCAAATTGAGATTAAAATTTTCACTGTGAATTTTGGCTTTGAATTATTGAAGAGAGATTTACAGGAAAGAGAGATTATATTTTATTATGGAAGTTAATAAAATATCTTTATATACCCCTTGTAATAATCCAGGAAAATGGGCAAGATGGATAATGAAGAAAAGTTGGTAACCAAATGGTGATATCCCTGTGAAGCTAGAGGCTGGGAACAGGGATACAATTAGAGAGATTGACCTTGAGAGTAAGACAGACATTTCTTTCCTTGTAATAAGAAGGAGAGATAAGGATGTTGCAAGCACAGGATATTTTATTTAATATATGTGATAAATTATTATCTTTTGCCAACTATTCTCAGATAGTTGCAGAATACTTTAGGAAAAAGAAATAATATTTGTTCAGATCCTAACTTGTGCCAAGGCTCTTATTATTATAACCATTTTGACTCATTAAAAGATCCTGTGAGGTAATAATTAGCCTTCCCATTTTCATAGACTAAGAAAGATTACATACCTTTCCCAAGGTCATAGAGCTAGGACAGAGCAGGGATGAATCCCAAATCCAAGTTTTAGATATTCATTATACTGGTTTTCTTGTGACAATTATATTCAATTTGATCATAAACCTAAGTGAGGTATCTGATTTAAAATTTAATTGACTTAGCTTAGTTGCAAGGAAATCAAAAATATTGCCTTTAAACTTGCAAGGGGGGTGCCTGGGTGACTCAGTTGGTTAAGCAACTGCCTTCAGCTCAGGTCATGATCCTGGAGTCCCGGGATCGAGTCCCACATCGGGCTCCCTGCTCAGCAGGGAGTCTGCCTCTCCCTCTGACCCTCTTCCCTCTCGTGCTCTCTATCTCTCATTCTCTCTCTCAAATAAATAAATAAAATCTTTAAAAAAATAAAAAATAATAAACTTGCAAGGGACTAACCAGGAAGTACTGGCTATAAACAGTGTGTGTGTGTGTGTGTGTGTGTGTGTGTGTGTGTGTGTGTGTGTGAGTGAGAGAGAGAGAGAGAAAAGATCCTAAAGTTAACAGCTTTATATCATTTTATGTAGAAAAATCCATTTAAAAACATGAACTGAACAGATTTGAAAAAAACACAAATTCAGAGAGATATCTAGAATTCTAAATCTTGGCAGAATGAAATCTTAAGTTTATAGTTATCAATGACCCTACCAAGTATATATTCCAAACAGACATGTTCAAGAAGTAGATACCGGGAAACTTAATGGGCTGCGGTGCTAAGACATAATCAACCAAGGATACCTATTAAGATGATATTACTATTTACTTATTTCATCATTAACTAAGTCTTTCAAAGAAACCCAACATATACAATCGCATTTTAGAGCAATATTAACATATTTTTATTTCCCAAACCAATAGATTTAGGTATTTAAAATTATATAATATCACGATTGATCTTCAAAAGTACAACATATCTGACATAGGAATACCCTATTTTTAAACTATTGCTCAAGATATGTATAGCATTGTAGCATTTTTGAGGTTTAGGCTTAATTTTACATGTTATCACCATTTTTGTCATTGTGTTTGGCTTGCCTTTAGTTTTAATAAGTAAAAACCACTTGATCTAAAACAAAGAGCACAGGCTTTAGCTCATAGAAAGACATAGGAAAACGCATCATGAGAGAGAATCTCAAGTGACTGAATGCTTTAATTTGTTTCTTTGCATTGGCTTAGAATATTCTTATTGAGTGCCCTCAAAGATTTTTTAGAAAACGAAGGACTGTTATTAGTTTGGCTTTTGACTAAGTTAATTGATAATTGTCACTGAGAATAAAGAATCAGAGCAGCAGAATGTGAAGAATGCAAATTAATCTCAGTCAATAAAAGATTCTTATTTTGTTTATTTTGCCCCAGATATTTATAAAACGTAAACTTATTGCTCAAAGCATAGTAATTCTACAAAGATATTCCTACTCTCTTAGAATAATGAGTGTCACTGGAAGCTTAACTGCACACTGGGTAATTAACATAGTAAATGAATTATTAATACATTATGGACACATGTTTATTTTGTTTTACTGGGCACCATTGATTTGAATAAAGTGTTTTATAATTTATTCAATATATACTTATTTCCCACTGTTTGGTTTTGCCTTAAATCACTGGATTTAACATCAGTCATAGCCTTCATTTTTATACTATGATCATTAAAATTCAGTCTAATTAGAATGCACCAATTGCATTTGGAGCTGCTGATTTGGAGACTTGAAATATATTCAACCACATATCTCTGAAAAACAAGCAACAAAAAACTTTTAATGCTGACTAAATTGATAAGATATGTTAAATATGTTTCTTAAATTTAATCCCCTTATAAATTTTAAGACATGTAAATACATAAAAAATAAATCTCACTAAACTTAGTCCAGCGGAATTGTATCAGATATTAGGTTTCCAAATCACAAATTGTTCTCTTCCCTTGGTATACATTAGAATCATTTGTAGAATTTTAAAAGAATATGGAAATTGAACTCCAATATTGACTGGGTATTCTACATTAATTAAAATACTAGTATTTCCCCTATTAAATTATCAATACTTTAAAGATTAATTAATAAAGATTAATGTGCTAGAAATGGGTAATGATTTTGTTGTTGAGATATAAGTAGTAAGATCCTATCTCTAAAACCAATGAGTGACAATTATGAGACACTTAAATATTTTCTTATAATTATGTAAATCTAATCATATGTAACAAACTCAGATACAGGTAACATTTTCATCAGTGATTTGGGGTCTGATTTTGAAAATATTCATGAGAAGATGCTATGAGACAAACATAGAACACCAGTTTTTTGTTTTTTTTAATTTTTCTCTAGAGAGAGGGTATTTGGTGTCACGTAATTTAATAATTAGTAATATAAAATGTAAGTAGAGTGCTTCATAATATTCATAATAATATAAAAACAGAGTATCTATAGTACCTCAAAGTACCTAAAACTTTACCATTGAGAGGAAAACTTCTGGCATGTATGCTAGTGGCTGAAATCAAGACAATTTCCTCAACATGATAAATTTGACTTTCATATGAAACATCTTCTAACAAAAAGCACATACATTATGATGGGAAGGGTATGGTTGGCTTATATCTAATTTATACTTTCTATGTCTTTAAAACTTAAGTCAAAGCAGGGATTACAAGGAAGATCTTGAGACAGTATTGAGCAGTCATTAAAATAAGGAAAGATTGTGGATCTGGACTTGCTGAGCTAATATTCCAGCCTTGACATTCCTTTTTTATTTTAAGATTTTATTTATTTATTTGACAGAGAGAGACACAGCGAGAGAGGGAACACAAGCAGGGGGAGTGGGAGAGGGAGAAGCAGGCCATGTGGGACTCGATCCCAGGACCCCGGGATCATGACCCGAGCCGAAGGCAGACGCTTAAAGACTGAGCCACCCAGGCGCCCTCCAGCCTTGACATTCCTAAGTAATGATGCAGTCAGGTTGGGTCTAAGGACCCAAGGGGGTCCTGCAGGACCAGACAAGACGGTCCTTGGCTTTGTGTAGGATGGGAATCAAATGCCAGCCAGCAGAAAGTGACAGCGGAGTTTACCAAAGATATAGAGAAAGCAGATACAGACAGAGCATTGGGAGACTCAGAAAGGAAAGTAGCATGAGTCCCCTCTTTTTGCTTGGGGTCTGGGGTTTTTATTGCCAACTGTGGTCTGGTGCACATGTCCTCTCAGGCATTCAGGAACTGATCAGAAGAAGGACAAGGTCCAGGTCTCCATCATAAATCCCTCACTTTTGGGAGCCAGGGGTCCTGGTGTCGAGATGTCTAGCATCAGTGGTCTGGAATATGCACATGATGGCCTTACCTGGTAGTTCTCCAGATAGTATCTATTGTTTTGGAAGAGTCCAAAGACATCATTAACTCCGTGTTTCTTATAAGGAGGACATACATTTAAGCGTATGTAGGATGGAGGTTGCAGGTTCTAACAAGAATGGAAGCTGGAAAAAAGCAAAGAAAAAAACCCCCAGCTTTTTCATTCATGGGGTCCTTTTGGTTTCCCTGTCTCAATATGACCTTGGGCAGATTGCTTATCTCAGCAGAAGGTAATTGTAAAGATGAACTGAATTAATAGATGTGAAGTTCTTAAAAATTTAGTGGGCTCACTGGAAGTCCTATATAATTAATGCAACATGAGGCACAGGTTTAATAATTAATCAATTTAATAATTGATCCATTTTATTTGGATCGATTTAAGATGAACAAATAACAATATTTGTCACCACAAACATAGGAAGGAAAAATCAAATATCGATGATAGTTAAGTGACTGAATGCTGTTCAGTGACTGCAAGATTGATCAGTGTCCTCAGAAAATTAGTACAGAGCAAGATATTAAACATAAGATTTATCAGTCTCTGCCTACTGCGTTTTGAATTTATAAGTATCAGCCCTAAATTAACAGCATTTCCACTCAAGTGAGTGTATTTTCCTGTAAAACTATACACATATTAAGCAATCACATTATATTTTTACTTATTAGGTAAAAAGTCATTAACAGTACTAAAGTAATTTTGTTTGCAAGTGAAGTATTGAATCTGATTTTGGTTCAGTAAAACATATTTGGGTATAATCACATCACATAATTCAAAAATATATATGTAAACATCTGGTTTTGACTGGAATATAAATGACTTCTTTGTGTTGTGAAGTGCCATGCTAATGAGCTCTAAGCTAGCAGAAGTCTAAAGCTTGTTCAAATATTACATTAGCTGAAGTTAAGCTTAAGCAATCGTAGTCTGGAGTTTGGAAATAAAAGGTGCTATATTTTCTATTTATTTATTTTTTTTAAAGATTTTATTTATTTATTTGACAGAGAGAGACAGCGAGAGCAGGAACACAAGCAGGGGGAATGGGAGAGGGAGAAGCAGGCTTCTCGCGGAGCAGGGAGCCCTATGTGGGGCTCGATCCCAGGACCCTGGGATCATGACCTGAGCCGAAGGCAGATGCTTAACGACTGAGCCACCCAGGCGCCCCATATATTTTCTATTTATTAATTAAAATTTAGTAGTAGAAAAATATGAAACAATTGAAAAATGTAAATCAGCAGCTCTTTCTCACATTTAACAACTTGTCTTAGCATAAGCAACATAGTCTAAATATTTGGATTCTCAGTTAAATATCAAAAGACTTTTCCAAGTTTTGAATGAGCTTTGTATTTGGTTAATACCTTTAAATAAATGTCAACTCTAATAACACATTATTTCATTGCTTTTTAATACATATAGTATCGAATAATAGAAATTTTTCTCCAGTTCAGTTCATCATTGGAAGCTTTTGATACAGAAGACATTTTCTAACAAATCTTAAAACAGATATTAGTCTAAATAACTCTTCAATTTATCAACATTGTCACCAAATCACAAAAAACAATGAAAAACATCTGCTAGACCCTCACTGTAGTCAATTAATGAATTGGTAAATAAAGATATTAAAATAATTTAACCCCAAATTTTCATGTACCTATCAGCACATACAATACGATCTTAATTGCTGAAGGTTACTCTAAGTTAGCCCAATGGAATTTCAATGATGTGATCTAACTAAATCATTCTTTTTTTTTTTCCTTTGAGTCAACCAATGATTATGTTTTGCTGCCAAGTAATTGCAACACTTATTACTTGCAACTTTGGGAGTTTATTAAAAAAAATCTGTTTCTTCATCTAAAACAACTCTAAATACATATATAAATATGTAATAATATATCATGCAATCATTTTTATTTTATTTTAATAAACACAATGATCTAGGTAATTTTATTAAAAATATATAAATATAAAGTTAACTATAAAATATAAGAGGCAATAAGAAATATATTAGAATCACCAAATTTTATTTCTAGGAAATTAAGAGTGCAAGTGGTAGCTGATAAAGAAAAAAAAAGTTCTCTCTCTCTCTCTCTCTCTATATATATATATATATATTAGATAGTAGAGAGTAAAAGAATAACAGAGATCAGAGAAACCAGCTTAGTGATTTTAACTTGAGCAGATTTATCCAAATATGAGTGATTCAATGCCAGCAAAAAGAAGCCCCAGGGCACTGGACCAGTTTTGTATTCAATAGTCACATGAGAGAAACAGGAAAATAGAGGAAAGCAAGACTGAAAAATTGGAGCAAATTGTATAAAGCCTGTCAGTCTAGAGGGAGAGAGTGGATATTTTCCAAATGTTGGTTATAGGTAATCAAATAACCTCGGTTCACAAGGGAAACTTTTATGTTTAAACAGTTTTTAAACAGAGAACAAAGGCACTGCCAGTTGCTGCCATCAATGGAGATCTGAAAATATTGAAACTCCATTATAATCACTGAGATCTCATTATTTAAAAATGGTATTGCATCAAAATCTTTATTCTCTCAAGTCCTCAAACTCAACTCAATTTCACTTGTATTCTTTTGGTTCCCACCAAGCTTCCTGAAGCAACTTTACCCAAGTTCATTTGAATGGTGCAGGATAAAATAAAGTTACCAGTCTGCAGAGCAAATGAGAACAGCAAAACAGAGCATTCATTTGACCAAGTGAATTTGGAAATACCCAGTCTTTGGTACCTCAGAACACAAATCTCAATGGTGTAGCATTAATTGAAAACTGAGTCTCTATGAACAAAGGAAAAATTTTATAAATCAATGATTCAAATCAGTTGATATGTGCAAGTTGCTCTAGGTGTTGCTGAGATAGTGGTGAACACAAAAGAGGCCTAGTCCCTGTTTCATCATGCTTATATAATAGGGGGAAGAAAGAAATGAAATCAACAAATAAGTCGGTAATATAAATAAGTGCTCAAGAGGAAAAATAAAACGTTCAAGATAAAGGGTTTCACAAGAAGAAGAAGCCTCTCTTTTACACAGAGTAGTCTAAGATATACTCTTGAGAAAAGTGAGAACTTATTAGGGATTTAAGAGAAAGGAGTCGTATGCTATGTAGACAGATGTGACAAGGGAAGAGTGTTCCAGTCAGAAGGCAAACTGGGTATGTATTCCTGACATGGAGCCCCTTAAGCATCTTTGAAAAGGAGCAAGAGATGAGTGAGACCAGAGAAGAGTTTGGCTTTTCTTCAAAAACAAATCTATTAGGCAGGTATGGCGTGGAATTTCTCCTCTTTTGAAGCACAGAGCAGGTACAGGATCATTTGGCACCTTCTGAACATTCACTGGGCTTGAATCTTGTCATATTTTCCTGGAAACCTTGCCACTGCCATGAAAGTTATTTGAACTGTGAAATCAGTACAAATAGTGAGTAGTTCTAAGGATCATTAAGAAAACTATGGATTTTCCATAAGATAGATTAATCATAAGTAAATTCTATTTTGGAAGTGTGGTCTTTCGAAACAAAGATAATTATCATTTTGCCTCGCTACAAACTAAATTCAGGCAAATGGTATTTGCGATCTAATTATGTGGATTATCTTTATTATTCTGATAGCTTTATTTTCTAAAGGACCCAGTGAAGGGAGGGCTATATAATTTAAAAAATCAGATGTTTGTAAAGGTTTAAAATGTAGAGAAATATGTCCAATTACTCTAGCTTATTGTTATCTAAATGTAGTCTTATTTGTTATATTTGCTGAATTGATTTTGCAGTTATTATAACATTTGACTTCTGTGTAATTAAGAAGCAAGAACATTGGACTGAGAGATAAGTGACATAGATTCAAGATCAAGTCTTCTATTAAGTTGCTGTAGCCATGCTGTAAATACTCTTTAAGCCACTATTTCTTCATTTATATAAAAAAAGGAATACCTGTTACTTGGCTCCTTACAGAGTTATTTTGAAGAACAGAGGGAATAATGTATGAAAGTGCTCTTTGAAAATTGTAAAGCACTGTTCAAATGAAAGCTATTATTATACTAACAAACAGATGATTTAATACTGACATTTCTGTGTGATGATAGGGAACCACTCTGTAAAGGAAATAAGCCACTATGTCATTCCACTAGTACAGCATTATTAAATTACCATTATTTTTAAGAGAAATGAAAGAATTTCTTTTTATAATAATATCATGTTGTCAATTTAAAATCTATATGCTACTAGTTTTAATGAATAGATTATCCACATTTTGATGCCCAATATCTCATGGCTTTGTGAAAAAAGGAATGTAGTTACATAATTGTAAAGTTACATGTTTAGGTTTAACAGATACTCTGTGCCTTGTAAGTAAAGGCCAAAAAGCAAGATTTTTCTTTGCCACTTCAGAAATCTACTGTGCTATAAAAACATGAAGTAAATTCATAAAAATAAGCAGATAAATTTGCTGGCTTCTGCAGGTCAGGCAAGTTCAGGAGTTAAGAGATACCAACCACCATAATGGTTATTACCTAAATAAGTTGTAATAAACAGTTAATAAAATCTACTTAAACCCATTATATATATATATTATATAGCATATATATGTATATATATAACGGAATATTATTCAGCCTTTAAAAAGAAGGAAATTCTGCAATCATGCAGATATCATAAACATGGACAAATCAGTATGTTATGCTAATTGAAATGAGCTTGTCACAAAAAATGATTACTGCAGTTCTACATATCTAAAATAATAAAACTCATAGAAGCAGGGGTAAAATGATGGTTGTCTGTGGGGCGGAGAAAATGGGGAGTTGTTCAACAGATACAAAGTTTCAATTATGCAAGACAGGTAAGTTCTAGAGATCTAATGTACAAATGTGATACCTATAGTTGACAATATTACATCGTTTATGTAAATATTTGTTAAGAGAGTAATTTCATGTTAAATTTTCTTACCACAATCTAAAATATACATACACATTTATCTGTTATTATAAATGTGCTATTAAAGAGAACTATATTGATTTATTCTTAAGGGATTGTGTTTTCCTATTATCATCATGTTTTGTCACTGATTCACCAAGCTATCACTTATAGTAAACATATATGGCTCAGTTTTCCAAGTAAATAATTTTGTAGATAAATGAAACTTCTATTTAAATCAGTTGATAGGTATATATGTGTAAAATCAAACTGTTTTGATTATGGTAGCAGAAAAGGAAATTGATTAATTTTGTTTTTCTTTTTATAATATTGGAAAATGGTTCAGATATGATTTTACAGAAAAATATGTGTTGGTTTTTGGAATTATTGGACAAATCTCTTTACTGTACTTGAAAGATTCAGGGATGAATAACATACATTTACTCCCACAATGGAGATTTAGGCAATGCAAAAAGAGAAGAGAGAGAAGTTTAACCTCATCCATCTCTGAAGTGATTCATATTTTTAAATGCATACAGGACACACATAATAGTATCCGTGGAAATTCTTGAATAGAGTCTTTTTTTTTTTAAGATTTTATTTATTTATTTGACAGAGAGAGACAGCGAGAGCAGGAACACAAGCAGGGGGAGTGGGAGAGGGAGAAGCAGGCTTCCCGCTGAGCAGGGAGCCCAATGTGGGGCTAGATCGCAGTACCCTGGGATCATGACCTGAGCTGAAGGCAGACGCTTAACGACTGAGCCACCCAGGCACCCTTGAATAGAGTCTTAATAATATATCCTATAGATATTGTCTTGGGACATATACAATATAAAGATTAGCTTGGACATGTCCCAAAAACAACAACAAAATCTCTAAGTGATTTGCATATTTTAGTCCACCTTTTTCCTTTTGTCTGTCACCCAAATATTAGTCTTTAAACACCAATAAATAGGGCGCCTGGGTGGCTCAGTCGGTTAAGCGACTGCCTTTGGCTCAGGTCATGATCCTGGAGTCCCAGGATCGAATCCTGCATCGGGCTCCCTGCTCAGCAGGGAGTCTGCTTCTCCCTCTGACTCTCCTCCCTCTCATGCTCTCTGTCTCTCATTCTCTCTCTCTCAAATAAATAAATAAAATCTTTAAAAAAAATTTAAAAAATAAAATAAACACCAATAAATAAGGGCGCCTGGGTGGCTTGGTCATTAAGCGTCTGCCTTCAGCTCAGGTCATGATCCCAGGGTACTGCGATCGAGCCCCACATCGGGCTCCCTGCTCCGCAGGAAGCCTGCTTCTCCCTCTCCCACTCCCCCTACTTGTGTTCCCTCTCTCGCTGCATCTCTCTCTCTCAAATAAATAAATAAAATCTTTAAAAAAAATAAAAATAAACACCAGTAAATAAGCAAAACAACAGGATGACAACAACAAACCCTGCTCATTCTTTGCTCCTTTATGCTATTTTCCACTTCACCTTAGATTGTATCATTGCCATTTAATCTGAGGTTGTCAGGAAAATTTCTTGATGTCAAGGTAAATATGTAAGAAAGACAGTATTGTTTCACATATTTGGGAAACTTTAAATATTTTAAAAATTCCTGTCATTATATATACTTAAAAGATCAGGATTTACCACTAATCTTTTCACAATCCATGAAACACCAGATAAACAGATATATATTTCTATCTTGCTCAATATGACCAGTCTTACTTTTTTCTAGCTTATAGATTGTCACTCTCAAAAAAGGATTGTTAACATTTTGTTGAATTTTAAAGTAACTCATGTAAGATTAAAGAAAGTAAATAAAGTTTCTTAAATACAACTGTATATCAGGCAATCACTGGACATATATATCGTTAAAACACAGTGAGAAAGGTATTTCTCACTTCACATTTCACTTTTATACACAGGAGGAATGTAGGATTCAGGAAGGTGAAGCAGAATGATGGAGCCTTTCAAATGTTTCTCAAAATTCTGAGAAATTCTGAGAAATTATACTTTCAGCAGCGTGATGGTATTCTAAATTTACCTGTAAGGCACATGCAATATATAACAACTTATTTGTACTTTCAACATCATAAAACATTCAGAAGTCTATGTATCCATGGTAGATATTGCATTAATCTCACTGGTATGCACTCTCAATGTCTGATAACTTGAGTCCTTATTTGGTGTTGTTGACCTCCACCTTCTGTGTACTTTTGTTCATAAGCACCACTTGTTTGCTTTTCTGTATCATTTCAAGTTTAATATATTTGAAATTCTCTCCAGGCTCTTCTAGTCTTATTTCTCCCTTAAATGTGACTCATCATCATAGGCTGTCATCACACTGGCTATAAGATACAAGTAATTAAATAAGAATACATTTTAAAAAGCTATGTAAATTATGGACACAAATCATTCTAGATATTTTGCAGTTAATTTTCACATTATGTTAAATTCCTACCTTTCAAACTCTGCCTCACACAGGCACATTCACAATGTGTGAAGATAGCAAGAAATGGTACATCTTTCAATTTGCAAGAGTGATTTTAAAAATCTATTCCAATTAATAATAACTGAAAATATATGACCTTCTGCATAAGGAATACTTTCTTGTGGATACTATTTATTATTGATGTCTAAAATTAATAATGCTATTGTGCATCTGGGTGGCTCAGTCAGATATGCGACGGACTCTTGATTTCAGTCCAGGTCAAGATCTCAGAGTTGTGAGATCGAGGCCCACACCAGGCTCCATCCTGGGCAGAGAGACTGCTTAAGAGTCTTTCCCTCTGTTCCCCTACACCACCCCCATCACGCTTGTGCATGCTCTCTCTCTAATAAAAAAAAACCTGTTAAAATTAATAATGTTATGACTAGACATATGTCTTCAAATATTGGGATATATTAATATGAGTTATATATCTATAAGTAAATTTTCAATTTGCAAGCAAAATATTCACAATCTCTAAATTTTCCATATTGGAAAGAGACTATTACACTTATAAATAATAAGATGAATATAATAGAGAAACAGAATTAAAACTTTAGTACTGTAGCAGTTACCTTAGCTAAAATATGTTGGAGTTGGAAACAGATTATTTAATGTAACCATGTTAAGAATATGAATATATCTTTTACACATACATACACACACACCCCATACATATGTATTTTCTTTTCTTTTTTTTTAAGATTTTATTTATTTGTTAGAGAGAGAGCACAAACAGGGGGAGCGGCAGGCAGAGGGAGAAGCAGGCTCCCCACTAAGCAAGAAGCCCAATGTGGGACTCGATCCCAGGACCCTGGGATCATGACTTGAGTCAAAGGCAGACGCTTAACCAACTGAGGCACCCACCTACATATGTATTTTCAATTTATAAGTTAGTGTACTCTCCCCAGAAGTATAAGACCAAAGGGAAAGACGTACATAGTCAAAGAAAAAGAGTTATAACATGTAATTTAAGGTATCAGAAAGCCAGATGGCAGGAATTTCCAGCAACTATAATTCTCACCCTGTTTCTTCCCTGCAGAGCTAAAAAATACCACATATGTGGTAAATAGCATGCCCAGAAAGAAAAACAAGGCTAACTCGAATAGAATTCTCTAATAGTTTCACAAGCTACCTACTTCTTTTTCTCCAACTTTAACTACTAAGAATTTGACTGCTATTGTTATGGAGATCTTCGAAGTTCAAATATAATAATAACTGAAATAGTCTTTCATTCAGGAGAAGACATAAGATTAAATAATAAATTAATGATAACTAAAGATATTTAAATAAAAATATGTACAATTTAATTTTATAATATATATTATATATATATATACATATAAGTACAGCAAAGCTGAATTTCTGTAAGTGATAAAAATAGAAATATTTGGTAACATTTATTGAGTATATACTATGCAAAAGTATTTCCTTAAAGAAAAATAAAGTGCTTTGCTTAATATTTGGAATAAATTAAGTTCTCAACAATATTTAGGTAATATTATGCCCCTATTTTCCAGCTGTAGCAGAAAGTGCTTTACTCACCGGAGTTCAGCTCCATTTTATGTGCCTCTCACCTTCTGACTTCTTTGCTTCTAATGCCCTCCATCTGATACTTTCTCCAGAGGGCTACACTTAGGCTATGGGCATTCCTCTTACCAAGTGCTGTGAACTTACGTCACTAGTGATATAGCCAATCACTAATTGGTAGACAGGGTAGGAAAGTCCAGATCCCTTTCCTTCAAGTGAGACTAACTCTGAGGTCGAGTGCACATTACAGAGTTGCCTGTGACACTCTTGAGTTTCAATCCTTGCCTCCAAATACATCCTTAAAAGGCTTCTTCCCCTTTCCTGTTTTGGTTACCCAATTCCCTCACAATATTCTTCTGGGTACACTTCCTTAATAAAGTAACTGCATTCAAATTCTCACCTGAGGATCTGTTCCTGGAGAACCAGACCTAAGGAAACTAAGCACAGAAAGCCTAAATGATTGACTAAGATCACATATTAATGAACAGAGAGAGATAGGTCAAGGCTCTTCATTGCAAAGCCTGTGCTTTTCACCATTTCATTAACAATTAATGATGTATTGTGTAACTTTAATGATTTATTGTGAGATTACTATATTGAGAAGTAATAAATTGAGACCAAAAAGTGAAAACTATGTTAATATTTAAAGAAAAATATTATGGATTGTAACACGAATGGAAATGATCTGATAATATAAACAATGATTACCTTAGTTGACAGAAGATCAAATATTACTCATGACTGTTTCCTGGGAAACAACTTATGATTTAGAAGTCTCTATTCCTTTATACTATCGCTATTTCTGTCTCCTGCGTAGGCTTGTGTTTCCCCAGCACAAATTTCCACATTCCAAAATAAACAATGTTTTATTTAGGAACTATTTGAAGTCTTATCATCTTGAAAGTCTTCAAATAAAAATACTGCATATAGTGCTCACTCCTTACTCTGATTATTTAAGCAATTATTGATTGTAATTACCAATTATAAAGTAATAAAATACTGTGTTACCCATTCCTTGTGGCACTTATTTTTGACACATTTCTATTTTCATTTATTTTTTCTAAACACCTAGATTCTAGAATCTTCGTAGTTTACATTTCTTTAGGTTATCTACAGAACCAAGATATTACCCTTGTTGGGTTGTAATTAGTAGAAATAAATGAGAAACAGAGATTGTAAATTCTTTGTTGTATTCTTTCTGAGTAAAATTAAAATCTGATAGAATTTATAATACTTAGAAGCAAGTAGAATAGTAGATTGTGCTCATGCTCATGCCAAAAAACCACAATTGAAAGTAAAGTTTCATTTTAGTTTTCAGTATATTTATAAGTAATTGGTAGTTGTTTACCTATAAAATCAATCCTCTAAATGTAAATTATTTTGAAAGATTATTTCTGTCAATTCTTGCTCTCAATATTCATCTGACTGCTTTATATGAAAATGTTTTGCAAACTAAAAATCATAAGAATTTTAGGTTTTATTCACAGTGGCAGGCAAATATAAATTTAATTTTGTATTATATTTTAAAGTGTTTTTTTCTGTTTACCTTTTCTTATAGCAATATATGTAATATTTACAAAATTAGAAAAATTAATAAATAAAATTGAAACATAATGTTTCTTTTTTTTTAAAGATTTTATTTATTTATTTGAGAGAGAGAGAATGAGAGATAGAGAGCACGAGAGGGAAGAGGGTCAGAGGGAGAAGCAGACTCCCTGCCGAACAGGTAGCCCGATGTGGGACTGGATCCCGGGACTCCAGGATCATGACCTGGGCCGAAGGCAGTCACTTAACCAACTGAGCCATCCAGGCGCCCAAAACATAATATGTTTCTATGAACTAATCTAATTCCTAAAGATTGAGCAAAAACATGAGTTGAATCAAAAGAAGTAAAACTGGGCGCCTGGGTGTCTCAGATTGTTAAGCGTCTGCCTTGGGCTCAGGTCATGATCCCAGAGTCCTGGGATCGAGTCCCACATCAGACTCCCTGCTCCTTGGGAGCCTGCTTCTCCCTCTGCCTCTCTCTCTCTGTCTCTCATGAATAAATAAATAAAATCTTTAAAAAAAAAAGAAGTAAAACAATGTAATTTATTGTTGTTTGGGTCAATGTAAACTTAAAAAATATATACATTTTCCCTTGTATTAGTACTTAGACCCAAAATGAGTAATAATATTCTTGAAAATAAAATTCATAAATGATGTATAATTTACAATGAGTCTACCTTGAATGATAATCACAATTTAAATATACCTGTACAACCCCATTTAAAATATAAATATAATATAGTACCAAAATGTGTCTGTATATATGAATAAATATATACATATAATAAGTATACATTCATTATATATGTATATTTATACTTATAAATATATCTGAAACATATAACATAAGCCACATCTTCTCTTTTGTACTGAATGGACCATTCTATTATTATTGAAACTTAGCTTTACTTAGCTTCTTTATTGAATGATCCTGGAGAAAACTCATCAAATGTTTAAAATTATTTACAAAAAGAAAAAAGAGGAAAAAACACTTTTTGTTAACATATCTATCCTATATAATAGTCTTAAAATAGATATTTTTTAAAATTTTTTTAAAGATTTTATTTATTTATTTGACAGAGAGAGACACAGCAAGAGAGGGAACACAAGCAGGGGGAGTGGGAGAGGGAGAAGCAGGCTTCCCACGGAGCAGGGAGCCCGACGTGGGGCTCTATCCCAGGACCCTAGGATCACGACCTGAGCCGAAGGCAGACGCTTAACGACTGAACCATCCAGGCGCCCCAGTCTTAAAATAGATCTTGAAATATTGTCATTGCTTGAGCTAAATTTTCAGTTCTAAAATTTTCTATAAAATGAAGAATGACAAAGTAACAGTAATAAGTACTAAGACATATTTCCATATACTAATTTCTGTACTTGTAATACATTTTATAGACTTATTTGCAAGTTTTTTTATTAAAAATAATAAAACCTAAATTTACGTGGTTGACTTATAAAGGGCACACAATTATGCTATCTTAAACAAATCACCTCAGCCAGAATAAAGGACATTCATACTTTGCCTCCTGCAGAACCCCGGTGTCACTTTCCATAAATGTATACTGAGTAATCACACAATCAGTGAGCTAATTGTTTTTATACTAAAAAACCCCACATACTTAATGCTTGAACTCAGCCATCAGTATTTGTGCACTAGTGAGTCAAGAGATTGCCTAAAGAAATTAAAATGCAATGTACTCCATATTGATTTAACTAATTTTATGAAATTTTCATTCAACTACAAGGAGAAAATTTTACATATGTACAAATAGCAGTTAGTTTACCAGGTATTTTAAGACTTCAAAAACAAAGAAAGAAACAAAAAAGTATTTTAGGCTAGAATTATAGATGTATCTGTGAATGAAGAATATGTACTAATCAGAAAATTGCATTGCATGATGAGCAATTGAACAAACTTTTTTATCCCAAACCCTAATTTCATGCATGATTTCAAAATTTCAGCTTAGATCATTAAAAGCAATGAAGACAAATTTCCTTGGTATCATTACAACATTTTCATTTGCAAAATAACATTATAAAACTAATATTGAAGTTTATTTTTAAATATCCTGAATTCACATAGGAACTGACATTCCTAGCTATTTAAAAATAATAAAATTGTTTATAATTTTATAGAATAAAATGAATAAACAACCTATCTTTTTTCAGGAGTATTTAAAAAATGATGTGTACTAGCAAATTTTGACAGTGTTATTTTGCCAAGTAGATAGAATATTATTAATAGAATTAAAGTTTTTTCCTCTGTTAATTTTATAACCTTTCTCCATTAGATTATTACCTGCCCTTTGTCAATAGCTCTCACACAATGAACTTTTTTTTTTTCCTAGCAAAGGCAGTATTTATTAAATGACTTTTGTAAAGGTTGTCTGTTGTTATGTTGGGAATAGATAGCTATTTGTAATCCCAAAGCTCAGCAATAACATTAATTCTAAACTAAAGGTTGAAACCATAAATTTTTCCAACATCCCCTGCAGGATAAAAAACTTTGTAATCAACAAAATGAAAAGAATAATGCTATTTCATGACTTTTTATTTTATTACTGAAACATTCTAAGGTAATGTACGACTCGCACAGGACGATATGTTGTTGGCTTGTCATATTTCTTTATAACCCCATGTATAATCATTATTATAATGGTAAGATCCATGATTTTCATACACACATTCCAAAAACTGATCATTCTGAATTGAGTAAATTATGTCATCATTCTATTTTTGACATTTTGTTAATATTCTCTCATTTAACAGATTTGAATTTAAGCACCCCTTTGATGTAAATTAGTCTTTGAGAAACTTACATAATACATAAACAGAAATCACTTTATAGTCATTACTACGGTCCAACTTCACAGGATTGTCTTAGTTTTGATACTTTCCAGAATGTTATTAGCTACCAAGAAATACTTATTTAAATTGGGAGGAAACTCGTTCATAACCTCTGTGACTATTAACTACCTCATGGCCTTTGCCAATTTTGCCAATATTAAGAGTAAACATAGGCAAGATTTTTGAACATGTTATATAATATCAATTAACTACAATTTATCAAGACCATGGATATTATTTTGGTTTTCCTGCATATTTAAGATCATGTGGCATTGTAGTTTTCCAAGTTTGAAATACAGAATGTTATTGAATTTGAACCCTAAAATATTTTGAACAGTTAGTATACAAAAACTTTCCCCTTAGCTTAGATATAATGTGTTTAGATAACACTTTAAATATGTGACCATAAGGTGATCTTCAATACATAGTCAAAAATTCTCTGATACCTCATCTATCAAGAAGCAGGGTCTAGGGTGCCTGGGTGGCTCAGTTGGTTAAGCGACTGCCTTCGGCTCAGGTCATGATCCTGGAGTCCCGGGATCGAGTCCCACATCGGGCTCCCTGCTGAGCTGGGAGTCTGTTTCTCCCTCTGACCCTACCCCCTCTTGGGCTCTCTCTCTCTTTCTCACTCTCTCTCTCTCAAATAAATAAATAAAATCTTTCAAAAAAAAAAAAAAAAGAAGCAGGGTCTATATTCCCTCTTCTTACTTATAAATGCCCTCCCCAATAGTGTAAAAGTATTACTTTGTGACTTCTGAGACTGAGTCATAAAAGGCCTTGTAGCTTCTGCCTTGTTCTGTTTTGTTGCCTTTGAGCCTTGAGCCACCATGCAAGAAGCCCAAGTACTCAAAAGCTTCCATTGTATGAAGTAGTGCAAACTACATGGATACATGAAGAGGTCATGTGTATCCATTGGTTAATATTTCCAGTTGAACTCAGCCTTTAATTCATCACAACTCAGACATCGTACATAAGAGTGAAGAAATTGCGAAATGGTTTCAGCCTCTGGCCATTCTGGTTATGCTCAGGTACCTAAGTCTTCTCAGCTGTGGCACCAAAACAGAAGAGGACAAGTCATTTCTACCCAAATTCCTGACCCATGGAACCTATGAGCCCTTAAAAAAAAATGCTTTGTCAGTTTTGCCCATATAAATTTGATAATTCAAATATTAATTATTTTAATACTACTCGGATCTGTGGTAAACAATGTTTATAATGTGATAGAGAAAAATCTATGTACAATTTTTAACTTTGGGGTAAAATTTTCTACCCAAATCATATAGAATATAACTTTCATTCTAGAGTGGAACATCTATGTTTTTATCTTTAGTGTAAAAGCAGAGTGTTTCAGATGACATAGCCTGTGAAAACAAACAGTAAAGACATGGTGGTTAGAACTGGGGAGTCCAGAGGCACCTGGGTGGCTCAGTCGTTAAGCATGTGCTTTCCGCTCAGGTCATGATCGCAGGGTCCTGGGATTGGGTCCCACATGGGGCTCCCTGCTCCGTGGGAAGCCTGCTTCTCTCTCCACCAATCCCTCTGCTTGTGTTCCTTCTCTCAGTTTGTCTCTCTCTGTCATCTTAAAAAAAAAAAAAAAAAGAATTGGGGAGTCCAAACCTCATTTAACAAAGCACTAAGTCAAGAGATACCATGTGCGCTTGTTAAACAAGAAAAGGAAGTTTAAAACTTTTTTGACACTGCAATGTCAACTGACACTATAGGAGGCAAATGGAGATAGGTAATGTTGCTAGTAAGCCAGATCCTATATTTTGTGTTTCAGAAAAGAAAAAAAATATATCTAAAATTGATAAATCGATAAATAGAGCTAGTTACATTTTTTCCATAATAAATATAGTTTCTTTTAAATGATGGAATGTGTATCTGGTTAATAGGAATTATCTTTGAAAAAACAAGAAAAAATCTGGGGAAGACTGGGATGGAGGGCTTGTTTTTGTCGTTAGCTTTTAGCTTTTCTACATATGAATTTTCAATCATGTGCATGCATTTTTTTGATAAATATCTGTCATTGGTAATCAAAGGCAATATACTGGATTCACTGATTGGAGGGATAAAGGAAGGCTCACTTAAGGTATGATAGTAAAAGTACAAGTAGAGCATAAAAAGAAGGACATAGTACATGGAACCAATTACATAAATGCTGAAGTAGATGAAAGACTAAGAAGTGGGAGACTGGGATAAAGAGAGACTCTTCACCTGAAATCTGATCAGATCTAAGGAAAGGCAAGGAAATGATAAGTTTAATGGAGTAATCGAAGGAGAATATATAGAGTAACTTATTTGATTGCAGGAGTTTGAAGGAAGGGTGAGAATTGTGTTTATTAACATGGCAGTTATCGATTTAGGAGTGATTGATAACAAATGAGGTATGCTTTCTGAAGCAAAGAGAATAATTTTTTTTTTCCAGATAGCATGATTGTATTCCTGGAAAAACTAGAAGGAGAAATGAAAACTCATTAGAACTAATAAAAAGTTTGGTGTAGTGGTAAGCTACAAAATAAAAGAAAAATACAATATTTCCTTTTTATATACTGTAAAACAACTCTGAAAATAATATATTCATAGACAGGAACATTAAATCTATATACCAAATTATTAGTAGTTGCTATTTCTGTGTATTAGAAGTAGTGAGTAATGTGATTTTCCCTCATTTTTATTACATGCTTTCTACATTAAACAATTTCTTTTTAAAAAAGATGACTTATCTGATTTATGCGTATTATATAGTGAAAATAAATAATGATATTACATACAAATAAAATATTGAGAAAGAAGTGGAGAATAGTAAACTAGAGGCAGTTTGGGATATAGCAACCAATTAAAAAAGGAGTATGTGGGCCAGAAGGGCATACTAAAATTATGAAAATATAGTAACCAAAGGCACAAAATGAGAACTCAATTCTAAATGTCTAATTCTGGGGGCATCTGGGTGTCTCAGTTGGTTAAACATCTGACTTTGGATCTCAACTCTGGTCTTGATCTCAGGGTTGTGCGCTCAAGCCCCAGGTTGGGCTCATGCTGGATATGGAGCCTACTTAAAAAAAAAAAAAAAAAAAAAGCCTAATTCTGAGAAATATATATGCTCATGGAACTGATTAAAGATTTTTTTTCTGTAACAATAAGAAATAACTGCAAAAACGTTTGATAAATTATAAATATTTTTTTAATCATTTGGATGTTCTTGTTACATACCATAAATAAATATTTTTCCCCGAAGAAAAAGAAGTTATTTTCCTGAATAAGTTCTCTCAATTTATTCCTGTTATAAAAATCACAGTAAAGGGAAAATACTTGTAATGTTGCAAATGGATTACATATAACCTAGATTATGCAGGAGCATTCCCCAAGATGTATAAAGAATTGCACAGTTTTAAAGCAATTAATTAACAGAAATTCAAAATCTTTATGTACTACTTCTAAAATGCATCTTCCTGAGACTGTGCTTTTATTGTTTTGGCTTTCTGACACCATTTCTAATTTTGCTTGCAATCTCCCTTCACCCACTTTATAGAAGAAAGCATATCATTTACCCATTTACCCACTCAAACCTGATTACTCAGAGGTATAAAACTACAGGAAAAATTGGCAACTATTTGTGCCTCTATTGTAAAAATGAATGACTCTAAAAACCATTGAAAATTATTTTTGCACAAAATGTAGCCTGTAATTACCTGTTTTCATTAAAATTGCAGGAGACCCAAATTGAATTTTTTAGGTAATAGACAATTGAAATTAATTTTAGTGATGGGCTACACAATTTTTAAGGGGTTAAAAAATGAATTTCATGGTCCTGATATTGTAGTTAACTGATATTTCCTCAATTCCTACATAAGTATTTTTGTGAAAAATTATTTCAGCTGTATATCTATGAAAAATTGAAGAACAGAAAAAATATTAATGAAGTCTGCCTTCATTAATTAATTCATATTACCTTGCAACCCTATATATTATATTATCAAATTTATGTTGTTTCTAAACAAATATAATCCATTCATCGCATTAGTTCATTTTTTTCCAGTTGTTTACACTCTTTCTCTAGAATTTGGGTTCAATATTTTCACCATGTTAAAAGCAGAGTTTAAATCAAATTCCACACAAATTTCACATATTTAATTACCTAAATACTAAGACATCAGAACTGAGATATGCTGCACTGTGGAATTGTTCTACCTTCTGTCATATCCAAAATTAATATTTCTGCAATCCTTATAAATTGGTTTCTGTGGACTGTCGAGTACCCCTCTGGGGCTCATTGTAAAGCACAGAGATTCTGTACATGTAATGTAATAGCTTATTTTAACAGGGTCCACAGACAATTACTTCAAATTGGTCACACTGAATATATGAAAATCAATCTGAAAGGTTAGGTATCCCTAAAGGAAGAGCAAAATATTTTCATCATATCTGCCATAATTTATCTCATTAAGACCATGAACAGGGGGCGCCTGGGTGGCTCAGTTGGTTAAGCGACTGCCTTCGGCTCAGGTCATGATCCTGGAGTCCTAGGATCGAGTCCCGCATCGGGCTCCCTGCTCAGCAGGGAGCCGACTTCTCCCTCGGACCCTCCCCCCTCTCATGCTCTCTCTCTATCGCATTCTCTCTCTCAAATAAATAAATAAAATCTTAAAAAAAAAAAACCAAAAACACGAACACAGTGCCTGGGTGGCTCAGTTGGTTAAGAAACTGCCTTTCGCTGGGGTCATGATCCTCGAGTCCCGGGATCGAGTCCCGCATGGGGCTCCCTGCTCAGCGGGGAGTCTGCTTCTCTGTCTGACCCTCTTCCCTCTCGTGCTCTCTATCTCTCATTCTCTCTCTCTCAAATAAATAAATAAAATCTTTAAAAAAAAAAAGACCATGACCAAGTCACGGCATTTTATGTTTGCATAGTGTTTCTTAATTTCGGATTTCAGAGACAAACAATATAAAACTTTTGGCATAGCCAATAATCACATTTAATAAATATACACTTTAGTTTCTTTGTTTTAATTTTGCTCCTCAAATTATACTGCCACATTATGATATCTAAAACCTTAAAATTGGGCGCCTGGGTGGCTCAGTTGGTTTGGCAACTGCCTTCGGCTCAGGTCATGATCCTGGAGTCCTGGGATCAAGTCTCGCATAGGGCTCCCTGCTCAGTGGGGAGTCTGCTTCTCCCTCTGACCCTCCCCCCTCTCATGTGCTCTCTCTCTCTCTCATTCTCACTTTCTCAAATAAATAAATAAATAAAATCTTTAAAACCTTAAAATTGTTAAAATGTAATACCTTATTTAATATCATGGTTTGAAAATCACTTATGAAACATTCTCTCTGAAATATTTTAATATATAATTTCTAATCAATAAAATACAATCAAGATTATTGAATATTCCCTCTTTAACTCTAAATATTTATATATGTTAATATTAATTAAAATTATAATGACTATCAAAAGCTCTAATAATTTTATTCTACATTTAGTGGTAAAAACTATATTTCACAAGTTAAAATACATCTATTTATGCACTTAGAGTTGACTCATAAAATTTACTCTTTATTAAATAACAGAATATAAACTAAAAACATTATTTGGGGCATCTATCTATCTATATATATAAATTATACATATACAAACACATACCAATATGCATTTATATATCCATATGCATATATATTTATGCATTTCTATTTAATGTATATATTTGTATATTTATTAATTTTTGAATAAAGTCTGTGTAAAAAACTTACATTTTCCATTATTATAAGTTTTTATTTTGCAGATTCTTTCCTTAGGTTATCTTTCATATTTTTCTCATTTTAAATTTCAGTTTTTTTGAGCATTATTATACTTTTTTAAGTGTAATTTTAATCAAGGCTAATGCTTAGGTAATTGAGCTAGCACTAACAGTTAGTCTCCATTAAATATCTGTTATTTAACCATATCTTCTTTCTTTAGGTTATTTCTTTGGAAAAATTTCTTTTTATGACAGGTGGAAAGACCAGAATATTCATTTCAATTCATTAAGTACTTGTTGAGTTGTTTGCATTGTTTTGTTAAGGCCAGTGCTGGTTGAATGAAATATGTGAAATGGAGATGTGAATTCATGAATGTACCAACCTTGAGAATGCGATTAGTAAAAATATCTTTTATTCTAGTTGAATAAATAAGTAAAGCAATAAAAATATCATATGCCAGTAACTGTGATACAGAGAATTAAGAAAGGGTATGGCTTAATAGGAAATTTGCAACATAATCTAACAAGGGTCAGCGTGGCTGAGTTTTCAGAGTTCTCTTGAGAAGGTAATATTTAAGATTTGACCAACATAAAGGAACAGAAAACTCTTTGTGAAAGATTAAGATGAAAAGTGTTGGGGAACTTGTTTTGCAAGTTTGAGAAAAAAAATAAAGACCTGGATATTTGTGATGATTAAATAAACCCACACCCACACATATACACCCAAAGATACACATAAAGATATAAGATAAACTATAAGGTTATCGGCATATGATAAATATTTTTTTTAAAGATTTATTTATTTATTTTGAGAGAGTGAGAATGAGAGCGAGCGAGAGAGAGCACATGAGAGGGGGAAGGGCCAGAGGGAGAAGCAGGCACCTCGCTGAGCAGAGAGCCCGATGCGGGACTCGATCCCAGGACTCCAGGATCATGACCTGAGCTGAAGGCAGTCGCTTAACCAACTGAGCCACCCATGTGCCCAGCATATGATAAATATTAACCAGGCAGTATGGATTGTCTTGTACCTTTGTATTTTCTATTTTTTCTACCAAACACAAAATGTGATACATTATCGGGTTCAAAGAAATTCTTAATGGGCTCTTTTTGCCATTTTATACAATGGATGATGTAGAATAAATAAAGTAAATGTAAGCATAAAAGAAACGAAGTAATTTTGCTCAGTGTTATTTTCTGAAATTAAAGGAATATATATGCTTTATATTTCTATTCATACAATAAATAACAGAAAATTAGCATGACTATGGTTTTTCCTAGAGAAAGATTTAAAAATGATATTTATCAGTACAAAAACCTGATAAATTCACCAATTAGAGGATCAACTAAAATTATTTAAATGTTCTCTTTTATAATTTGAATAATCACTTTTCTCTCTTGCTTTTAAATTTTTTGCTAATATTTAGCCTAATTAAGTACAGTGGAAAAGAGTCTTATATACTTTTCTTAGATTTCTTTTATTTTTAGGAGTACTTCATAATTTAGTTTATTAAAACAATAATCGAACATAATTATTAATAATAAAAAGGACATGCTTTGCTTTTGTTTACAGACAAATGAAGACACTCATCGACAAGTGAAGGCATGCATCTATAAAGGGTCAAAACTGTCACTAGTCAATTTATATTCTGACATAAAACGAACCATCCAAATATTAACATCTAGATTTTTTTAAAGATTTTATTTATTTGAGAAAGAGAGAACATGAATGGGGGGAGGAGCAGAGGGAGAGGGAATAGCAGACTCCCCCTAAACAGGGATCCTGACATGGGGCTCGATCCTAAGAACCCCAAGATCATGACCTGAGCCAAAGGCAGATGCTCAACCAACTGAGCCACCCAGGTGCCCTTAACTTCTGGATTTTGATCACATTATTAAGTAAACAGAAGTTTTGTCTTATATTTTATAAATACCTTATAATTTTTAATGTTTCAAGTCCTTTAAAATAACTACATTTTCATTAAGATTATTTTCTGTGTAAGAAATATAATGTATCAGGGCAGCCGGGTGGCTCAGTTGGTTAAGCGTCTGCCTTCGGCTCAGATCATGATCTCTGGGTCCTGGCATTGAGCCCCAGGCTCCCTGCTCAGCAGGGGGTCTGCTTCTCCCTCTCCCCACTGTTCATGCTCTCTCTCTCACTCTCTCAAATAAATAAAAATTGAAAAAAAAGGAAATATAATGTTCACTTTGAAGACTAAGTATGTTGACAGAGTAACAAGTACATTTGTTTCTATCAATTTATAAGCCACTGTTATAAACACTGATTATAAGCACTGTTTCTATCATTTTATAAGCCACTGCATACAAGTGTATGCATGTGGGGGTATTTGTGTGGACTTAAAATGTTCTTACAGTGTAAACATAGAGAAAAGTATAGAAAGAGAGTATGTAGTGCTCTGAAGAGGTCTAAATCAAAATGTTGGAAGAAGTGTAACAAAAAAAATAGTAAAATGTGAAAAATAAATTTATGAAAACACAAATATCCTTATTAGTAAATTCTGGTACTCAGATATTATGAATACATCACATTTCAGATGCTTTGATTAATGATGGGTCAATATTCTGTGCAGTCTTGAAATGCTTTCTAAACTACTGTATTGGATAAAGTTTGGCTTTCTTTTTAATTAAGTGTCTTTATATTTGAATGATTGAAATGCAATTTAAACTGACATAAGCAAAAACTATTATGAAAAAGATGCAGAAGTTTTATGCCAAACACAAGTGTAGAAATATGGCTGGATCTCAGTAACAACTACAATTGGTAACTTGCATGTCCAAGTTCTGTTCCCTTTGTGAATGTGTTCTTTATTTATACATATATAGATGTTCTTCCAATGTTACTTTGATACACAATGCAAGAAACATGCATTCTAGCAACTCTTTAATTTTATATCATTCTCTTTTAGCCATGACAATAAATCAGACCATAGTTTTTCTTCTAATTCATAATAATAAAGAGACACGGATTAATTTGTAAGCTTTTTTAGGGTATTTTATGCCAGACCCAAATCTCTGGCCTGGAAGCAATTTATATAATAAAATCTTCTTGCTCAGAGCCATTAGAAGAGGGAATAGGATATGGGTCATAAGACTGGTTCCTGGAAGAAACTATATGCCAAAAGGAAAACCCTATTTATTCCATGACAGTCTACACACACTTTCTTATATACTATTATACTCAACTGTATTATTACTTTTTGAGAATCAATAATCTATGTAAATTTATTTAATCAAAATATTTTATGATCCAGGATGCTTTTTCTCTAGCCATTATATTTAAAAATGATTTCATCTTATGTATGAAGTGAGGGCTAAAAGGAACTTACTAATATTTCATATATTGTGAACAATATTGCAAGTTGATATTTTCTCATTAAAAAGGGTTTTTAGGGGTGCCTGGGTGACTCATATGGTTAAGTATCTGCCTTTGGCTCAGGTCATGATCTCAGGGTCCTGGGAATGAGTCCCGCATCAGGTTCCCTGCTCCGTGAGGAGCCTGCTTCTCCCTCTCCTTCTACTACTCCCCTTGTTTGTGCTCTCTCACTCTCTCTGTCAAATAAATAAAATCTTTAAAAATAATAAAAATAAAGCTAATTTAAAAAAAGATTTAAAAAAGTTTTTCTTACTTTTTCATCTGTATGCATGCATTTATATTGAAATTGTAAGGCCCTGTGCTCCTTAAAGTTGGTCAACTGAATTGCTCTCAAAACAGCTATTTGGTAGGATATAAATTTATCTTTCCCTTCATCAATATTTAAATTTTTACAAGTGATAAATAACTAATCAATATATAAGAAATAGCACATATTACATAAAACAAACTAGAGATAATATATCTTAGATTGTTTTTATATTTATCCTATGTGTCAACTATTTCAATGACAAACTAGATCACAGGTTGTGGATTTATTATTCCTGGTATCTTTCAATATTAGTTCTGATGGAGCAGCCAGACTGATGACATGGTAATCTACAAAAACTATTACAACTATATAACTATACAACTAGTGTGGTATGAATCATGCATTATTTCCTTTGAATTTAAGAGTCAGGTTGCATGATTAATTTTGGATTCCGATTGGCCATTTTTTGCATGCTGAAAAACATGATCAATTAAATTAGTGAAATAAACCCTGAAATTCAAGTAAAGCATACCAAACTGCGTCAGTCATAAAATCACGATTTTTTTGGATAGGGGACTGAAATCACTTTATTTTTTTATTTTTATTTTTTTAAGATTATTTATTTATTTATTTGAGAGAGCGAGAATGAGAGAGAGACAGGGCACATGAGGGGGGGAGGGTCAGAGGGAGAAGCAGACTCCCTGCTGAGCAGCAGGGAGCCCGATGCGGGACTCGATTCCGGGACTCCAGGATCATGACCTGAGCCGAAGGCAGTCGGTTAACCAACTGAGCCACCCAGGCGCCCCTGAAATCACTTCAAATGTTAATTAAATTAGTATAAAAAAACCTTAATTTATATTTCCAACATTTGTAGTTTGTCCTAAAATAGGCACTTTATAAATACTAGCTATTTGAAAGTTCTCAGAAAATTAATATGGTAGGAAATAATTAAACTTACTGTCAAGTAAGTAGGCCAAAATTAAACTCATTTTATTGCAGTGCACAAAAATACACCATGCATTTTTGAATTATAATACTCTTTATTTTACCTAGCAAGAATATTAAGGATATAGATACTGAGATTTAAAAAGCAAAACAAAGTATTTTTGAAGGAAATAAAATTATGCTGACTTTGTGCTTTTTACATTTCTTAATAAATTTAAGTGAAATTTTAATTAGACCTTTAGATTAGATTTCAAGGAGGCTTATTATATTGATTAACATAAGTTATTTAGTACTTGATTAGTATAGTACTTGTTTTTTTTATGTGTGCATACATAAAAACAAAAATAATAAATATGAGAACTTCAAAAATAAAGATATATTTCATATATAACAGAAAAAGTATAGAATCTTCTTTAGAATATAGAATTGCAGGTAACCATTAAATATTCATTCAATGAATAAAAAGATGCAATAATAAAAAATAAAGTATAATCATAAAAATGCACCATTTTGGAAACCAAATTACAAACCACAAGATGGAGCTGGAATTACATTTTCAATAAAATGTGAGTGAAAATTGACTTGTCATGCTTACAAAATGTTTGCATTCTATGCACTATATATATATGATTTTTAAAACTCCAGAAAAGAATGTGTGTATATAAGTATTCATACATGTTCATTAATGAAATTATTATTGTTTAAAATATGACTCTAGGGGTGCGTGGGTGGCTCAGTCATTAGGCGTCTGCCTTTGGTCCTGGGATCGAGCCCAGCTTCGAGCTCCCTGCTGGGCGAGAAGCCTGCTTCTCCCTCTGACCCCCCCCTGCTTGTGTTCCCTCTCTCGCTGTCTCGCTCCGTCAAATATATAAATAAAAATCTTGAAAAAATTTCTATTAAAAAATAAAATAAAATAAATAAAATATGACTCTACAGTATACATGTAAAACTTATGAAATTACAACCAGAACAGTTATGTTTAAATTTTCATCATATATCTACCTCATAAAAAAGAGAAAAGAAAGAAGGAAACAAACAAATAGATTCCCAAATACAGAGTACAAACTGATTGTTGCCAGAGGGAGATGGGTGAGGAGATGGGAGAAACAGAAAAAGAAGGTAAAGAGGTATAGACTTCCAGTAATAAAATAAGTAAGTCATGGAGATGAAAAAGGGAATATAATGAGTAATGTAGTAAGATTGTATGGTGACAGATGGTGACTATACTTATCGTGGTGAGCACCAAGTAAAGTATAGAATTACTGAATCCATAATGTTGTACACCTGAAACTAATATAATATTGTATGCTAATTATACTTCAATTAAAAAATAAATAAATATAATTCAATAAATAGAGAAAATATAATGAGCCAAGCTGAATGGAATTTGTGGAAGTGACTACTGAGTTGTTTTCCTATATTAGTTACCAAATAATAATATTCACTTTAGAAATAGGATTTTATTTTATTTTTTTAAAGACTTTTTTAATTTAAATTTGCTTAGGCAACATATAGTACATCATTAGTTCTTGATACAGTGTTCATTGATTCATCAATTGCGTATAACACCCGGGGTTTATTTTTAAGTAATCTCTACACTGAAAATGGGGCTCAAACTTACAACCCTGAGATAGAGAGTCATGTCTTTTACTGACTGAGCCAACCAAGTGCCTCTAGAAGGAGGATTTTAATCATGATACTAGAGATGATCATTTATACAAACTTGTGCATATTTTATATATGTGTAAAACATATATATTGAGTATATTATATATAATCATATATATAATTTATCTTATATATTTGTCATTTATGAAAAAGAAATCTTTAGTCGCATTTCTTTCATTGTATTAATTGTTTTTCTGTCTTTGGTATCAGTATGCACTGAGACAAAATTCACCTTCTGCAACTTCCACTTGGGAAATATTCCCAGATTCCTGTCTTGACCTCTATGCCTTATATGAATGGGTAGTAGAGTCATCTTAACTGTAGCAAACCCTCAAAAACACTGCTAAAATAACAGTAGGTTTTTAAACAATGGAAATGTATATAGCTGTGATTGTTTTTCAATATTTTATTTCTAAATTTTTGACAAAACACTGAACAGAGATAGCCAGGAAAGAACAAAACCTGTTTTTATTTTATTTATTTTTTAAAAGAAAACATATATTTATTTATTTACTTTTTTTTTTTTTTAATGTAGGCTTCACTTTGAGCATGGACTCAATGCAGGGCTTGAACTCACAACCCTGAGATCAAGACCTGACTTGAGATCAAGAGTCAGACACTTAACTGACTGAGCCACCCCTGTCCCTGTTTCCATTTGAAATTATTAAATTGAGTAGAGATCAGGCCTTCTGTTTGAATCAAGATCATTTACTATTCGAAAGGAATACACAATGCCAGAGAAATAATACTTTATTGCTAAAGAGAACTTAGCGCTTCTGATATATGCCAGTAAGTCTACCACTATATGAATATTTAAAAATTATCTCTAGATAGTTTAAAAGTGGATTATAGACTCAAAGTTTCTCCCTAATGTACATATGATATATTAAAACAAAGATGAAAACCATTGAAAAAATACATGAGGTTAGAAAATTTTATAAATACCTCTAAGGCAGTATAATCAAACCAGGACTTAGGACCATTCTGGGGTGTGGAGAAAATTCTAAGAAACTTCATTGTTCATGTTTTTGTACCAATCCCTCCTATGTTATCTCAGTTGCATTCTTTTCCTTAACTATAATAACTCATCTTGGTCTGATCCTCTATGAGGAAATTAGTTCAACATAAAAAAATACTAAAAGTTTTGGTGGTAATTTTAAATAAGTTTACATAGTGAAATTGTTAGCTTTTTTTATGAAGAATCATGAAGAAACATCTCCTGTAAGATAAGAGGTGAGGTTAGTGTACTGCTATTGTATCGGATTGCCTCTTTTGATAATCTAATCTTGAGGAATAGAAGGCTAATGGAGGAGCTACTCAGATGAGATGGGTTATACTGAGAGAAGAAAAAGAAAACTTTGCACCTTAAATGATCATCTAGCCACTCAGGTGTCCCGTGCCATTTCATTAATTGATGGCCTGTAATAGATACTGGAATACCTCGAAGAACATATTTGATATAACATATTGAAAGGGATTAGAAGTGGGCCACCTGGGTGGCTCAGTTGGTTAAGTGTTTGCCTTTGGCTCAGGTCATGATCACAGGGTCCTAGGATCGAGTCCTGCATTGGGCTCCTTGCTCAGCGGGGACCCTGCTTCTCCTTCTGCCTGCCACTTCCCTTGCTTGTGCTCTCGCTCTTAAATAAATAAATAAGTAAAATCTTAAAAAAAAAATAAATGAAAAGGCAACCTATTGAATGGGAAAAGATATTTGCAAATCATACATCTAATATGGAGTTAATATCCAAAATATATAACAAAGCAAAAGAAACAACCTGATTTTAAAAAATAGGCAAAGGACTTGAATAGATTTTTTTTCAAAGAAGACATACAGATGCCCAACAGGCACATGAAAATATGCTCAACATCACTAATCATCAAGGAAATACAAATCAAAACCACAATGAAGGTATCACCACAGATTGCTATTATCAAAAAGACAAAATATGACAAGTGTTGCTAGAATGTGGAGAATGGGAACCTCTGTATACTGTTAGTGGAAATGTAAATTGGTACAGCCACTATAAAAAAACTGTATGGTGGTAACTCAAAAAATTAAAAATGGAACTACCATATGGTCCAGCAACTGTACTTCTGGGTATTTATCTGAAGCAAAGAAAAACACCAAGTTGAAAGATATATGCACCCCTATGTTCACTGAAACATTATTTACAATAGCCATGATATGGAAGCCACCTAAGTATCCAGGTAGATGAATGGATAAAGAAGATGCGTGCACACGCACACACACACACACACACACACATGCAAACACAATCAATGGAATATTACTCAGCCATAAAAAGGAATGAAATTTTGCCATTTGTGACTGTATGAATGGACTTAGATGGTATTATGCTAAGTGAAATAAGTCACAGAGAAAGATAAATACCATATGATTTCATTTATTGTAGAATATAAAACCAAAACAAACAGTGGTGCCTGGGAAACTTAGTTAAGTGTCTGACTCTTGATTTTAGCTCAGGTCATGATCTCTGGGTCATGATATTGAGCCCCATGCTAGTCTCTGCACTGGGCATGGAGGCTGCTTAGGATTCTCTCTTTCTCTCACTCTCTCTCTCTCTCTCAGAGCAATAAATAAAAACAAAACAAACAAACAAAATAAAACAGAAACAGACTCACAAATACAGAGAACAAACAAGTTGCCAGAGGAGAGGGGCATGAGAAGATGGGTGGAACAGCTGAAGGAGATTAAGAGACACAAATGTCCATTTATAAAATAAATAAGTCATGGTAATATACAGCATAGGGGATATACTCAATAATATTGGAGTATTTTTTTATGGTAACAGATGGTAACTAGACTTATCCTGAGGATCATTTAATAATGTACTAAAATATTTAATCACTCTGATGAACACCTAAAACTCATAGGATATTGTATGTCAATTATACTTCAATAAAATAATCATCAAGGAATAAGGAATCCTAGAATATCACAGATGATTATAGGGAAATTTCATCTTAAATTATAAATAGGTTCATTGTCCAAGATATTTACAATTAGTTGGTAGTTACTGAAGGAAACACTGTGTAGATTGAGACAAATGCAGATTTAACTATAAGGAGTGTTTACTGTATAAATGCATCCATTATTGGTTAAAGGAGTTGCTGCATAAACTGCAGTTATCTAAAACCATAGCCACACTTAAAGATTTATACAGTATTAAATAACATTGATATCACTTAGAGCCAAAACTATAAAGGTACAGATTCTATATTTAGAACTCTTTCTATGTTGCTATTCTAGAAGTAGTAAAAATATCAGAATACAGTTTGGTAATTTCAAAAGGTAAACAGAACAGAGGCACTTTAAGAGGCGGGAGCAAGATGGCGGAGGAGTAGGAGACTTGGATTTTGTCTGGTCTCAGGAATTCAGCTGAATAGGGATCAAACCATTCTGAACACCTATGAACTCAACAGGAGATCGAAGAGGAGAGTAGCAACAACTCTCTGAACAGAGAAGCGACCACTTACTGGAAGGTAGGACGTGCGGAGAAGTGAATCCGAGGCGATATTTGGGAGGATAGATGGCAGGGGAGGGGGCCTCCACCGCTTCTGGCAAGTGATAGAGCCGTGGAGCACAAAATTGGAACTTTTAGAAGTCGGCTCCGCTGAGGGACATCGCTCCAGTGGCTAAGCAGGGGGTGGAATCATCCCGGGACAGTGTGGTCTCAGGACAGTCGGGGTCACAGAAAGACAGGGGGTGCCTGAGTGTGCCAGAGCTCCCAGGTATCGGAGCGGGGAAGCCGGCTGCAGAGACAGAGCCGAGGCGCGGGCTCTCAGCTCGGGGTGGCCATAAACTGTGATCCGCAGCCCAGTCGGGCCACTGCTCCTCCAGCAGGGACCCAACAAGCGGCAGAGCCGGGGAGACTCCCCTTTCTTCCCGGGGAGGAGCGGCGCGGGAGCACACCGCAGGGATCTGCTGGGTTTGGAGACTCCGCACGGGGTCGGGTGCCAGAGATAGCAACGCTCGGTCACAGGCTGGGTGAGCACGGAGTGCAGCTGGAGACCGGGGACAAGGGAGTGACTGCTTTTCTCTGTGGGTGCACTGAGGAGTGGGGCCCCGAGTTCTCAGCTCCTCCGGGTGGAGATTGGGAGGCCACCATTTTCGCCCTGGTCCTCCAAGGCTGTACGGAGAGCTTGCAGGGAACAAAAGCTCCTAAGATCAAACCCGAGCAGCTTACTTAGCCCGGACTGACAAGGGCGGGGCAATTCAGCCACCAGCAAAGACATTTGGAAACCACAGCAACAGGCCCCTTCCCCAGAAGATCAGCACGAACAGCCAGCAAGCCAAGACCAAGTTTACTGATCAAGGAGAATGGGAGAACTCCAGCGCTAAGGGAATACTGCACATAGAATTCATGGCTTTTTTTTACCATGATTCATTAGTTCATCAAAATTAATTTTTGTTAACTGTTTTGGTTTTTTTTATTTTTCTTTTTCCCTTTTTCAACCAACATCTTGTCAATCTCTTTTAAAAAAAAAATTTATTTTTCATTTTTAGAGTCATATTTTATCCCTTCATAGTAGTTACCCTTATTTTTGGCATATATATATAAGTTGTTCTCTCTTTAAAATTTTGAGATACAGTTTCTTCTAACAAATCAAAATATACCCTAAATCACTAGTGTATGGCTCTGTTCTAGTCTCCTGCCTGATCACATTCTCTCCCTTTTTTCTTTTTTTTTTCTTAAATCTTCTTCTTTCTTTTTTCAAACAACTTCTTATGTTATCAAGTCCTTTTATAAAATCTTTTATAATTTTCATCTTTACAGTCATCTTCTATCCCTTCATTGTATCAACCCTTATTTTGTACATATATGTCTTTCTTCCTTTAAAATTTTAGGAGGCACTTTTTTCTAACAGACCAAAATACCCCCAAAATCTAGTGTGTGGCACTGATCTATGCACTAGCCTGATCATATTTGTTCATTTTCTGCTTTTTTTGTATTGTTCTGTTTTTGTTTTTATCTTTTTTTTCTTTTTTTTTCTCTTTCTTTTTTCTTTCTTTCCCTTTCTTTTCCCCTGGTTTCAGGTCTTTTCTGATTTTTATACAGTATATTTGCTGGGGACGTTGTAAACCTGTTAGCATTTTGTTCTCTCATTCATCTATTCTCCTCTGGACAAAATGACAAGACGAAAAAAATCACCTCAGCAAAAAGAACAAGAGGTAGTACCGTCAGCCAGGGACCTACTCAATACGGACATTAGTACGATGTCGGACCTAGAGTTCAGAATCATGACTTTAAAGATACTAGCTGGGCTTGAAAAAAGCGTGGAAGTTATTAGAGAAACCCTTTCTGGAGAAATAAAGGACTAAAATCAAAAAGGCTATTGATGAGGTGCAATAAAAAATGGGGGCACTAACTGCTAGGATAAATGAGGCAGAAGAGAGAATCAGTGATATAGAAGACCAAATGATGGAAAGTAAAGAGGCTGAGAAAAAGAGAGATAAACAACTACAGGATCACGAGGGCAGAATTCGAGAGATAAGTGATACGATAAGACGAAACAACATTAGAATAATTGGGATCCCAGTAGAAGAAGAAAGAGAGAGAGGGGCAGAAGGTATATTGGAGCAAATAATAGCAGAGAACTTCCCTAATGTGAGGAAGGAAACAGGCATCAAAATCCAGGGGGCACAGAGAACCCCTTCAAAATCAATAATAATATGTCAACACCCCAACATCTAATAGTAAAACTTACGAGTCTCAGAGACAAAGAGATAATCCTGAAAGCAGCTCAGGAGAAGAGACATGTAACCTAAAATGGAAGAAATATTAGATTGGCAACAGACCTATCCACAGAGACCTGGCAGGCCACAAAGGACTGGCAAGATATCTTCAGAGCACTAAACGAGAAAAATGTGCAGCCAAGAATACTATATCCAGCTAGGCTGTCATTGAAAATAGAGATAAAAAGCTTCCAGAACAAACAAAAATTAAGGAATTTGCAAACATGAAACCAGCCCTCCAAGAAATATTGAAAGGGGTCCTCTAAGCAAAGAGAGAGCCTAGAAGCAGCAAAGATCAGAAAGGAACACAGAGAACATACAGTAACAGTCACCTTACAGGCAATACAATGGCACTAAATTCATACCTTTCCATAGTTACCCTGAATGTAAATGGGCTAAATGCCCCAATAAAAAGACACAGGCTATCAGATTGGATTAAAAAACAAACCCATCAATATGCTGTCTGCAAGAGACTCATTTTAGACCCAAGGACACCCCCAGATTGAAAGTGAGTGGGTGGAAAACCATTTACCATGCTAATGGACACCAAAAGAAAGCTAGGGTGGCAATCCTTATATCAGACAAACTAGATTTTAAAATAAAGACTGTAATAAGAGATGAGGAAGGACACTATATCCTACTTAAAGGGTCTATCCAACAAGAAGATCTAACAATTGTAAATATCTATGCCCCGAATATGGGAACAGCCAATTATATAAGGCAATTAATAACAAAAGCAAAGAAACACATTGACAACAATACAATAATAGTGGGGGACTTTAACACCGCCCTCACTGAAATGGACAGATCATCTAAGCAAAAGATCAACAAGGAAATAAAGACTTTAAATAACACACTGGACCAAATGGACTTCACAGACATATTCAGAACATTCCATCCCAAAGCAACGGAATACACATTCTTCTCTAGTGCCCATGGAACATTCTCCAGAATTGATCACATCCTAGGTCACAAATCAGGTCTCAAGTGGTACCAAAAGATTGGGATCATTCCCTGCATATTTTCAGACCACAATGCTTTGAAACTAGAACTCAATCACAAGAGGAAAATCGGAAAGAACTCAAATACATGGAGGCTAAAGAGCATCCTACTAAAGAATGAATGTGTCAACCAGGAAATTAAAGAAGAATTAAAAAAATTCATGGAAACCAATAAAAATGAAAACACAACTGTCCAAAATCTTTGGGATACAGCAAAGGCAGTCCTGAGAGGAAAGTATATAGCAATACAGGCCTTTCTCAAGAAACAAGAAAGGTCTCAAATACACAACCTAACCCTACACCTAAAGGAGCTGGAGAAAGAACAGCAAATAAAGCCTAAACCCAGCAGGACAAGAGAAATAATAAAGATCAGAGCAGAAATCAATGAACTAGAAACCAAAAGAACAGTAGAACTGATCAACGAAACTAGGAGCTGGTTCTTTGAAAGAATTAACAAGATTGATAAACCCCTGGCCAGACTTATCAAAAAGAAAAGGGAAATGACCCAAATCAACAAAATCATGAATGAAAGAGGAGAGATCACAACCAACACCAAAGAAATACAAACAATTATAAGAACATATTATGAGCAACTCTATGCCAGCAAATTAGATAACCTGGAAGAAATAGGTGCATTCCTAGAGATGTATCAACTACCAAAATTGAACCAGGAAAAAATAGAAAACCTGAACAGACCTATAACCACTAAGGAAATTGAAGCAGTCATCAAAAATCTCCCAACAAACAAAAGCCCAGGGCCAGATGGCTTCCCAGGGGAATTCTATCAGACATTTAAAGAAGAATTAATACCTATTCTCCTGAAACTGTTCCAAAAAATAGAAATGGAAGGAAAACTTCCAAATTCATTTTATGAGGCCACCATTACCTTGATCCCAAAACCAGACAAAGACCCCATTAAAAAGGAGAATTACAGACCAATATCCTTGATGAACATGGATGCAAAAATTCTCACCAAAATACTAGCCAATAGGATCCAACAGTACATCAAAAGGATTATTCACCACGACCAAGTGGGATTTATCCCTGGGCTGCAAGGTTGGTCAACATCCGCAAATCAATCAACGTGATACAATACATTAACAAAAGAAAGAACAAGAATCATATGATCCTCTCAATAGATGCAGAAAAAGCATTTGACAAAGTACAGCATCCTTTCTTGATCAAAACTCTTCAGAGTATAGGGATAGAGGGTACATACCTCAATATCATAAAAGCCATCTATGAAAAACCTACAGCGAATATCACTCTCAATGGGAAAAAACTGAGAGCTTTCCCCCTAATGTCCGGAACGCAGCAGGAATATCCACTATCACCACTGCTATTCAACAAAGTATTAGATGTCCTAGCCACAGCAATCAGACAACAAAAATAATCAAAGTCATCCAAATTGGCAAAGAGGAAGTCAAACTCTCACTCTTTGCAGATGATATGATACTGTATGTGGAAAACCCAAAAGACTCCACTCCAAAACTGCTAGAACTCATACAGGAATTCAGTCAAGTAGCAGGATATAAAATCAATGCACAGAATTCAGTGGCTTTCCTATACGCCAACAACAAGACAGAAGAGAGACAAATCAAGGAGTCGGTCCCATTCACAATTGCACCCAAAACCATAAGATACCTAGGAATATATTTAACCAAAGAGGCAAAGGATCTATACTCAGAAAACTATAAAATACTCAGGAAAGAAACTGAAGAAGACACAAAGAAATGGAAAATCGTTCCATGCTCATGGATTGGGAGAACCAACATTGTGAAGATGTCAATGCTACCTAGAGCAATCTACACATTCAATGCAATCCCCATCAAAATACCATCCACTTTTTTCAAAGAAATGGAACAAATAATCCTAAAATTTGTATGGAACCAGAGGAGACCCCGAATAGCCAGAGGAATATTGAAAAAGAAAAGCAAAGCTGGTGGCATCACAATTCCGGACTTCCAGCTCTATTACAAAGCTGTCATCATCAAGACAGTATGGTACTGGCACAGAAACAGACACATAGATCAATGGAAGAGAATCGAGAGCCCAGAAATGGACCCTCAACTCTATGGTCAACTTATCTTTGACAAAGCAGGAAAGAATGTCCAATGGCAAAAAGACAGTCTCTTCAACAAATGGTGTTGGGAAAATTGGACAGCCACATGCAGAAGAATGAAACTGGACCATTTCCTTACACCACACACAAAAATAGACTCCAAATGGTTGAAAGACCTAAACGTGAGACAGGAGTCCATCAAAATCCTAAAGGAGAACACAGGTAGCAACCTCTTCGACCTCAGCCGCAGCAACTTCTTCCTAGAAACATCGCCAAAGGCACGGGAAGCCAGGGCAAAAATGAACTATTGGGATTTCATCAAGATAAAAACTTTTGCACAGCAAAAGAAACAGTCCACAAAACCAAAAGACAACCGACAGAATGGGAGAAAATATTTGCAAATGACATATCAGATAAAGGGCTAGTATCCAAAATCTATAAAGAACTTATCAAACTCAACACCCAAAGAACAAATAATCCAATCAAGAAATGGGCAGAAGACATGAACAGACATTTTTCCAAAGAAGACATCCAAATGGCCAACGGACACATGAAAAGGTGCTCAACATCACTTGGCATCAGGGAAATCCAAATCAAAACCTCAATAAGATACCACCTCACACCAGTCAGAATGGCTAAAATTAACAAGTCAGGGAACAACGGATTTTGGCGGGGATGTGGAGAAAGGGGAACCCTCCTACACTGTTGGTGGGAATGCAAGCTGGTGCAACCACTCTGGAAAACAGTATGGAGGTTCCTCAAACAGTTGAAATTAGAGCTACCATTCGATCCATCAATTGCACTACTGGGTATTTACCCCAAAGATACAAATGTAGGGACCCGAAGGGGTACGTGCACCCCTATGTTTATAGCGGTAATGTCCACAATAGCCAAACTGTGGAAAGTGCCAAGATGTCCAACGACAGATGAATGGATAAAGAAGTGGTATATATACACAATGGAATATTATGCAGCCATCAAAAGGAATGAGATTTGCCATTTGCAATAACGTGGATGGAACTGGAGGGTGTTATGCTTAGTGCAATAAGTCAATTAGAGAAAGACATGTATCATATCACCTCACTGATATGAGATATTCTTAATCTCAGGAACAAACTGAGTGTTACTGGAGTGGTTGTGGGTGGGAGGGATGGGGTGGCTGTGTGATAGACATTGGGGAGGGTATGTGCTATGGTGAGCTCTGTGAATTGTGCAAGACTGTTGAATCACAGATCTGTACTTCTGAAACAAATAACGCAACATATTTTAAGAAAAAAAGTAAAAGAAGAAGATAGCAGGAGAGGAAGAATGAAGGGGAGTAAGTCAGAGGGGGAGACGAACCATGAGAGATGATGGACTCTGAAAAACAAACTGGAGGTTCTAGAGGGGAGGAGGGTGGGTAGATGGGTTAGCCTGGTGATGGGTATTAAAGAGGGCACATTCTGCATGGAGCACTGGGTGTTATGAAGAAACAATGAATCATGGAACACTACATCAAAAACAAATGATGTAATATATGGTGATTAACATAACAATAAAAAATTAAAAAAAAAGAACAGAGGCACATTACAATTTTGAGGAGTTTGAAGAAGAAAGCACAGGGGTTAAGCTCTTTGACATTAGTCTTGGCAATGATTTTTTTTTATTTATTTGACACCAAAAGTAAAGGCAACAAAAACAAAAGTAAACAGATGGGACTGCATCAAACTAAAAAGCTTTGGCATAGCAAAGAAAACTATCAACAAAATGAAAAGGCAGCCTATAGAATGGTAGAAAATATTTACAGATCATCCATCTAATAAGGGTTAACATAAAAATATATACAAGGCATTCATACAACTCAACAGCAAACAAAGAAAGAAAAACCAATAACCCAATTAAAAAAATGGGCCAAGAATCTAAATAGACATTTGCCCAAAGAAAACATACAAATGACGAACAGTTACATGAAAAGGTGCTCAACATCACTAATTATCAGGGAAAAGCAAATCAAAACCACAATGAGATATTCCTTCACTCCTGTTGGAATGTTTATTATCAGAAAGACAAGAAACAACAAATGCTGGCAAGAATATGGTGAAAAGGGAGCACTAATACATTCTTGATGTGAATGTAAGCTGATAACATCTAGTAAGGAAAATGAAAGAGATGGCAAGTTATACAACATGACCTCTCAAGCAAATACTATTGCTTCCACATTTTGTGGGACATTTAGTAGCTCCTTGTCAGCTAATATTTTTGTGTAAATGCAATTGTATAAATAAATCTTACCATAATGTAGAAACAAGTCACTTGTTACACAGTTTCTAAAAGTCAGCAAGTCTAACATGCAGCTGGTGTTGGCATTAAGCTGGTCCCCTATTATCTCTTTTGGTAGTTAATTAATTGATCTCATTTGAAAATAGGTGCGGTAAAGGTACCGAACAGGATCACAAAGACAGGGAATATCTACAGAGAGATTTTAGAGAGAGATTTACACATTTTGCTTGAAGTGTTACATATTTCTAAATTTCAGAAACACATACATTCAAATCAAAGATATAAGTATCTCAGGTCACACATAGTTATCTACACTTTCTCCTGATTCTGTGGATGTGCAGAAGTTGACCACATGCATGCAGCTTTGTTAGTCTCAGTTCCCCATTCAGTAATGCATTTTCTCTACCCTAAAGGAACAGCCAACACAGTTTCAGTATTAAATCTACTATTCACAAACTAGTTTAATGGCATCATAAAAACAGGCACAAAATAGCATTAAAGGTCAGCAATAAACTGGTTAAATCTTCTTGTCTTTTAAATATATGGGTGACCAGCATATCCCCAAAAGCTCTGAGTTTGAAATTAGCTGTTAAGCATGCACTGCATTTAATTTTCATTGCTGTTTAAATATTATGTATCAGCAACATAATAAGCCATACCCTACATAATAAACCCTACTTTGATGCAAATCAATATACAGTAATGCTGTATAAAAAGAAACTAAATACATGGCAACTATAATACACCTATGAATAGAGCATACAAACATCACAAAGCTAACTAAACCATTTCTGATATGAATATTGGAACAAACTAGGAATAGCCAGTTGTATTACAAAGTATATAAAAATATAACACAATCAAGTAGGACTTAGGTAATAGGAGTCCAACTCTGTCACATGGTTGTTTCCTAGGTAACCAGACAATGGAGTAGGGACATCTCAAATACTCAAAACTGCAAACACTGTAACTTTAAAAATGCTTTTGTACTTAAATCTTTACTGATCCACAAGAATAAAATTCAACTTAAATGAAATCCAGGGATAATTTTTAAAATGATAAGAAAATAAAGAGAGAGAGAGAGAGAGGGAAAGTGGTCCCATACTGGTACCATCACATTATTCTAGAAGTAGTAGTTACTGCCTTGTTGGCATTTGTAGGTTAGATAATCTGATAAATTTGCCTTAACACACATTCATCTTCTGGTTTGGTGGAACTGAATTAGAAATATAATATCATAAAAGCAAAGCTATTGCTAATTCTTCGTCCATCTTAAACAATTCAGTCTTCTGAGAAACTTTAATATTAAATGATCACTGGAATGCTGGATGTAGCATGGAAATAGCTGCTAATACAAGCATTCTTAGGAGATCTGAATGACTTTTCTTTACCATTAGCTGAAAGGTAAGGAATTTTAAGGAAAACCTCATATAAAAACTGTGCAGAATGAAGCACCAAATTACTAAAAACCCAATCATGAGAGTGTTATGTTTTGTTTGTTAAAATGACTGTATTTATTGCTTTATAATAATAAAGCTTTTGATTTTCCAAACCTTCCATCTTTTCAGTGTTAACAATAATACGGTCTTCAAATTGCTCTAGTCTGTACAAAAGAAAAAAAAAAGAAAATTAAAGGGGATGATGTTATTCTCAACTTTAAATTCTGTTTCACTTTGTTCTGTGTTGTGTTCAAGATACTCCATGTAGGCTGGGATAGGCAGAATCACAAGAGGCACACCTATTTTATGTCCTGGAAGTAACTGGTCCGGATACTTTCTTCCATTGATACTTGCTTTTAAGTTATTGATATAACAGGACATTACAGGACAAGTATACTTATGCAGGTTAATAAGCTGAATTCTAACAATCTATAATGGGTGACAATATGATAATGTTATTTCTCCAGTAAAATATTACTGAATTGTTTATTCGTTCATTCATTTGCCAGACTTTAATTGATTACTTAGTCACTGGGAGGCACTGTGTAAGATGATGAGGGGAAAAAACTGACCATGATAAAGTGAATCCTTAAGTAGTCTTATGTTATGGAAGTTTGTACTATTTAGCAGAAACTATATATAGGTTATTTCTATTCCCCTCATACCAACACTTTAGCATAAATGTTATCTTCATACTGCAACTGAGAAGGCAGAGAATTAAAAAAAAAACCTTATTCACTGTTAATTGGAAACCAAAGAAACAAATCAACCAAATACTTCTTTCATGGCGCTATACATAAAGGAAAAACTAAAGAAAAAAAAAAACATATAATCAAATAAGAATAAAACAAACCAAACCCAAATATGTAAGTAGAACCTTGGGGGAAATATCTGATTCAGTAAGTAGTTGTAGACTTAATTGCTTGCCCTGTAAGAGATCAAGGTTTTGATCAAGAAGATATATTTTTTCTGATCTTAGAATTTCAGATAAAGCCACGAAATTATGGCAAATAAGCACTTAGCATCCCCATATTCTAAAGAGAGTGCTAAAGAACTGCAATGCCTCACTCCTGTGTTTATAAAATTACCAAACTAAAAATCTTCAACTCTCAGCTCACTACCAGAATCACCTCCACGTAAAAAAATTCTGAAAATTCAAAAGAAAGTTCTATTTTTTGTGAGTTGGTCTGAACTTTTTCTCTTTCCTCTACACTGGTCCAAGTGGGCATAACTCAATGATATCTGTTGTTGGAGAATTTTCACATCTACAACAGGAGTTTGACAAGTATTATGAAACAAAAATAAAAATTTTCTTTATTTCACTGCTTGACATAGCCCATGTGTATACTGAGGAAAAGCCAACAGAAATTAAGGGCCATGCATTTCTAGGAACTCTTAAATACTTAGGCTTCTTTTTTTTTAAATGTCTTCCTTTATTTTAAGATTTTATTTATTTATTTGACAGAGAGAGACAGAGAGAGTACAAGCAGGGGAGCAGCAGAGGGAGAGGGAGAAGCAGGCTCTCCACTGAGCAGGGAGCCCAATGCAGGGCTTGATCCCATGACCCTGGGATCATGACCTGAGCTGAAGGCAGACACTTAACTGACAGAGCCATCCAGGTGCCCCAATAGTTATGCTTCTTTGGGTAAAGGGAATTTTCTTGGGTATATATATATATATATATATATATATACTCAAGATATATACACACACACACACACACACGCACACACACACACACACACACACATTTATAAACTACCACACAGCTCTGACTCTTTTTCCTGGTATCAATCAAGGCTGTACACATATTGTTTTCTTCTCTGGCCCTGTATAAAGATTTTGACAATTCCTTAAGTCAACACAGTCATTCATATATAGTTATAATTAGACTTTATTTCAAATTTCTTCTTTCTGCATACATAACATTAAAGAACGTATAATGAGTACATGACTAGAGATACATGGTCCTAATGAAAAATTGCTGACAATTTCTCAACAAATATCAATAATTAAAAAGTAAAACAGAAGTCTCCTTCTCTATTTTCCCTAGGAATAATCTGTTATGGTGGTAGGGGAGACGAGGAATTAAAAAACAAAATAAACAAACAAAAACACTAAAATGAAGGGAAGCATTTGCTGAGAAAATGAATACTAGAAAATTTGTTAATATGTGTATTTTTAGAATAATTCACAGTAGATAATGTAACAAAATGACCAAATATCTTAGTAGCTTAAAATAAAATTTGTTTTAACTCAATGTGTCTAGGTCTTCAGGTACACCTCCTCTAGTGATACAGTAGTCCTTACTCATTCCAACTTTTGGCAACACTATCTTATAATAACACTAGACTAAATTGAAGTCCTACAGGGTCCTCTGTCTCTCCGTCAGTTGTCCCAAAAATAAGGAAAAGAAGGAAAAAGAGATTTCACATAACATTTCATGATAAGATGAGATAGTGAAATGCATCACAACTACCCACATTCTATTAGCCATTAAAAAAAAAAAATCACAAGACCCAAACTAACTTCAAGAGAGGCTGGAAAACAGTCTTCCTCTATATGCCAAAAGGAAATGGAATTTTAAACTTCTAGCCAATTTCTTATATTACTTTGCCTCTTGATAATCTAATTACTGTTTCATTCTTTTATCAAAATACGTGATACGTTATCCCCAAACTAAAGATACCACAAAGTCCCTTATAGTCATTACATGCTATTCAAAGCCCAAGATTTCCAACTGATGTGTGATTCTCATCATCATGGCTAGATATGGTGCATTGCGCTCAAGTAAGTAGGAACTAAAATAGATAAGTATGTATCTCCCCACCAAACTCAGTATAGTGAATTGCAAGAGATAGGATGAATATAAGAAATATACTCGTTTAGAAAAAGGAAGAATAGGAGGCAAAGAACAGGCTTTGAGTTAAAGAAATTCTGGAATATTCTGGGAATCTTACTCTTGATGTGTGGGAATTTTCCTAATTTTGCTTTCTAATAGAAATTTCCTTCTCCACTGTTCCCCCAAACCCTTAGTTGATCTTAGATGTCCCTCCCACATTATTTAGCAAGTTTGGGGATCATGCCTTTGACTGTATATTTCCAACTCTTTGAAACCTTTAGAAAGTTTGGAGAATCAAAAGTTTTTTGAAGTTTGAAAGAGTTATCCCCCAGCTGCCCTGCAGGGCTTATTTGACAACACAAATCCTCTAAAATTTTAATTTTTGTTTTATCTATTTGCTTCCAAATGGGTCCATGTTTAAGAAGTCATACTCATAGTTTTCTGTTAGGCAGAACTTTAACCCTTATTTTCTTTTTCACAACATAATGACTGGTACCTTAAAGTCAACTAACTTTTGAGACGTCACTTAAAGTTGGGATCTTTGCATTGAGTCACATTATTTAACAAAATGTTTTCTTTGTCTTTTATCGCACAAAACTTTGCATTTTAATTCTTAGCTGGATCTAGACTCAATTGGCATTTCCACCCGTGCAAATACTGTGAATATTTGAATTAGTTTTTTCCCTTTCATGTCTGCTTACAAACTATTCAGTTCCTTTCAGAACTCATCTTCTATAGGAATATCTGATCAAGTACAACCAATAATAATCCAAACACATTTTTAACTTTAATTTTCTACTCTCTTCTTGTCTATCTACCAATTCAGTATGTATGTGGTTTGCTTCCGAGGTTATGGGAGTTAAGAGAGGGGTTTTACCCAATATATTACCACCATATAACAGGCACTGTGCCATCTTCCTAGACACTAAAAGTTACTTTGCTTCCAGTTTTCTTAATAGTAAACCAGTACCAAATATTTTAGTTTTTTTAAAGAAGTACTATAATTTAAGGTAAAAATAAGATAACAAATAACACAAAATTTTGATGGCTTATCAAAATTAAATGTCATCTTATATATACACAGTCAAATAGCAAATTGCCAAGCACTTTTATATGGAGACTTAGGGACTCTGGTGTCCTTCTTGTGGCATCTCCATTTTCCCAGGTCTCTTGCAGTCATATACAGGATACACTGCCTTGTTCTGGTCTATGAATAAAGAGAGAAAGAAAGGAAGATGTCTTGGTCTAATCCAAGGTGATATACATCTCTTCGACCCAAGTTTAGTGGAGAGAACTTGCTTGTCATCATGGAGACTAGAAAATGTCCTCTGCCTACAATTAGAAAACAGGATTTCTGAACATCTTGTGTATCTTGACCACCTTCTGCATGGAAAAAAAAATACATTAGCATACAACAGAAAACATCATCTCAATGTTTCCTCCTCATTTAACCAGTTATCACATTAATTCTGAAGGAGTATTTTCATGGACTGAATTATGCCTCCCCACCACCAAATTCATACATAGGAGTCTTAAACCTCAAAGTGACTATTTTGGAGATAAAGCCTTTAAAGAAGTAATTAAGGTTGAATGAGGTCATAGCGGGGAGACCCTAATCTAAGATGACTGATGTTCCTATAAGAAGAGAAAGAGATACCAGGGATCTGTACAACCTGAGAAAAAGCCCAGTAAAGACACAACCAAAGAGAGCAGTCTTGCAAGTCAAGGAGAGAGGCCTTAGAAGAAATCAATTATGATGGCACCTGATCTTGGAATCCTAGACTCTAGTACTGTGAGAAACAGATTTCTATGGTTAAGTCACTCAGTCTATGGTATTTTGTTATGTCAGCCCTGGCAGACCAACACAAATATCATACTTTTTGTTTGTGTAAATGTCTTAAGCAATCCTCTGAATTTCAACATAAAAGTCTTTGTAGTAAAAAGATATTAAACACTCATCTTTCAAGATTTTATGCTCACCTTTGGGTTCCCTTTATTATTTTTGACATTATTAGTAAAAATTAAGTAAATATGCTATGCAGGTATACTATACAAAGAAAAAAATTCCAGCGGGAAATATAGAATGTTAGAAGAAAGGGACTTCTTAGTTGTCTCTCACTTATGAAGTGGAGAAAAAGTCATGAGAGCAAAGGGGTTTTTATAATGAGAGTGCTTGACTTTGGCTGAAGTATCCTGTGAGATAAATATGTAGAGGGGCTAAAAAAGATATCAAACTAAAATATAAATAAAATCTAAAAATAGATTATTTCATTTCATCCAGTTGTTTAGAGAGCACATATTTGTTTAGAGGCCTGCAAACTTCTACTCATGTAAAATCCCCTCTCTCAGAAGCCAGTGGTAGAAGAGATACTACACACAGACCGGTGATACATTCAAGTTTCTATCTTAATATCTTTCTCCTTATAAATGGGTTTCTATAATAAATTACTTGTTTGGAAAATAAAAACTGATACAAGATTTCAATAAATCTACTACCTCTCAGTTGAGATGGAAACCACAAATCAGAAAAGCATTGAGGGGCGCCTGGGTGGCTCAGTTGGTTAAGCGACTGCCTTCGGCTCAGGTCATGATCCTGGAGTCCCGGGATCGAGTCCCGCATCGGGCTCCCTGCTCGGCAGGGAGTCTGCTTCTCCCTCTGACCCTCCCCCCTCTCATGCTCTCTCTCTATTGCATTCTCTCTCTCAAATAAATAAATAAAATCTTTAAAAAAAAAAGAAAAGCATTGAAAAACAACTGGTTTTCTCTGTGTATATTCTGATCTAGTCAGAACATGCATGGAATAGACCTTCCTGACACATTTTTTCATCCGTGTTTATACCCATTCCCAGCTACATAGCTAAGAAGTAGATAACATGCTATAGACACAATTTTCTTTTTTTTATAAACACAATTTTCAAGATTTGACAACCATAAGGCCCTTTAAGGTAGAAGTGTCTAACACCTATCATCAACAGTGATAACTTCAAAATTCATAATAAATTGAATAATGCATAAGCACCATTAAATAGTAAGTAAAATTTTGATGATATGGTCTTAAATTAGATTTTCTTTTTATATTGTTTATATAAGTGAAAAGATAAATCTAGCTGAAAAGTTATATTTTAAGCAACACAAAATCAATAAAAATATTTAAAATTAGTAAAAATTATGCAAAATATAACATTAAATATAACGCATGTGATACATGCTGTTGTCTTGAATAGGAAGCCACACTCACAAAATGAGTATGACATATCAAACACATGCTAAGTAATGACTAAACCATCTCTATCTTACTTCTTTTTAAATTAAATAATTTCTTTATTTAAAGAAATTATGCTATGGTATTTTTGACCTTCACTTGGTCAAAACTAACATACGTACTTAAATTACTTTTAGTACTATGTTATTGTCATGAAATTGATTAAATGAACATAACTGATTAAAAGGGGTTTTTGTGGATTACTTTTGAATAAAAGCAGATTCTAAAAATGCTAAACTCATTGCTTAAGAAACACTAAACTCTAAAAAATCAGAAGCAGATGCCAAGATTCTTAAATCATGATTTAGATGAAACAGTGAAATCAGATTAGAATTCTACAATAAATACTATGATTTAGAAAATAAGAAAACATAATGCATAATGAGATGAAAACATACTCTTAATGATATTCAATTTTCACACCTCAACTAAACAAATATTTAAAAACTGAGAACATACAGTAAATAATTCCTCATTTTACTTTTTTCTTCCATTGTTCACTGTTGTTTTCCTAGAAAATTCTTTCAGGAGAAAAGTAAAAACCAAATATTTACTTTATTTTTTACTTTTTTTCTTTAAAAAATTTTTTAATTAGCATATAATATATTATTTCTTTCAGGGGTACAGGTCTGTGATTCATCAGTCTTACACAATTCACAGCGCCCACCATAGCACATACCCTCCCCAATGTCCATTACCCAGCCACCCTATCCCTCCTACCCTCCTCCACTCCAAATATTTACTTTAAAATAGATTGTAGTAAATAATTGGGCTGTGTTTCCTTCCAGGATAATGTTAACATTTTCATAATCTGCCTATCTATAGCAGTTGGAATATATTTGTGAAAACTTTGTGACATTAATTTTTTTTTATGTAATCAGGGACAAGATGTTTAAGCAGATGAAATCTGGAAAAGAATATGTAAACATGAGTTTGTTTGATTTCCATCAGTCATGCACTGCAGTGCCTGCCATTAAAATTGTTCAAATACTGGGAATCCATCTAGTTAGATGAATTTTTAGGAAGAAAATTCACCTTCTTCTGTGATGTGTATTGATAGAAAATCACAGTATGAAATGGAAATTGCATCATGATAGAAAAGAAAATTAAAAGTTATAAATGATATCTTGAACTTACAAATTAATATATCATGTGCAAACTTTGTGAACAGTTTAGTATAATAAAAATAGCAAGCACAAAAGGGAAACTAGAAAATGAAACAGGGGCGCCTGGGTGGCTCAGTCGTTAAGCGTCTGTCTTCGGCTCAGGTCATGATCCCAGTGTCCTGGGATCGAGCCTGACATCGGGCTCCCGCCTCGGCGGGAAGCCTGCCTCTCCCTCTCCCCCACCCCCTGCTTGTGTTCCCTCTCTCGCTGTGTCTCTGTCAAATTAATAAATAAAATCTTAAAAAAAAAAAAGAAAATGAAAGAGTATTCTTACATAGAAAATTATCTTAATCGTCATGTCTGGAAAGACTAGTGTAAGTAATAGGAGTTCATTTATTTTATTTTATTTTTTAAAGATTTTATTTATTAATTTGACAGAGACACAGCGAGAAAGGGAGCACAAGCAGGAGGAGGGCGAGAGGGAGAAGCAGACTTCCCGCTGAGCAGGGAGCCCGATGTCAGGCTCAATCCCAGGACCCCGGGACCATGACCCGAGCCGAAGGCATACTCTTAACGACTGAGCCACCTAGGCACCCCAATATGAGCTCATTTAAAAAAAAGTTTGGAAAACGATATACAAATGCAGTTGAATGACGGGACCTAGTTAAAAAAAAATAAAGAAATTTCTCATTTTTGTGTGCCATGGCACCAATACCAGGTGTTAGATTATTTTTAATAATATAGAGAACCGTGATGTGTGAACTTTCAGTGAATTTATAAATAAATATTTTGTTAAATTTGTTATAAAATGAAACCATCAAATTTCAAGTTATTAATTAAATGTTAACAATTTTATATTTAATGCTTTAAAAAGTTCCTGTCATTAATATGTTCTCAGTAAATATTGCTGAGTGCATTCCATAGTGAATCAAAAAATACTTTGATTGAATTTTTCAATCTATCCAGAATTTGACTTTTTGGCTTATATAAATAAAGAAAGCATGTTTGAGGAAAAAAGGCAAATATGAAAATACATGATTACAGGGATATATCATTAAAGTCAGTGAAAATGAAGAGATCAAAATACTTCAAAGTTATTAAAATATTTTATGTTTTACTAAGTTTTATATTAACTTATAAAATACTGTATTATCAATGAGAAGATTGACAAGAAAACACATACTTCATGGAAAAAAAATAAACTATAGCCATTTAAACCTAAGACAAAAAAATAAAAAATTACTTCTGTATGTCCTTATTGCATATAAAGTTTGAGATGGACATAAAAGTAAAAAATACGAGCCTTACATATACCTTTAACAACTGGATAGAATCTTAAGTTATTGGAAACTCAAATGGACATGAAAAGACATAAGTTAAGTTTCGAGATGGTTAAAACACACTTATTAAATAAATGAATTCCATTTTAATTGAGATAAACTGATATCTATATTTAATTAAAGTAACTTTAAGAATAAATGGTTTACTTAATACTAAAGTTATCAAATTTTATAATCCTTTTGAAAAGTAGTACTAAATCCTTGTGTACCATCTTGTAAAAAGAATGCAATGTACAATTTTTATTTTAAAAATTAAAAACCAAATGAAAATACATTGAACTTGGCAATCAGAATTTACACTGGCTTTATCATGCGACAGGTCAGAATAAGATACCCAGGTATCTATATGTATTTTTTATATTTTTCTATTTATATAAGAATGTTAATTGATATAACAATTTATTAAACATTTTATTAAATATTTTATTTTTATTTATTTATTTTATTTTTAAAGATTTTATTTATTCATTTGAAACAGAGAGATAGAGAGAGCGAGAGCATGAGCAGGGGAGAGGCAGAGGGCAAGGGAGAAGCAGGCTGCCTGCCGAGCGAGGAGCCAGATGCCGGACTCAATCCCAGGACCCTGGGATCACGACCTGAGCCGAAGGCAGATGCTTAACCGTCTGAGCCACCCAGGCGCCCCAAATATTTTATTTTTTTAAAAGAGTTAATTTATTTATTTGAGACAGAAAAAGAGAGAGAGAACACAAGAAGGAGGAGGGGCAGGCAGAGGGAGAGGGAGAAGCAGGCTTCCTGCTGAGCAAGGACCCCAAAGCTGGCTTGATCCCAGGACGCTGAGATCATGACCTGAGCTGAAGGCAGACGCTTAACTGACTGAGCCACCCAGGCACGCCTAAATATTTTAAACAGTATAAATTTTTGTAGAAAATGTGAAAAACACTTTTTTGGTAAACTACAAGGTAAATATGGCCTAAATAACTAAAAAACTAAAAATGTTGTTCTGTGCTATTCATTTAAGTATGTTATATAATTTAACTGTGTTTAATTTCTTAGATATTATTTTCCAACTGAAATAATAATATTGGACATTAGATATTCTTCTATGCATAATAAATTAGTAAAGGTACTAAACCATTTCTGTAGGTCTTTTGAATGCACCAAAAAACTTTCTTATAAAGAAACCGTGTCAAAATCTGTGTGTGTGACCTAAACGTGAGACAGGAGTCCATCCAAATCCTAAAGGAGAACACAGGTAGCAACCTCTTCGACCTCAGCCGCAGCAACTTCTTCCTAGAAACATCACCAAAGGCACAGGAAGCCAGGGCAAAAATGAACTATTGGGATTTCATCAAGATAAAAAGCTTTTGCACAGCAAAAGAAACAGTCCACAAAACCAAAAGACAACCGACAGAATGGGAGAAAATATTTGCAAATGACATCTCAGATAAAGGGCTAGTATCCAAAATCTCTAAAGAACTTATCAAACTCAACACCCAAAGAACAAATAATCCAATCAAGAAATGGGCAGAAGACATGAACAGACATTTTTCCAAAGAAGACATCCAAATGGCCAACAGGCACATGAAAAAGTGCTCAACATCGCTCGGCATCAGGGAAATCCAAATCAAAACCTCAATGAGATACCACCTCACACCCGTCAGAATGGCTAAAATTAACAAGCCAGGGAACGACAGATGTTGGCGGGGATGTGGAGAAAGGGGAACCCTCCTACACTGTTGGTGGGAATGCAAGCTGGTGCAACCCCTCGGGAAAACAGTATGGAGGTTCCTCAAACAGTTGAAATTAGAGCTACCATTCAATCCATCAATTGCACTACTGGGTATTTACCCCAAAGATACAAATGTAGGGACCCGAAGGGGTACGTGCACCCCAATGTTTATAGCAGCCATGTCCACAATAGCCAAACTGTGGAAAGTGCCAAGATGTCCATCGACAGATGAATGGATAAAGAAGAAGCGGTATATATACACAATGGAATATTATGCAGCCATCAAAAGGAATGAGATCTTGCCATTTGCAACGATGTGGATGGAACTGGAGGGTGTTATGCTGAGTGAAATAAGTCAATCAGAGAAAGACATGTATCATATGACCTCACTGATATGAGGAATTCTTAATCTCAGGAAGAAACTGAGGGTTGCTGGAGTGGTCGGGGGTGGGAGGGATGGGGTGGCTGGGTGATGGACATTGGGGAAGATATGTGCTACGGTGAGTGCTGTGAATTGTGTAAGACTGTTGTTGAATCACAGATCTGTACTTCTGAAACAAATAATGCAACATATTTTAAGAAAAAAGAAAAAGAAGAAGATAGCAGGAGAGGAAGAATGAAGGGGAGTAGGTCAGAGGGGGAGACGAACCAGGAGAGATGATGGACTCTGAAAAACAAACTGAGGTTTCTGGAGGGGAGGAGGGTGGGGGGATGGGTTAGCCTGGTGATGGGTATTGAGGAGGGCACATTCTGCATGGAGCACTGGGTGTTATGAACAAACAATGAATCATGGAACACTACACCAAAACAAATTATGTAATATATGGTGATTAACATAACAATTAAAAAAATAAAAAAAAATCTGTGTGTGTGTGAGTTCCTTCAATTTAGCTTATTATACATGGTTATTTGTCTATTATGCATGGCCCTTTTACAATATTGTAATTATGGAAGGCAATCATTTACATTATAAACAGACACAGATTTAATCTTTATTTCAGAATTGCTGGTAGAGGTAAAGTGTTTAGGTACAGTTTTAAAAGGGAGAAAAAATTGTTTACACTATTTCCAAAAAGAAAAAAAAGAACATTATCTATGCCCACCACAATAGTTTATTATTAAATGTACTCTGCTTTTGAAATATTTCTATTAACTAATGCCCTAGCTTCTTCAAGTGACATTAACTAAGGATTTTATTGAGTATCCAAATATTTTCATTTGACTTTGTGGGTCAATTCACATTTAAAACCTGACAATTTAACAACTTGAATAGATGCAAAATTTTAAAACAAAAAGCCTAAATACATTTTAATATTTTAATGTAAGTTATGGATTCACTAGGTAATAATAAAATTTTATTTGGCATTATGAGTGCTAGAAGAATCAGTGTAGTTCAGAATTTATATTACATAATTTTCATATGAATATTAAATTATGACATTATGGGATAATGGAATATTATGAGCTATTTTTTTATTTTGTATACACATACATATAATCTATCATGTACTAACAATATGTGTAAGCACTCTTTTAACTGTTAAGTACATGCAAGTATTCTTACAAATGTGTGTATATAACACCCATTTTTTAAAATTAGATTTATATTTTATTAATAAGCTTATTTTACTACTATAACTTTACCTGCACAACATGGCCAAGTTATTTTATAGAACATATATATGTATTTATATTGTTTAGGATAATAATGAAGTATGAAATATTAAGTAAGAAAGAATGTTAATGCCTCTTTATTATCATTTACTATCATACGTTTTCACAACTTCCCTTTGTACTAATATTCTACCTTTTGTTGGTTTATAAGTTGAAAATCTGTTTATAGTGTAAAATCCCACAGAGAAGTATAAAGTATTGTATTAATGCATTATTGAACGTTTCTCACTTAAAATATATTCTGCATTCTTACAAAACACTTGAACGCATTTGCGTTATGTATAATTTTAAAACTTTCTTTTATGTTCCCACTTATGTTAAAATAAACACATTAACATTCAAACATTTAGACATGTATAGACACCTACTTGCATATTTGTCTTGTCATCTTAGGCTTCCATAAAAATGCCACAGACTGGGTAGCTTTAACAATTGAAATTTATTTTCTCTTCGTTCTAGTGCTTACATGTCTAAGATAAATTTCCCAGGAATGTCTGTATCTAGTAAGGGCTGTCTTTTTGGGCTGCCTTCACCTTGCATCCTCAAATAACTTCCCTTGTGGTTAGGGTTTCAACATATAAATTTTGGGGAAACAAAAACATTCAGTCTATAACTGCTGTTTTTTAGGACTCTTTTTAAAAGTTTCTATTTGTTTCTATTTGAAATTATTTGAATTTTTAGTCATACTAATACAATTTATACCATAAAAATAACAGATATTGATATTAATCTGTAAACAATAAGCTAATTGTAGTTTGAGGTCTACAAGTAAAGATGCTAATACAGAGAGGAAAGTTATTTACTTCATTAAATGTAACACAAATTTTTGGGAGGCAATAGTAATTTATTCTAACCTAGCTCCATCCCACCTTAGCTTCATAGAAATCACTACATCACTGTTATGCAGGCAGATACATGTGATATATATATGTATGCATTATTGTATATGATGTAAGAAGATGGTGATAGTACTAGATATATATCATACAATTGCAAATGTTAGTTTTGTAAACATCTAAGCTTATTATGTTGGACTTTTAGGGCAACTAAGAGATTTTTTAATCCTTTTTTTTTAAAGATTTTATTTATTTATTTGAGAGAGAGAATGAGATAGAGAGAGAGAGAATGAGAGGGGGGGAGGGTCTGAGGGAGAAGCAGACTCACCGCTGAGCAGGGAGCCCAACGCGGGACTCGATCCCGGGACTCCAGGATCATGACCTGAGCCGAAGCAGTCGACCAACCAACTGAGCCACCCAGGCGCCTGAATTTTGTTAATCCTTAATGAGGGATTTTTTCAGAGCATCAGGATCTCATCTTTCCCAGGAAACATCCCTTCCCACACAGCCAAGTATGTTTCCTTTTAGGAGGTGGGGAAAATGTGTAAAGTTGGGATATTACAAATTTCATATATTTACTAAAATGGTTATTTACAATGCCTATGTAAAACAATACAGCACTTGACATTCCAAACATTGTTTTTTTTTTTTAATTTCAAGATTGTATTTAAATTCTTGTTAGTTACCACATATGGAAAAATTAGTTTCAGGTGTAAAATTTAACGGTTCATTACTTATATATAGCGCCCAGGGCTCATCACAATATGTGCCCTTTAATTTTTATTATTATCCATATAATATTTTATTAACTTTTGTAATGTCTGTAATAGTTTGGATACCTTAACAGTTCCAAATACTTAACCTCTCTGTATCCACAACCTTTTCCATATAACTTTGTGCAGCCATCCTATTGATTCTGAGCACATCCATTTGAGTTGACTTTGCCAACATTATTTTAACAAGTGTCATATAAGCAAACTTGATAATAAATTATGTAGCTAAACAGGCCCATTCTTGACTTCAAATATTGTAGTTAGACAATGCCCAAGTTAGCCCCCTGGTGGTTGAAAAACATATAAGACAGAGTCAAATATACTAAATATCTCCAGTCATTCTAAACCAACCAAAAGTCAACCTAGCACAAGATGTGAATGAGTCTAGTCAAGATCAGCAGAGCCAGGTAGATGACCTATAATGATCATACAGTTACATGAGTGAGCTTAGTTGAAATAAGCTGAGTCCAGTCCATAATCCTGAAACCTGAAGACTCATGAGCTAAGTGAATATTTATTGTATGTCACCGAGGTTGGTGGCTGTTTGTTATTGTGGCAATAGATAACTGTTGCACCTTAAAAAGTCATTTATTTTACCTAAAATAATAGCAACATCTAGTAAATTTATGTATTTATTATATTTTTAAATTCTTCTGACAAAGATAGGGGCACTTCGGTGGCTCAGTTGTTTAAGTGTCTGCCTTTGCTTCAGGTCATGGTCTCAGGGTCCTGGGATCAGGGACATGCTTTTACCCACCAGATTCCCTGTTCAGTGGGGGTCTGCTTCTCCCTCTGCCCCTTCCCCCCCACTTCTAATACTCCCTCACTCATGCTCTCTTGCTTGTGCTTTCCTTCTCAAATAGATAAATAAAATCTTTAAAAAATTCTTCTGATAAATCTAATAGATGTGTTCTGATAGTTTACATATACATAAAAATTAAAAAAAAATCTGAGTCCCACTCTTCTTTTCTTGAATATGTATGGGAGAAAAACTTTGTATCACATCAACTTATTCATTAATCAGCATTTAATCCTTTACTCAGTTTCTGACTTATAAAACCATTGTTCATTCTCACATGTCACAATTCACCTTGATAATGTTTAACTCTTTCATAGACCATTCCTACAAACATCATACTGGCTTGGAGGAAAGGGTTATATTCTTATTTCTATTCTGTTCAAAGTATCAATCAGGCCCATTTTTTTACTTCCCCATACACATCTAAGAGGTGACTGTAAAGTCAACAGAGGAAGGAGAGGATGGTGGGTAAAAGCTTGTTCCTTGGATCACATTTATTGGGTTCAAAATATATTTTTCAGGGGCGCCTGGGTGGCTCAGTTGTTAAGCATCAGGCTTCGGCTCAAATTGTGATCCCAGGGTCCTGGGATCGAGCCCCGCATCAGGCTCCCTGCTCAGCGGGAAGCCTGCTTCTCCCCCTCCCACTCCCCCTGCTTGTGTTCCCTCTCTCACTGTGTCTCTCTCTGTCACACAAATAAATAAAGTTAAAAAATATATATATTGTTCACATGTTAGTTATGCGACACTGGGCAAGTGACTTATACATGCCATGCCTTAGCTTCCTCTCTGATAAAATGTGGAAACAGTACCTGTTTCATAGATCTATAGGAGATATTAAATCAGTTAATTTATATTAATTTACATTAAGTACTTAAAAGAGTGTCTTATACTAGCATTAATTAGTATTAGAGTTTATTACTATTACCACTATTATTACTAAAAAGATTTATAAGGTATGGTAGGAAGAACAGCGGCCCCACAAAGTCCACAAATTTGGGATTGTGAATATGTTAGAGTCCATGGACAAAAGGAATTAAGGTTCCAGACGAAACTAAAGTCACTAATCAAATGACCTTAAAATAGGAAGAAATAGGGAGACTAACCTGGATTGTATGAGTGGGTCCAATTTAATTAAAAGTGTCCTTAAAAGTGCAAGAGGTAGGAAGAAAAGAACAGAGAAAGATATATAACAACAGTTCAGGATCAGGGAGGTAATGTTTCCCGCTTTGAAGACTGAGGAAGCGGTGTCATGAGTCATGGAATGCAGACAGCATCTAGAAGCTGGGAAAGGCAAGAAAATGGATATATGCCTAGAGCATCTGGAAAAGAACGCGGCCCTTAACTGATAAGGGTGGTTAACTGCCTAGACTGTGCATACAAATAATTCAGACTTTCATAAAGAAACCAAGAACTAAGGATTTTTTCTTTATGAAAGTCTGAATTTCTGTATGTGCTAAATTACTGAGGGTAGTCTACATAACCAGTACTATCACAAAGAACTTTGGGTGTTAAGTCATTAAAGGGACTCCTGGAATAGAAAAATTGTACATGTTACGTCTTTTTTTATTGCTGGAGAAATGAGCATACTCAGACTATTCACAGGAGGAAGGGAGCATAAGATAACCTGTGTGTTTGTGCATGGATTTCTCCAGATTCTGCCTGTGCCATTTTTTCTTTCTTTCTTTTTTAAAGATTTTATTTATTTATTTGAGAGAGAGAGAGAATGAGAGAGACAGCACGAGAGGGAAGAGGGTCAGAGGGAGAAGCAGACTCCCCACTGAGCAGGGAGCCCGATGCGGGACTCGATCCCGGGACTCCAGGATCATGACCTGAGCTGAAAGCAGTTGCTTAACCAACTGAGCCACCTACGCGCCCCCAGCCATTTTTTTCGTTCTGATCCTGTCATGTATCTCTGCAATTTAATAAACCTTAGCCACAAATACAGCTATATGCTGAATTCTGTGAGTCATTCCAGTAAGTCACTGGTTATTGAGGATATAGAAATATAAAAATATTAATAGCTTCTCATTAATATATAATTATTCAGTCTGACCTAACACTACATTTGAGAACTTTAATAGAATTTAAAATAGATTCTACACTGAAACTTAGAAATCAAAGATAAGGTGTTTTTTTTCTGTTTGTTTCTTTGTTTGTTTCTTTTTTCTTCTATAAAGTTGAGAAAAAGATCTAGATTCACCTCTGTCCTTCCTACGGTCACCTGCTTTTAGTTGACTTCAGGAAAAGTCAACAAAAATACGGTTGAAGTAGGTATTTATTTTCTTCTTTATCAGAATGATCAGTGTACATCTATTTAAATCACTTCCTAATTAAGATTTTCTCTGGAATTTGTAGGCATACAGTAAAAGTATACAACAGAAACATTTTCATCCCAAGGTAAGTACAGCTTATCCACAACATATTCAATATTCCAGTATGGTACAAAGAAGTAATAGTAAAGTCATTGCCAATTTCCTATGTGCCATGTTAGCGTTTGCATTTTAGTGTAACAACAGCATTTTGTGTCTCCATTAGCATACTTTAAAATTTTAAAAAGCTAGTAAAAAATAAAGAAGAGTGCTATCTCTGGGGCCAGACCATCTGGGTTTGAGTTATGCTTCTGTCATTTTCAAACTGTGTGACCTTGGGGAAATTATGTTAGCTCTTCCTGACTCCATTTCCTCATCTGTTGAGTAGAATAGATAATCTGATAATACTACAGGTATCCAAATGGGATTTCTGTAAGACTTAAGCAAATTAATACAGGCTAAGTGCTTAAACCTGAACCAGGCACATGACATTTTTTAAATATTAGTTATTATCATTTTAAGCTTTGGTATATATTGATGCCAAATTTTTACCTTGTTAGTGGTGTGGTGAGAAACATAGATGGAGAAAGTGGTAAGTTGTAATATAAGCAATTGAAAATATGTTCAAGACCATCACCAGAGCTACTGAGATTTTCCAAAAAAGTTCCAACTTTTCCTTTAACAAAATAATAGTTCAAACTTTCTGAATGCAAAGAAATAAAGGAAAAGAAATAAGAATCACATGCTTTAACATTTGGTCCATCATTGGTTAACATATCCATTAACATTTATAAGGCTTTCCTAGAGTGCATAATGATTTGACTTTGTATTTTAACATGTGTAGATACCTAAAGATGTGATACCTAACAAAGATGACCAGTTTTTCAATCTCAAAAGAATATTACCTAAATTAATTTTATTCTCTGAGATGACTTTAGATAGAATTATCTTTACAACATGAGAACAATATATGGAAATAACAAAAGTAAAAATTGGATTATCAAATATTGAAATAGATTTTGCCAGTTTTTCCATAATCTTAGAAGTCTTTATTATTGCCAAACAATTGAAATATAAATTGCAGGATTGTGGGAACATATATAGTATGGCATTTAATTTAAAGACAACATATAAGATAAACTAAATAAAATTGAAAACTCCAGAGATGGAAAAAAAAAGTACATGTAAAAAGAACACTTTTTTTTGGTCTCAAAATGAATATGTGTATATGTATGTTGTCTTCATATAAAAAATGGAGAATTTTGAATAAAATGTGTAATGTGTATATCTTTGAAGAATCATTAAGTCAAAGCATAGTATTAAAACTTGAAATATTTAATTATTTTGAACTAACTGTTTCATCATAAAAGAAATTTATCAGACAAAATTAATACAGGTGATGATGCACTTTACAGATGGAAAAGAAAATATGTGTAATAACCCATAAACATGTGTATTAACCCATAAATTAGGTTCATGAAATTAATTACAATCCTCTTCTTAATGTTATCTTAATTGGCAGCATTTACTCAATTTAATATATATTTATGAGTATGTACCATATTGCAGATTTGAAACAGGAATTTTCAGTATTCTAGAGATATCAGCTTTATCCAAATGTATCCAAGGATTTAATATATGCTTCTTGAGGTAGGTCTCTATTTGCTATATACTTCCCTCTTATGACTGCTTTTGCTGCATCCCAAGAGTTGTGGACGATCATATTTTCATTATAATTTGCTTCCATGTATTTTTTTATTTCTTGTTTAATTTCCTGGTTGAACCATTCATTCTTTAGTAGGATGTTCTTTAACACCCACATATTTGTGTTTTTTCCAAATATTTTCCTTGTGGTTGACTTCAAGTTTCATAGTGTGTGGTCAGAAAATATGCATGGTATGATCTTTTTTTATATAGATCTTATTTATTTATTCATGAGAGACAGGGAGAGAGACAGAGGGGAAGCAGGCTCCCCTCAGAGCAGGGAACCCAATGTGGGACTCGATCCCGGGACCCTAGGATCATGACCTGAGCTGAAGGCAGATGCTTAACCAACTGAGCCACTCAGGCACCCCATGCATGGTATGATCTTAATCTTTTGTACTTGTTGAAGCCTCATTTGTGATCTTGTATGTGATCCATTCTGGAGAATGTCCCATGTGCACTCAAAAAGAATGTGTATTCTGCTGCTTTGGGGTAAAATGTCCTGAATATATCTGTTTTTTTTTTTAAGATTGTATTTATTTATTCATGAGAGACAGAGAGATAGAGAGAGGCAGACGGAGAGGCAGGCTCCCAAGGAGCAGGGAGCCCGATGTGGAACTCGATCCCAGGACACTAGGATCATGACCCGAGCCGAAGGAAGTCGCTTAACCATCTGAGCCACCCAGGCGCCCCTGAATATATCTGTTAAGTCCATCTGATCCAGTATGCTATTCAAAGACATTGCTTCCTCATTGATTTTCTGCTTAGATGATCAGTCCATTGATGTAAGTGGCGAACAAAGTCCCCTACTGTAAGTGTATTATTATCAATGAGTTCCTCTATGTTTGTTATTCAACTATTTTATATATTTGGGTGCTCCCAAGTTGGGGCATAGATATTTACAATTGTTAGATCTTCTTGTTGGATAGACCCCTTTATTATGATATAGTGCCCTTCTTCATCTCTTGTTACAGTCTTCGGTTTAAAATCTAGTTTGTCTGATACAATATTGCTACTCTAACTTTCTTTCGACATCCAATAGCATGATAAGTGGTTCTCTATCCCCTCATATTCAGTCAGAGGTGTCTTTAGTTCTAAAATGAGACTCCTATAGGCAGCATGATACTCTGTGTAGAAAACGCAAAAGACTCCACCAAAAAAATTGCTAGAACTAACACATGAATTCAGCAATGTCGCAGGATGCAAAATCAACATAGAGAAATCTGTTGCATTTTTATATAACAATAATGAAGCAGCAGAACAAGAAATCAAGGAATTGACCCCTTTTACAATTTCACCAAAAACCATAAGATACCTAGGAATTAACCTAACCAAAGAGGTAAAAGTTCTGTACTCTGAAAGCTATACAACACTTATGAAAGAAATTGAAGAGGAAACAAAGGAATGGAAAAACATTCCATGCTCAGGGATTGGAAAAACAAACATTGTTAAATTGTCTATACTACCAAAGCAATCTACACATTTAATGCAATCCTTATCAAAATGACACCAGCATTTTTCACAGAGTGAGAACAAACAAGCCTAAATTTGTATGGAATCACAAAAGACCCCTAATAGGAAAAGCAACCTGAAAAAGGAAAACAAAGCTGGAGGCATCACAATTCTGGACTTCAAGTTATATTACAAACCTGTAGTGATCAAAACAGTATAGGGACACCTGGGTGGCTTAGTCGGTAAAGCATCTGCCTTTGGCTTATGTCATGATCCCAGGGTCTTGGGATCAAGTCCCACATTGAGTTCCTTGCTCAGAGAGGAGCTTGTTTCTCCCTCTGCCTGCCATTTCCCCTGCTTGCTCAGTCTCTCTCTTTCTCTGACAAATAAATAAATAAAATCTTAAAGAAAAAAACCAAAACAGTATAGTACCGGCACAAAAACAGACACACAGGTCAATGGAAATGAATAGAAAACCCAAAAATGGACTCACAACTATATGGTCAATTAATCTTCAATAAAACGGGAAAAAATACCCAATGGAAAAAAGACAGTCTCTTCAATAAATGGTGTTGGGAAAAATGGACAGCAACATGCAAAAGAAAGAAACTGGACCACTTTCTTACAGCATTTACACCATACACAAAAATAAATCCAAAATGAATGAAAGATCTAACTGTGACACAGGAAACCATCAAATCATAGAGGAGAACACAGGCAGCAACCTCTTCGGCATTGGCTGTAGCAACTTCTTACTAGACATGTGGCTGAAGGCAAGGGAAACAAAAGCAAAAATAAAGTAATGGGAATTCATCAAGATAAAAAATGTCTGCACAGTGAAAGAAACAATCAATAAAACTAAAAGTCAACCTTCAGAATGGGAGAAGATATTTCCAAATGACATATTTGATAAAGGGTTAGTATCCCAAATCTATAAAGAACTTATGAAACTCAATACCCAGAAAACAACTAATCCAGTTAAGAAATGAGAAAACAGGGACCTGGGTGGCTCAGTCAGTTGAGTATCAGACTTGGTTTCAGCTGAGATCACAATTTCAGGGTTGTGAGATGGAGACTCGAGTTGGGCTCTGTGCTCAGTTTGGAGTCTGCTTGAGATTCTCTCCCTCTCCCTCTGCCCCTCCCTGCGCTTTCTCTCTTTATCTCTCTTTCTAAAATAAATAAGTAAATCTTAAAAAAAAAATAAGGACCCATGCAGGTGTAAGTAGATTTGACTTATGTAGAAGGAGAAATGTCAGTTCATGCAAAGATGGGAGTGGGGAAGTGAGTTTTCTAGAACAAAGTTAGGTAGAGTGTTGATGCAAGAGAAGGGAATTTCCTTAGGCACATATTTATGTAAAATTTCTGGATAATTTATAAGGCAAAGCTATAGCTGTTAGTAGAAGTTATGGAGGTGACTTTGGTATATTACATGAGAGAAAATGTTCTGAAGATTTTTAGAGAATAGTGGACCTAGGAATAAAATAAAAACCTAACAGTTTTATTGATTGCATTGCATATTGATTTGTCTAGTCTGCTTAACAGCACTAAGAGTGCTATTAAAATAAACTATAAGTAAGGATGATTTAAGTTTGGAGATTGGCAGAGTGGCTTTAAAAGAGAATTATGGACCAAAATGTCTCTATCTATAAAATATAATTTTTTAAAATATCAACTTGTAGCTCCAGGAACTTGAGTACCTCAGCTATATAATTCACTGTTGTATCTTTAGGTTTAGCAGGATACCTTGCACAGAATGAGACTCTGCATGTTTACTGCATTGATGAATAAATAGAGTTTGATGAGAACTAACCAAAACAATTCATCATAGATTCTAGGATTATGAGTTTTATGGAAACTGAATTTTATAAATGCAATGAGGTCTTAATGAATATTTCAGCTAGAATTAGCAACAGAAATACATGAGGGCACTTCTATAAAATAAGCATGATAAATATATCACTTGATATAAAAATTAGCTGACATAGACTATTGTAATTTACTTCAGTTTAAGCATTATATGCATTCCTAAAATAAATATTTATTGCATGAATGATGTATTAACATAGGAAAACCTAACACTCATTAAATACATATAAATTGATATTTTAAAATTATAAGCTATCCACATGTCATTAAATATTTTAATTTTTAAGAAATAATTTCTTAAATTATTCATAAATATAACATTAAATTTCATTTGAAATTTATATATATATATATATATACATATACATATATATATTACAATTAGAGCAAGCCTATCTCCCCAAATGGCATAAACAAATTGAGGTTGCAAGAGATCAAAGACTATCAAGTATTTTCATCAATGTATCAGTCTAACTAGATGAGACAATACATGGAAACGTATACAACTACATTAGTTTTATTTTTTAAGCTTAGAGAAGAATTATGATTACACCTCAAAATTTAAATTTCTGGAAATGAAATGTGATTGTGTGATTTAGAATGTTGCCAAAATCCATGTAATAAATATGACTTTGGAAGCATTCTAAAATAATATGAATTAGGTTTAAAAATATTAATTTGTTATAGCCATGCCTTCACTCCAGAAGCATAATTACAGGTTTGCCACCTTTACTGTTGTACCTGATGTGGAAGTAGTGGAAATTGATAATTAATAACTTGGTTAACACAGTAGGATGTTAATGTGTTACTCCCTATGAATGTGATAGAATCAGTATGAAGATGGAGAAGCTATGCCAAAAGCTTTCTGAAAGAATTCAGCCTTATCTGATATTAAGAGATAACCAATTACTTGATGTTTAAACTGATGTCCCCTAGCAAATATGGCATTGAACAAAAATTCTCAGGGTTTTAGAAATTATGATCCAGGCAAATTAGCATATCATCAGTTCAGAAGTGGAAATCCACTCCATGACACCAAATTAGAGAACTAATAGGAAGCATAGAAAAATAAAATTCTAAAAAATGTCCAAGAAGAAATCTGTATGGTACAGTAGTTAACAGCTGTGGAAACAGGTGCAACACACATAACTAAAACAAAGTAAAAAAAAAAAAAAAACTATTAAAAGATGAAAATACATATCTTTACCCAAAGAACAGAATTCAGATATGGAAGGGCACACTGTATTAGAGCCATTAACTTTTTTTAAAATTGTAAAGCATGTGAATCTGATCTTCTAGGGATTTTCAGAGTCCAGAGTGCTCACCATTACACCATGGAACCACCTTCTAGGGATTTTCTACTTGCCCTTATTAAGTACTTTTAATGGTTGTTGATTATTTAGAGAGCCTTGGATTAGTGCTTCGTCCTCCTTTGCCCAAATTCAGAATCATAAATAAGTGGACAAATCTCCCACACAGGGATCTCTATGGTTTGGAAACCAGAGTAGGGTGATTTCCTTTCTACTGGGAAATCCTGAAAGAAGTGCTAGGAAGAGATGGATAGAGCATGTACAACTGCTTAATACACCACTCATTCACTTGGGAAATTGTTCCATCTCCTAAGTTAAAGAATAAATAACGGACAGAGAGAGAAGGGAAATTTTCCAAGTTCACTTCACCTGGTTCCTGTTTTGCAAGATTAATCTTTAAAAAGGAAAATAAAATAAATTATACTATATTACAAACAGCTTCTTAAAACTTAGATGTTGTGGGGCACCTGGGTGGCTCATTCGGTTAAGCATCTGTCTTCGGCTCAGGTCATGATCTCAGGATCCTGGGATCAAGCCCGCTTTGGGCTCCCTGCTTGGCAGGGAGCCTGCTTCTCCCTCTCCCACACCCCCTGCTTGTGTTCTCTCTCTCGCTGTCTCTCTCTGTGTCAAATAAATAAATAAAATCTTTAAATAAATCAATCAATCACTACCTTTGGAGACCTATGCATTTGATGAGATATCACTGCCATGAGTGGTTACTAATCAGTTCCTTAAAGTAAATCAAAAGGGAGATTATTCTGGGTGAACCTCCCCTAATCGTATGAGGCCTTAAGAAAAGTGAAGTATCATATGGTTTCATCTGACCAATGGTCTTGAGGAAATTAGCTACCACATTGTAAGAGAGTTTATGGAGAGCATCATGTGGCAATGATCTGATGCCAACCTCTAAAAGTTGAGAGATATCCTTGGCCTATAACTGAAAAAAAAAAAAAAATAAGAAAGAAAGAAAGAAAAGAGAGAGAGAGGGAAAGAGAAAGATTTCACTCTCACATGAGCAAAGAGCTGAATTCTGCCAACAAGTGAGCTTGAAAGATGACTGTGAGCCTCAGATTAAATTGCAACCCTGCTCAACAACTTGATTTAAACTGGGTCAGACCCTGAGCATAGGACCTAATAATCTCTACCTGTACTTCTGCTCTATGGAAACTGTGAGACAATAAATATATGCTGTTTGAAACCACTAAGTTTTTGGTAATTCGTTATATAAGAATATAAAACTAACAAATATTTTCCTATTACAAAATATACTGCTATTGTATTTTCTAGAAATATAACTATAATCAAATTTGAGTTTATTATTTTAAGGTGATTACCATGAGCCATAATTTCAAGGTAGATTTTCCTGAGAATCAGACTTTGAGATGGAGTTCCACATGCCAAACTTTATTGGGAATTGCTCTTGAAAACTACACTGATGAGAAAACAAGAAAGCAAATCAGAGAGAGAAATTGAACTATGATGCAACTGGCAAAAAAAGCCTCAGCTAATACCATGGAATGTTCTGGAGTGGGAGGTCTTTCAGAGTTGCCCAAATTAAGATAAAGAGACTGCAATTTCATAACTATACATCCACCAGTCATTAGATTTGAGCTGATCTTGGGGAGGTTGATGTTTCCAAAATTTCTTTGGATGAAAGCAGTTCCTAAAAAGTGATTCAAATGTGGACATTCACCAGTCTACACTCCCAAGAAGAGTAGAAATGAATGCTTTTGCATTGTGATTACAGAGAGATTTCTCATCTGTGAAGCAGAATGGGGCCTGGGCTCTGTAGTCTCTGAGGTGGGATAACTGAAGAGAGATATTCACTGTACTGGAATTGTGAAGTCATTGAGGGATTGTACACTATGAGTCAGCAGCTGCACGGGTAGCACTGAATGTCCCCACAACTCTTACTCTGGCAGCTGTTCAAAATAAGCAAGAAGTAAACAAAATGAAAACCTATCTTCCTGGAATGTTTCTCCACTGACAAAGCATTGTGTTCAGTGCATAGGAAAAATTATTAAAATGTCTATCGCCATTATTGCTTTGCTTAACTGACAACCACATATCTTCTTATTAAAAATGTCTGCTCAAATCTTCTGCCAATTTTTAACTTGGATATTTGCTTTCTTATAATTGAGTTTTGACGGTTCTTTATATATTTTGAATATGAGTCCTTTATCTGATATATGCTTTACAAATATTTTCTTTAGTCTATGACTTGAGTTTTAATCTTTAACAATGTCTTTTGAAGACCTGAAGGTTTTAATTTTGATGAAGTTCTACTTATTAACATATTCTTTTTGGATCACATTCTTTGCTATCAAAATGATCTTTGCTTAACCCAAGGTTATAGAATTTTTCTCATATATTTTATTCTATAAACGTAATAGTTTTAGATTTTACAATTCTATCTTTTCTTTTTCTTTTCTTTTCTTTTCTTTTCTTTTCTTTTCTTTTCTTTTCTTTTCTTTCTTTCTTTCTTTTTTTTTTTTAAGAGGGAGAGAGACAGAACGTGAGTGGTTGCGGGGGGGCAGCAGAGGGAGAGGGAGAGAGAATCTTAAGCAGGTTCCACACCCAGCACAGAGTCTGATGCGGGGCTCAGTCATGACCTTGAGATCATTACCAGAGCTGAAATCAAAAGTCAAACACTTAACAGACTGAGCCACCCAGGTGCAAAATTTTATCTCTGATCCATTTTGAACTTTTTTATATATTGAAAGGTATAGACTGAAGTACTCATTTGCATATGGATATAGAATTGTTCCAACATCATTTCTTGTGAAGGATATTTTTTTCTTTAATAATTGCCTTTGTATCTTGTGAAAAACCAGTTGTCCCTATACATGTACATCTATTTCTAGATTCACTGTTCCATTTATTTATTGATGTCAATATCACACTCTTTTTAATACTGTAACTTTATAATAAATAATCAAATCTGGTATGGTTGCCCTCCAATACTGTTGATTTTTTTCAAATTTGTTTTGGCTATTCAAGTACTTTGTACTTACATATGATTTTTCATTGAGATACAATTGATTTATATTATTATATTAGTTTCAGTTGTATTACACAATAATCCAATATTTGCATATATCGTGAAATAATCACCACAATAAATCTAATTAACATCTGTCATCATACATAATTATACAAACTTTTTTCTTATAAAGAAAACTATTAAGATTTAAATTCTTAGCAACTTTCAAATATAAAATACATTATTACTGGAGCACCTGGGTGTCCGACTCTTGATTTCAGCTCAGGTTATGATCTCGGGGTTGTGGGATCAAGCCCTGCATCAGGCTCCTTGCACAGTGCAGAGTCATTTGAGATTCTCTCTTTCTCCCTCTGCCACCCCATATCTGCCTACATGCTCTCTCTCTCTCAAATAAATAAAATTAAAAATATATATATAGTATTATCATCTATAGTTGCCATGTTGTATGTTGTATCCCATGACATTTATATTATAATGGGAAGTTGTATCTTTTGACTTCTTTCATCCATTTCACCCACCTCTCAATCCATACCTCTGGCAACTACCAATATGTTCTTTATATATATGAGCTTGATTTTTTTGTTTTTGTTTTTTAAATTCCACAGATAAATAAGATAATATGGTATTTGTCTTTCTCTCACTTATTTCACTTAGCATAATGTGCTCAAGGTACATTCATGTCACAAATGGCAAGATTTCCTTCTTTAATATGGCTGAATGATATTCAATTGTATATTGATGGACACTTAAATTGTTTCCATATCCTGTCTTGGCCATTATAAGTAGTGCTGTAACAAAAATTGGAGTGTAAATATTGTTTTGAGTTAGTATTTTTATTTTCTCTGGATAAATACTTAAAAGTAAAATTGCTACATCATACACTATTTTTATTTTTAATTTTTTGAGGAGACTTACTACTATTTTCCATAGTGGCTGCACCAATTTACATTCCCACCAACAGTGCACAAGTGTTCCCTTTTCTCCACATCCTAGCCAACACTTATTTCTTGCCTTTTTGATCACAGACATTCTAATGGAATAATATTAGCCATTATTTTTGATAATACTCAGGTATGAGGTGATCCTGAAAGACTAGCGAGAAAAGAATTTATGGTGGAATAGTGGAACTGTTTAACAACAACAACAAAAGACATCTCTCAGTAAGGGTTAAGTCAGAGGGCTTTTTATCTCTTAGTATGATATTGACTCACCAGGGAAGTGGAGAATATCAGTAAAATCACACAGACACACACACACACACATACACACACCCAAACCTTTGCCATCAACAGGCAAAATTGTAAAATCTATTTCCCTTCCCCTAAACATGAAGGTATAGTGAATATCCTAAAATAACATTTCTTTCTGATGCTAAAACAGTAGTGTCTTATTTCTCAGGGTAGTTTGGTAGGTTGCCATAATAAGGCTGTTGTTATCATTATATTTTAAAATCATGTGGTATGAAGGTAACATAAATTTACTGCAGGGTTTGTCATATTTTTAGTATAGTAATTTGAACTGACAATGTCTAGAAAGCAAAAATATTGAATTCTCAATTTTATGGACAATGGAAACATTTTGAAAAAGAACTATTCACATTTTGATGGACACAATTATGAGCCTGAACATAGTTTGAAAATTCTTTTATTAGAAGCAAAATAGCTTTATAGGTCTTATAAATAGTTGTGGCTCTGACACTGTCACATATTTTTTTTTTTTTAAGATTTTTTTTTATTTATTTATTCATGAGAGACAGAGAGAGAGAGAGAGAAGCAGAGGGAGAAGCAGGCTCCCAAGGAGCAGGGAGTCTGATGTGGGACTCGATCCCAGGACCCTGGGATCATGACCTGAGCTGAAGGCAGACGCTCAACCATCTGAGCCACCCAGGTGCCCCACATATTTTTAACTAATAGCATTTCTATTATTGCTGATAATTGGAAGCAAGTATTTTCTGGGTCAAGTTATTTTTGATTGATTTAAAGATTAAAGCACTAATGGCATGTAACCGTGCAAAATCAACTAACTGCTATAGGAAACAGCAAGAAATTCAAGTGTTTTGTTGTTGTTAAACAATGATTCATAATGAAATCGTATGCTGTTATTCATAATAATATTAATTCAGCAATTATTTTTATGTGTATAAACCAATATTACTTATCTATTACTTTCAAGATTACCTAACTTTTCCCTTTTTTCCTCAGTTTGCTTTTTTTAAATGAGTGATTTATAACATTATTACATTCATATATAAATACATGAATGTGTAAATGTTTATTTTATATCATATATAAAAATATAATATAAATATATCATTTATACATATGATGTACTTTTATCCATAGAGGGATTTTTTTTACATGTGAACAAACAATTTTCAGGTCTTTCATAACAAAGCACACCTACACGTGTAAAATTAATGATAACTGGATTTGATATGTATAATACTGTATACAATAAATAATGATAAACTCGTCCAGGTACTACTATATATTTTTTTAAAGATTAAGGAAACAAGTTATAGACATTACCTGAATAGAGTTAATAATGTCCATATAATTCAGAATAATTCAATGAACATAGAATGTTTATTTCTTCAGGCATATAGTGTGATTTTCAAACTACCTGGGAAAATGGAATTTGGTGTGTATATATTTAAATAATATTTATTTAAGTAACATTTAGGCAATACATGCTGCTCTGACCTAAAAAGAAACGGGCGCATTTTCATCTCATTTCTAAATATATCATCCTTCCTATAACTCTATATAATACTTCCTGTTTTCTTAACTTTTTTTTAAAGATTTTATTTATTTGTTTGATAGAGAGAGCACAAGTAGGCAGAGTGGCAAGATTCTGCCATCTTGCCAAGTTAATTTCTTTACCTATTTGCATCCATGTGAATGCTTCTTGTTTTAATGGTAGTTTCAGGGGGGAAAATGTACCTTTGTCATGAGCAAGCTATGAAGGCAAACACACAAGTTGTGTCTTTTTACAATGTCAGCTTTATTCAGTCATAAAACAAGTTTAACATAATTATAAAGCAATCAGAATTCCAAATTCAATGATATTTCACCACGCAGGTTTAACTTGGCTTCTTACAAGTCACACAAAGCCCAGAACAAGACAAGTCACACCAACAAGATGGGGGGCGGGGGATGCGTAGGAAGTTAAGGAACTAAACTCCAAGTCAGTCTGTGGACATTCGGTTGAAATAAGTCCTGAGTCTGGGGTCCTGGTCAGCTTTCCGCACTTACTGCTTCTTATGTTCAAGCAGTGAAGGATCTCTGTTCTTTTCAGAGATCAATCAGGCAGGGCCTTTAGGGACAGTTGCCTTTTTGAAATGGTCAGTCAGAGAGAGCTCATGTCTGAAGAGTCTGACAGTTTGCTGCCAAAATCCTTTCTTTTTAAAAGGGATTTAATCAGTTTTGGGCCTTTGCAGACCTCCTCTGTTTCTGCTGGTTATGAGTTCTGATTTTGTCATCAGCTGGTGCTGATCTCTGGGATTTCTGGTATTTTCAGTATCCTTAGCTGTTTGTGTCATTGCCTGCCACAGGCTCTGCTTGATATGAGTGACTCCATCTTGCTGTCTACAATGTTTCTGGTCCCAATTCATTTTATGTTACTTGCAAGGACTTGGTAAGCCTGGATTTCTCAATTCAACACTATTGGTATTTAAGGCTGAAATATTCTTTGTTGTGGGGTTTACCATGTGCATATTGTGATGTTTAGAGTACCAGCATGATTCCAGTAGCACTCTATCCAGTTGTGACAATTTTAAAGAAGAAATTTAAAAAAAAGTCTTTACAATATTCAAAATATCAAATATGTAAAAATAGTAGTAGGACAGATCCAAATGCAGTACTTTTTAAAATGTTTTTTTTTAATATTTTATTTATTTATTTGACACAGAGAGAGAGATAGCAAGAGAGGGAACTCAAGCAGGGGGAGTGGGAGAAGGAGAAGCAGCTTTCCGCGGAGCAGGGAGCCCGATGCGGGGCTCGATCCCAGGACCCTGGGATCATGACCTGAGCCGAAGGCAGACGCTTAAAACGACTGAGCCACCCAGGTGCCCCTTAAAATGTTTTTATATGTAGTTTAGTATGCATTTGTCAGGAAAATGGCACACTTGACTAACTGAATAGTAATCTAGTAGTACCACCTTAAAGAAATATATGTAAAGATATTTATATAGAGTCTCAATTTTTATAAGATTCCAATGTTTCCTTTAATAGGTTAAATCACAAGGAATAATTACTGGAATTCTAAATGCCAATATATTCTTCATAAGTGGCCAAGTGATCTTTTTACAAACTATAATAGCCAATGCCTTTTTCTTTTTTCTTTTTTTTTTTCTTATTCAACAAATATACCAACTCTTTCCAGGCTTAAGGCCATTGAACAGGCTGTATTCTTATGGTGTGCACTTCTGTGGCTCAAATCATCCTGGAGGTTTCACTGTGAATATCATATCCTCAATTAAGCCTCCTGTGATAACTTTGAATGCCTCCCTCCCATTATTTGCTGTAACAACTTTTGGTAACTTTCTTCTACCTGTACTTTACATTTTGTGTTTTTTGTGCATTTGTCATTTATTTGTTTTCCAAACTGTTGTCTCCTTTCTCACCCCATATTAGGAGAAGAGAGATTGTATATCTATTTTTCTCACTGTTATATACATGGAATATAGAACAATAGCTAGACCATAATTGACTTTCATAAATGCTTGTCAAATGAATTTTAAAAATGCAGTGTTAAGAGATAATGTCTCCTAAATGTCATTTATTTCTGTATGTTAACTAATTATCTGATTTAGTTACAACATAATAAATCAATTAAAAGTTTATAAAAGAATACTATGTGTTCAATTTGAGTATTTTTTTAAATTAGGCAATAACTACATAAGGAGAAATGTATGCCTTTGCGTTTTTGCAAAGTGATATTTAGGCCATTTAAAATAGACTTTAAGAGGGCTTCACAATATTAATACTAAGATTTTGTTCTTTTTTTTAACTGAGAAACTATATTAAATATTAAATGAAGTATCCATATACAGTAATCTATTAAAATAAGACTCTTAGAAAGATAACTGTAAAAACTTGCTATGGTAACTTTGAACAACTTTGAAGAAACAATAAAAGCATTTTAGTTTACTTTTGATTGAAATCGGTGAGAAATGCAGAAAATTGAATGAAGTTTATATTTGCTTATCTGTACACTGGAAATGAGAATTTCCATGAATATAAAATTAAGTAAAATATAAATACATTTTTATTTGGAGTAGAAATGCATTTCATTGAAAACTTTATACTTGAAACATTATTTATTTTAGGAGTATTTATTTTTCTTTTTTTTCCTGAGCAAATATTGAATATTATAGGAATAAAACAAACATTCACAGAGCAACCTGATAAAATCATCTATTCTTTGAAATGTTACTTTACTTATTCAAACAAATCCTTCCTTGCCTTCTATTATAATTGGGAGTGGACTCTATTTCCTGTATTTTATAGCATAACAAAGGTACTTTCCCTTAATGCGTGGTATTTCCATAAGTTTACCTTAAATTGGCAACAAAATTCTGATTTTAATTATGAAATAAAAGTCTCAAAGTCCATAAGTTTTGATGTATAAAATTAATTGGAAATTCTTTTTGTTTTGTTTTGTTTTTAAACTGGATACTAAAAACAAGAACAGCAAAAGAGTGACTTTGCCCATAGAGATAAATGACTTATAAACTGTTTTTATATTTAACACAAATATGCCCTGAAACTACAAAGGAATTAATATAGAGTAAGCTACGATTCTGATACTAAACTCTCACTTCCTGGGTAAGAAGTTTTTGTCATTCTGACTTATAAATTGTATTAATCTGATCAGTAGTCTTCTTTCTAGTTTTTACTTATTATTGTTTTAATTTTTCTGCCTTATTTCTCCAGTGTGTTACCGGGCTGTTTTTTCCAGTCTTTTACTTTTTCAATAATTCCAGGTTTAATATATCTAAGGTATCTGCATATAAATTGCAATAAATATGTTCCTAACCACTCTCTTTATCTTGTACACTAAGGCAGCTGGTGATCTCACTGGTAATATTCTTATCAATTCATTAAGCCAGTCACTGTGGGTCTGATCCTCTGTTTTACCTGAGATTTTTTTTCACTGTCCTGTATCTGATTCAAAAGGGAGCATTCATCTAGCTTCTTATACATATTGTTCTCATACTAATTGATTTACAAAACTGTCTCAAATAATTTAATTATTAACTGGCTCTGTTATTATTGGCCCTATATTCATTAACATATTTTAGATTAAAAGTGAGAGAATTCTAACTTAAAATACCTTAAAAAAGGGCATATTTTTATACATTTAGGCATGGCTGAAACTAAATGCTCAAGAGATCTCTGATCCCAACCATCTCTTCATCTCTTAGACATATTCCTGCTAATTGCTGGACATGATGTCCATTAGTAAGCTTATATTTACACCATATGACTTTTTAGGCAAAATCTTAACTAAAAATTGTGGCACAGTTTCTAGAGGAGGTGTTTGCTTGGCCTAGCTTGAGATGGAAGCCAAAATATGTGTTAAGAAGGAGAACCCATTTTATAAGCAAAAGATGATCAGGGTTCCAGAAAGATAAAAACAGTATGTTTATTACATATTTCTTTTCCTATATCACTTCTTCATTTTTTTAAATCTTTTATTTATTTATTTGTCAGAGAGAGAGAGAGACAGAAAGAGCACAAGCAGGCAGAGGGAGAAGCAGGCTCCCCGCTGAGCAGGGAGCCCGATGTGGGACTCGATCCCAGGACCCTGGGATCATGACCTGAGCCGAAGGCAGACGCTTAACCGACTGAGCCACCCAGGCGTCCCTCACTTCTTCATTTTTTAAGCATCTACTTAAGAATACATAATATAAACCTTGATGAAACAAAAAATGTCATTTTTGCTAAATCAGTATATTTCCTCTTTGCAAAGCACTACCTGTGCGTTAGGATACATTACATTCAAAGTACTCCAGTTAATTTTTAAGGGAAATTTTCACACATACAAAAATGTAGAGTCTGGTATAATGAACCATCAAGGATTCATTACCTAAATTCAACTTATCAACTCAGAAATGATTGTGTTTTATCTATAGATCCTAAAAAAAAACCCCACCCAACCACCCCCAGTGGATTTTTTTTTGAAAGGTACTGTGTTTTTTCTTTCCTTTTTTTTTTAAGATTTTATTTATTTATTTGACAGAGAGAGAGATAGTGAGAGAGGGAACCCAAGCAGGGGGAGTGGGAGAGGAGAGAAGCAGGCTTCCCGCTGAGTAGGGAGCCTGATGCGGGGCTTGATCCCAGGACCCTGGGATCATGACCTGAGCCGAAGGCAGACACTTAACCGACTGAACCACCCAGGCCCCCACCGCGCCGTGGATTATTTTTAAGACAATTTTAGATATTACATGATTTCATCCACATGTATCTCAGTATTAGCCAGTGGGGATCTCTCTAATTTGGCCCCTTATATTTTTGATATCACTAAAATTGTCTATTATAGTTTCATTTGCATTGCTGTTTGCACAATATCCCAGGCACGTCTTGCACTTTTTCTACCAGACCTGGAACCAGTTTTTTCTCAAAGGAACCCTGGAGATTCCATTGGGATTTGCATACTTTAAAATACTATTTTGGGGCACCTGGGTAGCTCAGTGGTTTAAACGTGCCACTCTTGGTTTTGGCTCAATTCATGATCTCATAGGTCATGGGATCAAGCCCCTCATAGGCTCTATGTTCTGCATGGGATCTGCTTAGGATTCTCTCTCCCTCTCCTTCTGTCTCTCCTGCTTGAGCTCTCTCTCTCTCTAAAATAAATAAATAAATAAATGTTAAAAAAAAGAAAGGCACTTAATCACTGCCACTATTCAAAAGGTATTGAATTAGGCCACTGTCGTGTCAGATATACAAATTAATACAAACATGAAAATTTACATTTATATTTTACAGATAAATAGTGAAATTAGATAAAATATTTTAATATCGAATATTTTAAAGAGGAAAGTTTTCATTATTGTATTTATTTTGTTGTATGTTATATAATATATTTTATATATTATGTGATTGTCTATATTATAATTATAGGAAATATACCATTAATTATACATTTTATGCAGCTCATCTGGAGTAAGTAACATACCTGAGGTAAATAATCAGTTCATGACTTCAAAGACTCTTAACATAAATTATACCATAAATACTAATTGAGTTGGATTTTCTATTTTACTTCTGAGAATTTCACCTCTTAAGAATTGTAACATAACAAGACACTGTTTTTTTTAAGATTTTATTTATTTATTTGAGAGAGAGAATGAGAGATAGAGAGCATGAGAGGGAAGAGGGTCAGAGGGAGAAGCAGACTCCCCGCCGAGCAGGGAGCCCGATGTGGGACTCGATCCCGGGACTCCAGGATCATGACCTGAGCCGAAGGCAGTCGCTTAACCAACTGAGCCACCCAGGCACCCTAACATAACAACACACTTTTGCTGATGTTGTAATAAAGCATTTCTTGTAGGAAGTTAGTTTCCTAATCAATATATAATTTAAATTAAATTTATTGGCCAAATGACAGTGTATGCAAAGTTGTTATGATTTTTTTATATGTAGGTGAAACAGGTAGAAGAAATTCATTTTTTCTACATAAACCAATATTGTATTAGTTCTCTTAATACATTAATTTCTTGGAGGTAGAGGGAAGGGCTGGCTGTTATAAATTATTAGCCTAACAGGTTTGGACTAATTATGTTCAGTAGATAGCATTTTATTTTGATTTTTAATTGAAAGTATACTACATTAACTGTAGAAGTTACTTTATCTAGTCATTTCAACTTTAGTCTATAGTTTTTATTCAATAAAGAATAAATTATTCCATTAAATATTCTTGCCAGTCAGAGTCGAGGCATAGTCTGTTCAGAAATGTCAGCTTTCTGAATATGTTTAGAACAGAGTTAGAACTAGCAACACAAGTTTAAATACCTGTCATGGGCTGTGACAGCTTAAAGCCTCCTTACTTCACGTTACAAAATAAAGTTGAAAATTAACTTGCACATTTTGTAGTGGGTTGATTAAGTCACAAATAACAGTGTTCTTCCTCTGGATAACAAAGGAGCAACACAAGCACACATAATTAAATTGATGATTTCTGTTTTCTTCCTTGTGGAAAAAAGAGACACAAAGAATACACTTCATTGTAGGTTGTTAGCAATTCATGAATTCTTCAGCACTTACTTTAATGTGAATATTTGGTATTAATTGTGTCAGCTGTAAAAGCACTTTTAAAGTTAACTGGTGTTTTACTGCAGCAATGACTATACCTTAAAATCAAGGAAAAGAACTCAGCATAATGTCCCTTCTTTTATATTTAATATTATAATATGCTTACCTAGGTTCTCATATTTTTTTGCCAAATATAGGAAATCCATAATTATAATTGCACAATTATTTTTTCAAATACCTAATACTTTCAGAAGAGTATAGTAGGAAATAAAGTGGAAAATAAGAATAGATTATGCCCTCCAGAAATTTTAATTTTTCGTTTGAATTTTTGAACTCAAGTTGTCTGTCACAATAACTAAGATAGAGTCTATAGACAACCTGATAAGGTTATTGTATTTATTTATTTTAAATCTCTAACAATAAACATTTGTTATCAGATCTATTGGGAAAAGTCTTCTTTAAGCTGTGAGTCTGCTCATTGGCTGGATGTATTCTGTTCCATGTGTCATTTGTTCTTCTGGGACCAGTAGGCTACCTGGGAATGTTCTGTGGTAATGACAGAAACCTAGGGAGACAGGGCCTATGTTCTTGTTTAACTGTACTTAGTGCATATCAAGCCTTTGCATGAATCAACTCTGCTACCATACCACTGACTAAAGCAAGTCACTTGTCAGCCCAATGTCAAAGTGTGGAGAAATATACCTCAAGGGGCTAAGCAGATTATATTGCCAAGTTCACAACATCAATAGAACAGGAAACTATAATTTTTACATGAAGTGTGTGTGAGTGGGTTGGGGGCATGGAAGAGTGGATATTTACTGAACGATACTCTAGATGCTACTACCTCCAGGAGAAGTGGGAAAAAAAATGAAAGTAGGACACTGGGAATGATGGTAGGAGGAGTCAGTTCTACTTCTATATGATATATCATGTTTTCGTTTCAGTGCATATGCTGCATCTTGGAAAATGGCATTAAACCCTCCAGGTGTTATGGCCAAGACTTTTGTATGCCAGTGTTGTGTGACACTGGAATGACACAACATACACCTCTGGGATGTGGTATATGGGAAAAGCAGTGGATCCCAGGGTCATGTGCCATTCAAAACACATCCTTCAGTATACAATTGGTCCCTTGGTCAGAGGCTATGTTCCAAAAGATACCACATCAGTAAAGAAGTCAAAATTTTACTTTAAATACATATTACCTTCTGTTTCTAAGTAAATTTATTTAGGGGAATCTTGCATGATACCACTACACCAGTAGTGCTGATAGTAAATTTATTTAGAATATAATGATTTTCATTTATGTATTAGGCTGAAGAAATTCTCTCTCTCTCTCTCTGTGTATATATATATATCTATAATCTATATATATATAATCTATATATATAATCTATATATATATAATCTGTGTGTGTGTGTGTGTGTATATATATATATATATATATATATAATCAAGCTGTACATTACTATAGACATTTTTAGAGCTGTTCAACATGTTGAAAACAAAACAACAGGCCCAAAATGGAGTCACTTATGCCAAGTCTCATGGCACCAAACAGACCTGACAGTTTTAGCTTTCCCAGAAATGGAGTTTTGAAACCTGTCAATCAGGAATCATGTGATCAACACTGATTAGGGAATCTGCCTAATAGATCCCTCCCATCATCTTAAGTAACTTTACAATAACCAATCTGTTTTTTTGCCAATATAACTTCCTTGTTTCCACTTCCTTCTGTCTATAAAAGCCTCTTTTTGTATAGTTCTTCTGAGCTGCTTTATATTTGCTAAATTGGAATCAATTTTGCTCAAATATACTCTAAGTATTTTTTAATTTGCCTCAGTTTATCTTTTAACAAACAACTATAATATTTCAGCACCCTACTAAAATATTTATTAGACTTTGAAAAGAGCACTCATGCATGTGTATTTCTTATATCATAGAATCAAATATATATTTTTAAAAAGAAAACAATGTTATTTACAATGTCCCATATAACTTAAATAACTGTAAGAGACTGATATATTTTAATATAGATATTCTAAAATATTTATTTTTAAAATTAATGAAGGAGATTGCTGGAGCTGATTCTTTTGCTCCAAAATTCTGGATTATAAGTGTCAAAGTATCTACAAAGTTATTATCAAACTGATTAACAGAAAAAATTTATTACAGAAAAAAATTTTATATAGTTTATAGACATTGAGAGATATAAAATTCTGTGAGCCAGTCTTATGATATAATGTATTCTTCTTAGTTTAGACCATACTAGTAATTATAATTGTGATAATTATTTTAGCTAACAACAGATATTATGAAAGTCATATACCAAGCATTTTTGTACTTCATAAATGCCCTATGAATTACAAATCTTGTTAAATTTCCATTTTATAGAGGTGAAGTGACAGAACTTCAACGTTTATTCACTAAAAGAAAGGATGGAATGAATAAGAATCCATTTCTTATAATATGCTCTGAGTTGGGGGGTAGCTAACTGGCTATTTTTAGGTGTGTGTGATTTGGAATACATATGTGAAATGAAATATATATATTGGTGTTCATTGTATATGATCATGCATTTCTCTACATGCAAAGAACATAATATGCCATTACATATTCATATATCCATGATAATCTTTTTTTGTGTGTGTATGTACTTGTGTGAATATGTGTCTAAATATAGGTAAATATGTGTGTGTGTATGTAAGATATACACACATGTATCTCTATGTGTAGACATGTACACTCCATTGTATCATGTTTTATACCCTTATTTATATTTGTTTTCATTTAATTAGCTGCAAAAAAGATGGTTTAATAATTAACTACTCTGTGATACTAAAAAGTTGTTTTCTATACAGAATAAGTAAAAACTATAATAGGAGCAATGGATTTTATATTAACTTGGTTTACAATTATCTTTAAAAAGTGATGTCATGTATAAATAGGGACTCTCCAATAGGCTAACCCTCAAAAGTTGGCCTATATGAATGTTTAATATATATTTTTATTAGAAGACTGACACATGAGAAAAAAAAATATCTAAGTGTGATGATTACTTACTGATTGTTGACACATTCTTCCTTGTGCATTTTAAATTCTCATGAAAAATCCAAAACCCAGGAATAGTATATGTACCTGGACAAACTTACGATGCTAATTTGTAAATTAGGTCTATCTCATTTCATCACTAGTTGATCAGAGACATGATGAGTTCAATGAGGATACTCTATTAATTTAAATGACTAAGTTCTACACCTGAAACTAATATTACACTGTATGTTAACTAACTAGAATTTAAATAAAAACTTGAAAAAACTGGATTTTTTTTGGTTTACTTTTCTGGATTGTGAAACAAACAGAATTGCTGTATATTTTTTAGTTAATTCAAACAGATCTGCAAATTCACATATCAGCTAATAAAATAAAATATTGAGCTTTCATTTTAAGATAATAAGACTCTTTTTTATCATTCTTTGTCTTCAATTATATTTTCAACTGATAATTAGAATACTAAGCAATTATTTAAACTTCTTTTTAAGTTTTAGAGTATAACTTACTTTGTATTTGCTTCATTTACTAGGTTACAGAATTTTAAATTAATACAAACAGTGAAAAATCTATTCTAATCATTCTAAACCACTTTTCTAAACTGGAGAGGAAATACTTTAAGAAAAGATATGGAAAAAGAGAAAAATGTATGCAAACATGGAGTAACACTATGCAGATTTTAAAAGCAAATATGAACATAATTTATGGTATAAATGATTATTCTTGGGTTCCACACATTTACTACCATAAATTATTCACATAGAGGATGAAATTAACTCAGATTTCAGAGAGATTTTTAAATTCATTATCTGCACAAATATATTTAGAATTTATAAATAAATTCTTCTTAGAGTTTGATTTCCATTGTCTTAGCTTTCTGTTTACCCCCCTTGGAATCACCATCTCAAATGAGTTACAGTTATATTCCTTTCAGCCTATGTTTCTAAGGGTGTCTGCTTTGGAACCTAATAATAAATAAAAATAATAGATGTATCTATGTAGCACTTATTAGATCTTTACTAAATTCTAGGTATTTTGATTCATATGTCATTTCAGTGAATCTTTTTAACCATGCTCAGCGGTATAGAACTGCATTCTTCGGGCACCTGGGTGGCTCAGTTGGCTAAGCGACTGCCTTCGGCTCAGGTCATGATCCTGGAGTCCCGGGATCGAGTCCCGCATCGGGCTCCCTGCTCAGCAGGGAGTCAGCTTCTCCCTCTGACCCTCTTCCCTCTCGTGCTCTCTAGCTCTCATTCTCTCTCTCAAATAAATAAAATCTTTAAAAAAAAAAAAAAAAGAACTGCATTCTTCACTCCACAGTGGAAGAAATTAAACCTCAGAAGGGTATACAACTTGCTGAAGGCACAGTAAAAAATGAAAGTATATAGTAAAAATTATCCAGGATTCTATTTGAGTCCAAAATCAGTACTCTCAGTACTCTTAGGCAGGCAATTAATAAGTTATAATTTAGTATCCAGGCTGCCAGGGTATAGAGTACTTTTATTCAAAATGAGATGAGATGAATGTGTATGTTATGTGATTATAAAGATAAAATATTAACTTTGAGAAACATAAATGTTCTCAAAATAATTATCCATATTTTAGGAATGATGAAATTAAATTCTAAAACTTAAAGTGTTTTGTTTATCCTACCACAAAAATAGGTTCTATATGAGAATGATCTGTATAATTTTAATTCCATCCCAATAATAAGTTTTAGATATTAGAATTTCACAGACAGCTGTGTAAAGAAGTTCTTTGATAAATTAGAAAAAACATTTTAAATAAATTCACAATGTTTATTGTGTGCCAATAATTTTTCCAACATACATGCATATACATGTATATATTAATTTAATTCTCATAAAAACTCTGACATACATAATTTGTTTTATAGTAATATATTTGAAAAAATGATCTGGAGGTTTGAGTTAGGCCTATGGTTTTATGAGATCTTCAAAAAAGCTAATGCCAAATTAAATTTAAAATGCTTCATAGTGACTCTATCCATTTTCATACTTACTATATCCCAGAACACTTAAACTTTGGGAAAAGAGTCAGACTTTGACTGCTTTCTTTTTTTTTTTTAAGATTTTTATGTATTTATTCAAGAGAGATAGAATGAGAGATAGAGAACACGAGAGGGAAGAGGGTCAGAGGGAGAAGCAGACTCCCTGCAAAGCAAGGAGCCCGATGTGGGACTCGATCCTGGGACTCCAGGATCACGACCTGAGCCGAAGCCAGTCACTTAACCAACTGAGCCACCCAGGTGCCCAGACTTTGACTGCTTTCATGCTGTTTTTAACATAGCAGGGGAGAGAGTTAATCAGATATACTACAATTTCATGTAGCGAACAAGTAAACTAGATCAGGAAGTATATCTGGAGAGAAAGAATAATTAAGATAATCATAATTATAGAAATCACATATTTCAAGATTGTCATCTTAAAGTTATGGGATGAAAAAGACATCACAGTTTTTTGAAGGACCTAGTGTAAGAGAAAGCAGCAGACATGGAACAAATGAGAAAATAACCAACTGAAATTCAAATAGTTAGTAGAATATCCAGTTGTTTAAAAACCCTAGAATGTAGATAGCTGTCAAAACTCAATGAAAGATTTTAAAAAATAATGTTCAATTCCAGTTGACCTTTGGAGAATATGGGGGTTAGGGACAGTTACTTCCTACACAGTCAAAAATTCATATGTAACTTTTGACTCCCCAAAATCTTAACTACTATTAGCCTACTGTTGACTGGCCTTACAGATAACATAAACCGTTGATTAACAAATATTTTTAACACATATTTTGTACGTTATATTTATTATACACTGTATTCTTATAATGAAGTAAGTGATAGAAAAGAAAATGTTAAGAAAATTATAAGAAATACAGAATACATTTACAATATTACTGTACCATACAAAATTCACATGAATGGACCCACACAGTACAAACCTATATTAATTTTGCTCTTGCTATCTTCTGTTAAAATGTACAAATCATTAAAATAGACTTATGAAATTTTAAAATTCTAATGCTCATTTGGATACAAAATCTAAATTCCATTTGTTTTTCTGGAAAATTATCTTTTAGGGAAACACATTTAAAAGAACTGGCAATTTAAGTATTTCATGTTATAAATGTGAACATATCTCCATAAATGAATAACATTTTGCATATTCTCAATACTTACATAAATCATGTGATGACATCATGTGGCACTAGAGATGCATTTTCATTTAAAGTAATTTTCTTTTCAAGTGGGGAAAAATGTAATATCTAATTCTGAATGAATGGAGGACAAATAAAATGGCCTCAGTCTTATATAAATACCTCTACCTGTTTGTTTCCAAACAGAATATTAAAAAAGGTGTAATACTCATTAGTATGATTGTTGTAAATCGGAGATTTTATTTTTTAATGGCAATAGTTCTTTGCTTTAGTGTGTACTCTTTTTTTATTGTTGTTTTTGATAAAGCGTTATTTTTTTGTTTGTTTTACTGGACAAATTCTCATTAGCACAGAAAATATTTAATGAATGTATTACACAGCATGACCTATGTGGATAGAACATCTTCTCTAAAAGAGCAGAGCAGGGGCAGCTGGGTGGCTCAGATGGTTAAGCGTCTGCTTTCCGCTCAGGTCATGATCCCAGGGTCCTGGGATTGAGTCCCGCATCGGGCTTCCTGCTCCTTGGGAGCCTGCTTCTTTCTCTCTCTCTCTCCCTTTGTCTCTCATGAATAAATACATAAAATCTTTTAAAAAAATTAAAAATAAAAAATAAATAAGAGTAGAGCAGTAGGAGGCAATTAGAGCTCCCCATAATATTTATTGCTAATAATCTTCCATTGACATTTGAAGTTGATAGGAAGTATTTAAAAAGTTTTCTACCATTGGATTAGGCATGCAGCTTTCCAAACTCTACCTAACATAAAGGTTCATCTGAGAATTTTTTTTCTTCAGGTTTCAGGAAGATATGAAATCATCTAACCCCAATTTGTGTTTAATACAGTTGTGAAGCACGAACTATCTTGCAAATGCTATCTTTCAGTCTGAGTAATTATAATAACATTTAAAAAAATAATCAAAATTAAATGAAATTTCATTGCCATGTTGCATAATCATGTTTATATAGAGCCTTCCAGTATTAAATGATTCTAAAAACTCAAAGTAGCTGCTAAAATCAAATCAGTAATACAAAAATCACAAAAGCATTGAGAAGACATTTATCAGATTTTTTTTTAAATTCATGAGAGAAAGAAAACTAAAGGCAAATGAAAACAATTAGAATGCAGGCTTTTGTAAATCTTGTGTGCATGTGTGAAGAGAATAATGAAATAAATATAAAATTCCTGAAGGAAGGGAAGAAACAGAAGGTGTATTCTGTCATTTTTCTTGCTATATATATTTCAGATAGAAATATTGGAAAAGTATTTTTGTGGTATTTCTACCATATGTATTTCTCTTTGCAAATACAGATCAAGATAAACTGTCTGTTAAATATTAAACTGATGCATTTCATTAAAGATTTGTTTTTCCTCGGGGCCCCTGGGTGGCTCAGTTTGTTGGGCGACTGCCTTCGGCTCGGGTGATGGTCCTGGAGTCCTGGGATTGAGTCCCCCATGGGGCTCCGTCCTCAGCGAGGAGTCTGCTCCTCCCTCTGACCCTCCTCCCTCTCATGCTCTCTGTCAAATAAATAAATAAAATTTATTTATTCTCTCTCTCAAATAAATAAATAAAATCTTCAATTATAAAAAGATTTGTTTTTCCTCAAATAGTATTTTTTAAAGGCTTAATTTTATCAATTTTAATGGGAAAACAAATGCTTTTTGTATTAGAATTCCCAGAGTGAATACATTATTCTCCTTGTTTCTATTTTGTTACTTTTAAAGTTTATATTCAGCAGTAACTAATCTTTAAAGTTATCTTTTGTTTCTACAGGGGCATAATTCTCTACATGATCCACTCAAATTTATTTTCATTTCCTTATTATTTTCAAAGAAATATTTTTGGGGCTGTTATAATTTTATTAAATTTATTTTTGTCTCATCTTCAGCCTATGTTCTTCCAGCAAGACTTTTTGCTGAAAGATGTGAAGGTTAGAATGTATAGGTTTAGACACCCTTCCTTTCAGTAATTTTCATCATATGCTTACATGAGAAATTTAAAAAGGTTCACATTTGAGAGAATATCCTAATTTTTAATAAAATGAAACCACTCAATTTAATGGATATAAGTAAATGGAGAACAAATAAATTGCATTAAATTCTGTATTTATTAACATCATTGTTTGAATGTGGTTTCTGATTAGGATTGAAACAAGATGGATGGGATAAAAGAAGGAAAGGTGGAAGTATAGACTTATTTGCTACACATAAAGGTATTTAAGAAATAATCAATGTGTATAGCTGATTTTTCTCATAACAATTTAATCCATATTTCAGCTATGAATATTCATTTCATGCTGATAGGCAGATAGCTATGGAAGAAAATAAAATTAGGAACAGTTAATTAGTTTATAATTTCTGGGTTTTGTTCCCCAAATAAAACATTTGTCAATTAGAGAAAATATATTCACATTGTGTATAATCATTGTTGTCATCTGCAGAAAAATTTATACATTTAATTGTACATTTACATAATGTAAATATCATATATTTATATTACATTATACATTCATAAATATTAAATTTAAAATTATATTAAATATTATATTTATTTCATCTCTTGAAGTGATACCCTATTAAAATGGATCATCTCTAATGCATATATTTCTGAAGCATTCTTTATTATATGTTAAAACCAAGATAGTTATTTTAGAGCAATATATTATTTTACTTTTTTATTTTTATTTTTTTAAATTTTATTTATTTATTTTTGGGGGAGAGAGAGAGTGCGCACAAGCCATGGAGAAGGAGAAACAGGCCGCCCATGGAGCAGGGAGTCCAATGAGGAACTCGATCCCAGGGCTCTGAGATCATGACCTAAGCCAAAAGCAGCTGCTTAACCACTGAGCCACCCAGGTACCCCTATTATTTTATTTTATTTTTTTTAAAGATTTTATTTATTTATTCATGAGAGACGAAGCTAGACAGAGAGAGGCAGAGGGAGAAGCAGGCTCCCAAGGAGCAGGGAGCCCGATGCGGGACTCGATCCCAGGACCCTGGGATCATGACCTGAGCCGAAGGAAGATGCTTAACCATCTGAGCCGCCCAGGTGCCCTTAAATTGCCATACTAAAGAAATGTATCAGTCTTTAAAAGAAATATGCGTCTAGAAAAACAATAACTTTGTAAAAGTTTACATTGTGCCAACCTTTCAATATTAATTCATGAATTACTGATGTGAGTATAGTAATAGTTTCAGTGTTTGCTTTGTTAGCAAGTTGTTCTCATATGATTTCAGAGTAAAGTATAGGAGATGGTGTAACATTATAACAGTAAATACTTAGGAAATGATTTAGGGTCTCCACCTTCACAAGTCACTATTTGTGCCTTACATTTACAGAAAGCCACCACATCTCTGATTGATCCCCCATATATCTCTATGAAATGACTGATCCCTGGTGTTTTGGATAAAACTAAGAATAGCATTTTGCATACTGGAAGTCACAAATATAGTTAATCTGTGCCTGTGTTGTTTAAGCAAATGAAAAAAAAAATGCTATGTAAGTCAAAACCAAGGGAGATGTAACTTTTCTCCTTAACTTGAATCTCCTGCAAATACCTATGATAAAAAAAAAAGAGAGAAAAATATATGTATATGTTTAATTTTAGGACAATTTGGCATTTGTAGAAAAATTGTGCAGAAAATACAGGGAATCCCCATATATTCCTTGCAGAGTTGCCCTATTATTAGCATCTTATACTAACGTGGTGTATTTATTACAGTTGATGAGTCAATATTGATACATTATTAAGTCCATAGTTACCTTAGAGCTTTCTTTTAATGTTATATGGTTCTAAGGATTTGGGCAAATGCATGATGTCCCATATGCACTATTAAAGTATCATATGCAGTGGTTTCATAACCCAAATTTCTTGTGTAACTATTGTTTGTCTCCCACTCTTTCCAAACCCCTGACAAACACTGTTAGTTTTTGTTTTGTTTTGTTTTTACCATTCCCATAGTTTTGCCGTCTCCAGAATGTCTTATAGTTATAATCACACCGTATGTGGACTTTTCAGATTGATTTCTTTCACTTAGCAATACCATTCAAAGTTCCTCCATGTCTTTTTTTGTGGTTTGATAACTCATTATATTCTTATTGCTGAATACTATTCAATTGTTTGGATGTATAACATTTTACTTATCCATATTCCTGTTGAAGGACATCTTGATTGATTCCAAGTCTTGGTAATTAAGAATAAAGTGTTTGTGAACATTCATATGCAGATTTCTGTGTGTTTTTACTCATTTGGGTCAGTACCTAGATGCAGGATTGCTCAATCATATTGTTATTCTGTAAATAGTGTCGTACAAAACGGTCAGACTATCTACCAATGTGGAAGACATTTGCATTCCCACCAGCAATAAATGAAAGTTCTTCTTACTCCACATCTTTACCAGTGCTTGGTATTGTCAAGGTTTGGAGTTTTATCCATTCTAATAGTTTTAGAGTGATGTCTCATTGCTGTTTTAATTTGCAATTTCCTAATGGCATATGATGTTGATTATCTTTTCACGTGATTATTTGACCTCCTTTGGTGAGGTATCTATTCAGATTTCTACCCATTTTAAAATTGGGTTGGTTTCTTTTTTTTTTTTTAAAGATTTTATTTATTTATTCATGAGAGACAGAGAGAGAGAGAGAGGCAGAGGGAGAAGCAGGCTCCCAAGGAGCAGGGAGCCCGATGCGGGCCTCGATCCCAGGACCCTGGGATCATGACCTGAGCCGAAGGCAGACGCTTAACGACTGAGCCACCCAGGCGCCCAAAATTGGGTTGGTTTCTATTGTTGCATTGTAAAAGTTCTTAAATTCTTGGATTCCAGGTTTTTATATAAAATGTGTTTTACAAATATTTTATCCCAGTGTGTGTCTTGTCTTTTCTTTCTTTTAACATTTTTGCAGAACAAAAGTTTTTAATTCTATTATTTTTTTAAACATTAAAAAATTATTTATTTATTTGTCAGAAAAAGAGCACAAGCAGGGAGAGTGGCAGGCAGAGGGAGAAGCCTCCCTGCTGAGCATGGAGGCTGATGCAGGACCCAATCCCTAGACCCTGGGATCATGACCTGAGTCGAAAGCAGATGCTTAACCAACTGAGCCACCCAGGCATCCCTGAAGTTTTTAATTTAATTTAATTTTTTTTATTTTTTTTTAAAGATTTATTTATTTATTTATTTGAGAGAGAGAGAACGAGAGACAGCATGAGAGGGAAGAGGGTCAGAGGGAGAAGCAGACTCCCTGCTGAGCAGGGAGCCTGATGTGGGACTCGATCCCAGGACTCCAGGATCATGACCTGAGCCGAAGGCAGTCGCTTAACCAACTGAGCCACCCAGGCGCCCCTGAAGTTTTTAATTTTAATGAAGTTTAACTTATCAGTTGTTTCTCTCATAATTATGCTTTTGGTATTGTATCTAAAGAGTCATCACCATTATGAATAAGGAAAATCACTCAAAGTAGCTCAAATTTTGACAGTCAGTAGTTTTGTTTTAAAATGTAAAAAGCAACAACTGAAAGGATTTATTAGTAAATAAGTTATTGATATTAACGCATAAGTTCCACACATCCAGAGAATTATATTTAGTAATTCTCATACAAGGGAAAGTGAAATCTTTGTTCCTCTTTCTTCACTTCCCATATCCAGCATCCACCCATTAGCCCAAAGCTTGGGTAATTGTATAATATTCTGATATGAGGGAATAATAAATAGTTTATAATGTGTATATTTCAATCCAAATGGAAATATAATTTATTTATTTTTTTAAAGATTTTATTCATTTATTTGACAGAGACAGACACAGCGAGAGAGGGAACACAAGCAGGGGGAGTGGGAGAGGGAGAAGCGCGCTTCCCGCGGAGCAGGGAGCTGGATGCGGGGCTCGATTCCAGGACCCTGGGATCATGACCTGAGCCGAAGGCAGACGCTTAACGACTGAGCCACCCAGGCGCCCTGGAAATAAAATTTAATTAATTTATTTAATATAGGAAAAATTGAAGAGTCTTCACCAAATCCAAGATTATTTAAATTTTCTTCTTTGTTATCTTCTATACATTTTATAGTTTTCATTTTAAATTTAAGTGTTTGATAACTTTTGAGCGTTTTTGTGTGGTTTTGAGGAGTGTAAGATCTTAGTCTATATTATTTTTTATGTGAATTTCAAGTGATTTCAGCATATGTATTGAAAAGACTATCTTTTCTCTGATGAATTACTGTAATTCCTTTGTCGAAAATCAGTTGACTATATATTTGTGGATCTATATCTGGACTTTCTCTTCTGTTTAACTGATGCATTTGTTTATTCTTTTGCCAATACCACACTGTCTTGATTACTGTAGATTTATAGTGGATCTAAGTCAGTCAGTGTCAGTTCCCCAAATTTTTCTTCAGTGTTGTGTTGGTTATTCTGGGTCTTTTGATTTTCCATATAAGTTTTAGAGTCAGTTTGTTGATATCAAAAATAAGCTACTGGGATTTTGATTTAGATTATATTGAATATATCAATCTAATTGGTAAGAACTGACATCTTAATAATACCGATTCCTCTTAACCATGGACATTGAGTATCTTACTATTTATTTAGATTGTTGATTTCATACATCAGCATTTCTTTTTACAGATTTCTTCATACAGACTTTGTACATATTATGTTATATTTATACTGAAGCACTTTATTTTTGTGTGTATGTGCTAATGTAAATTGTGTTGCATTTTTAATTTCAAAATCTAGTTGTTCATTGATGATACATAGAACAGCAATTAACACTTTTATGCCAACATACATCTTGTAAACTTGCTGTAAACACCTATTAGTTTCAAGAATTTTGTTGTTTTTATTAATTCTCTGGGTAGAAATATACTTTTTATAAATGTCTTTATATTCGGGTCACCTGGGTGGTTTAGTTGGTTGAGCATCTTACTCTTTAGTTCAACTCTGGGTATGATCTCATGGGTTGTGAAATAGAGCCCTGCATCAGGCTCTGCACTCAGCATGGTGTCTGCTGGAGATTCTCTCACTCTGCCCCTCCTCCAAATCATGTTCTCTCTCTCAAATAAATACATAAATCTTTAATAAAAAAACAAATAAATATCTTTATATTCAAGATTCTGTGAATTCATTATTTCCATTTTTACCATTCTACACTTTACAGAATATTTTTGATAAAATGGAATGAAGTACATAACCAAAAAAATAATTTCCATGATTATTATTATTGTTCTTTTTATTACCTAGTTTCTTAATCTTTCTGATATTTTACCATAGCATGTATGGGTAGTAAAGTGAAACAGTAATCATTTTTTTCTGACCCATCAAAGACAGAAAACATATATATATATACATATATATATATATATATGTATATATATATACACAACTTTACAAATGCATTAAATTTATTACCAGGAATTCTTCACAATAAATTACTTTCCACTTTAGACTACTTGTATTCTTTTCTCTTCTCACTTCCTCCTCAAATCCTAGTCATACATACCCTTTTCTAGATCTGATTGAGCCAACAATACCCACTTCTTGATTCATGCACCTGTTTCATATTTTTTACCTAGCTAACCCTATCCTATTTTAAATTCAGACCATCATTCTGAACAAGAACCAAGTCCCAGCCCTGTATAAAACAAGAAGTCATGCATGTCTTATTAGTTCATGAGTCTCATAAAAGATCCATATTTGTTGTAAGAAAAATATTAGTTTTGGACCAAGTGTACAATCACTAAATCACATAAGATTCCTAAAACTATGTTCATTAGGAAATGCGGGAATCATTTTTCAATGTCAAGAAGACTACATTTGATAGTGTCTGAATTTTTATTCACTTGTCATTCTTCTCTGTTTTATTACGTACTATATGCTTCAATTAGTGCTCTTTGCAAACAGCCACAGAAGAGTAATTCCTAATCATCTGAGAATCCCAAAGTGACAGATTTAAAGAACTGGTTGTATCAGTGTCATCAATCTTACAAACCTTATAATGATTGAAGCAAAGTTATTCTCACTGCCTAGAATACTTGAGAAATTGCACCATGTATCATGTACCATGATAATAATTATACCATTACAACTAAAAATAATGAGAAAAGTGACAATAGTAAAATCTCTACATAACAGTAAAATCTCTACATATAATTTATACTAGCCTAAAGTAAACTGAACGTGCCTCAAAATCAACAACAGCCAAAATAAATGTACAAATTGCACTAATATTAATGCATTTGTGGGTGTTTTTACAGAATGTGTATATATCTAGTCAACACAAATTTAACTTTTGTGTGAAACAATGATTTTTAAAGGATTGTTTATAACCTAAAACATGCACACTATCATTTGATTGGGGAAAATTGTGACATGGCATCGTTTTACCATGACCAGCTTCCATTTAAATAAGCATTGATTCGACAAAATGGATGAAGAGAGAATGTACCTCAACATAATAAAGACCATATATGACAAACCCATAACTAACATCATAGTTGACGGTGAAAAGCTGAAAGCTTTTATTCTAAGATAGAAACAAAGCAAGGAGGTCCACTCCCACCATTTTTATTCAACATAGTATTGAAAGTACTAGCCACAGCATTTAGGAAAGAAAAAGAAATAAAAGGCATCTAAACAGGAAAGGAAAAAGTAAAATTGTCACTATTTGCTGATGACATGATATAATATATAGAAAATCCTGAAGGCTCCATCAAAAAAAAAAAGAACAAATAAATAAATTCAGTAAAGTTGCAGGATATAAAATCAATATACAGAAATTTGTCATGTTTCCATATACGAATAGACTATCAGAAAGAGAAATTAAGAAAACAATCCCATTTATAATGGTATCAAAAAGAATAAAATATCTATGAGTAAATTTAACCAAGGGGGTGAAGGATCTGGGCTCTGAAAACTATAATACATTGATGAAAGTCGTTGAAGATGACACAAGTAAATGGAAAGATATACTGTACTCACGGATTAGAAGAATTAATATTGTTAAAATGTCCACACAACCAGAAATATCTACAGATTCAATGCAATTCCCATCTAAATACTAATGGTATTTTTCACAGAACTAGAAGAAATAATACTAAACTTTGTATGCAACCACACTAGACCCTGAATATCCAGAAAGTCTTGATTTGATGAACAAACTTGGAGGTATCAACCTCCTATATTTCAAAATGTACTATTAAGTTACAGTAATCAAAACAGTATGGTACTGGAATGAAAATAGACACATAGGTCAATGGGACGGACTAAAGGATGCAAAAATAAACCCACACTTTATATATGATCAATTAATCTACAGCAAAAGAGACAAGAAAATATAATGGGGAAAACACAGTCTTTTCAATAAATGTTGTCAGAAAAAATGGACAGCTACATGCAAAAGAATGAAACTGGACCACTTTGTTACATCATATACAAAAGCACACTCAAATGGATTAAAGACTTAAATGTAAGACCTGAAACCATAAAACTTATAAGGAAAACATGGTCAGTAAACTCTTTGACATCATTTTTAGCAATATTATTTTGGAACTGTCTCCTCAAGGACAACAAAAGCAAAAATAAATAAATGAGAATACATCAAACTAAAAACCTTTGTACAGTGAAGGAAACCATCACAAAAAAGAAAGACAACCAACTGAATGGGAAAAGATATTCACAAAGTATATACCCAATAAGAGGTTAACATCCAAAATATATTTAAAAAAATTTTGTAGCTCAGTATCAAAGAACTCTCACACAATCTGATTAAAAGTGGTCATTTTCCCAAAGAAGACATGCAGATGGCCAACAGGCACATAAAAAGATGCTCAACATTACTAACCATCAGGGAAAGGCAAGTCAAAACCACAATTAGATATCACTTTACACCTTTTAGAATGGATATTATCAAAAAGACAAGAAGTAACAAGTGTTGACAAAGATGTGGAGAAAAGGGAAACCTCACATGCTGTTGCTGGGAATATAAACTGGTGTAGCCACTTTGGAAAATGGAATGAAGGTCCCCCAACCCACCCCCAATAAAGAACTACTATAATCCAGCAATTCTACTTCTAGATTTTTATCTGAAAAAAATATATAAACACTAATTCAAGAAGACATACGTACCCTTATGTTTTTAAATTTTTAAATATGTCTGTTAACATCAAATATGTATAAATATGTACTAAAGGCCAAATATGTATCACCAAGTAAATATTCACCAGAATCTATGTGAGTTTATATGACTTAAAAGATAGTCATGACACAGTCTGATATGAGAGCTCTTATATATTAGTACAATTTTATTTTTCATGATTTATTATAATTTTATTTCCATTTCCATTTAATTTCTTTTTGAGGAAAGCAGTCTGAAAAATTCATAATATGAGCCATTCTATAAGAATCTGTTTTGAATTCTTTAAAAAATCAAATTAAAAAATTTTGAAGTTTGTATGGGAAAAATATTCCAGAATAAAAGATATAGCAGAAACATAACAACTTAGTGTATTGCAAAATTAATAATAATTAATGTTAACTGTCTTAGGAGTAATAATGCCATTGTAGTTTATTAGAAGAAAGTCTATTTTAAGCGGAAAAATGAAAAATATCATTATTCTTGGTGAAGATAAAATTTCCCAAGCATATACATTTTCGAATTATCTCACATCTATTTGCCCCATATATAATTTTGGAATAAGAATTATATCTGCTACTATATTATTATTTATTGCTAGTAGTTTTTTAATATTATTATTGATGCTATGTTGTGTATAACTTTATTGACAGTCTTTTATTTTTTTGACAGTCTTTTAGACATACTTTTAGGTTATACTACTTTTATTTCTATTATCACAATACATCCACTATCAATAATTTATTCTTATGACTCTTAGTTACCTGGACATTTTTTAAGGGAACATTTTACAGATGTATACTTATTGAACTATTCTATTCTTGAAAGTACACACACACACACACACACAACACACATGCACACACATAGTCTATTCCCCTTGCACACTGGAGACAATTATTTATTTGTATATTATCAGGTCACAATGTTGTTTTTCTAAATTTTTCCAAAATCTGTAAGTCTGTTCCAGTGTCTTTTGAAATTTAGTGTCATAAATGGTCTAAAGTTTTATATTTGGTATCTTGTAAGTTTCCTGCTTTTTCTAACTGGTTTTCCAATGTATTATTTTAGCACATAAATTACCTGCCATGCAAAATAATGACAGCAAAAATACAAAACAAACCAGAAGAAAGAACAACAACATATTGTAGCTAAAGATGTTATGTTTTTAGCTTTGCCTGATTTATCAACAGCTTCTTTCAAATTATAGATTCACATAATTTTTTAGCTCATCTTTTAAAAATTATTTCAACATCTCTTCAACTCATTCTTTCCTTCAAGACTTTATGGAATTAGTTGGATTAAATAGCTAAGAACTCTCTTCCATTTCTATAATCTTTTGTATCTTCTATATCTCAAAACTTTGGTCTTTATGTTTTTAGTTATAATTTATATTTTTGTTTTCTATTTTACTAAATATATAATACTTTTAATTTGTTATATTACTTTCAGGTATAACAACACAGCGATCTAACTTTTCTATACATTATGTTATGCTTACCACAAGTTTAGCTCTCATCTGTCACTGTATATCGCCCTTACAATATCATTGGCTATATTCCCGAAAGCAATGTCTTTTAATCTTGTGACTTATTCATTTTATAGCCAGTAGCCTGTATCTCCAACAAACTTAATCTTTAATATTAAAATTACATTCTGCACACCCATGAACATTTTTGATACCACCCTATTCCTTTTTTCTTTCTACTTGCTCTAGTTCATTAATTTAATACCTTCATCATTCATTTTGTGTTTCTATTTTTTTAATGTTCTTATTTTTCTCAAGTGAAACCTAATCAGAAAACAGCTTTATCTTTTAATTTAAGCATAGCACTTAAGTCTGATATGTGGTACTTTTCATATTTTCAGATAAGAAAACTGAGACATAGGGAAGTAAAGGAACTTCCCTAATAACATAGAGCTAATAAGAAGTAGAATGGGGACACTATTACTGTTCTTGTACTGGGTAGAATGGTAGTCTCAAAAGATATTTGCATTGCAGAGTCTGTTTGTGATGCTATTTGGGTGTGGGGGAGGTATATGCAGACAAAATTAAGTTAAGGATCTTGAAATGAGCCACCAGAAACTGGAAGAGGCAAGAAGGATGTTTTCTTAGACCTTCTAGAAGGAGCAAAAATGGGTGACACCTTGATTTCAGACTTGTCACATCCAAACTGTGGAGAAATAAATTTCTGTTATTTTAAGCTAAAAAGTTTGTGGTAATTTGTTAAGGAAGCCCCAAGAAACTAATGCAGTTTTTGGTGACTGAAAATGGGATGCTGCTGCAACAAATAACTAAGATGTAGAAGTGGCTAAGTAAAGGCTGGAATGATTTTGAGACTCATGAGAGCAAAAGTCTAGATTGCCTTGAGCAGAATGTTGGAAGAGCTATGAATGTCCTAGAAACAGCTCTGAAGGAAATAAGGAACCTGTTACTGGAAACTGGAAGAAAGGCAGCCCTTGTTACCATGACAGAAAACTTGGCTTAAATATATGTTCTATGGTTATGTGGAAAGTAGAATTTTTAAGAAATGAATTTGTATATTTAGTTGAGGAGATTTCCAAGTACTGAAGATATGACCTGGTTTCTCCTTGTTGCTCATAGTAAAATGTAAGAGGAAAGAGATAAATTGACGAAGGAACTGCTAAGCTTGGAAGTTCTTGGCCTATACAGATTGCAAAAGATGGTAAAATGTGGAAATTCGCTGTTGGAAAATTATGCTCAGGACAGAGGACCAAATATGTGGCTACAAAGCCTTTTGCTGAAGAGATTGGTTGTGTGACTCATGGACGTACTACTTAACCATCTCAATATAAACCAGGGATAGCGATAGGCTTAATAAGGAAAGATCTGTTGAGGTCCTTCTTATCTGATGGCATGGACCCCTGTTCCAAGAATCAAATTTTTGAGAATTCTGTATCAAAAGAAATGCTGTCTGCTTGGACTAAAAGGGACCGAGACAGGATGTAATGAGAGAAGGTTGTCAGATTTCCAAAAATTCTGAAGGTAGGGAATGGATTCAGAGAGCTACTTGGCTGCCAAATGTTCTACCCTTCAAAGAGGAAGACTGACGGTGGAAACAGAGCCTCCATGCACTGCACAAAGATGTGTAGGATTGCCATGAGCAGTGCAGAAGGCAGAGCTCCTGCAGTCCCAGAAGTTAGGACATCTAATTTCAGAGGATTGTTCTCAGACATTGAAAAAAAATGGAATTTATCCTGCTGGATTTCAAATTTGTTTGGGATTAGTGACCACTTTATTCCTTCCAATTTTTATCTTTTGGAATGAGAATCTGTAGCCCATGCTTGTCCCACCATTTATATTTTAGAAGCAGATTTTTTTTCTATTTAATCTTCGTAGATGGAGATTAATTTTGTCTCAGAATTAATTTATTCTCAGTCTCACCAGTGCCTGATTTAGATAATGAAATTTGGGACGTTTTGGGCTGATTATGTTTAAATGAGAATTTGAATTTAGAGTTGATATTGTAATGGGTTGAAGCATTTGTGACATTAGATGGGGTAAATATATTTGGTATGTGGAGTATTAATTTTCTGGGGGGGAGGGGCCAGTAGTTGTGTTGTTATGGGTTGAATAATGTCCCCAATAAAGATTGGTCATGTTCCAGAAGGTATGAATGTAACCTTGTTTGGAGAAAGAGTCTTTGCTGAGGTATTTAGTTAAGAATGTTAGGAAATTGTCTTTGTATTCTCCTGGGCTTTAAATTGAAGGGCAAATATCCATATAAGAAACACATAAAATAGGGACGCCTGGGTGGCTCAGTCGTTAAGCGTCTGCCTTCAGCGCAGGTCATGATCCCAGCGTCCTGGGATCGAGTCCCGCATCAGGCTCCTTGCTCAGTGAGGAGCCTGCTTCTCCCTCTCCCTCTGCTGCTCCCCCTGCTTGTGCTCTCTCTCTCTCTCTCTCTCTCTCTCTGACAAATAAATAAATAAAAATCTTTAAAAAAAGAAACACATGAAAGAGAGAGAAGGAGAACATATGAAGACAGAGAAAGATTGGAGTTACGCAGCTACGGTGGAAGCACACACAGAACCTCCAGAAGCTAGAAGGGGTAAGGAAGTATTCTCCTTTAGAGACTTTGGACGGAACGCAGCCATTTCAGAACCTTGACTTTAGATTTCTGGCCTCCAGAGTGGTGAGGATATATTTCTATTTTTTAAACCACCAAATTTGTGGTAAAGCTTTCATTCTGCTAATTGCTATATATCTATAGAATGTTGAACTTTTTTCTAATCATAGATACTCCCTTCTTCAATAAACTCTCCTTTCATCCTGGCTTTGTGATGTTCATGACTAATGTTTCTAATGAGTGCTAAAACATCCTAAAGTTATGGTATTTTAATTTTAATTAAGTTTAATTTAATTTGATTTTTACAAACTCTTCCCCAATTATTTTTTTTCATGTGCTTTTCTTTCAAGTGATACCTTTAGGTATAAGACTCGGATTATGTCCACTTCGTACTAATCTTGAAATTCATTTTACCCAAAGAAATTACTTATATTCTCTTTACCTAAATTGATACCTTCCCATTTATTCATTGTCAGTACTCACTGAAGCTTATTTGTACTGATCTGTTGCTTTGGAGTGAATATAATGATTAAGTTTACACCAGTATCAAGAAAGAGTCCACTTAGGTTATAAGGGCTATAGAGATTTAACAGTCTATTGCTCTTATAATGGTAAAATATTTCTAGATAGTCCTGAAACTCTGGAAAGTTTGTTAACTTCATAATCTCATTTTACCATCTTATATGTTTATGCTTGCTTTTCTTTTTTTTAAGATTTTATTTATTTGACAGAGAGAGACACAGCGAGAGAGGGAACACAAGCAGGGGGAGTGGGAGAGGGAGAAGCAGGCTTTCCGCTGAGCAGGGAGCCTGATGTGGGATTCGATCCCAGTACCTTGGGATCATGACCTGAGCCGAAGGCAGATGCTTAAAGACTAAGCCACCCAGGCACCCCTATGCTTGCTTTTTGAACCACTTATAGCAAAAAATAATAATCAATAATCATGGGCAATACAAATATTTATTTATATAATCAACAGATATTTATGAAAATTCTATGTGTAAAATGCACTGCATATGTTATCAACACATAGTCTATAGCATAATATATTTAATATCTTTAATGAAATGTTTATATCTTATATTTAAGTCCTCTTAGTTATCTGTCTCATCTGTACATACATATATTCTGTCAAATACTATTACATCATAAGTTAATTATATGTACATCTTTATTGTTTAGTTGAAATCCCATCATCCTTCAAAAATATTTTTTTAAAGATTTTATTTATTTATTTGACAGAGAGACAGCGAGAGATGGAACACAAGCAAGGTGACTGGGAGAGGGAGAAGCAGGTTTTCCGCTGAGCAGAGAGCCGAATGCGCGGCTCGATCCCAGGGCCCTAGGATCATGACCTGAGCTGAAGGCAGACGCTTAATGACTGAGCCACCCAGTCGCCCCCCAAAATATTATTCTATTGGCCAAAAAGAAATCAATTTATGATGGCTACAATGGTGATGTATCCTCTTTTATACTAGGAAAATAATGAAAGTACCTGTATTATTTTCACCTTTGAATGAAGGGAAACAATGCAAATTGTGAAATTTTGCAATTTAGTTATTTGTTTTAAGTGCATCAATGTATTTCAATTGAAATAGAATTACATACTTCACAATTAAAATGAAAAAGTAAGATGACAAGTGTATCTAAGGAATTGTGAACTGTGAAGGTAGTCATTAAAGATGAAAGAAATCCATACATCACAGGAAACAATAGTTCTAAATGAATTTATGGGACTATAATTGTCCACATTACTTCTGTCTCATTATTTCTGTGAGGCAGTACAGTGTAAAATGAAAAAGCATAAGTTATCTCAAACATTGATTTTAATTCCTACTTTCTGCTTATTACCAAATCCGAATACCTCTTCCCAGCTTCCTTAGGTTAAATCAGGAATAAATTATGTCCATCTAATGGAGCTTTAGTAGGAAGAAATGTAAAGATAAATATAATTGTCCTATATTATATTTTAGTGTCTAAAATTTATAATGTGCCTTCATTGTTATGATAGCAAGTTTTATGTGTCAATTTGGCTAGGCTATAGTTCTCAGTTATTCAATCAAACACTAATCTAGGTTTTGCTGTGTGGCTATTTTGTAAATGTGATTTATTTATTTATTTTTTTAAGATTTTATTTATTTGACAGAGAGAGACACAGCGAGAGAGGGGACACAAGCAGGGGGGGAGTGGAAGAGGGAGAAGCAGGCTTCTGGCTGAGCAGGGAGCCCGATGTGGGACTCGATCATAGGACCCTGGGATCATGACCTGAGCTGAAGGCAGAGCTTAATGACTGAGCCATCCAGGCGCCCTGTAAATGTGATTTAAGTCCATAATTAGTTGGCTTTAAGATTATCCTAATTAATCTGGGTGGGTCTGACTTCATCAGTTAAAAGGATTTAAGAGCTGAAGTAAAAGATTCTTGAAGGAAAAAAAAATCTACCTATGAATAAGAGATTGAGATCATGCCTGATAATTCTAGCTTGCCCTTTCTTATGGCTTGCCAAAGGACTTTGATTTTGCCTTGCCAGCCACCACAACTGAGAAAGCCAGTTCTTTGCAATTAATTTCTTAATATAGATTTCTGCTAGTGATTTTATTATTCTGATTGAAACTTAACAAATAAGTGTTTTTTAGCTGCTACATATTGTTATTTTTCCTATATCTTAGATGACATAACTAATGTAGGGTAATGTTAAGTTTGTCCAAATGAAGTGGAAAGACTGGAATAATTTTCTTTGTGCCCCTACTATTGATAGTATGACACAAAAATGTATGTTCAATATTGTTATGCAACTATCTTTCAGTGCATAGCTGTATATATCTTAGGCAAATTTTATGTTAAAATGTGAACATTTCTTTTATATATATATATTTATTTATTTTTGTTATGTTAATCACTAAACATTACATCATTAGTTTTTGATGTAGTATTCCATGATTCATTGTTTGCGTTTAACACCCAGGGCTCCATGCAGTACGTGCCCTCTTTAATACTCCACTACTCTTATAAGATATTCAAGAGCAAACACCATACTTTCTAATTTAATATGCATGGTCTCTCTATTTTCACCCAGACCAAGTCTAGTCAGTCACACATTTTCATTACATTTCACTAGATATTCAAATTCCCTCTAACCAACTTATAGTTATTGCTTTTAGATGGTCAAGCTTTGAGGAACATCAGAACCAAGGATACTATTGAGAGGATAGTCTGGACCAAAGAAAAAAATTAATTAATTAATAATAATAAAATAAGATTAAGATACAAAATAAATAAAGTAAAACTAAATTAAATTAAATTTAAAAGTCTACATAGTAAATTGGCAAATCTGGATTGTAGTCACCATGAACATTGTTGAAATGGGAACGTTGGTTCTCTGTAAATTTTATCATTATGTAAGCACTCAAGATCGATTATAATTAGTGTGAAACATGTCCTCCTTTTCCAAGTTCAGGGCCTAACTTAAGTTTTAAATAAATTTAGAAATTTCCCTAAAGTAGTTGTCATATTTTTTGGTTAAGAGCAGTTACTAAGGGGGCACCTGGGTGGCTCCGTCGGTTAAATGTCTGCCTTTGGCTCAGGTCATGATCCCAGGGTTCTGGGATCTAGTCCCCCGTCAGGCTCTCTGCTCAGCAGGAAACTTGATTCTCCCTCTCCCTCTGCCTGCAGCTACCCCTGCTTTTGCTCCCTCTCTCTCTGTCAATTAAATAAATAAACTAAGAAAAAAAAACAGTTACTATGTAATCAACCTAAAATTAACTTTTGAAATAGTCTTTACTATAATTTCCTTGATGGTAAAGATAGTTTATTACTTTTTCCTTTCTAAACTCAAAAATCCCAACAATGTTTTACACATGGTAAATATCCAAAAAATAATATGACAAATTATCAAAAACTTATTCTTTATATATTAAAATTTATTTTTTGTAATTTCTTAAATTTATCTACTTTTTCTTCAATAAGTAGACATTTTACTATTTAAATTATTTTTCTTTGCCTTTTATTTTGGTTGAAGTTTTATTTTTTAAATTTTTTTTATTCTTTTCTTTAGAGGGAAAGAGTGAGGGGAGGGGCAGAAGGAGAGGGAGAGAGAATGCTGGACATATAGCCTGACGTGGGGTTTGATCTCACAACTGCGAGATCATGACCTCGTGACCCCAAGATCATGACCTGAACCAAAATCAAGAGTGGGAAGCTCCACCGACTGAGCCACACAGGCACCCACTGAGACGTTTTACTCATTCACCTTCAGGAAAATTTTCTAAATAAATAAAAATTTCCAGTTTGATTTATGTGCTTCTTTTCTAATACATTATATATGTTTTTATCATATACTAATATAGGTATACCTAAACTGAAAAGTCTATGAGTCAATATGTAAACAAAGTTCTTAGCAGTTTTTGTTCCAAAAAATAAATGTAAAAAACATCTAATTGCATCCTAGTCATTTTAAAGAGATATGAATATTTTGGAAGTTACGTTTTCTAAATGATGGCATATATACTTTGAAAAAATGCTTTAAGACTTTCACAGATAATCCCCGCTTTTCTGTGTGTGTGCATGATAATGTAACGCAAATCACTTTTCCCAAGCAAAAGAATAGATGATTATGTGGATAGAATTTCAAATGTAAAAAAATGAGTTATTCATATTTGACAAATCAATTACTGATTTAGTTTCTTCCACATACCTGCCAATGTATCTAAATAATTTCATTGACATTGGCTTTTAAGATTGATATCTATCTATCATCTATCGATCTATCATCTATCTATTTATCTATCTGTCAAAATCTATATCTGACATTGCTAGAGGAAATATTTTAACCATTATAAGTTTAAAATTGTTGGGCAAGATAATAAAAATAGAATTTAAAACAAAAGCCAAAAAAAGATTAGTCATTTGCTAAAATAAGTAAATTATCTTCTGTCAGGCTGATTAATCTGTCAACCAAAAAAAGATAGTTAAAAGGATTAAACATAATTTTAATTTCTTAAATTAATCTTTTTAAATTGTAATGCAAAATTAGTGTAATTATATTTTGCAAAATTAATCCAATATTAAAACCATGCTGTTTATTCTATATTGCTTGATTTAAATAGGTCAATACTTTGAATGCCCTTAACAATTGATGAAGAAACTATTGTTTTTATTTTTCTATGCTGTAAAATGGACAATTCACATTTTATTTATTTATTTTTAAAGATTTTATTTATTCATTTTATTTTATAGACTGAGAGAACAGGGGGAAGGGCAGAGGGAGAGAATCTCAAGCGGAGTCCATGCTGAGCTTTGGAGCGTGATGCAGGGCTCAATCTCACCACCCTGAGATCATAACCTGAGCTGAAACTGAGTTGGATGCTTAACGGACTGGGTGACCCACTTGCCCCAGACAATTCATGTTTTAAACCTCAAATACCAGAACAGTTAAATAGAAACATTGAATGAATCTTAAAATAAGTTAGACCAAAGGGTAAACTTGTCAAATAAATAGGGTCCAGTGGTCTAAAATTTTATTTTGATTAAAGAAGAGCTGGAGTATAATTGAGGAGTTTTACTTAAACTATTACTACTTAAACTTAAATTACTACTTAAACTATTCAATTATATTATCAGTTTCCTTCAGATTCTGTTTGATTTCCTTAAAATGATCATTTATCTATGTAAGGTTATTTCTCAGCATTGCTCTTAGGAATAGGTTTAAGCATTTTGCTGCAATAAGCCAGCAAAAAATGTTTTATACTTTGGCCAAAACTTTTTGAACATTATATCACCAGATTGTTTCACTTACATAAAATATGTGATAAATGTGTCTGGATTTGGTTTTTGTTAAGAGTGAGAAAAAACCAGGAATCTAATTCGCTCCATTTTGTAAAAGAAAAAAAGTCAATTATAAAGCACAGGACAGTTAAGTACATTTGAAATATTGCCTAATTTAAACATAAAATCATTCAGCCTGAGAAACAGAACATTTATTTATTGAACCTTTGCTCTTTTAGAATTGTGTTTTAAAATTTCCAAACATGTGGAGTTTTCTATGTATTTTATTGTCATCTATATTAATTCAGTTGTGATCAGTTAACTCCATATGATTTTTGTCCTTTCAAATTTTTTGAAACTGGTTGTTTGGCCCAGCATATGTTCTATCTTGGAGAATATATTATGTGCACCGGCAAAGAATGTTTAGTGTCTTATATATATCAATTAATTCAAAGGGATTGGCAGTATTGTTGAAATTAAATGTGTTTGTACATATATGTCTAATTGTTCTATTAATTGCTGGGGGGTGTGGTAAAATCTTCAACTATGATTTTGGAATTGGCAGCTTCTCAGTTTATATCTGTCAAGTTTTGTTCCATATATTTTTGAGTTCTTATATTAATCTACATATGAAGTTTATTTCTAACTAATGAATTGATCTTTTATCATTATTAAAAGCTGCTCTCAATCTCTTTAATACCTCATGCATTGAAAAGTATTTAATATTTAAATATTTATGCCAGGGCGCCTGGGTGCTCAGTCATTGAGCGTCTGCCTTCGGCTCAGGTCATGATCCTAGGGTCCTGGGATTGAGCCCCGCATTGGGCTCCCTGCTCGGCGGGGAACGTGCTTCTCCCTCTTCCACTCCCCCTGCTATGTTCCCTCTCTTACTATGTCTCTCTCTGTCAAATAAATAAATAAAATCTTTAAAAAATAAATAAATAAATAATCATGCTTTCTTATTATTATTGTTTGTATGATGCACACAGGATCCATTTTATCTTTATATTTAAAGCATGTTTCTTACAGGCATCATGTAATGAAGTTTTGCTTTTTTCATCTGGTTGTACAATTTCTGCATTTGAATTATGATGTTTAGTCTATGAACATTTTTCTTTTGTTTTCAAGCACCAGTATTGAGATATAACTTATATACAAAATATCCATTAATATTAAGTTATCAGTTCGAAGAATTTTGACAGGTATTTACAGTTGTATAACCACTACCACGATCATGATACAGAATTACCATTACTTCCCTCCCACACCGCAATCTAACAACTGGAAACCAATTATTACTTTCTGTCTACCCAGTTTTGTCTTTTATGGAATTTATTGTAAATGGAATCATACAGTATGCAGTCTTTTGTATCAGACTTCCTTCAGTAAAAGTAATGTTTTTATGATTTATCTATGTTGCTGTGTGTAACAATAATTTATTCTTTTAAATTTTGAGCAATATTTTAGTGTATAGATATGTAAAATTAGCTTATAAATTAATACTCCTAATGTATCTTTTTGTTTCTAACTACATCCATTATGAATATTTTTTTAGAACAGGAACATTTGAATACAAATCTTTGTGTTGACATATTTTTATTACTCTTAGGTAAATACTCAAGGTAAATGCCTTGCGTAAATACCTAAAGGTGGGACAGATGGGTCATCTGATAGATGTAGTTTTAAGAAAACCTGCCAAACTGTTTCACAAAGAGGCTGTAGATATATTTATTTTTTCATTCTTGTTAACGTGTATGAACATTATGTACCTAATATTTCCAATATTTATAATTTTATCTATTTTATGTACAAAGTAGTACGACATTATGGTTTCAATTTGCACTCAATATTAATAATTTAAATAATTTTTTCCTGTATTTATTTGCCTTTGGGATTTTTTTTTTAGTTAAATTCCTGTAAAGTTTGTACCCATTTTTAAATAGGTTGTCTTATGATTAAATTTTAGAAGCTTTTTATTTATTCTAGATACAACTAATTTATCAGATATATGATTTGCACATATCTTCTTCAATCACATAGCTTTTCTTCATTTTCTTAGTATCTTTGAGGCACAAAAAAATTAATTTTTATGGAGTCCATTTGGTAAAGATCAATTTTTGCATATTTCTTTTCTTCTGTATTCTCTTTAAAATATCTCAACCAAAGCCTAGGTCACAATATTTTATCCTATTTTCGTTCCTAAAGCAGTTGTATTTTCTTAGCTCTTGTATAGCCCTATGAGACCTTTTGAGACACATTTAGGGGATGTAAGTTTTGAGGGTTGTTCTTGTTGTTGTTTGTATATGAGTATTTACTTGTTTTGGTAACTTTTATTGAAAAAAATTATGTATTTAAATTTGAATTACTTGGCATTTTGTTGAAAAATCAGTCCATCACCTATGTGACATCCATCACCAAAAAAGTCTTTTTGGACTTTTTTCTGTTCCATTTTTTTTTTAATTTCCTTTTCCTGATAACAGGAAAACAGTATTGGTTACTATGATTTCATAGTAGGTCTTGAAATCAGATTATGTAAATTCTTCAAATTTTTTGGAAGACGGATTATTTTAGCCATTCTAAGGCATTCCCACATACATATATATTTTAGAATTAGATTGTAAATTTATACCAAAGCCTTCCTTCTCTCTTTTTATTGGGATTTAACTGACAATAGCATGATATAGAAGGAACTGACTTTTTAACAACACTGAGTTCTCTGTTTAATGAGCATAGTATATTTCTTAATGTATTTTTCTTTAATTTCTTTTAGAATTGCTCTTCAGCTTTCAATGTACATATTGATATATATATTTGTGAGGTTATATCTAAATATAACACTTTTTGATGATATTTTAAGTTTACTTCAATTTCTAATGTTGAATGTAGTAAATAGAAATATAATTGATAATTTGTAGATTTATCTTGTATCTTTTGACCTTGTTAAGCTTAGTTATTAGTAACTTTTTGGTAACTCTTTTATAGAGACCTTAGAATTTTTCCTATAGATCTTCAGTTGTCTGCAGATATAGTACATTTTACTTATTCCTTTCGAATTGATATTTTTATTTATTTTTCTTTCTTTGTAAAAACAGTTATTGCATCCAGTACAATAAGGGATAGGAATAGTAAGAATGCATATCCCTGACCTATTCTTAATCATAAAGAAAAACATCCATTTTTTTACCATTAAATGTGATATTAGTAAGAATTTTAGAGATATGTCCTTTATTTGTTTCCTTTCTTTCTTGAGTTTATAAAGCCATTTTTTGCTTTCATCAAGAGTCAGTGTTCAATTTCATATCTCATTTTTACATCTATTGAGATGACCATATGGTTTTAGTTTTTTAGTCTATTAATATGGTGATTTAATTCGTTGATTTTCTTTTTATTTCTTTTTTTAAAATTTAATTAATTAATTAATTTATTTATTAATTTATTGTTGAGAGACACAGAGAGAGAGGGGTGTGGGGGGAGGGTCAGAGGGAGAGGGAAGAGAGAACCCCCAAGTAGATTCCATGCTGAGTGTGTAGTCCAATGTGGGGTTTGATCCCATGACCCTGAGATCAGAACATGAGCTGAAACTTAAGAGTTGGATGCTTAACCCATTGATCCACCCACGTGCCCCGAATCAGTTAATTTTCAAATGTTAAAGCAATGTTATATCCTATGAAATGTAGAGGTGGTTTGGCTATTTATTCCTTTTGTTTGTGCTTTGGCATTTTGTATCTCTTAAGTAGTTTGTCCTCTTCTTTTAAGTCGTCAAATATCTTGCCATAATAGTACTAGCAGCATTCCTTGATTATCCTTTCAATTCTCAATATCTATCATCATGTCACAGCTTTGTTTCTAAGATTGGAAATTATAGCTTCCTTCTTTTTTCTTGATATGCCTGGCTAATCCATCTGGTTCACTGATGTTATTGATCTTTAAAAATGACTTTTATTCTCTTTTTTGTGTGTGTGTTTTAAGTTATTGATTTCCACTCTAATATTATTTATTTTCTCTTGCTTACTTTGAATTTAATTTCTCTTTAAAAGGGACCTCTTGAGGGGCGCCTGGGTGGCTCAGTCGTTAAGCGTCTGCCTTCACTCAGGTCTGGGATCAAGCCCCATATCAGGCTCCCTGCTGCGCGGGAAGCCTGCTTCTCCCTCTCCCACTCCCCTTGCTTGTGTTCCCTCTCTCGCTGTCTCTCTCTGCCAAATAAATAAATAAAATCTTAAAAAAAATAAAAGGGACCTTTTTTTAAAGATTTTTTAAATTTATTTATTAGAGAGAGAGAATGAGAGATAGACAGTGCGAGAGGGAAGAGGGTCAGAAGGAGAAGCAGACTGCCCGCCGAGCAGAGAGCCCGATGTGGGACTTGATCCCGGGACTCCAGGATCATGACCTGAGCCGAAGGCAGTCGCTTAACCAACTGAGCCACCCACCCAGGCGCCCAAAAGGGACCTCTTGATAATATCAGGTTGGAAATATTTCAGGACATTCTTAGTTATCACAATGATGTGTGAATGCTATCATCTTGCAATGCCCTGGTTCAGGAAAACTAACCATGCCACCTTCTATACATTGAAGGATACTTTATAAAATAGTAACTAACCATTATTTCTTAGTATATGTTTATCAGTTTGGAAGGTTCTTCTATTACTTAAGACACAAGAGCAATACAGTTTGCTGGAAAGATAGTGGTCAGGCAAAATATAATTTGGGTTACATGAAAACACTAAACGACATGTGACAAGAGTCTCCAGAAAGTAGTTGCAAAATAATGACCATGTGATGGGACCAAAAATAGGGTATCTGCTTTCTTAATCTTGAATTAAGTTTATGCTATTTTTAATCATTTTCCAAAATATTAGAAAATGTTGTTCATGTCATTATAAGGAAGAGCAAATATCAATTGTGAAGAGCAAATATCCCTTTATAAACCCCATGAAAGTACTAAAAATAAGTATTTCCAATATTTATAAGTATTTTTAGTTCATTGCCTTGGTGAACTCCTTCAAATATAATTTTAGACTCCCAGCATACTGAACTTGTTCCCATTTGATTAGTTTGGAAAACACTTTTACTTACACAGAAAGCCATATGTACAATCTAATACCACCTAAATGCTTGAAGGATTCTGTGTAACACAGGACTAAAAAGTACTGCATCAATACTGCCTGTTTCTATGCAAAGCGACAGAAAATGGATCATTTGGAAGAAACTAATTTATACTTACTCCTAGGTCTAATTTTCTGAAACCTTAAAATCATTTGTATTTAAATTGACTGACAATTCCATTTTATCCAACTGTTAGCAATATAAAGTTGCAGATCACAAAAATAGTGTTTTCTTTAAAAGATAAGAAAACCCATTTTCTGAATCTTCTCAGAATAAATATATTTCAAAAAGGTTTTAATGACATTCCTACTTTTATCTCAGAGAGTGTTTTTAGAATTACAGTTAACATCTACTATCCTTTGCTTTCATCAACTTACCGATTCCTAATAAGAGTAAATATATGAAGTTTTGGTCATTCCACTCATTACGAAGAACTATGTGGTACTTACCACAAATAAAGTTGAATGAATATTTTAAAATTTACAGCAAAGATCATTTTTGTTCAAAACTTGCATTTATAACTTTTTGAAATTTATCTATGTCATTCTACTTGTTTTTGTTTTTAAACTGGCACTGGGACAATTCCATAAGTGTCCCTCTTTCACAATGCTTTCCCTTTTATGGCCCATAACTATCACTACTGTCTACATATTACATTATTATCTTTTCTCAAGTAATTTTATAAAATGTATTTTAATCAGTTTATTTTAACCAGTTAAAAAATGAAATGAATGGGAATATTTTATCAGTAAATTTTTTGTTAAATCTTTAAACAATATGGATTTGATGCACACTCAACCACTGCAGAGAGATTTAGACTAAATTTAGAACAATTTAAGCACCCAGTCAATTCTAAATCAAAGTAATACACTAATAAGTTGACAAAAATTAACCAATATTGATCCTTTTGATGTTATCCACCAAAGTTAGAGAAATCAGAGTTAATTCATACTGATGCATTTCCACAACAAATGGGATAATTTAATAAAAGTATGAATAAATTCATTATGAATGACAAATTGTCATTACACTTATTTTCTGGGAACAATGGCAGTTCACATTTTCTAATTTAATATACTTTGTCCCATAAAAATACTTTTCATAAAGTTTGGCTTAAAATCTCATCAGAGTTGATACATACTCCTTACTGAAAATACACAGTTCTTGTCAAGTGATTCTAAAGAATCTCTTTTTTGTTTGTTTGTTTGTTTGTTTGTTTGTTTTACAAAAGAAGAGACTTCATAGATCAAAGTGTAAAATAAAACATAAAAAACAAACAAATATACAACAAAAACAAAACTTACCAATCTAAGCAGTTCTTTAAGTGTAGCCTTTTTAAGCATGAAGAGCTGGTACAAGGCTTAAGTGTATTTTTCCTTCTATATTTTCTTTTTCTCCCAGTAAAATCTTCCTTTACTTATCCCCAGGAGGTAAGGGGAAAAAGGACACAATTCATATTTAATAAGGTTTCATAAAAAAGAAGAAAATATAGGGGTGCTTGGGTGACTCAGTTGGTTAAGTGTCTGACTCTTGATCTCAACTCAAATCTTGATCTCAGGAAGTGTGAGTTCAAGCCCTGCATTGGGCTCCATTATGGGTGTGGAGCCTACTTAAATATATATATATTTTTTTTTTTTTTTCATGCGTCTGTTCAACAAATGGTATTGGGAAAATTGGACAGCCACATGTAGAAGAATGAAACCAGACCATTGTCTTACACCATACACAAAGATAAACTCAAAGTGGATGAAAGACCTAAATGTGAGACAGGAATCCATCAAAATCTTAGAGGAGAACACATGCGGCACACTCTTCAACCTCAGCCATCACAACTTCTTGCTAGGCACGTCTCCAAGGTAAAGAAAACAAAAGCAAAAATGAACTACTGGGGTTTCATCAAGATAAAATGCTTCTGCAAAGCAAAGGAAACAGTCAGCAAAAGTAATAGTCAACCTACAGGATGGGAGAAAATATTTGGAAATGACCTATTAGATAGAGGGCTAGTGTCCAAAATCTATAAAGAACTTATCAAACAAACTCAACACTCAAAAAACAAAGAATCCAGTCAAGAAATGAGCAGAAGACATGAACAGACATTTCTGCAAACAAGACATCCAAATGGCCAACAGATACATGAAAAAATCCTCCATATCACTTGGCATCAGGGAAATACAAATCAAAACCACAATGAGATACCACCTTACACCAGTCAGAATGGCTACAATTAACAAGACAGGAAACAACAAATGTTGGCGAGGATGTGGAGAAAGGGGAACCCTCTTACATTGTTGGTGGGAATGCAAGCTGGTATAACTACTTTGGAAAATGATATGGAGGTTCCTCAAGAAGTTAAAAATAGAGGGACACTTGGGTGGCTCAGTGGGTTAAGTGACTGCCTTTGGCTCAGGTCATGATCCCAAGGTCCTGGAATCGAGCCCCACATTGGGCTCCCTGCTCAGCGGGATCCCACTTCTGCCTCTCCCGTTCCCCCTGCTTGTGCTCCCTTTCTCTCTCTCTGTCAAATAAATAAATAAAATCTTAAAAACAAAAGAAGTTAAAAATAAAGCTACCTTACAACCCAGCAATTGCACTACTAAGTATTTACCCCAAAGATACAAATGCTGTGAGCCGAAGGGACACCTGCACCCCAATGCTTATAGCAGCAATGTCCACAAATGCCAAACTTTGGAAAGAGCTGAGATGCCAAATATTTTTTATTATTATTTTTCATTATAAATAACAAAAAGATGAGTAGAAAATTCAAGTGGCTCCTCTTAAAAAAATATTCAACTTTAGTCTTATTTTATTTTATAGAGGTAGTAGTGGGTGAAGACAAACTCAGTTAAAAATAATAATTTTGTGTTGAAATTAGCCTACAAGAAAAACTTATTGTCTGAATATCTTTTATCTCTGAATGTGGTCTTTATCATTTTGAGATAAAAACATATGCAATTACCTATTTAAGGGACAATCATAGTGTAACCCAGAATGTATGATGGAACAATTTATGGAGTAAAATGTAGAATATATGGGCTCAAAAACTTCCAAAGATTTGCTTTAATTCTGGGCTGGAAGTGGAATGGAGAAAATTTATGACTTCCCTAAAATACAAAAACAAATAATTCCAGATAATTATATTATTCACATAGGCTACTTTTGATCACATTTCAAAGTCAACTTTAAAAAATGAGAGATAAAGCTCTGTCACAAACACAACTATATGTAAATATGGATATGGCTGTAGACTTATAGATATATAGGTAGAGATATAATTTTCAGATTCTCCAAATCTCTAAAACAAGGAACATTATTTCATCACATAACTTTTGCTAAATTCATGACAATATTTATGGATTTTTTTAAAATTCCAGTATAGTTAACCAGAAGATTTTAAGAGATAATCTTATTATGTATCTTGAGATTTTAAACCTTAAGCTTTATTCCCTTATTTTCTATAGACATTTTATTGTAGTTAGTATTCTCCTTCTTCTAACCATCTGTATTTTTTAAGTTGAAAATCCATGAAAGCATGCTGTATGCCTTTTCCCCAGAGCTCTCATTTACGGTACTATTACAGAATAGAATATCATACTCCTCTCGCTGAAAGCAGAAAACAAAAATCTCTGCTCAAACTTTTGAATCAAACTGATTATTGCTACTGTATCACAGTTTGCTCTTATATTAGATTTCAACCAAATTCAATTACACAGTGTGCTCCTTGCTGCCATGGGATGAATGGCAGGATGAAGATGAATGAACACAACTTCTGCAATTGATTGATCCCAACATGCCTGCAGGTTGATTAATGTGTCTAGGAGCAAAATGAAAAATAATATTCATATGTAACTACTGGTCAATTTTTAAATTAACTGAAAATTCCATGAAATATCATGCACTTAATAGAATTTTTTAAATATTTTGAGAAGGTTAAACAAATGTATAGAACTATTTTTTTAAATAGATACTTTAAAACAATAATATTTGTCCTAGGTACTTGAATTTCTAATATTTATAACATTTATTTGTTATAAAATAATAAAGTATATATAATGAAAATGAGGATATAAATATAATTCAAAGGAATAAGTGGCAATGTATATGAATTGGAAATATTTTTATGTATACAATTTGCTGTTCTATTAATGTGTACTGCTGACACTTAAAATGGCAAGGAGTGTTATATTAAATATTAGTTTATATAATTTGGATTTACATATAGCATGGTTATAGTAAATATAATTCTTTGATATTCCACAGATTGTAATATGCATGATTATGGAATTTGCAAGATTACTTTGAAAGTTAATATGAAGATCATGATATGAAGTTTGAAATGATAGAATATCTGTAGATAAGTGAATATTTAAATCATATGTTAGAAATCTAATCCACTGAGGATAACTAAAAGCAGATAATGAGTTTATTTATAATAAATGATAAGAAGTTAAAGGATAAGAGTTTAAATTTGATGTTGGATGTTAACATTTTGGTCCAAGAACTAGGTCCTTCAGAGACCCTTGGGTGGCTCAGTTAGTTAAGCATCTGCCTTCTGCTCAGGTCATGTTCCCAGGGTCCTAAGATCCAGTCCCATATCCAGCTTCTTGCTCAGCGGGGAGCCTGCTTCTTCCTCTACTTGCTCTGCCTGTCACTCCCCCTGCTTGTGCTCTCTCTCTCTGTCTCTCTGACAAATAAATAAAATCTAAAAAAAAAATGTCCTTCAATCATTAGCGCATAAATTTATTCTCATGTTGTTGGAATCTCCTATATCTCTAAGACTCATGTCAAAATTCTGGCCGGAACAGATCAGAGAGACCCAAACTCTATTCTGAGTCTTTCCTTTTTATTCTTTGGGAAGCTAAACTCTCCCCAGGTCCTTAGTTCAGCCCTAAGGATATCCACTTATGTGGTAAGGCAGTAAAATGGATTTAGGCATGTTTGTAAGTGATTAGTTATGAATATGTTGCATGGACAATTCTGTCTGTGAAGGAGTTGGGGATTACTTTTTTCCGCTTTTGACAATTAATTAAAAAATATATTTTGTTAGTTTTACAGGAGTTTCATCTCATAGGGCAATAACCTTGATATACTAAAAAAAAAAAAATTGTTGCAAAATCTAATTTCTATTCCAATGCTTCTGTTACAGAAGTGACTACTGTATAAGTTATGGGTTCTGCAGCAAGCAAGCTTATAATTTATCCATATCTCTATTAGTGGAAGCGGGCCCCCAAAGGCCTCTGCTTAAAGCTATTTTGCATTATAATCAGATGGAACTTTGATAAAATTGACATTCTAGCTTCTTATTCGGAATTTATGTGACACATGACCATATCCAATCTGTAGATAAGATATTATAATAAAAAAAAGGAACTTCACGTGCAACAATTCAGCCTTTGACTTTCCATATAAGCATAGTATGCATTGGAATTCCAATATTTTGGGGAAATATTTCTACACATGAATCTGATTCCTTTTTTTATTTAATAAAGCTAGTTTCATCATCCTTTTAAGGCTAGTGTCAAGACCATTATGTCTTAGTTCTTAAGAATACCAGTATGGAACAGAAAATGCTAATAATAACCTCCTTATTAACCCACTAATAAATGAAAATTGATTCTAGAAAAAGGAAAAGGCTGTATTCTACAGTAAATTATGTTTTACCATAAAGGACTTCAACAAATACAAGCTCTAAGCAGTTAATTTCAAGATAGTAAAGTTATAATTACTGTAAAGAGTTAAGAAAATCTAATATATATTTCTATTCTAATATATTTTTCCATGCTCCCAATTTTTGCTTTTGCGTTTGTCTCCCTTCCTTCACCACCCTCTCTTTTTCTTTTTTCTTCCTGTCCTTTTTTTTTTTGGTATGCTAAAACTGAAAGAGAAGTACCTTTGAAAGTAAGTTTTCTTTCCTTGATCTTTTTAGATTATACTTTTTGTGTGATTTAATTTGAATATACTAAACTGTGTTCTGATTAAAATATGTGCAATTCACTGTTGTTTTTAAGTCACAGTTTTATTCATATTTGATGTGAAATCTTGAAATTTTTATAATGTGATTGAACTGGAGATGTATTTATGTTTTTGTCAAATAATGAATAAGAAACATTTTAACTTTACCTGTAAATAATGCTATTTTAAGTAGGTTTTTAAATTTGCATGGTTATGATTCAATTGCAAAACACAGACAGATTAAAGAAATAGATTCATTATTATTATTACATCTTTTTTTCAGTTCACAGTTTAAGTGGATATAATTTCTTATTATTTAGTATTGTGTAGTTAAATATTTTCTTGCATTAAGGCCATAAGATCTGAAGAATATTTTGCCAAAATCTTTTTCTCTCTTTATTGGCTGGGGGGAGAAGGTGAAAAGGGAGAGAAAGCTGTCTAGTATGACTTCTATTTCTCTACTTTTCAATATAGAATAGTTTAAGAGAGAAAGTCTTTCACTATTAGTTTAATCTTTCCTGGAAATTAGGCAAAACAAAAAATAAATAAATAAACACATGAAATTTTCTGGGACTTTCTCTGCTTAAATTTTTCATTTTGAATGTATAATCATATCATCTTTGAGAAAGTGAATGCCATTGCCTAAATTTTCTGTTTTCAGAGTGCCAAATAAATAGTGGAATGCTAAAGCTAATTTTATCTTTTTTAATAAGCTATCTACACTAAAATAGAATTTTAAAACCTGTGACAAGATTTAATTTTTAATATAAAAGAAAAATTATTGCCTAACACCAATAAAGTGTTTCAGAAATTCTCCATTCAAACAAACATGTTTCCCAGGAATGCTTAAATATCTTTGTCATGGACTCTTTATTCTTGGGAAGTCTATGGACCATCTTCTCAGAAAATATTTTTAAATATCTGAAATAGAACTACACTCATTGTATTGAAATAGTCATCTATCTCTCTCTATATTGACTTATTGATTAGTTGTTATATCTAACATCTATCTAGCTATCTGTCAATCTATCCTTCTCTATTAAACATAAAATAATCTGGTGACTTACTAGTAGTTACCACCATTGCAAAGCAGCGACTTTAAATCACATTTCAAAATCTCTAAAACAAAACAGAAAAAACATAATTTGCTATGACAATATCTTGGGTGTTTAATGGTGATAAGGTCACAGATAACTGCAAATGCTAATATGGTTTCTTGCCTATATTTATAAAGAAAATACTAGATTTCACCTTAGATATTAGTAAAAATAAAGTGTAATTATTTTTTTCATCCAAGATCATGGGCTCACTCTCTACCTGGGACTTTTTTTTCCCCCCACTTAAGATGCATGTTTCTACTGAAGCTATCTATCTATTTATTTATTTATTTATTTATTTATTTACAGGCATTCTTTCTGTTATATTGGTTTCAATTTCTAACATTTCTTTTAGGTTCTTTTATTAGAATCTTCATCTCTCTCCTTATATTAGCATCTGTTTTTCCATATTGTGTACTTTTTACATTAGAGTTCTTAGCATATTAATCAAAGTTGTTTTAAATTCCTGGTCTGATATTTTTCCTATGGAATTTTTCTTGCTCTTGTCTGTGGTTCGTGGCTTAAGAATCAGTAATTATACTGAGTACCTGATTTTTCACTGTGATAGAAGTCTCTGCTATTCTTATAGATAATTCCTATTCTAGAGGGGTTTATTATCTGGCAGGAAAAACAAAAAACAGGACTGCAATGAAAAAGTTCTTATCAATGTGATAAATAAAATAGTAAAGGCATGTGTTAAGAGGTACTATGGGAACATATATGAAAGAGCTAAATTTCTACAAAGTTATAGGAAACACAAAACATAATGTGATTTATGATAATCTCAGAAATATGAAGTCCATAGTACAAAGTGTTCAAACAGACACACACCCAGATCTAGGCGATAGTAAAGTTTAAAGATCCAGAGGCGTGACCATATTATATTGCATGTTTTATTGTTATTATTGTTTCTGTGTTGTATTTTTCCTATATCCTACATATGAATCTACTCTTAGACCTTTTTTTGATCTGCAAGAAAAAAAATCAACATGTGATGTTTATTATGTCATAGATTTAAATATCCATGTCTGCTATATTCAGACAATTTCAGAAAGAGGGTTTTTTTCCCCTTTGTCATTATAAAGAATTCCACTTTCAGCTGTGGTGGATTAGATTGTATGAAACAAAATGTTCTTCAGGGTTACCAAAGCCTTGTACTATTGATTGAGACTCACAGAGTTACAAACCAAAGAGATGAGCTAATATTTGGGATTCATTTTCCTCTTGAGGAAATGACCATTCCAAAAAGCTACAACTGAATTGTAGGAATATAATAAGAAAGCCATTAATGAGAACCTTGTAAGTTAAGATGAGCTATCCTGAGTTACGTGGAGCAGCAGTGAAATTGGAGCTTAGAACTATCAATTAAGAGGTCCCTGGTTAAGCGTACCTTGTCTCTTCTTTGGGACCCTTCTAAAGCATATATCACATCAGTAAGTGTGAATGAGACACAGACATGTCCTTACCTACAGCAAAATCAAGCTCCAATGGGAGCTCAATCCAGACTGGTTTAAGTTGACCAGGCATAATTTAAGTACCTTCCAAAGGCAATATTAACTTCTTTCTGAAGAAGATAACCTCAGCAGTGCCATAAATCATACCTGAGTCTTTTTCTTAGAAACAAAAAATGACCCAGCATTCAATAAAAAATAAGATATTCAGAAAGATAAAACAGTAACAATTCAAATAATAAGGCAGTAGAATGAAATACAGAGGTGATTGATGAGTAAGATTTATGCTTTAAAATAATTGATTTCTATAAATAGCAGTACAGAGGTTCACCAGGAATCTGCAAAGTAGATAAGACAATAAGAACGAACAATAGAAAAAGAAATAATGGTGAACATCTCATTTTGCCATTAATGGAGCAAATTCCATGAGAAAAAGAGAGTTCTACATTTACTAGAGTCTGTGCATAATGCTCTATAATGTCTCTCATCACCAAGACATATGAGAACTCACAAAACATCGTTGAAGAACAGTATGTGAAATCTAGAAAAATACAGTTCTTTAAAAAAAAAAAGAGAAATAATGGTGAAAGATTTCCAAAATTGACAAAGAACTTTATATTCGGCTTTTGGAAGTTTTATAAAGTGCAACAATTTAAAGGAAATACACCTGGCATATTATATGAAAATTGATGAAATAGAATAAGCGAAATTTTTTAAATACCTGGAAATCAAAGAGCAGTGCAAGAATGGTAGTTGACTACCTTTAAAAATAATAGAAGCCAGAAATAATAGAAAACTATCAAATTATATCATCATAATGCTGAAAAAAATAATAATGCTAACCTGGAACTCTAAACCCAGCACAATTTCTTTTCAAGTAAAAGGGAAAATAAATACATTTTTAGAAAAAACAACTAAGGAAATGTGTAACTAGTAAAGTATGATGATGGAAAAAATGAAAACAATTTTTTAAGAAAATGAAAATCATTGCCTGTTGATGCAAGAAGAAAGGAATAGAAATAAAAAGGTTAAATATATTAATTTAAACTAATATAGAGTTTACACTGATGGCCATAATAATATTTCTTTTCTTTCAAGTTTTTATTTAAATAATAGTTAACATATTGGGTAATATTGGTTTCAGGAGTAGAATTTAGTGATTCATTACTTACATCGAACACCCGGTGTTCATCAAATGTGCCCTCCTTGATATCCATTTAACAATCCCTCACCCATTTCCCTCCAACAACCCTCAGTTTTTTCTCTATAGTTGAGAGTGTCCTATGGTTTGCTTCTCTCTTTCTTTCCCCTTCCCCTATGTTCATCTGTTTTGCTTCTTAAATTCTACATATGAGTGAAATCATGTTATTTGTTTTTCTCAGTAACTTATTTTGGTTAGCATAATTCACTCTAGCTCCACCCATGTTGTTTCAAATGGAAAGATTTCATTTTTTTAATGGCTGAGTAATAGCCCATTATATATATATATATATATATATATATATATATATATACACATACAGATAAATATATTTATATTTATATATATATAAACATATCACCATTTTATGTATGTATATATATATATGGTATATATGGTATGTGTGTGTGTGTGTGTGTGTACACACCTCTTATTTATCCATTCATCAGTCAATGGACACTTGGGCTTTTTCCAAAGTTTAGCTATTGTTGATAATACTGCTATAAACTTTGGGGTTCATGTGCCCCTTTGAATCACTATTTTGCATCCTTAGGATAGATACCTAGTAGTGCAATTGCTGGGTCAAGGTAGTTATATTTTTATCTTTTTGAGGATTCTCCATACTGTTTTCCAGAGTAGCTGCACCAGTTTGCATTCCCACCAACAGTATAAGAGGGTTCCCCTTTCTCCACATCCTCACTAACATCTGTTGTTTCCTGTGTTGTTAATTTTAGCCATTCTGACAGGTGTGATGTGGTATCTCATTGTGGTTTTCATCTGTATTCCCCTGATGATGAGTGATGTTGAGCATATTTTCATGTGTCTGTTGGCCATCTGGATGTCTTCTTTGGAAAAATGTTCATGTCTTTTGCCCATTTCTTAACTGGATTATTTGTTTTTTGGGTGTTAAGTTTCATAAGTTCTTTATATATTTTGGACACTAACCCTTTATCAGATATGTCATTTGCTAATACCTTCTCCCATTCTGTAGGTTTCCTTTTAGTTTTGTTGATTTTTTTTTCACTATGCAGAAGCATTTTATTTTGATGAAGTCACAATACTTCATGTTTGCCTTTGTTTCCCTTGTCTCTGGAGAACTGTCTAGTAAGAAGTTGCTATGGCCAGTGTTAAAGAGGGTACTTCCTGTGTTCTCCTCCAGGATTTTGATGGTTTCAGGTCTTACATTTAGGACTTTCATCCATTTTGAATTTATTTTTGTGTATGGGGTAAGAAAGTGCTCCAGTTTCTTTCTTTTGCATGTTGCTGTCCAGTTTGCCTAACACCATTTGTTGACGAGACTGTATTTTTTTCCATTGGATATTCTTTCCTGCTTTGTTGAAAATTAGTTGACCGTATAGTTGTGGATTCATTTCTGGGTTTTCTATTTTATTCCATTCATCTATATGTTTGTTTTTGCACCAGAACCATACTTTCTTGATTATTACACCTTTGTAATAGAGCTGGAAGTCCAGAATTGTGATGCCTCCAGCTTTGCTTTTCTTTTTTATAGTTGTTTTGGCTATTCAGTGTCTTTTTGTGATTCTATATTTTAGGATTGTTTGTTCTAGCTCTGTGAAAAATGCTGGTGTTATTTTGATATGGATTGCATTAAATGTGTAGATTGCTTTGGATAGTACAGACATTTTATTTTTTTTATTTTTTTAAATTTTATTTATTTATTTCAGAGAGAGAGAGAATGAGAGATAGAAAGCACGAGAGGGAAGAGGGTCAGAGGGAGAAGCCGACTCCCTGCCGAGTAGGGAGCCCGATGTGGGACTCGATCCCGGGACTCCAGGATCATGACCTGAGCCAAAGGCAGTTGCTTAACCAACTGAGCCACCCAGGCACCCAGTATAGACATTTTAACAATATTTGTTCTTCCAGTCCATGAGTATAGAATATTTTTCCATTTGTTTGTGTCCTCTTAATTTCTTTCATAAGTGTTGTATAGCTTTCAGAGTACAGATCTTTTACCTCTTTGGTTAGGTTAATTCCTAGGTATCTTATTTTTTTTTTTTTTGATGCACTTGTAAATGGGATCAATTTTTTGATTTCTCTTTCTGCTGCTTCATAATTGGTGTATAGAAATGCAACAGATTTCTGTATGTTGATTTGTTTCCTGCAACTTTGCTGAATTTGTGTATTGGTTCTAGCAATTTTTTGATGGAGTCTTTTGAATTTTATACACAGAGGTCACGTTGTATGTGAATAGTGAAAGTTTGACTTCTTACTTGCTGATTTGTATGCCTTTTATTTCTTTTTGCTGTCTGATTGCTGAGGCTAGGACTTCCAGTACTACGTTAAATAACAATGGTGAGAGTGGACATCCTCGTCTTGTTCCTGAGTGTAAGAGGAAAAGCTCTCATTTTTTTCCCCATTAAGGAAGATATTAGCTGTGGGTCTTTCATATATGGCCTTTAGGATGTTGAGGTATGTTCCATCTATGCCCAGTTTAAGTGTGTTTATCAAGAATGGATGCTGTAGCTTATCAAATGTTTTTTCTGCATCTACTGAGAGGATCATATGGACCTTATCCTTACTTTTATTAATGTGGTGTATCATGTTGATTGATTTTCAGGTATTGAAACACTCCTGCAACCCAGGAATGAATCATACTTGATCATGGTGTATAATTCTTTTAATGTACTGTTGGATTTGATTTGCTAGTATTTTCTTGAGAATTTTTGCATCCATATTCATCAGGGATATTACCCTGTAATTCGCCTTTTTAGTGGGGTCTTCGTCTGGTTTTGGAGTCAAGATAATGCTGGCTTTGTAGAAATAGTTTGGATGTTTTCCTCCCATTTCTGTTTTTTGGAACAGTTTGAGAAGGATAAATATTGACTCTTCTTTAAATGTCTGGTATAGGGGCCCCTGGGTGGCTCAGTTGGTTGAGCGACTGCCTTCGGCTCAGGTCATGATCTTGGAGTCCCGGGATCGAGTCCCGCATCGGGCTCCCTGCTCGGCAGGGAGTCTGCTTCTCTCTCTGACCCTCTTCCCTCTCGTGCTCTCTCTCAAATAAATAAATAAAATCTTAAAAAAAAAATAAAATAAATGTCTGGTATAATTCCCTTGAGATGCCGTCTGGCCCTGGACTTTTGTTTATTGGGAGATTTTTGATTACTGATTCAATTTCTTTTGTCACTATGGGTTTATTCAAATTGTCTATTTCTTCCTGTTTCTGTTTTGGTAGTTTGTATGTTTCTAAGAATTTATCCATTTCTTCCGGATTGCCCAATTTGTTGACATATAATTTTTCATAATATTCTCTTATAAGTTTTTGTATTTCTGTGGTGTTGATTGTGATCTCTCCTCTCATTAATGATTTTATGTATTTGGGTCCTTTCTCTATTTTTTAAGTCTGGCTAGGGGTTTATCAATTTTATTATTTCTTTCAAAGAAATGTCTCTTAGTTTCATTGATCTGTTCTACTGTTTTGTTGTTGTTTTTTGTTTGTTTGCTTGGTTAGTTGTTTCTATATCATTTATTTCTGCTTTAATTTTTATTTCCCTTCTTCCACTGGCTTTAAGCTTTATTTGTTACCCCTTTTCTAGTTCCTTCAGGTGTAAGGTTAGGTTGTGTATTTGATACTTTCCTTCTTGAGAAAGGCCTTTATTGCTATCACTTCCCTCTTATCACCACCTTTGTTACATCCCAAAGGTTCTGGATTATCATGTTTTCATTTTCATTTGCTTCCATATATTTTTTAAATTTCTTCTTAAATTTCCAAGTTGACCCATTCATTCTTTAGTAGGATGTTCTTTAACGTCCATGTATATGTGGTCTTTCCAATTTTTTTCTTGTGGCTGACTTCAAGTTTCATAACATTGTTGTCTGAAAATATGCACGGTATGATCTCAATCTTTTTGTACTTTTTGAGGCCTGATTTGTGACTCAGTATGTGATCAATTCTGGAGAATGTTTCATGTGCACTTGAAAAGAATGGGTATTCTCCCGCTTTAGGGTGAAATGTTCCAAATACATCCCTTAAGTCCATCCATTCCAGTGTATCATTCAAAGGCATTGTTTCCTTGTTGATTTTCTGCTTCGATGATCTGTCCTTTGATGTAAGTTGGGTGTTAAAGTCCCCTACTATCATTGTATTTGTATCGATGAGTTTCTTTATGTTTGTTATTAATATATATTTGAGTGGTCCCAAGTTGGGGACATAAATATTTGCAATTGTTAGATCTTCTTGTTGGATAGACCCTTTTTATTATGATACAGTGCGCTTCTTCATCCTTTGTTACAGTCTTTGGTTGAAAACCTAGCTTGTCTGATATAAGTATGGTTACTTTGGCTTTCTTTTGACTTCCATTAGCAGGATAGATGGTTCTCCATCCCCTCACTTTTCATCTGGAGGTTTTTTTTGATCTATGATGAGTCTCTTGCAGGTGGCATATAGATGGGTCTTGTTTTTGTTTTTGTTTTTCATTCTGATACCCTAAGTTTTTTGATTGGAGCATTTAATCTATTTACATTCAGAGTAATTATTGATAGAAAATGAATTTTTTTTGCTATTGTATTACCTATGTAAATTCATTGTTTCTGTAGATTTTCTCTATTCCTTTCTAGTCTTTGTTGCTTTTGGTCTTTCTTTCCTACTTAAGGAGTCCCTTTTAATATTTCTTGCAGGGCTAGTTCAGTGGTCATGAACTCCTTTAGTTTTTGTTTGCCTTGGAATCTTTATCACTCCTCCTATTCTGAATGCCAGCCTTTCTGGATAAACTATTCTTGCCTACATATTTTTTTTTCCCATTCAGCACAGTGAATATACCATGCCACTCGTTTCTGTGGAGACGTTTGCTGCTAACCTGATTTGTATTCCCTTGTAAGTTAGGGATTTCTTTTCCCTTTCTGCTTTTAGGATTCTTTCCTTATCTCTGTATTTTGCAAATTTTACTACAATATAGCTTATTATTGGCTGCTTTTTGTTGATTTTTATGGTAGTTCCCTGTGCCTCCTGGATTTGGAGGACTGTCTCTTTTCCACGATCAGGGAGGTTTTCAGCTATAATTCCTCAAATAAACCTTCTTCCCCTTTCTCTCTCTTCTTCTGGGATTTCTATGATAACAATGTTATTATGATCTATAGAGTTGCTGATTTCCTTAGGTCTACATTCATGATCCAATATTTTTCTTACCGTCTTTTTTTCAGTTTCATTATTTTCCATAATTTTATCTTCTATATCACTTATTCGTTCCTCTAATTCTTCCATCCTTGTGGTCATTACATCCAGTTCGTTTTGCATCTCAGTTAAAGCTTTTTTTATTTCAGCCTGACTAGTGTTTAGGTCTTTTATCTCTGCTATAAGGAACTTCCTAGTATCTTCTATGCTTTTGTTAAGCCCAGCTAGTATCCTTATAATTGTTGTTTTAAATTTTGGTCCAGGCATATTACTTATATCTGTTTTGATTAAATGCCTGGGCATGACCCCTTCTTGATCTTTCTTTTGGGATGAATTCCTCCATCTTAGCATTTTTTTTTTTTTAGATATCTGTTTTCTCTGTTACAAAAACCGGTTATGTTTCCTGCTCTTGAGAGTAATGGCTATATTAAGAAGAGGTCATATACTGCCCTGGGCCTGGTGCTTCAGGAAGTGTTTTTGGTGTATGCTGTATGCACTCTGCTTTTATGTTTGGCTGCTCTTTCCATCAGGTCAGTCCTCTACAGAGTTTTTCCTTGCCTGCAGTGGGGAGTGTTTGGACCTTGTCCAGTGTGTAGTAAGTTCTAACTAGGTGTGTTTTGGTCTGCTTGTTAAAGAAAGCTAGATCCTATTCCCCCTAGAGCTGAAGTTTTGCAGCACTCTACAGTCATTAGATTTGGTGCTTGCAGGGGGTTTGTGCTGGTCTTAGCGAAGGACCTGCTGCTGCTCAGGCTCTCAGCCACACTTGCCCTTGGGAAACAAACAAACAAAGCAGAACAAAACAAAAATCCTGCAGAGTGCAGGGGAGCAAGGCCTGGTGCAAGCAGCTCAAGCCTCCACTGTGTTGCACCTCTTTCTGACGTCCATCTGTGCTGATGAGAGGGGTGAAAAATGGTCCCCAGAGAGGGGAGTTCTCACCTGCCCCTGTTCAGGAACCCCTCATAGGATAGCAAAAAATCTCCCCTTCTTGGGTCCCAGCCTTCTGTCAGATCCCTGCTTTCAACCCGTCTGTGTCCAAGACATCCACCTAACTGGTAGCTCAGTGCTCCTGTGTTTAATCTCAGGCACATGGCTGGATTTAAAAACTCCAAATTTTAAGGACCCAGTGCTGTGCAGATCTGCACTGATCCTCAGACAGATGGTCTTATAGAGCTGTGGCTGTGCTGGTTTGTCCCTGAAAAGTAATCACATGATGGCACAGAGGTTCAGAGTATATGGTGAAGTATAGCCAAAATACAGTTTCCAAGTTAGGTGACTTTAGCAGGTGCCTCTGCTGTTATGCTAATTAACCAGGCAGCTCAATGGCATTTACTGGCTCTTTTGTCCCCTAAGAGGTAGTACCACCTCTCCCAAATATACTCCAAGAAGAGGATTTGTCTCTCCTTGTGCGACCCAGGGGATCCTCAGATCATGTTATCAGCTTCTGAGCTTCAACCCTCCTTCTCCACAGAAGCAGCACTATATTTTCCAGGCTTGACACTGGCAATGGCACAAACTTCTAAAACTTCAGATTTTGAGTTCTGTTGCTTCTAAAAACTTGCGATAATAAGCCCTTCTTGTTTTCCTGGTCAGTGGTTTTGGGGAATTATTTTTCTTGTGTAGTCACCTGCGGGATGCTTCTGTCTTTCTCTCTCTTTCTTGTTCTCTCTCCTGTGTCCATGATCAGGGCTCCCTTCCCTCCGCAGCACCCATGATTTTTTCTCCACCAAATCACCTCTCTGCCCTCCTACCTTACATGATGTGGCCGCTTTTGTCCCTCTACTTGTGCAGTTTGTTCTCTCAGCCCTCAAATCGATTTCCTGGGTATTCAGAATGATTTGATATTTATCTGGCTGTGTTCAAGGAATGAGGAAAGTATAGGGTCCCCCTACTACTCTACCATAGTAATTCCTCAATTGGTAGCCATAATATCTTGGGAAATTTAAACATACGTAGGAATAAAAGAAAGCACCAATATCAGAAAAGAGAGAGAAATAAATAAGATGTAACATTTCAATTTCTTGCATTGACCAGTAGGTGGTGAAATAATAATTTTAGTTACAATGTAACAAGGATGTATGTAGAAATCTCTGGGGAAATTATTAAAGTAATAGTAAAATAATATAGGATTAGCTAGTTAAGAGGTATATGTAAAATAATACAAACATGATTAGTGAAATAGATGACCAAAAAGGAGAGGAAAAGGAATTGATAAGAGTGGAACAACTAGCACATAAGTGGCAAGATGACTTATAAATCCAAATGCATCAACAATTGCATTGTATTGTAAAACAAAACACATCAAAACTATAACAAACAAAAACCCCCCAAAACACACAAAAAATTCCATTAAGAAATCAAATGGTTGAGACTAGAGAGGGTAAAACCAAAAACAACAACAACAACAAAAACACCACTGCCTATTACCTTAAAAAAGGCACAAATTAAATATAAGAATACAAAATTTTGTAAGTTAAAGGACAAAACATATATCATATAAACACTAGCTAAGGAGAGCTCCTATAACTTTTTCCATGAGAGGAAAGTAGACTTTATTTTTTTTAAAGATTTTATTTATTTATTAGAGAGCGAGCGAGAGAGAAACAGCATGATAGGGGAGAGAGTCAGAGGGAGAAGCAGGCTCCCCACTGACCTGGGAGCCTGATGTTGGACTCGATCCCAGGACTCCGGGATCATGACCTGAGCCGAAGGCAGTCGCCTAACGAACTGAGCCACCCAGGCGCCCAAAAGTAGACTTTAAAACAAGAAACATTATGACAGATAAAAAGGGATGTTTCATAATGATAAAATAATCACTCCATGTAGAAGAGTTAACAAATAATTCTAAATTTATTTTCACCTAGTAACAGTCTAATGTATATGTATATACATATACACATACATATATATGTAGTGTATATATATATGTGTGTGTATATATACATATATATATGTGTATATATATATATATGTATATATATATATATATATATAAGTCTGCATGACTGAGTTGGATTTATCCAGAAATAAGGGATATTTTAATGTTCAAAAGAAATCAGTGCAATAGATACCATATGATTATGAAATAATTGCAAAAAAAAGCATTAAGTGTGATTAGAAACCCTTAGCAAACTATAAAATGAAAAGAACTTTCTTAATCAATCCAGCACATCTAAAATTCTGTCCAGCATTTAGGAAATAAGAAAAGGATTTCCAGGGGAACCTGGGTGGCTCAGTTGTTAAGTGTCTGCCTTTGGCTCAGATTATGATCTCAGGTTCCTGGGATAGAGCCCCTTATCAGGCTCCCTGTTCAGCTGGGAGTCTGCTTCTCCCTCTTCCTCTCACCCTTTCCATTGACTTGTGCTCTTTCTCTCTCATGCTCTCTCTCTCTCACATGCTCTCTCTCAAATAAATAAAATCTTAAAAAAGAAAAGAAAAGAATTTCCATTATCACTTCCTCAATGTAACATTGGGATGAAGTACACTGACAATAAAATAAGGTAAAAGAAAACTAAAATTTTAAGAAACAGAAATAAACTATTTTTATTTATAAATGGTGTGATTTTACATGCAGACTATCCAATAATATAACAATTAAATTTATAATGCACATAATCAATATGAAAACAAATTTACTGATATCCAACAACAAAACTTTGAACATGTTTTTAGAAAAAGTGTCATTTACAACAGCTTCAAAAGCATAAAAATATAAATAATAACAAAATTATGCATTAATTCTAGAAAGGAAATGAAAGAGTATTATTTAACAAATTAAAGAAAATCTAGAGAAGTGCATCAAGTACATTGATAAGAAGACTCATTATACTTTATTTTATATTTTTAAATGCAGATTCTGCCCAATAATGTAAAATATGTGAATTTTGCCTAAATGTTATCCCTTGATTCAATATCATACTGTTATAAGTTGGGGGTTTTGTGGAAGTTGAAAAGTTGAATCTAAATTTATATGGAATTGAAAACATCCAAGTTTATCCAAGGTAATCTTTTTTCATTACTGTTAACTTAAAAATTGCATTTTAACTTATAGGCAATATGTACCCAAATTTTAGATGTACAACTTGTTGAATTTTTACATATCTATGGCTTAAGGTAAATAACTTTTCAGCATCACAGAAAATTTCTTCAAGCCCCCTCTCAGCAATTACCTCTAAAGTAATCTCTATTTTGACCAAAATCACTGATTTTGCTTCTTCTTTGAACTTTATATAAGTAGAATTAGTAGGTGTCCTTTTGTATTTGATTTTTTTCACTCATCTTTAAGCCTTATATTCACTCATGTTTCTGTGTCAAAAGGCCTTTTTTTCTGTCATCTCAAATGGTTTGTAATATTTGAAAGACCAATTTTGACATAAAATATATTTTGCAATTATTTATAAGTTGTCCTAGCTTGAGGAAATTGAATTTCAATAATGTATTATTGAATATTTCATTAATATATCTTCACAATTTTTTAGTTTAGAACTTCACTTTGTCAGGCAAAAAATCTATTAGTTTTGTAATCAAATGGGTATGAAATAAGAATCTCAATTTCTTTGTTCTTGCAACTTAGAGTGTAAGAGAATGGGATTGATAAAATTACCTGGGACATTTATTTGATCAAATGTTTATGATGTACAAAAGGGAGAAAAAGGGAACCAAACCGAGGTTTTTTTTTTTTTTTTTTTTTTTTTTTTTTATTCATGAGAGACAGAGGCAGGGGGAGAAGCAGACTCCCCGCGGAGCAGACAGCCCGATGTGGAACTCGATCCCAGGACCCTGGGGTCATGACCTGAGCCGAAGGCAGATGCTTAACTGACTGAGCCACCCAGGCGTCCCCCAAACCAAGTTTTAATGGTGTATGTGTATAGGATGTATGCGGCATTTGCCGAGGAAATCTTTCCTTAGTAAATGATGTTTGTATATTTGTTAAGTAAAAAGATGTAAGGGCATAGAATCTCAGAGAGAACTAACAGCATGTACAAAGGTCCACTTGCAAATAATTCTCATATTCTGTTTTCATCTTTACTGTTCTTTTTAAATTTTATTTTTATCATGTGAAAGAAGACAATGGTCTCATACTTTTATTTTCATCTGGAAGACTATATTATAGATTTACTCCATTGATCTCATATCTTACCCTCTCGCATTTTCTCCCTAGGGGACAGGAGTGAATTATATGAGTAGATTTGGGGTAAGGAATTAGATAGATATATCACAACAGTTCCTAGGTTTTCTTTTAAGTTGTCTGCCTTTATGCAGGTTTGTGGCCATATTTTATGGAGCTTGCTTGCTCCTACAGAGTTGATCAACAATGTTATGTTCTGCTTGTACCAGAGTGGGTAAATCTGTGTGGTTTAAAAATAAGGAAACTATATATGCCAAAGGGTGAAAGCAATTTTTATAATTAGGTTTATCAGAAATAAAGTTGATATTTTGACCTGCTTCTCACTGATTTTTGTTTATATCCAGATCAATTCTAAAATTATTTTTCTGGATCAGAGCTTTTTATTTTCCCAAACCTTAACATATAAGCTAGCTCAGCTGTTGATTGCTATTATATTTACATATATTTATGCTAGTCTAAAATATATTTTCAATATAAAGTACAAATAACATTATTTGACAATACCATTTATTATTTTAGGTTTGAAAAGGAATTTCATATCTCTTTGTTTCATTGTCATTTAAAATAAGGCATAAGTGAAAGGAAATTTATTTATTTATTTATTTGTTTGTTTATTTGTTTATTTTTAATTTTTATTTATTTATTTAACTGACAGAGAGAGAGAGACAGCTAGAGAAAGAACACAAGCAGGAGGAGTGGGAGAAGGAGAAATAGGCTTCCCCCCAAGCAGGGAGCCCGATGTGGGGCTGGATCCCAGGACCCTGGGATCATGATCCAAGCTAAATGCAGCCACTTAACCAACTGAGCCACCCAGGTGCCCCATGAAAGGAAAAATTTTTAAAAAAATATTTTATTTATTTGACAGAGAGAGAGAGAGAGAGTGTGCACAAGCACAGAAGCAGGGGGGAGCAGCAGAGGAAGAGAGAAGCAGACTTCCTGTCGAGAAGGGAACCCGATGTGGGGCTTGATCCCAGGACCCTGCGATCATGACCTGAGCTGAAGGCAGACGCTTAACCGACTGAGCCTCACAGGCACCCCTTATCTTATTCAAGGTACCAAACTCCCTTTACTCAATGACACAGAATTTCTCCTGATCTCAAAGTAATGCAGTTATCTTTGAGGACATCCTCTACTCTTCTTTCTATTTTCAGTTACTGACCAATGCTGTGAATGTATTCTTGTCAATATCGCTTGCTTGATGAATACATGCTTTCAAGATTGATCATGGGGGAGCACATCTCTTGGACCTTCATTGATTCAGAGCTGAAATACTACTCCCTTGTGTTCCCACTCTAACATGAACACACTTCTAATTTATTGAATCACACTATTTGTATACTTACAGTATCTATCAAAATGACAGCTCATAAGTATCAAATTAATGAATCAATTAATGTATAGTTGGATTTTATTATCTTTTACAGCATATTATATTAAACAGGATATTTTAAGAAATGGAATGCAATGCTGCCATAGCTGAATTTTGTGACACTGTAGGATCAAATACATATATATATATATATATATATATATATATATATATGAAGATAAATTATAAAGTCTAGAAAATGATGAACATGCTACACAAAGGAAAGCCATAAACTAAATATCCAGTTCCATTACATAATACGTCTTTAAACCCTAAGTAGTTGATTTATTTAACAATGTGGACTACAATGTGAATTTTTCTATCTTTGAGCTTTTTCCATTAGGCTTTCTAATTTATCTAACCATGTCTTCCAACTCTCAAGGCATTTCCTGTTTTAAGAGCTCAAACAAATCCCACTTGTTCTATTAAACCTTCCCAATACATCTCCACTAGCGGTTGTACCACATGTTATTGAAAAGTTGCATAAAATATCATTGTAATTCATCGATGATAAACTATACCCATACTGTCCTGTGACATTTCCTCCACCTTTTCCTAGAGTCATATATTTCTTAGAGATAATATTGGCTTATATATTGCCTACACAATTAGATGTAAATGTCCTTGAGGGCATGCCTATTTTATATCTGTTCATTTCTCTAGCTTGGAAAATATTCCATGTATTTTTTTATTAAAGAGTTACAGGAAAAACTGCACTTGTATATATAAAGCATATAATTGGTATAAAAATTTCCTCTCATTACAATGTAGATTATTTTAATTACTATAAAATGTGACTTACAACTGCATTTTTTGTTGGTTCCCCATGAATTATTGCCAATCAATTTGAGTAAAGGGCATATAGTTTTCCTGATTATCAGTATTCTATTCATTAAGACACCATAATGTGAACACCGCATAATACTTTGAAATGCCACTGAACTCTGCCAATTATTTTATATTATTTTACGTTGAAGTGGTATTACTTCGTAGCTCAATTGCTTTCAAAATCATTGCAATTAAATGGTGATGTCCATCACTTCTTTGTATCTACACAGAAAACTGTACAAATATTATATACTACTTACTGAGCTTTGCTGTATATTACTTAAGTGTCTCTTTCTTAATGAATATACATATGCTGCCTCTGGTAAACATTGTCCTGAAGTTAATGAGCAGCAAGCGTGTTTTAATTTTAGTTTGATCATAATCATTTGTCTGTTTTTGTCATCTGTGGGCAATGATTAGTTATTTCATTTTATATTTCATAGTTCTTTTCTTATTCTTATATTTCTTGAATTTTATCAAAGTCAAGTTACCTGATATAACAAAGATTTCCACACATAGCCATGACATTAGATGTTTTCTATGTATAGAAATATGACACAATTAAGGGTAGATTTGGAGGACTTGTAAATGTTCTACAGTAATAAAATATATGATTAAATTGGTGTAACAAAATTAATTTAATGAAATGAACAATATGTACTTTTAAAGGTTGCCTGTTGAACATTGCTCCACTATACACTCATTTTTATAATTTTAAAATGCCAAGATTTTATTTTTTAAAATATTTTATTTATTTATTTGAGTGAGAGAGAAAGAGTGCATGAACAGGTAGGAGGGACAGAGGGAGAGGGAGAAGCAGGCTCCCCACTGAGCAGGGAGCCTGACCAGGGCTCCATCCCAGGACCCTGAGATAATGATCTGAGCAGAAGGCAGATGCTTAACCTGCTGAACTGATTGGACCATACAGGTGTGCCGAAAAATGCCAAGATTTTAAATAATTTTTTAGTCTTATGTTTAAGTTTGGTCTCTATAAACAAAACGCACCAACTAACCAACTTCCACTACCATAAATAACAGCAAAAACAAAAGCAAAACTGTGAAGAAACAAACCAAAATACCAAGCGACCAGACAGTTGAGATTTTAAAATAAGGAAGGTTAGTTTAATCAATGACTTTTTTGAAAAAAATCAATGCTAAGTAATTTTTTATTATAATAAAAGACAAGCTTTTGAATATTATGTCTCTCCAATGATCATGTCTGACCCATAGAGTTACTTGCTGCAGCAGAGTAGCTAAGACTTAAAAGTAGATATGGAGGATCCCAATACAGTGGAATTAACAGAATCCCAATTTTAAACTTTAAAACAGCTGGTCAAGTGAATAACTTTGAATGGATATTTAAACTGAGATGAAGAGTTAAACATGGAGTTTTAAATGACAAGAGGAATGTGTACTGTGTTCTTAATCTCTTCCTTCTAAAACCATCTTGCTTTCTTCATTATTACTCTTCAGTTTAGCTAGGTACTTCCACTAGCAATCCCCAGCTGGCTCACATTAAATATTAAATATTTTTAATGTCATATACAATAAACACATCAGTGTGTCTCATTTATAAGTAACTGAATATAAAACTGTTATTTTGCAAATTTCAATTGTAATCATTGTCCCCTCTATTATCTACCCCATTATATTTCTGAGGTTTACATTTTTTCTTTCTCTTTCTCCTTCCCTTATTTCCTTAATTTATCTTTTTTCTTTTACTTATCTACTCACTAAAGTCTGTACTAAGTAATAATTTTCAGACTATCATTCTCAATAATATTTTTTCCAAACCATCAAAATTCTTCCAAATATTTCATTATGAATATCCTTGGCTAACTTCTCTGCAGATTATATTCCATTTGAAAGAAAGAGGAAATAAAAACAAATAAGAAAATTTTGTACTTGTCATAGATGTACCTCCAGAATGTGCTACAGTGCTTAAAACATTTTATGATTTTATTTCATTTATTTATTTTTAAAAATTTTATTAATTTTTTGACAGAGAGAGACACAGTGAGAGAGGGAACACAAGCAGGGGGAGGGGGAGAGGGAGAAGCAGGCTTCCTGTGGAGTGGGGAGCCCGATGTGGGGCTCAGTCCCAGGACCCTGGGATCATGACCTGAGCCAAAGGCAGACGCTTAATGACTGAGACACCCAAGCGCCCTACATTTTATGATTTTAGATGACTGAAAAATATTACTTAGTTTGCTACAACTGTTTTATAACATTTTTTAATTTAATTAATTTATTTAGATAGAGGGAACCTGAGCAGGGCAAGAGGCAGAGAGAGAATCTCAAGCAGACTCTGCACTGAGTGTGGAGCCCCATGCTGAGCTCAATCACAGGACCCCAAGATCATGACCCGAGCTAAAATCAAGAGTTGGTCACTTAACCATCTGAGACACCCAGGTGCCCCTTAACTAGTTTTCTAAGTCTATATTCAATCAATGCTTTTTAATTTTTTTAAAAGATTTTATTTATTTATTTGTCAGAGAGAGAAAGACACAAGAAGGGGAGCGGCAGTCAGAGGAAGAGGCAGGCTCCCCACTGAGCAGAGAGCCTGGCACGGGACTTGATCCCAGGACTCTGGGATCATGACCTCAGCTGAAGGCAGATGCTTAACTGACTGAGCTACTCAGGTGTCCCTCAATCAGTGCTTTAATCCTTATCTCTTATTCCCATATTTTCTCAGTATGGGGTTATATGATCACAGTTGCACTTGAATACATGACTTTTATTTACTTGACATGTTAAACTTTCAACATATATAAATTTCTGATCTTTAATGTTTATATATTTCCTTAAAATTGTTATTCATTTCTCAACCCCCCTCATTTTCTCTTGTCTCTCTTTCTCTAATTTTCCCCTTTTTTTCTTCTTCTCTTCTCTTTCACTGAAAGTACAGTGAAGAAGAAAGAGAAATAAGATAGAGGTGAATAGAAGACGACCCTGGAGAAAAAGAAGAATCTAACCTGGCAAGGAGGTGGGGAAGGCCGTGGCCTATATACATAACAAATTAGCTCTTCAGCCACTTTCATTATCTTTTATTCCACTCACCTTCCATTATCCTTTCTCTGTTTTACCCCTTATAGACTTATTTTCTCTGCCATAAAACACTTCAGCTTTGAATCAAGTAAAATATGGTCTTTGGTTCTTATAAACACTATTCTTTGTATAACTACAGAAAAGTATAAATCAACAATAAATATATAACTAAATTAATAAAGTCACAAAAAGATAAACAAGTGGTAATGTATATAGATAGATAGATAGATAGATAGATAGATAGATAATAGATAGATAGATAGATAGATAGATAGATAGATAGATAGAGATATATATGTGACACCACAAATTGATATTTTCTTACTCCTTTTGCATACTCGGTATTCAATAAGGATTTTGCCTCGCTACTTAACTTCTGCTAAAATTCCCCCTTATCTGTTAATCCAAATTTTTAAATTAATTGTACAATCCCAACCTCATGAGCTTATTCTCCACTCATTCTGTTTTCATTATCAGTAGAGAAATTTGCTTGCTAATTTACAGAAAATCAGTAACATTAAGCAAAACTTCTTCAATTCCTTTTCTTGAAATATAATTCCATTTTAATTATCAACAACCCAATTCCACCATCATATAATCTTTGTTCTTTTTGTTCTTAAAAATGCCTGTTTTTGTATTCACACACATGTACCTTAATTGTGTCTAGCTTGTGATTTCTCCTCCTAAAGGTCTAAGCTTTCTGAATCACTCTTCTTCCATTAAATTCAGCCTCATCTTTAGTTATATACATTTTATTTAATTTAAAAATTGAACATCTCAAATAGCACTAGTAAAATTCTCTTCATTTAACTCGTATATGAACTGTCTTTGCTGATACTATTATTATATAACAGCCTATATTTCCCTTATAATCTCCTACTTAGTAATCAAACTCATATAATATTATTTGTAAAATAGCATTGCACAATGCTCTGGTTAAGTTGGCCTATTTTTTTATATTTTATTTTTATGTTTATATTTTAATTCCACTGAAAATGTTCTATATATCTCTTGATTTCTGAGGATCACTGGCTTTTGTACTCACTAATTCTTTAAAATCTCCACTCTATTGATGTAATCACTCCTTTTTACATTTTTTTCTTTATTATGGTTTATTAAATATCTTTTGTAGAACCATCTTCCTCCAATAGTTTACTGTCAGTATACACTTTGCCTTCTCCTCCGTGGTGATATATTCAACCCTTTTCTTCTCTCTCACATATAACTTGATGAATCTCAATCTAGACCTCTTAATTTATCTAAAAATACATATTCAGTATCCAATAAACTTCATAAGGATTTTTTTAATACCAGGAAGTGAAGACCCAAAGATGAAAATAAAAAGATGTCTTTCTTATCTCCATGAAATACACAGAAAAACATGAAAATAATTAGCCATGCACAGTTCAAACTGCAGTAAATGCTAAAAAGAGATAGATATATGTAACAGGAGGTTTTACAGCAAGATAAATTATCTAGTCAAGTATGTATGGAAAGCCTTTTCTAATGAAGTAAAATAATTTCAGTCTCAAGTAGTAGCCTCAAACTTGGCAAAAGAAGAGATTTCCACACAGAACAGAGCTAACATGTGCAAGGAATCTGATAGGAAAGAACATGACACCCTATAGGAATTATATGGATAATAGAGTTGGGATGGTGAGAACAAAATCTGTGTTTGTTGCAAGGTAAAGATAGAGAGAAATAGGTACCAAAATATAAAGCATGGTAAGTTATTTTTTAATTTTTCTTTGTTAACATTGCAGTAAGAAATAATTAAAAATATGAATTATAGTACTTGTCTTATGTGGATATTTAAATCAATGACTTTTGCCTCTGTGTGAACATTAGATCGATGGGCTACAAGAAGGACAATAAATAATATCTAGAGGTTAATAACTGTAAATTAGTATGGGGAATATAGATTTCTATTGGGGTATAGAAGTGTTCAGGGATACAGAGAAACCTGCATTATTTTAGACATAATCAGATCTTCCATTGAGAGGACCTGGTGATAAATTAGATATGGAGAGTGAGGGTAAGTTAAAGATGTCATCACATTGTTACAGTCACATAACTGGATTGTTAATTATGTTGTTGCTAAGATAACTGAAAGAAAATTAGGTTTATTTTTGTCAGAAGAGGACACTGATATTTGTAATGCTTTTGAGATCTCAAAGGAGAGAAGTCACATAAGCATTTGGATATGCATAGAAGTGAGATATCTGGAAAATATAAATAAATTAGTGAAATATTTGTATACAGACAGTGAATTATACATGTGGGCATAAATATGATTGCTTAAGGGAATATATTTCTTAGACAATATAATTGTGAAGAAAGACAAAGAATCCTCAGGAATTCAATCAGTGTTGGGGAAGAAGACAATGATTCTGTAAAGGAAACATGGAAGTAACAATCAAAGAGAAAGAGAAATAAGGTCAGAAAAGCTTGAAGACATGTGCATCAAAAATGATGTGGCAACAATAGTGTTAAATGCCGACAAAAAGATGAAGATTGGGGCGCCTGGGTGGCTCAGATGGTTAAGCGTCTGCCTTGGGCTCAGGTCATGATCCCAGAGTCCTGGGATCGAATCCCACATGGGGCTCCCTGCTCCTTGGGAGCCTGCTTCTCCCTCTGCCTCTCTCTCTCTCTCTCTCTCATGAATAAATAAATAAAATCTTAAAAAAAAAAGATGAAGATTGATAGATGGATATCTGTTTAGTACTGTTGTCCTTAGCAGGAACTGTTTCATTGGAGGTGATGAAAAGAGCACAAGCATAATACCTAATATGTGCAGGTGCTGTTCTAAGCACATTAAATATATCAACTCATTTAATCATTAGGATGAGAAATAAGGCACCTACATTTTTATAACACTCACTACACAGATGAGACAGTTATGGCATAGAAACTCTAATTATAAGATGGCTAAAAAATCAGATGGCTAGTAAATAGTTGGAATTTGGATATAAGAGGTCTGCTTAATGAGTCATTGACCATTTTTGATAATAAGCATAAGGTAGTTTGGAATAAGATGTGATGAGATAAGAGGAAAGTAAACAGAAAGTAGACACAGATAATCCTTCAGGAGCAAAGGAAGCCACATATTAAGTAAATGTAAATGAATATTGAAAATATTAAGGTAATAATAATATCTGGTGAGCTTAACATACAGAAATAATTAAAACATACATAAAATAACGTCATTCAAAGGGGTGCTATATGTGGTTGAATTGTTCCAAGGTCTTTGCATTTTCTGGGAAATGCGTATTTGCCTTTCATCAAAATGCAGCTAGTGGTTTTTAGATTGAGCACAGAAATAATTGTGAAGAAAAATACAAATACCAAGTAAATGGTGAGGCTGGATAAAATTCAGCAAAAGAGTATAGTATAATGATAAATGACAAAGAGATTAATCTCAAATATATATTAAATGTATTTAGACTTTATCTCTGGAAAGGATACAGTGGGCAGAAACAAGGTAGTGATCCTGCTGTTACATATAAATATCTGATAAATTACAAAAATCACAATTTTAATTACATTCCAGAGCTATGGAAACAACAATAAATTAAGATTCCAGAGAAATAAGCCCTTCCTAAGTGTGATGATATCATTGGTTATTTTCTCCCAAGAATACTTGTTGGTCTGATATTAGGGATTTTGAGGACAGATGAATCTACCAGGAAAAAGGTGGCAAATTAGACTAATCCCTTACAAAATAGATCAGTAAAAAATAAAGAAATGCTCTCCCTTTTTTAACAACAAAATCATCCTTTGTCCTTATACTAAGTATTATCATGGATTGCGGCAAATCAAGTATCAAGTCTCAGTTAATTCTGGATTCCACACAGACCTGTACCTCCAAAACAAATAATACATTTTATGTTAGAGGAAAAAAATATAAAAGAAGAAGAAAATAGCAGGAAGGGAAGAATGAAGGGCGGTAAATCAGAGGGGGAGATGAACCATGAGAGACTATGGGAAACAAACTGAGGGTTCCAGAGGGGAGGGGGCTGGGGGGTTGGGTTAGCCTGGTGATGGGTATTCAAGGGGGCACGTTCTGCATGGAGAACTAGGTGTTATACGTAAACAATGAATCATGGAACACTACATCAAAAACTAATGGTGTAATGTATGGTGATTAACATAGCATAATACAAAAATAAAAAAAAAATTCTGGATTCCAAGTTTCTTTTTTACATAGCTATCTAAGGATTTTTACTGTTTTTACTTAGGTGTCCTATGTGAAAAACACAGAAAAACATAAATAGGAAAATACTAAGTGAATTAAATTAAATAGCTATTTATGGATGATGTGCTTTCAACAGACTACTTCATTAGTTTAATCAGTATCTCACAGACTGCTTTTTTTAAATTTAAAACTTTTAATCTGATCCTTGTAGTAAGAATATAGAGACATAGGGGAAACTAAATGAAAAGTAAATCTGACTTAAATTAAAACATCCCCTGATTTAAATTGGAACATTAACATTTGTAAATAATTTGTCAGAGAGCATTTGGTATAGGGTAAGCACATCAAAGGATACATAAATCTAAAATCAGTTAACACCAGAGATAGAGAAAAGGTTAGTTAGGGGATTGAACATATGAAGGTTATAAAAGGCAACTTAATTGCTTAAAGTTTTCATTGAATATAGGATATACATGTCACTTTTCATTTGCAAGCATATTGATTTGTTTCCTTACATTGCTTTGGAATCTTATGAGGAAGTTTTATATGTTCATTACTATTTAATTTATAAAAACAGGAACCATTTTATGAAATATTTGTATTCTTTTAAAATTATAGCACTGCATTAGTCTCAATTACAAAATATTTTACTGTGAAAAAGTCACATTTTTTAAAAGTCACTTTTTTAAATGCTACAGAAATAATTTTTTTTAAAGATTTTATTTATTTATTTGAGAGAGAGAGAGCACGTGAGAGGGGGGAGGGTCAGAGGGAGAAGCAGACTCCCTGCTGAGCAGGGAGCCCGATGTGGGACTCGATCCCAGGACTCCAGGATCATGACCTGAGCCGAAGGCAGTCGCTTAACCAACTGAGCCACCCAGGCGCCCTGAATGCTACAGAAATAATTTCTAAGTATTATACACAGATTTCCCAAATGATGTATGGTATTTACTTAATTAATTATAATTTCTCTCTCTCCCTCTCTTTTTCCCTCCCTCTTTCTTTAGCCTTAATATTGACATATGTATATACATATGTGTTTATATATATAAACTATACTATAAATACTGCAATAAATATATTTTAAAAACAAAATATTATGAAACCGTAGAAAAATTATCAAAATCCAAAATTGACACCAATACCGTCCTATAATCTCACATAAAGACTCTATTCCCATTTCTCTAAAGGTCTCATTGATTTTTTTTCAAAGATTCAAAATAAGATATCACATTTATTTTTGTTAAAAAAGACACATGTTTAAAAATCTTTGGCCTATTGAGTGCTTACTAAATCACAAGTCTCCAGGTTAGCACATGTGTATATTATCTCATTTAATATTTACAATGACCTCTGATATACATTATCTCTGCTTAACGGATGAGGAGAATGAGGCTCAGAGAAGTCGACTAACTTTCCTAATGCCAGGAAAGGGTTTTTCTGATTCCAGACCAGGCTTCTTATTTGTTAAATCTAGCTTCTGGAAGAGAGGGAGAGGCCTCAAGGCTTCCCTATAGAAATTTTACTAACAATTTGTACTTTTACTAACAGTTTGTACTTGAAAATAAGTGGCAGGAGGGCGTCTGGGTGGCTCAGTTGGTTAAGCCACTGACTTTGGCTCAGATCATGACTCTGGGGCCCCAGGATCCAGTCCTGCATTGGGCTCCCTGCTCAGCAGGGATTCTGCTTCTCCCTCTGATCCTTCCCCTCTCATGCTCTCTCTCTCTCAAAAAAATAAATAAAATCTTAAAAAAAAAAAAAAGAGTGGCAGGAGATTCTGCCTTATGTTTCAATAACTAAAGAATAAAGTTTTAATCTTGCTTGGGAGGCTTAAAAAATAAATAAATAAAAATAAAAATTGTTGGCCTAAAAGACAATTTTCCATAGATCTTCATGTAGAGGTATCAGTCATTAGGGTTTCTTGTGTGTGTGTATATGAATCAAAAAGGCATTATAATTAGGCATCATTTGCTAGTAAGTAATGAATGTGTGACTCCTACATTTGGACATTTGCGATTCATCATGAGAATTCTTTCGTAATAAGTAAAGAATTTAAACAGGGTAAAATTGTAAAATATGATGGACTATAATGGAAACCAAATATATAATGAAAAAATGTTTATTCCACATTTATGTCAGTGGTGGTAAATATTGCATTCACATTATCAAGAGAATACTTCAAATTCTACTTATAGGGGCGCCTGGGTGGCTCAGTTGGTTAAGCGACTGCCTTCGGCTCAGGTCATGATCCTGGAGTCCTGGGATCGAGTCCCACATCGGGCTCCCTGCTCAGCAGGGAGTCTGCTTCTCCCTCTGACCCTCTTCCCTCTCGTACTCTCTCTCATTCTCTCTCTCAAATAAATAAAATCTTTAAAAAAAATCTACTTATATTAATAATATAAAAACACACACATACACAGATTCCCATTGAAAGTGTTGTTCTGAGTGAATAAATTGTTCACTACAAACTTAACCAGAGAAAGCTACACTGGGCTTCCATATAGTTTAAAATACCTAATTAAGTGGCCCCTGGGTGGCTCAGTTGGTTAAGTGTCTGCTTTCAGCTCAGGTCCTGATCTCAGGGTCCTCGGATAGAGTCCCACATTGGGCTCCCTGCTCAGCAGAGTCTGCTTCTCTCTCCCACTCTCCCTCTGTGCTCTCGCTCTCTCTCAAATAAATAAATAAAATCTTTTAAAAAATTTTAAAAAGACCTAATTAAAATAATTACTTTTGAAAATCATATCAAAGATCTTAACTCCTAAGTACATTTTTTTATTTTTAATATCATTTATTCTGATATGAATGCAGTGAATATGATAAAAATACTGACATGTTGGATATAAAGTTAGAAATCAATCTCTTTCTGGCTTAAGATGGTTTTAGCATTACTTTAATTATTCCATTTTTCAGACCCTCAAGTTATTAATCTTTAAGAGTGCATTTTTAGCAAAGTATAATCAACAATTAAATAAAATCCAAGTAGGAAATATAGAAAATGTAAATATTTTAATCAGTCAAATAAAGACAGAACATTAGATAGTTCTGTCTGATTTATAATCAACAATCTGCCCGTTTTGCTATGGTACCAGTCATTTTCCTGTATTACTAAATTAGCCAAATGTTTTTCTACTATAGGCTTTCTATTTGTAGAAAGATTTATAAATGCAAGTACCAAGATTGAGATCCTAAATTTACAAATTTGAAAGAAGGATAATAATATAAAAACAATCTTGTATAGTGATTATTGTATGGGTTGGTATGTGTTTACAGTCTCTTTAATATGTTATTACATACTTACTATGCATCATGTCTTTATTAAAGCAATTTAGCATATTAACACATTTAATTTCATAGCATGATACTTTGTGTCAATTATGAACCAGGCTCCACTCTAAAAATTTACATATATTAACTTCATTAAATTCATGGTACACAACTTTTGAAATAAATATCAGTCACTAGTACATTATTAGTCAAATTTTATGTTGAAGAAATTTTGCCTTTATCATTTAATGATATGCAACAAATTCACGATGAAAAAAATCCAAATCATTCACAGGTACTATTGTAAAATTTAGAAGAAACATAGGAAAATAATCTTTATGTCCATGAGCTAGGAAATGATTTCTAAGAAACTGTGTCCCAAACAATATATCATTGGAAAAAAAAATACGACTTCAAAGACACTAATAGGAGAATGAAAAGACAAGAAACAGGATAGGAAAAAATATTGGCAAATGGCATATTAGATAAAGTAACTTATATCAAGAATATATAAAGATATATCAAAACTCAATGATAAGAAAACAAGCAACCCAATAAATAACAGGTAAAATATTTGAAAAACACTTTACAAAAAAGACATATGTATTGTATATAAGCACTTGAAACAATGCTAAACATTAATAATCATTAGGGAAATTAAAATTGTAACTACAATGAGAGAGACAGACAGAGAAGAGAGAGAGGCAGAGAGAATAATGAGACAAAAAGCTAGAGAAATGGAATTTATTCATGAATATATTTAAAGGGTATGCAGGAGATTCTTACAATATTTTCACATTCAATAAACTCGCATTTATATCAAAATAAAAGCTTACAAAAAGAAATTTCCAGAAAAAGATGAGAATTATATAACACATAAAATGATTAAAGAAAGATGTAATAATACTTCTCTACATCCTCTTCCCTCTTGTAAAATAATCACTCATGTCATTTTTAAGGACCACACTGTTACCTTACATCAAATTAATTGCCTTAAGATCATTCATTAACTTTACAGCATTTCATAACACTTCTTCCTCTTTTAATATTGCCAATTTATCATAATCAACTTAATTTAGTTTAATATTTGACTTGGGAATTACCAAATGCGTTACATATGACTTCTTTTTCTGCTCAATCATTATGCCATTTTTGGTTTTAAGTGCTTTTACACTGGGAGCACTCCTAGAGAGATTAATAGCAATAAGGGGACCCAATATTTTATCATTGAAATATTAAAAGAAAAACATAATCTAAAATGTATAAAGTAAGATGTCAAGCAAGTAACAGTTTTGCAATCAATTTTCACATCCTGGAAATGGTTAAGTGTCATTTCAAAATCATTAACAAGTATTTTGACAATATACATCCACTTAAAGATTAGAAAACTAAAACTAAATTTCTAATGACTTACCATTAAGAATTAGGTATCTCCACCAGGCTGGGAGAAGAGGGAGCTTCTTCTGGAGTCCTGAAGCAGAGGGTGATATTTGATAATGTTTTGTTGTTGTTGTTGTTGTTGTTTAACTAGACTTGGTTGATTGATATTTGCTTAAAACATCCTATTGAGTTGAATATATTCTAGGACTTACTAAAAAAGCTGGGTCATGCCGATTTCATAACGAAAAAGAGGGAGAAGCACTGACAGGATTGTGAAACATGAAGAAGTAGATAAAAATTTAGGGTTATTCCTATCAAAACTGTCTGAGTGAGTGATGCTCAAATTAGGACATTGGGTAGCATAACTATTTCCATAGAAGCCTATAAAAGATACGGAGAAATCCTGAGTGGAATCCACTCATGTATGGTAGAACTTACCTCATCTAAATTAAGAGTACTAAAAATTTTGAAACTATACCATGACCAATGTAGCCAGTCCATATTATATTTTGAGATAAACATGAACTTATTTTTCATTCTCAAATTTTCTTAGCTATACAGTCTGGTCTGAGTATATTACTGAACTCTGAACTGTGCAATCAGCTGGAATCAGTTTCCCAGTTCTCTCCAGGATTATGACAATAACCCTTTAGATCAACCAAGAAACCTATTTTACAGTAAAAACACAATAAATAAAACTACAACAAAGTTCCAACAAAAGTGAATATTTTTCCATATTTTATCCTTATACTTTTTTTTCAAATCTAATACTAGAAAATTTAGGGGTGAGGGGGCCCTGGTTGACTCCATCGGTTAAGTGACTGCCTCTTGGTTTCAGCTTAGGTCATGATCTCAGAGTCCTGAGATCAAACCCCGCATCGGGGCTGCTCGTCCCTCTTCCTCCACTCCTCCTTCTCTCTCTTTCTCTAACTCTCTCTCTCTCATAAAACAAAACAAAAATAAAAACAATTTTAAAAAATTATGGGTGCTAGAGGACCTCTATTTACATCTCCCTAATTCCATTACCATGTTTGCTAGAGTTAGATATTGTCCTGAAGTAGATTGTGATATTCTTACCCATTAGACTGATAATTTTTCTCTGTATCATTGCAATATCTAACATTGTCAGATATTTTAGAGTTCTTTTTCCTAAGTTAATGAGTGTAATAAAGTTTAAAATTATTTTAATTTTTACTTTCTCATCATTGATGATATTAATCAGATTTTCATAGACTAATGGTTCCATAGACTAGTGAGTTATCCTATTCTGCTAAGTATTTGTTCATTTGTTACACTCGACTCTGTTTGCTTATCTTTTTTTTAAGATTTTATTCATTTATTTGACAGAGAGAGACACAGCGAGAGAGGGAACACAAGCAGGGGGAGAGGGAGAGGGAGAGGGAGACTCACCCGCTGCTCAGCAGGGAGCCCGATGCGGGGCTCGATCCCAGATCATGACCCCAGCCACCTGAGCCACCCAGAAGCCCTTGCTTGATTATCTTTTTATTACTATTAGTATGTTTAAACTATTTATACTTTGTCAACTATTTGTGTTTTCTCCCAATGGGGTTACCAATAGTGGTTGAGATCATAATCACTTAAAACTTCTCACAAGTGACAAATGTAAAATATTGAAAAATTATTTTTAAAACATTTTAAGCATCAGAAAGACCACAAACAGGCAGTAGTGGAACAAAAATTTGCCCTTGCAAATGTACAGCTACAATGTAGGCATGAGATGATATTTGCTGCATTGCTGTTACTTTGTTTATTTGTTCCCCACTTTTTTGTTTGTTTATTTATTTATTTATTTATTTATTTATTTATTTATTTACTTATTTATTTTTGCTGATGGTTCTTTCCTACTCTCTTAGCACTAGTGCCACAAAACCACAAATTTATTGGTTTAAATTTGCAAAAAGATAGAGAACTGTAGAAAGGGTAAAATTCCAATTCTGGGTATTAACATTGCCCAATTCCCTGCTGTCTGCTAAAGTATGAATGCATTGAGGGAAACACCTGGGAACTTTGCAAACAAGCAACCAGTATATGAGTAATCTGCTCAGAAAAGACAACAATGCACTAGATGAGTTTTGTGAATTTATTGTTTTTATAATGAATTCAATCCCCAACCTGAGCTAATCTTGGGCAGCATCATGTTGAGACTTTTGTAGGTGAAAAGGTCAGAGCACAGAGCTCTGGAATAGCAGATCAGCTAGAAATTTAGGGAAGAGGTGAACATCAGAAGCTAGATAAATGCAGAAGTATTGAGCTATAAAATATGAAAATAAGCCCAGCCCAAATCCCTGGCTGACTGCTAAACCAAAAAGGTGTTGACAAGGGGCAGTCCAAAATATCAGCTTTCAGAAGCTGACAGAACTGAACAAATACATCAATGCACTTTATGGAAGCCAGATTTTGTAGTACGAGTCCAAGGACTCTACCTAATAGATATAAAAATCAACAACAGAGAAAAGAACATAACAGAATTCACAGTCACTACATTATATGAACGTTTATTGCAATGTCTGGTGGTAGTGGATATGCACATATGCCTTTCAAGTTTACTGCTCTGAGGAAAATAGTTTGACTCTAGAAAGAACCTAATTTATTGAGTCATTTGTCATGAGCAAAAGGCGATAAATTTTATTAAAATAATGTTTGACTTTGCGGTCAGGCACTTCTTTTTTTTTTATTTTTTATTGTTATGTTAATCACCATATATTACATCATTAGTTTTTGATGTAGTGTTCCATGATTCATTGTTTGTGCATAACACCCAGTGCTCCATGCAGAATGTGCCCTCTTTAATACCCATCACCAGGCTAACCCATCCCCCTACCCTCCTCCCTCTAGAACCCTCAGTTTGTTTTTCAGAGTCCATCGTCTCTCATGGGTTCGTCTCCCCCTCTGACATACTCCCCTTCATTCTTCCCCTCCTGCTATCTTCTTCTTTTTCTTTTTTCTTAACATATGTTGCATTATTTGTTTCAGAAGAAAAGATCAGTGATTCAACAGTCTTGCACAATTCACAGCACTCACCGTAACACATACGCTACCCAATGTCTATCACCCAGCCACCCCATCCTTCCCACACCCCACCACTCCAGCAACACTCAGTTTGTTTCCTGAGATTAAGAATTCCTCATATCAGTGAGGTCATATGATACATGTCTTTCTCTGATTGACTTATTTCACTCAGCATAACACCCCCCAGTTCCATCCATGTCGTTGCAAATGGCAAGATCTGATTCTTTTGATGGCTGCATAATATTCCATTGTGTACATATACCACATCTTCTTTATCCATTCATCTGTCGATGGACATCTTGGCTCTTTCCACACTTTGACTATTGTGGACATTGCTGCTATAAACATTGGGGTGCACGTACCCCTTTGGATCCCTACATTTGTACCTTTGTGGTAAATACCCAGTAGTGCAATTGCTGGGTTGTATGGTAGCTCTAATTTCAACTGTTTGAGGAACCTCCATACTGTTTTCCAGAGGGGTTGCAACAGCTCGCATTCCCATCAACAGTGTGGGAGAGTTCCCCTTTCTCCACATCCCTGCCAACATCTGTGGTTTCCTGACTTGTTAATTTTAGCCATTCAGACTGGCGTGAGGTGGTATCTCATTGAGGTTTTGATTTGGATTTCCCTGATGCCAAGTGATGTTGAGCACCTTTTCATGTGTCCGTTGGCCATTTGGATGTCTTCTTTGGAAAAATGTCTGTTCATGTCTTCTGCCCATTTCTTGATTGGATTATTTGTTCTTTGGGTGTTGAGTTTGATAAGTTCTTTATAGATTTTGGATACTAGCCCTTTATCTGAGATGTCATTTGCAAATATTTTCTCCCATTCTGTCGGTTGTCTTTTGATTTTGTGGACTGTTTCTTTTGCTGTGCAAAAGCTTTTTATCTTGATGAAATTCCAATACTTCATTTTTGCCCTTGCTTCCCTTGCATTTGGCGATGTTTCTAGGAAGAAGTTGCTGCAGCTGAGGTCGAAGACGTTGCTAGGATTTTGTGTTCTCCTTTAAGATTTTGATGGACTCTTGTCTCACGTTTATGTCTTTCAAACATTTGGAGTCTATTTTTGTTTGTGGTGTAAGGAAATGGTCCAGTTTCATTCTTCTGCATGTGGCTGTCCAATTTTCCCAACACCATTTGTTGAAGAGACTGTCTTTTTGCCATTGGACATTCTTTCCTGCTTTGTCAAAGTTTAGTGGACAATAGATTTGAGGGTCCATTTCTGGGCTCTCGATTCTCTTCCATTGATCTATGTGTCTGTTTTTGTGCCAGTACCATACTGTCTTGAGGATGACAGCTTTGTAATAGAGCTGGAAGTCTGGAATTGTGATGCTGCCAGCTTTGCTTTTCTTTTTCAATATTCTTCTGGCTATTCGGGGTCTTCTCTGGTTCCATACTAATTTTAGGATTATTTGTTCCATTTCTTTGAAAAAAGTGATTGGTATTTTGATGGGGATTGCATTGAATGTGTAGATTGCTCTAGGTAGCATTGACATCTTCACAATGTTGGTTCTCCCAATCCATGAGCATGGAACGATTTTCCATTTCTTTGTGTCTTCTTCAATTTCTTTCCTGAGTATTTTATAGTTTTCTGAGTACAGATCCTTTGCCTCTTTGGTTAAATTTATTCCTAGGTATCTTATGGTTTTGGGTGCAGTTGTGAATGGGATCGACTCCTTGATTTGTCTCTCTTCTATCTTGTTGTTGGTGTATAGGAATGCCACTGAATTCTGTGCATTGATTTTATCCTGCTACATTACTGAATTCCTGTATGAGATCTAGCAGTTTTGGGGTGGAGTCTTTTGGGTTTTCTACACACAGTATCATATCATCTGCAAAGAGTGAGAGTTTGACTTCCTATTTGCTGATTTGGATGCCTTTGATTTCTTTTTGTTGTCTGATTGCTGTGGCTAGGACTTCTAATACTATGTTGAACAGCTGTAGTAATAGTGGACATCCCTGCTGCATTCCTGACCTTAGGGGAAAAATTCTCAGCTTTTCCCTATTGAGAATGATATTCGCTGTGGGTTTTTCATAGATTGCTTTTATGATATTGAGGTATGTACCCTCTATCCCTATACTCTGAATAGTTTTGATCAAGAAAGGGTGCTGAACTTTGTCAAATGCTTTTTCTGCATCTATTGAGAAGATCTTATGATTCTTGGTCTTTCTTTTGTTAATGTATTGTATCACGTTGATTGATTTGCACATGTTGAACCATCCTTGCAGCCCAGGGTTAAATCCCACTTAGTCGTGGTGAATAATCCTTTTAATGTACTGTTGGATCCTATTGGCTAGTATTTTGGTGAGAATTTTTGCATCCATGTTCATCAAGGATATTGGTCTGTAATTATTCTTTTTGATGGGGTCTTTGTCTGGCTTTGGGATCAAGGTAATGCTGGCCTCATAAAATGAGTTTGGAAGTTTTCCTTCCATTTCTATTTTTTGGAACAATTTCAGGAGAATAGGTATTAATTCTTCTTTAAATGTCTGATAGAATTCCCCTGGGAAGCCATCTGGTCCTAGGCTTTTGTTTCTTGGGAGATTTTTGATGACTGCTTCAATTTCCTTAATGGCTATATGTTTGTTCAGACTTTCTATTTCTTCCTGGTTCAGTTTTGGTAGTTGATACATCTCTAGGAATGCACCCATTTCTTCCAGGTTATCTAATTTGCTGGCATAGAGTTGCTCATAGTATAGTCTTATAATTGTTTGTATTTCTTTGGTGTTGGTTGTGATCTCTCCTCTTTCATTCATGGTTTTGTGGATTTGGGTCATTTCTCTTTTCTTTTTGATCAGTCTGGCCAGGGGTTTATCAATCTTGTTAATTCTTTCAAAGAACGAGCTCCTAGTTTCGTTGATCTGTTCTACTCTTCTTTTGGTTTCTAGTTCATTGATTTCTGCTCTGATCTTTATTATTTCTCTTTTCCTGCTGGGTTTAGGCTTTATTTGCTGTTCTTTCTTCAGCTCCTTTGGGTGTAGGGTTAGGTTGTGTATTTGAGAACTTTCTTGTTTCGTGAGAAAGGCTTTATTTCCATATACGTTCCTCTCAGGACTGCCTTTGCTGTATCCCAAAGATTTTGAACAGTTGTGTTTTCATTTTCATTGGTTTCCATGAAATTTTTTAATTCTTCTTTAATTTCCTGGTTGACCCATTCATTCTTTAGTAGGATGCTCTTTAGCCTCCACATATCTGAGTTTTCCCGACTTTCCTCTTGTGACTGAGTTCTACTTTAAAATTATTGTTGTCTGAAAATATGCAGGGAATAATCCCAATCTTTTGGTACCGGTTGAGACCTGATTTGTGACCTAGGATGTGATTTATTCTGGAGAATGTTCCATGGGCACTAGAGAAGAATGTGTATTCCGTTACTTTGGGATGGAATGTTCTGAATATGTCTGTGAAGTCCATTTGGTCCAGTGTGTCATTTAAAGTCTTTATTTCCTTGTTGATGTTTTGCTTAGATGATCTGTCCATTTCAGTCAGGGAGGTATTAAAGTCCCCCACGATTATTGTATTGTTGTCAATGTGTTTCTTCGCTTTTGTTATTAATTGCCTTATAGAATTGGCTGCTCTCATGTTAGGGGCATAGATATTTGCAATTGTTAGATCTCCTTGTTGGATAGACCCTTTAAGTAGGTTATAGTGCCCTTCCTCATCTCTTATTAGAGTCTTTTTTTTAAAATCTAAATTGTCTGATATAAGGATTGCCACCCCAGCTTTCTTTTGGTGTCCATTAGCATGGTAAATGGTTTTCCACCCCCTCACATTCAATCTGGGGGTGTCTTTGGGTCTAAAATGAGACTCTTGCAGACAGCATATTGATGGGTCTTGTTTTTTAATCCAATCTGATAGCCTGTGTCTTTTGATTGGGGCATTTAGCCCATTTACATTCAGGGTAACTATGAAAAGGTATGAATTTAGTGCCATTGTATTGCCTGTAAGGTGACTGTTACTGTATATTGTCTGTGTTCCTTTCTGATCTATGCTGCTTTTAGGCTCTCTCCTTGCTTAGAGGATCCCTTTCAATATTTCTTGTAGGGCTGATTTCGTGTTTGCAAATTCCTTTAGTTTTTGTTTGTCCTGGAAGCTTTTTATCTCTCCTTCTCTTTTCAATGACAGCCTAGCTGGATATAGTATTCTTGGCTGCATATTTTTCTCGTTTAGTGCTCTGAAGATACTTTGCCAGTCCTTTCTGGCCTGCCAGGTCTCTGTGGATAGGTCTGTTGTCAATCTAATATTTCTACCATTGTAGTTTACATATCTCTTCTCCTGAGCTGCTTTCAGGATTTTCTCTTTGTCTCTGAGACTCACAAGTTTTACTATTAGATGTCGGGTTGTTGACCTATTATTATTGATTTTGAGAGGGGTTCTCTGCACCTCCTGGATTTTGATGCCTGTTTCCTTCCCCACATTAGGGAAGTTCTCCGCTATTATTTGCTCCAATATACCTTCTGCCCCTCTCTCTCTTTCTTCTTCTAATGGGATCCCAATTATTTTAATGTTTTGTTATCATATCACTTATCTCTCGAATTCTGCCCTCGTGATCCTGTAGTTGTTTATCTCTCTTTTTCTCAGCCTCTTTATTTTCCATCATTTTGTCTTCTATATCGCTGATTCTCTCTTCTGCCTCATTTATCCTAGCAGTTAGTACCCCCATTTTTGATTGCACCTCATCAAGAGCCTTTTTGATTTCGACTTGGTTAGATTTTAGTTCTTTTATTTCTCCAGAAAGGGTTTCTCTAATAACTTCCACGCTTTTTTCAAGCCCAGCTAGTATCTTTAAAGTCATGATTCTGAACTCTAGGTCTGACATCGTACTAATGTCCGTATTGAGTAGGTCCCTGGCAGATGGTACTACCTCTTGTTCTTTTTGCTGAGGTGATTTTTTTGTCTTGTCATTTTGTCCAGAGGAGAATAGATGAATGAGAGAACAAAATGCTAACAGGTTAACAACGTCCCCAGCAAATATACTGTATACAAATCAGAAAAGACCTGAAACCAGGGGAAAAGAAAGAAAAAAGAAAGAGAAAATAAAAGAAAAAAAAAGATAAAAACAAAAACAGAACAATACAAAAAAAGCAGAATATGATCAAATATGATCAGGCTAATGCATAGATCATTGCTGCACACCAGATTTTGGGCGTATTTTGGTCTGTTAGAAAAAAGTGCCTCCTAAAATTTTAAAGGAAGAAAGACATCTATGTACAAATAAGGGTTGATACAATGAAGAGATGGAAGATTACTGTAAAGATGAAAATTAGAAAAGATTTTATAAAAGGAATTTTAGATAAGTTGTTTGAAAAAAGAAAGAAGATTTAAAAAAAAAAGAAAGAAGGGAGAGAATGTGATCAATCAGGAGACTAGAGCAAAGCCATACACTAGTGATTTAGGGTATATTTTGATCTGTTAGAAGGAACTGTATCTCAAAATTTTAAAGAGAGAACAACTTATATATATATGCCAAAAATAAGGGTAACTATTATGAAAGGATAAAATATGACTCTAAAAATGAAAAATAAAAAATGTTTTTTTTTTTTTAAAAGGGATTGATAAGATGTTGGTTGAAAAAGGGAAAAAGAAAAATTAAAAAAAAACAGTTAAAAAAAACTTAACTTTGGGGCGCCTGGGTGGCTCAGTTGGTTAAGTGACTGCCTTCGGCTCAGGTCATGATCCTGGAGTCCTGGGATCGAGTCCCGCATCGGACTCCCTGCGCAGCCGGGAGTCTGCTTCTCCCTCTGACCCTCTCCCCTCTCATGCTCTCTCTCTATCTCATTCTCTCTCTCAAATAAATAAATAAATAAAATCTTAAAAAAAAAAAAACAACTTAACTTTGATGAACTAATGAATCATGGTAAAAAAAAGCCATGAATTCTAAATGCAGTATTCCACTAGGGCTGGAGTTCTCCCATTCTCCTTGATTGGTAAACTTGGTCTTGGCTTGCTGGCTGTTCGTGCTGATCTTCTGGGGGAGGGGCCAGTTGCCGTGGTTTCCAAATGTCTTTGCTGGAGGCTGAATTGCCCCGCCCTTGTCGGTCTGGGCTAAGCAAGCTGCTCGTGTTTGCTCTCAGGAGCTTTTGTTCCCTGTAAGCTTTCGGTACAGCTTTGGAGGACCATGGCGAAAATTGTGGCCTCCCAATCTCCACCTGGAGGAGCTGAGAACCCGGGACCCCGCTCCTCAGTGTGCCCCCTGAGAAAAGCAGTCACTCCCGTCTCCCTGGTCTCTGGCCGTACTCCGTGATCACCCGGCCTGTGATTGAGCGTTTCTATCCCTGGCACCCGACCCCGTGTGGAGTCCCCAAACCCAGCAGATCCCTGCAGTGCATTCCCGCGCCGCTTCTCCCAGGCGAGGAAGGGGAGTCTCCCCGGCTCTGCCACTTGTTGGGTCCCTGCTGGAGGAGCAGTGGCCTGACTGGGCCGTGGATCACATTTTATGGCAACCGCGAGCTGAGAGCCCGCGCCGCGGCTCTGTCTCTGCAGCCGGCTTCCCCGCTCCGATACCTTGGAGCTCTGCCACACTCAGGCACCCCCAGTCTTTCTGTGACCCCATGGATCCTGAGACCACACTGTCCCAGGAGGATTCTACCCCACGCTTAGCCACTGCATCGACATCCCTCAGCGGAGCCGACTCCTAAAAGGTCCCATTTTGTGCTCCGCGACTCTATCACTTGCCAGAAGCGGCCGACGGAGGCCCCCTCCCCCGCCGTCTATCCTCCCGAATATCGCCTCGGATTCACTTCTCCACACGTCCTACCTTCCAGTAAGTGGTCACTTCTCTGTTCAGAGTGTTGTTGCTACGCTCCTCTTCGATCTCCTGTTGAGTTCGTAGGTGTTCAGAATGGTTTGATCCCTATTCAGCTGAATTCCTGAGACCAGACAAAATCTAGGTCTCCTACTCCTCCGCCATCTTGCTCCGCCCCCTTGGTCAGGCACTTCTGCCTTATCCAACAAACTATGGCAAATGTTAACAGTAGCACACAATAAAACCTAGTGACCTGTATACAACACTTTTCACACAAGAAAACAGAAACAAAATGAAATATATCTACTATAATGTATTTCAATATTATATATTTTGTCTCATAAAAGTAGATGTTTTATGTGGCATGTATATATGAAATCAGAGATAAAGGTGCCAAATGGTCATTTCTTATTGAGGGTTCTCTTACTCGTTTGTAGATGGCAGCCTTCTTGTTGAGCCCTCAAGAGAGAGCCCTGGTTTCTTCATCTCCTTATAAAGGCACTAATCCAGTCATGACTGTTCCATTCACTTGACATCATCGAACCCTAATTACCTCCCCCAAAGCCCCACCTCCAAATACCATTATATTGAGGATTAGGGTTTCAACACATAAATTTTGGTTGAGACCCAAACATTCTGTCTGTAACAGGATTTTAGATATATGCTCTATTCATTATTTATTTACCATTATACTTATAAATGATAGTATAGGTATATATGTGTGTGTGCATATATCGTGTATTAATACATACTCATGTGCATGTGTTGGGGGAGGTAATCAAGAGGACATGACTGCTGGTTGACCCTAGAGCCACTCCAGGGCGATCAGAGGCTCCCCAGCACCTCCCCTGTCACTGGAATGTATGCTCTGCCTACTATTCCCACAGTGTTGCATGGAGCCTTGAGAGAGTAGATGCCATTGAGACCAACTACACTGAATACATGACTGAACCCAGTTAAGGCCTCTATATATACTTTCAAAATTTAATGGGTGAGTACAAAGATGTACTTGTGTTGCCACCAACCAAGACAAACTCCATAAGTAAGTTATTTTGCTTATTAATACTGCCACCTGCTAATTTGGAGTGGTCTACCTCTTTTTTCAGTCTCTCCTTGGCCTCCATATACAGGGACGGTTTGTGAACCCACAGCATGTAAGAATTATAGGACAAGGACATACAAGATTTTTTAAAGAATAAGGGAGAAGGAATAATTCCATTTAAAAAGTTAGGATGTTTGAAACAGCATGATACTAATACCTTTACACAGTGAAATATAATAACTGGTGAAATATCACATAAATATTTCATTTCAATTACATCACAAATGATGACTTACTCCAATTTTAATTATTAGGAAGTAAAATAAACTTACTCAAATTTTAATTATTAGGAAGTAAAATAAAAGTAAAAAAATATTAGGAAGTAAAACTGGAAAGTAAAATAAATAAACAACATAAAAGACATGACCTTTTAGTGTGTGATTTATTGTCTAAGGAAACGTAAACAAAGACAGCAGAATGACACTGCAGCAAATGCATTTGTATCATTTTGGCATAAAAATGATTCTATTGATTAAATATAACTAATAGTCTAATAAAAATACTGATATGACAGAAAACATAATAATTTTAAACACTTTATACAAAATTTAACCATAAAATAAATACAAAAGATAATGAAATTCTATAATAATTAGTATGTCAATTCAAGTACTAATATTCATGGTATAAATATAGGTTTCAAAAACAGCTAAATATGACAAATGTGAATCCCTTAGAATAATAATGGCAAAATATAAGAAGAATTCATTCAACAAATGAGAATTTCAAGTGTATAATTAGTTCTTGAAAATACAAAAGAATTATACAGTATACCTTATCAAATTAGTGAAGTTTTAAAAATTAGCATTAGCAAATGATTGTTAGAACTTATAAAATATTTTTGGAAATAGAAATAATCAATATGATAGCAATTTTTCAGTATGAGTTCAGTGACATAACCACTGACTTAATTCAGTTGTTATAATTTTAATTATAGGGAGTCAAAGAAATTAATTGGGGATGTGAATATTAAAGAAAAATATATCTGCTAGGATTCTGATTGTCATACTATTTATAATATTTATGATTATTAAACCAGATCCTAATTACTATATAATATATTATGTGGGCATTAAAATTTTGAATGAGATGGTTAATTATTTTGATAAATACCATCAGTTATATACTCCTTTTTTATTACAAAAATTATTTATGTTCATAGTAAGAAATATATTTTAAAAATAAAGTTCTGACATGAAGTAATTACTTTAAAGAAGGAAGGAATGCCAAGTAAACTATACCTGGAATGAGAAATGAATCATAAAATCAAACAGTAGAGATGAAGTGGTAATGTGAGGATACTATAAACAGTATTATAGCACTAGCTTTTAGAATTTAGAAAAGTACATTACTATGAAAAATATTTTTAAGTGCAACATTGGACATAATATATATATTTAAAAATTGTTATATGACTGTTACTACAGTCTTGTGTTCATAGTGTGGATTCAATACAATACTCTGGATATTTTCCCACATAATCTTTAAAGCCTTTTCAAATATTATTTTTAATTACTCTAATATTAGCCACTATTTTAAGTATCATACTTATAATCATATTAATGATCGGGGGAAAACAAAGAAAAGCATGAACAATTATTGACAGCATCCTGAAAATTTGTGTTATTAAAGTGCAATCCTTATTTTTTAAAGATTTTATTTATTTATTTGAGAGAGAGAATGAGAGACAGAGAGCATATGAGAGGGGGGAGGGTCAGAGGGAGAAGCAGTCTCCCTGATGAGCAGGGATCTCAATGCGGAACTCGATCCTGTGACTCCAGGATCATGACCTGAGCTGAAGGCAGTCGCTTAACCAACTGAGCCACCCAGGCGCCCAAGTGTAATCCCTTTTTAAAGCAAATTTTCAAAAGTAACTGAGGATTTTTGGCATAACATTCATGTGCAAGAATACCTAGTTTTGGGGTGCCTGGGTGGCTCAGTTGTTTAAGCGACTGCCTTCAGCTCAGGTCATGATCCTGGAGTCCCGGGATCGAGTCCCACATCGGGCTCCCTGCTCAGCAGGGAGTCTGCTTCTCCCTCTGACCCTCTTCCCTCTCGTGCTCTCTATCTCTCATTCTCTCTCTCTCAAATAAATAAAAATCTTAAAAAAAAAAAGAATACCTAGTTTTGGTTTGTATCATAGAAATATGAAATACTTTATAATTATTTTTCTTTTTTTTGAAACTTACATAATCAAATAATTTTATAAGTTTTGTATTCACATACAGAAAAGGAGGATGAGATTTTCTAATTTTTATGTGCTAGAATAGCATTTAACTTAGCATGAAAGAATTAAGTAACAACAAAGAGGATTTCTTTCATTGTAGAAAGAAATCATGCTATCTTCTCTAAATTTAGTAGAAAAAATAAGTATTCTTTTTCTACTCAGGAAAACAAGAATATACAGATGATTCACCATAACATGAATATTTTCATTAAATTCATAATAAGGCCAATATTATGTAAGAAAGATACACTTATGCTTCAGAATTGAAAAATAAGCGAAAATTTGTCCTTGTATATTGGTGCATCAAAAATATTTCAGAAAAAAATTCTATGCAGTAAAGAGTATGTCCTGATCTTTGTTTATTTATTGTGCTCTGTATCTTCTTTTTTTTATAAAGATTTTATTTATTTATTAGAGAGAGAGAATGAGAGATAGAGAGCACAAGAGGGAAGAGGGTCAGAGGGAGAAGCAGACTCCCCGCCGAGCAGGGAGCCCGATGTGGGACTCGATCCCGGGACTCCAGGATCATGACCTGAGCCGAAGGCAGTCGCTTAACCAACTGAGCCACCCAGGCGCCCGCTCTGTATCTTCTTAAATATGTTGTTATCATCATTATTATAGGATATCTGTTAAGGATTAAGCAGAAAATGTGTCTACCAAAATATCAAATTGAAAATTAAATTTGGTTCATTTACATTTTGTTTTTTAAATTAATATATAAGCAATAAATGAAAATTCTACAGTATGAGAATTAGTAGGCTTTCTTAACCTGCCTTTAATTCTTCAGAAATAATATGTATATGCTTATAGAAGCTGTATGAACAAAGTAAAAGACAAAATAAAATTGAAACCCAAATCTTAGTTAACATTCCACAAAAATCTTTTTTCTTCACTAATCACTATTTAATATTTTATTTTGAGTAAAATATTATGAATTATACACTATTTTCTGGGTAAATCAAATATTTACAAATGTTGAGTCAATTTAGCATTATCATATAAATATAATTTCAAAATCACACTCGGCTTTCAGATATATCAATATCTATTTAAATCTGTCTCATCTATTTACTTCTATCCATCATCCATCTATCTGTATCTATCTATCTATCTATCTATCTATCTATCTATCTATCTATCATCTGTCACATTCTTCCGTCCCTCCCTGCCCCACTCCCTTCTTTCCCCTATTCCTTCTTCTATCCCTATCTATTTGAAGGCTAAGCATTCTGAGAATATTATGTTTTTCCCAGTACTAATTATGGAGATAAGCATTTCAAAAGCAATAACAAACTAATAAAAAAAATCATCAACCATTTTCATTTGATAATGCTGCTTAACAGAACAGGATCTTTGCTGTCCAGATTTTGTCTAAAAGTCAAAACAAACATCTAAATTATAACTTTGTAACATCTGCTTCCTCCAGGGGGCTATTTGTATGGACTTTGACATATGTAAGAATTGCAAAGAATGGTTGTAACAAATGAGACAACAGTACTGTCTTTAAAAATGCGGCCAGTCTGAGTTTGTTGAAATGAGCTCCAGACTGAGACTGAGATGACCTGCACCTGTTCCTCCAAACTATTGTTCTGGAAAAAATATAATGACTTTTAATTATTATTTTCCATCATGTGAAATATGAAAAAAAATGAAATACCACACAATATTTTAGTATCACAATAACATTTTCTTGAAGGTCTCTTGATTTGTGCAGAGTAATGGTAAATTTTATTGTTTTATTGCCTGGTGAATACATAGTGCAGAAATGAAAGTGATAGAAATGGATTAGGCTTACATTCGACCTCTGTATGCACATGGCTCTTTACAAATGGTATAAATAATTTTGTAAACTAAGATTTCATAATTGCACACCAGAATACAAGTGGACAATCTTGATGTAACTTTAATATCTCAGGTATGGAAAACCTGTTGAAATATCCTCTAAATAAGACAATTAATATACTGAAGATTTAGAACAGCAAAGTTCTCATGATGAATTCATGAGGCCAGGATTGAAATAGTGACATTTTTATTTTAAATAAATAAATTTAAAAAAAGAAATATATTTGTAGATGTATAGTTCAAAAAAAAGAAAAATTGCCTATTGTACTTTCTTTGGGTTTAAACTTACTTGCTACTACTTTGATACTCCTCTCATCAAGAGTTGTAGTAGATATGCCTTTCTTTTGAGTGCCATAATGGTTAGAATGTGGTGAAAGTGGTGCTGTATAGTTTCTGAGACTAGTTTAGATAAAAGCATGCAGTTTTTGCTGGTTTCTCTTGAGGCATCTCTGGGAGCCTCCAGCTTCCATATAAGAGGTTCAGTTACACTGAGGCTACAAGAGCTAAAGAAACCACGAAGAATAAGATGCCCTAGGAGTCTCAACTACTCCCAACTGTTTCCCAACTAATCCAGATACCAAGCATGTGAATAAGGAACTTTTAGATGACTCCAGGACCAGCCATTGTCTGAATAAGAAACTCTGACCAAGAGGGGTGTCTGGGTGGCTCAGTTGGTTGAACGTTGGACTCTTGATTTTACACTAGAGGATCTATGGTGTTTAAATGTAAAGAAAAGCATAACCTATCTTGTACTTTGTAAAAGATTCTGTTGTCTTTGAAAATAATAATTAAAGAAAAATAGTTATTTACCAGCAAAACTGGTTTATTTAGAAATAGCAGAGGAATTGCAATTTCGGACACGCAAGCCATGATAAAACCATAGGCAAGTCCAGAGAACAAAGGAGAAGGACATTACTTTATAGGAAATAAGAGGAAGTTGGGAGGGGCTATTTTGAATCACAGTCCTTCAGAGGAAAGCAAGAGTTCAGAGTGGCTAAGGTTTCTCATTGGCTGAGTTGTGGCAGTTTCTCATTGGCTGAGATGTTGTTCAGAAAGGAGAAAAATTGTCCTTCCTCCTGCTGGGGTAGTAGAGTACTCTTCCTCCTATTGGAAAATGCAAGGTGAGCTTCTTCCTCTTGCGTTCTGTAAGTGATCATGAGTTGGTAGGATGTGAATGCTTCCCCTTCTGGCCTTCCAACTCAATTTAAAATGAAATTTCCTTTATTTCATTTCACAAATCTTTTTCTTTCTTCTTTTTTTCCTGAAGGGTTATTATTTGTTTTATTAAAATATAAAATGCAAAGCCAAGTGCCTGCAAAGAGCTGGTGCATAAGTCATTATAAATGATATGTTTATTCACAAGTTAATTTTGTGCTCACTGTTGTGTAATTAGAAGTCTTTTTAGTAAGTATGTATCCTAGGACTATTTGCCTGAATTTGCTCAACCTATGTCTGGGCTATCTTGGTTGTGGATAAAATGAGATCATCGTTTTGGGATATATACTATGGATTTCTCACCAATAGAAAAGTTATCTTAATAATTGATATTGTTTCCAGAACCCAAACTTATTTGATTCTTCCCACTCTTCCATTTGTGTTTTATTAGAGTGTCATATGTAGTAATTTGTTATTTATGATTAAAGTATTTCAAGGGAATTGATTATTTGAGGTAAGAAATGTACAGTTAACAATATTGTGAGTGTGGGCAGGTAGAGGCATCTAGGAGGTAGAGGCCAGAGGTGCTGCAAAATAATCTACAAAGTGCAAGACATTATCCAGAACAAAATGTAAAAGTGCTGCTCTCGAACAATCCTGATCTATAGTAACAATCCTGATCTATGGTTGCTTAGGGATAAGAAAAAAGGTTTACAAAGAAAAAAATGTGAGAGGTGATTTATATGTTTAGTATCTTGATTGCTGTGATGTTTACATAAGTCTATTCATATGTCAAAACTTGCCAAATTGTGCACTTTAATGTGTGCTGATTATTGCATGCCAGCTGTGTCCTAAGATATTTAAAAAGCCAGAATATAACTGGGAATCTGAATCTAGAAAAGTAGAAATAGGAGAACAAAATAAATTTGAACCAACCAAAAATAGTAAAATGACACACAGAACCCCAGTCATATTGATATTTACATTATTAAATATCATTATCTAAGATTTGTATTAAATAGGTCCATTAAAAGTCAGAGATCATCTGAATGGAAGAATATATTTGCAAATGATACATCCAAAAAAGGATTAATATCCAAAACATATAAAAAACTTATAGAACTCAATGCCAAAAAAGAAACAGATAGTCCAATTAAAAGATGGGCAGAGGACATGAACAGACATTTTGCCAAAAAAGTCATATAAATGGCCAACAGACACATTAAAAGATGCTCAACATCACTCTTCATCAGGGAAATGGAAATGAAAACCACGAGGTATTACCTTATACCTGTCAGAATGGCTAGAATTAAAAAGACAAGAAACAACAAGTGTTGGTGAAGGTGGAGAGAGAAAGGAACAATCATGCACTGTTGGTGGGAATGCAAATTGGTGCAGCCATTGTGGAAAGAGTATGGGATTTTCTAAAAAATATTAAAAAGTAGAATTACCCGGATGGCTGGGTGGCTCAGTTAGTTGAGTGTCTGCCTTTGGCTCAGGTCATGATCCCAGGGTCATGGGATGGAGTCCTCCATCAAGGGTCCTGGATGGTGGGAAGCCTGCTTCTCCCTCTCCCCTTGTGCTCTCTCTCTTTCTCTCTCTCTCTCTGTCAAATAAATAAATAAAATCTTTTTAAAAAAAGTAGAATTACCAAGTTTGTATTTCATGAAAAGTAATTTTTGAAATAGTTAAGAAAAATTAACAGATGATGTCCTGCTTTATACTATTTTTAAAAACAGTCACTTAGGGACATCTGGGTGGCTCAGATGGTTAAGCGTCTGCCTTCGGCTCGGGTCATGATCCCAGGGTCCTGGGATCGAGTCCCGCGTCGGGCTCCCTGCTCCTTGGAAGCCTGCTTCTCCCTCTGCCTCTCTCTCTCTCTCTCTCTCTGTCTTTCATGAATAAATAAATAAATAAAATCTTAAAAAAAAAAAAAAACAGTCACTTACAGGGCCGCCTGAGCGGCTCAGTCAATTAAGTATCCAACTCTTGATTTTAGCACAGGTCATGATCTCAGAGTTGTGAGATAGAGCTCCGCCTCGGATTCCGCACTGGGTGTAGAGCCTGCTTTAGATTCCCTCACTCTTTCTCCCTCTGCCCCTCCCCTCCTTTCTTAAAAAAAAAAAATCTGTATAAACAAATATTGAACTCTACTTAAAAGTTATATTTAATCAAGTTAATAACAATTTAACTACAGTTAGTAATAATCTTGAAATGTTTAGGAACAAAGTGTACCAATGCCTAGAATATTGAAATTTGTCAATATATAATATACTTACTGGTTAGATAAAAGGATTGATATATAGATATGTGATAAAAGATATTGATATATAGATATGTGATAAAAGAACAATAGCACAATTAATATGAGGATCTAAGTAGTGAGGACATTTTTGTTTACTGTGTAACTCTCTGGATGTTTCTGTTTATTTTTTCCTAATAAAGTGAGTAAAAAAACTATGAAAAGGACTATATATTTATTAATAAAAAAGTTCTCTCAGATTTTCTAGATTTCCTAATAGGGGAAATTTCTATGTATCTGAAGATATTATAAATCTTAGTCACTATATATTTTAACTTTTTTGAATAGTTTTCCTCTTATTTTCTTATTTTATTTCTAATTTCATTGTCAACTACTTATCAGGAATATGTTTGCCTCATTCACAGAGCTTTAACATTTTCAGTGTTCAGTAAAATTGAATGATTTATGATCTATTGCTATCTTACACTTACTTGTTTTTAAACACAACTTTTAAAACAACTAAGTGTTTTTTCTGATAAGTTTATGCATATTAATTTACTTGACACGTATATGCATAATACAACTACAAGGTAAAAATTGTTAGTCTCAATTTAGATATTGTATATATAATATAAATACATAGTATATATTTTTAAGTTTAGCATGTATTTATATAATATATATTTTTAGATACATATATTTACACTGAAATATTTATTGTATATATATGAAGTTATCTAATTTGTAAGAATCATATCCCAGCTTCAAGCTCAATTATTAAATTGTACCCATTAAAGTAAGATGATATTGTGAAAATAAGCATTACTCATACAAAAGTAAAAATAAATGAATGTTTCATATTGTAGTCTAGAAGTAATATTCAAGAAAGCATAAGATATGGAAAAGCATTGATGGACCAATGAAATAGTAATCAAGGATAGTTTGGGAGGCCAAGCCATGCCAAATAAACATATATATTTTGAAAGGAAAAAAATATATATATAAAAGGAAAAAATCAGTTTTTGTAAGTGAGGACATAATAGGGAATGCATTTCTCTTAGAGTGAAAAAATAATGAATTTTAATTTAAGAGTCACATAATTGAAGATAATGAAGAAGACCATCTTTGATTGAGTTGCTGAAATGATTTTCCTGGGGGTGATTACAATTTAGTCAGCAGTTGTCCTTGCTTGGTTAGATCATGCTTTGTTTTGTAGTAGCTGAGAAATTTTTCTTTCTAGTTGAAAAATGAAATTAACAAATGATCACTTTTATTATATATTAAATACACAATAGCAAATACTCATTAAATGTTTTTGTCACATCACTTATCTAATTTATTCAGCTACTATAAATGAAGATTGAAATAGTTGAAAGCCCTATCTTCCAGTTCGTCCACTTTTTTAAAAAAATTTGACTTCTTTTTAGCCTAATTTACTCATTATCAAAATAGGAATATCTTTGGTGTGCCTGGGTGGCTCACTCTTTCAGCACCTGCTTTAGGCTCAGGTCATGATCCCAGCGTCCTGGGATTGAGCCCCGCATCGGGCTCCTTGCATAGCGGGAAGCCTGCTTCTCCCTGTCCCACTGCCCCCGCTTTTGTTCCTGCTCTTGCTATCTCTCTCTCTCTGTCAAATAAATAAATAAAATCTTAAAAAAAGGAATATCTTTATATCTATCTAATATGGCATAGACTTTAGTTTGAAGAATCCTTAGCAGATTCCCTTGTTCATAGAAAGTTATTGCCATCACCATCCTCAGCATTAGCATCACATAGTGTGACAAATTTGTGTTTGCATTATAATTTGTGTTTGTTGCTCTCCCACTCTTGGCTTTCTTGAAATTAGGGACTGAAGATAATTTAACTATGTAGCTTTATTTCCCAAAATAAGTTCCTTCATAGTGGTAGATAAGAGGTACTCGAAATAATTACTGACATGAATTACTTTATACTTGACAGTAATATATCTTCTAAAAGAAGTTATTTGATTTTCCTATTTAAATATTACATTGATTTGACATCACACATACTTCTAAAAAGCAATGCTTTGGTGCTTTGGGGAACTCCTACACTACTAAAATTAAGTACGTTGACCTATGTTACTACATCCATATCTTGCTGTTTAGTTTCCATGGAGACTGTCATGTTGTTAAGTGAGTATTACATTAGAAGCTATTAGGCACTTAATGAGATTCTCAACAAAAAGTCATGGTTCAAGATAATGAAATGTAAGGCATGCATCTGAAAATTTTCTTTAGATTTATGCCATAAAACATTTTTTATAAAAGATTTCTACTAATGAACAATAAGTCTTGTACAACTTCTATTTTAATTACAACATCAGTTATGGGCTTTAAAACCAATTGCTTAAAATAAGTACCTATTTTCCTTTCATCAGAGAAATAAAATTTTAACTGGCAGGGAAAAATGTCTCCCATTATAAACATCAGTCAGCATTATTCAATTTATTACATGTATCATTGAAATGATACACAAAATTTACAGAAATAAAGTGATATGATGTCCTTTATGTATTGTTTTATATTATATAAATCAAACTGTTGTTATAATTCCTTTTCACAGATTGATATTTCTGCATAGGTAATACATGAACATTTTACTCAGTAAACTATTAACAAAACTACCATTTATTTTTGTATGAACTTCTCATACCATTCTAAAGTTTCTAAATTATCAAAGAAGGCAATGTGATTAATTTCTGTATTTTTTTAATTTGGAGGGATAAGTTTAAAAGTTAATTTTTCTGGTGCAATAATTTTTACATCTTATTTCATGGGCAAAATTATATTGATGCATTGGTTATTTTAAGAGTATTTTTTAGCAGTTTTAGATTCACAGCAAAATTGAGAAGGTACAGAGATTTCCCATATATTCCCTGCTCCATGCATCTATAGCCTCCCCCACTATCATTATCCCCCACCAGAATGGTATGTTTGTTACAATTGATGAACCTACATTAACACATCATAATACTTGGTGAAGTGAGGAATGACTGAGGTTTACCTTTGGGCAAGAATTAAATATGGGTGCCAGTGAACACAAAAAATAACAGATTTGATTCTCCGAACTCAGATTTTAAGAATTTTTAATTACCGGACTTAGTGCACCTGGTAAATTTTCCATCCCTTGAGATACAACCTTTATAAACTGAACCAGGATTAGGGTACAGGTAGTTGGAATTTCACCAAAAACCCACCTGATTCTAATATAAAGACATGTGGTATAGATGTCGTTGTCTTTGCAAGGGAAAAAAAAGATATCTAATGCTTGGTAGGGTACCTCTGTTATCTCTAATGCAGGATGGGTTGGGTAGTGGGCAGAATTATGCCCCCTCAAAGTTGTCTACTTCCTAATTCTTGGAGCTGTGGATATGTCACCTTATATGGCAAAAGAGATTATAAACTTGTGATCAGCAGTAATGACATTACAGTGGGGATATTACCCTAGATTAGTAGAATGGGCCCAATCCAATCACAGTAGTCCTTAAAAGGAGAAGTAAATGGCAGATGTGTAGATCATAGAGATGTGACATGAAAGGCCCTGCCCTTTTTTGGCTGTCTTTGAAGGTGGAGGAAAGGAACCATGAGTCAGGGCATGATAATGATTTCTAGAAGTTGCAAAAGGCAAGGGCATGACTTAACCTCTAGAGCCTCCAGAAAGAAAATTTTTCTGTGAGGAAATCTTGATTTTAGCCGAAGGACACTCATATAAGACTTTCAGTCTAAAGAACTGTAAGGTGTGTTATACAGAAACAATGAATCATGGAACACTACATCAAAAACTAATGATGTATGGTGATTAACATAACATAATAAAAAATTAAAAAAAAAACAAGAAAAAAGAACTGTAAGGTAATAAATGTGTGTTGTTTTAATCCACCAAGTTGGCAATTTGTTACAGGAGCAATAAAATGATGATCATAGTAATACAGTTATTCCTTTGAGATTCAAAAAAAAAAAACCAAAAAACTAGACACCCAACTTTTAGCAGTGTAAAAACTGTATCAGGTAATTAATATTCAATCTTTAAATAAATAATTAGCTAAGTTGAAAATGTCCTGAATATTTGGAAGTGATAGTTGAGGAAAGGATAGGATTATGAAAGCACACATAGACATAAACAGGAGAAAAAAATCTCCAGTTAAGTTATTTCTAAATATGAAATAGAATTTGGCCCTAAACTCAGAGTTATTGTTTGGTCTAGAAGTTATGGAGTCATTTAGGCAATATTGTTGGTGTATGCTGGTCTCTACATTTGGTATAACATTGCATATTCTAGGAATACTTTATGTTCTTTGCTTGTTTTTATAAATCAGAGTATATTTTTATTGATAGAAATTTAAAAAAATAAAGTGACGGTAGTAACTGTATCATAACATTTATTTATTATTGATTATTTCATTCAATGTAAGTGTTTTTTTTTTAAGATTTTATTTATTTATTTGACAGAGAGAGACACTGCAAGAGAGGGAACACAAGCAGGGGGAATGGGAGAGGGAGAAGCAGGCTTCCTGCTGAGCAGGAAGCCCGATGTGGGACTCGATCCCAGGACTCCGGGATCGTGACCTGAGCCGAAGACAGACGCCTAACGACTGAGCCACCCAGGCGCCCCAATGTAAGTTTTGATATTCACCCGATATGCATAAAATATGGCACACGGTAGGAATAAAGCAGTCAATAAAATGGTGATTATCTTTATCCTCAAGTTTGAAGTTTGTTTGGTTTGAAAAACTTTAATCAAATACCTATGTAAATACGGAATTTTAAAAAGGACAGTTGCAAAGAGGCACATATAGGAAGTTATGGGAGTGGGCGCCTGGGTGGCTCAGTTGGTTAAGCGACTGCCTTCGGCTCAGGTCATGATCTCGGTGTCCCGGTATCGAGTCCCACATCGGGTTCTCCCTGCTCAGCGGGAAGTCTGCTTCTCCCTCTGATCCTCCCCCCTCTCATGTACTCTCTCTCTCATTCTCTCTCTCTCAAATAAATAAATAAATCTTAAAAGAAAGGAAGTTATGGGAGTGAATAAGGAAGGGATTGATCTATTGTTGAACTTAGGCCTGAGAATAATCAACAAACGTTTGTCCAAGAAAATGTTTATCTTACTTAACCTCAGGCACTTACTGCTTTCATTATCACTAACTGATGAAAATTGCAGATATTCCTTTTAACCATAGTTGCTTTATTGAGGGTGTGGGTTCTATGAAAAATTATTTCACCATTTCCTCTATTTCAGCATCTCTACGAGGTTGTGTGCATCTCAGAAACATCACCCAACTTGGAATAGAAGAGTAGCATTATATCAATTTTTTTCTTGTCATGAGTAATGATATATTGTATTAGGCAAATACAACTTATTTATCTGGGAAATGGATTTAGCATATGTGATATAACTTTCTGATAATACAGATTTGTAAAATTTCTTTGGAAATTGTAAAGCTTTGCATACATTTGAAGTGTAATTACTATAAATTTTTGAGTGCTCTCTTCCCAGTTAACTAGTCAGAGGAATTGCAAATGGATATTAAAATGAATATATAACAAATTGGTCAAGACTGATCACAACTGAATGTGTTTTCTGAGGTATTTGTATAAAAATAAGCCTAACATTAATCACTTTCTCTTTAGTGGTGGAGTGTTGGCAAAATGCATCAGATCTGTCGAAAGATGTCTGGGAATATATGGGCTACACTAACTAATTAATAGAATGGAGTAAACAGTTTTGGATTTTGTTTTGTTTTGTTTTGTTTTGTTTTTCCAGTATGGCTGATATGACTTTTCTTCATGACTGCCTCATAAGTTTGAATTGAATCAAATGTTAAGGATATGGACAGAAACTAGCAGATCATATGGTTGTATTTAGTAATTAAATGAATCTGACATTATTATTTTATGACGAGCATTGACCATCTTGAAATAAAGGGTCAATAAAATAGTCAGAAATATTAAGAAATCTGTCTTTTAATAGTGTCATCATGGGACCACTGGTTTTCAACTTACATGGGAAAAAGAAAAAAACTAGCCAAGATTCTCTTAAAGATGTCAGGGATGTCTGCATTTTGTCAATTATATAAAGATTATTTTAATGATTATCCAAAATCATTAATCAGCATAAAGTGTATTTTTTCACTTATATGGCCAGCAGTTTCAAAATAACGTAAAATATGTTTGTTGAAATGAATAGCACATGTCACAACGTATGCCAAGTTTCAAAAAAAAAATTATGAAAGAATAACCCCCCAAATGCATAGGACATTAACTGGCATGACATCTCTGAAACAGACAATCAGTAACAAAGAAACAACACATAAATGGAAGAAATAGAACTTTTACTGGTCATCAAATAAAAATGCTGAATTCACATAGCTTTATATTTTAAAAAATATTCTCTGACCAAAATTGCTAGCTGTTTCTTTTATTACATGATTTAGTGTCTTGGGTCATAGTGATTTATAAAAGATTGTACCTGCTGATTTTGAAAATATAGCTAAAATTATGTATTTTTCTTCTGTTTTGTCTGCAGTCTTTATTGTTGGCAGATCCTTTTTCTACACAGGGCTAAGAATTACATGGAGAATATGGCTACATTTTGGAACATAGGATTTACAAAAGAGTGTATATAGAACATTACAGATAAATACACAAAAGTGGGGAAAAATTAGAAAATATGGTGCATTTATCTATATAGCTTCAATATATGTGTTGAAGTATATGAACTGTCAATTTTCCATAATCTCACCAACAGTGAGGAAATATGAAAAACAATTTGTTAGTTTCAGAAAATTGGCATGTTTATACTTTTCCATCTGTCTTTTATAGGCAAAAAAAGCAAATGTCAAGAATTAGTTATGAATTTGTATTCTCACCCATGTTCAAATTTTGTCATACTTTTTCAGTTTACCTATTAGATACATTTAAATACATTTTTAACATAGTTATTTCTGTGAGTCATTTTTAGTCAAGTATTTTACAACTAGATTTTTGTTTTCAATTTGTGTAGAAAATACGTATATTTATATATGCCTATTATTTCCACACAGATACAATACCCATTGTTTCTAGCATTTCTATAAATTTATGTACATAATTAACCTTTAAATCTTTCTACACATATATTTTATTGTATGGTCAAGTACAGATTTTTTTCTGTTTTTTCAATTTGCCTTGTATTTCTCCCAAAACTACTTATTAATTTATACTTTTTTTTTGTTTGAAGTCACTTACTTTATCATATATATAAGAACTTACAAATTGCTAGTTCATTTTTTTTAAGATTTTTTATTTATTTATTTGATAGTGAAAGGCACAGCGAGAGAGGGAACACAAGCAGGGGGAGTGGGAGAGGGAGAAGCAGGCTTCCCGCGGAGCAGGGAGCCCGATGTGGGGCTCGATCCCAGGACCCTGGGATCATGACCTGAGCCAAAGACAGACGCTTAACGACTGAGCCACCCAGGCGCCCCATACAAATTGCTAGTTTAAATTAAAAGCTTGATCTCAGGGGTGCCCTGGTGGCTCATTCATTAAGCGTCTGCCTTCAGCTCAGGTCATGCATGATCCCAGGGTCCTGGGATCGAGCCACACATCAGGCTCCCTGCTCAGTAGGAAGCCAGGTTCTCCCTCTCTGACTCCCCCTGCTTGTGTTCCCTCTCTCGCTGTGTCTCTCTCTGTCTAATAAATAAAGAAAATCTTAAAAAAAAAGCTTGATCTCAGAAATTCCTCAAAAACGTAAATTAATATACCAAAATCATTAATAATAAAATTAAAACAAAGTGAAAAGCCATGTCACTTTTACTGTCGGAGACCCCTCATTCTGTTCCCAAAAGAAACAACCCAAAGTCATCTTCAGTCGGCATCCAAAAATGTCTGGTGATATTCTGTCTTTTCCATTACTCTCCATGTGGCTTTTTGTACTTTGATAACCTAAGAATTAAAGCAAGGTATTTGCTCACACCCCTAGTAATGCTTAATATATAATGTTGAGCAGAAAATAACAGAAAAAACCATGATGAGTTTCCCCTTTGTGAAAAGGGAAGTATAACAACTTTGAAATCCTACTGAGAAGCATAATGAAGGCTGTTGTCTCCCATAGGAGTTGAAGATTGTGTTGTTGATCTGTGAATCCTTTCAGGTAGCTTTTCATTCTTCTTTATCCTTTTTGTTTGGTGTGGGAGTCTGATTTAAATGAATAGGCTGCTTTATTCTATAGTTTCTGATTCAGCCAATGGAAAACAAGAGCTGAAGTGTTTATCCCTAAGATTTTCTACCTGGGGATCCTCTGTGGCCTGGCTATGCCTCAACCAAAAGTCATATCTCTTTTCAGGAAACATTTAATGCCAAATTATCTCATTTTCCAAGTTCCGATTTTCCCTTACTCCCTCGTATTTGCAGACACAGGAAGAATAATGACATTTGCTCTTTCTAGTTTTTGGGTGGCTACATTTAGTTTTGTTTGTTTGTACACTATCCTATCTACACCTCCACACCTTTGTGAATAGTCTCATTACTCAAATCTCTTAAAATCACCCAACTATAATATGCCAACTATAATAGTATTTCATTGCAGCACCTTAATCGATTGAGTAATTGGTACTGGAAATAGTCCCAGGAAACCAACTATCCAAATGAGATTTGGGATTGCATTGATCATGCACATATTTGAGTAATTCAAGGATCTCTGATAATTGCCATTGGTCCTGAGGCGGATAGGAAAAAATAAAGGACTAAAACACAAGGGATCCCTGGTAATATTCAATAAAAACTGGTTGCAGATTGAATAAAAGGAATGTTAAAAAAGAAATTGAGGAAAAGCATTGATTTTAGGTTTGAAGAATTTGGTATTGTGATTCTACTCCATGAGAGTGAAGATTCTAGAAAAAGAGAGGAATTGAGGGAAAAAGATGAGTATTGCAATTTTTGAGATAGTGATTTTGTGGCACTTACAAACTATCAGATTTGTAATTGTATTATAGGTTGTTGGATATATGGATCTGAGAACATGGACAAGCTCTAGGGTGAAGAAATATATAATTCATATGCATAAAATCATGACTTGAAAGCATGAGTGTAGATTAATTTACCCATACAGGAATGAATAATATTTATAAAAATAAAGATAATAATAAAATTTGGAGAATTTAGAAGGGGTAGAGAATGGAAAATTGACTCAGAATAAGCAGAAGTGACATCCTGATACATATAAGGATAAGTGTTCTCAAGCAAATGCGTGGTAGAACTGTCAAGACGCACATACGGATTAGCTCCTTCCTGATGCTTGCTAACATGACTCTTGGCTTCATGCATACTTTACAATGACCAAACCACAAAACCTTTGGAGGAATATGGGTGTTGACTTAAATGATTTTAATTTTGTTTTGAGGCAGCTCCAAAGCAAAGCTCTATACTCAATTCAAGGGAGTGATAAAACCTGAAAGACCTCTTGTAGGAAGAAGTTTTTAGTCACATGCAGTTATAGATTTGCAAGTTTCACATATCTAGTTAAAACCTAATTTATATTGTCAAATCAGTTTTTTTGTGTCTACATGCAGTACTCAATTTTGCTTCACTTGCTCTGTTCATATTTAATGAAATAATTCTGCCCATCTCTTATTTCATTATGTATATGTAGTACAAGTAAGAACCAGAATAGAACATAAGGATTCTCTACCTTCCTGAAGCTGAGATTTACTCCACTCTCATTGTTCCATTTCAAATATGTTGCTAATGAGAGGACTGAGAATGATCAATCTTCTGAAGTTTAGAGGATTTTGAGCTATTTTATATTTCTTTATAATTCCTTGTGGTAAGAATAATCTGCTAGAAGTACCTGATAATTGCTAATTTATATGATGGAAGTATCTGAATAATTTCCTGCTTTTTGAGTATAAAGTACACAGTAACAATTTATGAAAAATCTATTCAAAAATAATAACTGTCATGCTAACATAAAATTTGTTGAGAGAACATTTACTATACTTTCCAATTATAATTTCTTATGTAATTATAATTTATTTAATATATGATACACTGATACACAATATAGTAAGGAAAATAATGTACTAGTGTTAGGAAGATCTTTATTAGAATCCAGGTTCTGCTACTTACTAGCTGAATTAGTCTGTAAACTTGCTTTAATCTTGAAGCCTAAATTTTCTCTTTTCCATAAGTGGCAGACAACTATTATCAAAATCTGTGTGTGAATAATTGGTCATAAAATACTCAATAAATGGAGGCAGCTTTAATAACTTTTTAAATAAATAAACTTCACTGAGTTAATGGATAAAATATTAGATTTTAAAATATTTTGAATTTTACCTATTACCAAAAATTATTCCAAATAGAAACTAAAGTACACATTAACTGTTATTGTTCGACATTTTTTAATGGAGGCTAAGGTAAAAACGTCCTACCCTTGAACTTTCTGCTCTTGTTTTAAAAAATGTTGGTCTCAGTGAAATTTTTTTTGTTTTCTTTTCTTTAAAGATTTTATTTATTTATTTGACAGAGAGAGAAAGAGAGAGCACAAGTAGGCAGAGTGGCAAGCAGATGGAGAGGGAGAAGCAGGCTCTCCGCTGAGCAGGGAGCTGGATGTGGGGCTCGATCCCAAGACCTCAGGACCATGACCTGAGCTGAAGGCAGCCGCATAACGGACTGAGCCACCCAGGCGCCTCTCGGTGAAATTTTCATTCATTTAAATGGGACTACTTAAAATGGTGTAATTTGGCTGGTATTGTTTATTGGGCTATGTAGTTATTTGGAAAACAAACGAATGGAGATTTCAAATATTGACTGTCAAGAAACTGAACCTGGCATATCTCCTTGAAAATTTTCTGATACTCTCTGCTTCCGGGGTTGTACCTCTATGGATGTGCTGGATGTGTTTCATTTCTCTTTACAAACAGCTTAATTACTCTATTTTTCAAGTGGAATTAACAGTTTCAACTGTTTTTAAAAGCTAAATAACTTTTTATTCTTATAATAAATATATATGGTGATTAGACATGTGAGCACCATGAGTTGTAAAACAGGTGTCCATCACAACATCCTTTGCATATGTTGTTTTCACCAATAATTTCATAGAGAGGCAAAACACAGTTATGGAGAAAAGTGTCATCACTTATTTTATCCTCCATCGAATCAACTTGCTCACTCCATTCAGGTAAACAAAAACCAAAATTAATGTTATGTTATTTAATCCCCTTATAAGGAAACTAGGTGGTGTTTTTTGACCAAGATCACTGGATCTTTTTCTAAAAATAAATGATGATATTAATACATTTATTGAAAACTTCTATACAGTATTATATCTATAAAGAACTACGTTAAAATGTTGCTTTTCATTTCTATATTTTTATTGTTCTTAAAGTGCGCCTTATTTGTGCTTGCCTACTCAATTAACATGTTTTCTGATCTGTGAAATCAATAAAGTAAACCAACACTGCCATTACACTTAAATAGCTTGCATTCTAATGGGAGAATGAGATAACAGAACAAGTCATTATAATTGAGCATGATTAATAAAAATTGGAAATATTATATATATTTATAGATAGGTATGGTAGACACACTAAGGTGATTTTGGTATTAAAGGTTAGTATCCTGAAAAAAATGATATCCTAGGTTAATTATTGAAAATAGATTAGAACTAAGACAAAGAAGGAAATTATTTGTTTTATTGGTAGAGGAATAGGTGGAATGGTTGGAATAGGAGAGAAATTTAGGTAATGAGAAGGTGTAGATAATTAGATAAGTGGAATATTGTCCTCAACTCCAAATAAAAAGAGAAAGTATAACCCTTGGATGGATGTAAATTGTTTAATTTCATTAAACTAATGGAATTTCTGTATTACCACTCTTTGAAGGAAGCTATATATCCTAAGGGGGACTTTTGTAGGGACACAGGAATCCTATCTCATAGTGATCTTGTAAGGATAGGGGACTTAAATATCTTGTAACCACTTTTTGTCATACTCTCAGGCATAGTAAAGTCTATGATATGTAATACATACATATATATGTACAATATATATAAAGATATATATTTTAGCAATATAGTAAAGATACATATTTTATTTTTATATACAGTCTCTTTCTTTGTCGCTCTATTCTGATTCTTCCAAACAACCCAAAACCTTGGTGAGAATGTAGGTGTAGATTGTATAAGGTGCTGGGCTCTGGAAATTCATTTTCATCACATAGTTGTTTATATGCTGACAATTCATTTTGAAGTATATTTGATATGAGGTTGATTTTGTGAAATTCTTTTTTTAATTTAAATTCAATTGGCCAATGCATAGTACATCATTAGTTTCAGATGTAGTGTTCAACAATCCAACAGTTGTGTATAACACCCAGTGCTCATTACATCACATGCCCTTCTGATTTTGTGAAATTCTAATTTAACTTTGACTGTACAGACAGTGACATATAAGGGAGTTGGTGGTGGATCAGTTCAAATTTTGAGGGTACAGTAGGGGAAATACCATTCCTGGGTACTGCTTTTCCTGAAGGGACTTAAGTTCTCTCTCTTTTTTTTTTTTTTGCTAAAACTGAGTAAAACAGAAGCTATATTTTGTACTTTAATATGATTAATTGGAAGACATATATATGTATATATATATATTAGCTTTTAATAAGTAATTGAAATTTATATTTCAACTTGATTTAGCTTACATTATTAGAATTTGTTACTTGATATATTTAATGCTTTTCTATTAAAGTATAGTTGACATACAATGTTACATTAGTGTCTGGTGTACAACATGTATTTAATACTTCTGTTTACTTTCGTAATATAATAAAGTCTAGTCAGCTATACTGGACAGTGTACTTGAAAATGAGAGGGGGAATATGCTAAGAAGTGAATGTCCAATCAAAGGTAGAGCGTGACCTTGGAGTTTATTTAATCAGTGTGCAAGATATGGATAGAGGTAACTAACAGTTAAAAGGACAAAAAAACTAATTCAAGAAATAAGTTAGGGAAAATGAATATGTAACTATTTGAATGTAAAAGGAAAGTTTAAAGGATATGTGCCTTTTAATATCTTTATCTATAAGCATGCATACCAATGTTGGTTATTACTTAATAATACAGTATATGTAGTATACATTCATTTAGAATCTGTGGACAAACGACTTTCTAATATATTCTGTAGTGAATTTATTTTTCTAATTAGGACATTTAAAGAGTACTCAACATCAAACTTAGGAATATATATATAAATGATTCTTATTTTACGGGATGCCTGAGTGGCTCAGTTGGTTAAGCGTCTGCCTTTGGCTGAGGTCATGATCCCAGTGTCCTAGGATCAAAGTCTCGCATCAGGCTGCTTGCTCAGGAGGGAGCCTGCTTCTCCTTCTGCCTGCTGGTCTCACTGCTTGTACACTCTTTCTGTCAAATAAATAAAATCTTAAGGGCGCCTGGGTGGCTCAGTTGGTTGAGCGACTGCCTTTGGCTCGGGTCATGATCCTGGAGTCCCGGGATTGAGTCCCGCATCGGGCTCCCTGCTCGGCGGGGAGTCTGCTTCTCCCTCTGACCCTCCCCCCTCTCATGCTCTCTCTCTCTCTCTCTCATTCTCTCTCTCAAATAAATAAATAAAATCTTTAAAAAAAATAAAAAAAAATCTTAAGAAAATAATTTATTGTTATTTTACATTGATTTTATTAGGGCACCCTTATGAATCCATGAAATCTTCTGGCTAAGCATTTATAACTCAGATATGTTCTCTACTTCTGTCTTCGAATAATTTTCTTTTCCTATTGCCTGGACTTTTTAATCAGGAATACCTTATTACTGTATGGTTTCTGCTTTCTTTTTCTTCCATTTCACTGTTATGCAGCTGTAAGCCAAGGAACTACCAGAAGCTTGGACACAGGTGCAGAACAGACATTGCTCTAACAACTTCAGAGGGAGTATTGACCTGCTGAAAACGGAAATTTGGTTTTCTAGTCTCCTGAACTGTAACACAATAAATTTCTCTTTTATATTACACAGATTGCCGTATTTTATTACAACAGCCCTAGCAAACTAATACAGGCTGATGGAGAATATAAAGCTTTTGTTTTGGTCTCTGAGTTATATAGTGTCTCTGAGTTATCCAGTATATGTACTGGATCTTTTGTATTGAAAAAAGTGTGTGCGTGTATGTGTGTGTTCAAGGGGGCATGGTGGGTAATATGTCTTGATTAAGATAGGGTATACACTTTATTAGAAAGGCAATTAGAACATCTGGGTTCTGCTCTCCCTTCTGAAATTTTGGCAACAGTTCAACAGGTTCACACCATCTACTTAGAGGTGTGGCAGCATACTATTTCCATTGAGAAATGGCCTCTGAAAACTATTTTCTTCTAGATATTGTAGGTCCCTGGTCTTTATTGCTTCCCCAAGGAAAGTCAAATTCACTCCTTATTTAATCTACCCTGAAGCAACTTCTATGATCAGAGAGGAACAAAATAAGGATATGAACGACCTGTTCTTCTCTCTACATATTGGAAGAGATTACTGAGATTTTTCGAAGTCCAAACCCCTTATCAGTTAAGTGCTTGCAAAATAAGTACCTTCGCAGGTGATATTTTTGTACTCTGCTTCAGGACCTTCTGTTTCTTTTTTATTCTTAATTCATGTTTGTTTTCTTTTCATTGTTGTTTTTCCTTTGGGGGGTGGGCAGAGACATTTGGGGGAAGCAACTATTAAGGCCAAAACAATTATGTGAAGAAATTTCATCTCTTATCTTAACAGCATCACTTTAAACTTTTTTTAGACTTAAAGTTTGAGGGGGCTATTTAAATTAAATACACACTTATTAATTTTGCAGACCATTATGACAATCAAAACTATGAGCAGTCCCAGAGGTGGATTTTCTTCCCTCTTGTGTTTTATTCTTTCTTTTGAGCTAGGATGTAGGTTTCATTAGAATTTGCATTTAGTCTGGCTTCCAATTACTATTTGTGTCTGCCCCTTGCGTATATTTAGAGGATATCCCTAGATGCATTATAAAAAGTTTTTCCTCACTTAAAACCTGCTCCCCCAACACACACACACACACACACACACACACACACACACACACACACACCACAAATCAGACTTTGACACAGACTGGCATCCATATAATCTATAGTTCCAATGTAAATAATATAAATAATTTGTATCATTCGACATGTACAATAGCTATTTTCATCATTGCTCATACTTTCCCATGTGTTCAGGCTCTTCAAATTAAAGGTTGTTCATTAAGTTCTCCAAGGTTATTTTCCATGTAAATACTAAAGGAAAGCTTTAATATAAGAGACAAGTTAACCTGGAGTCATCATTTAAATTCTTATGATATTATACTGTATAAAAGACAATTCCCTAAAGTTTCTCGAAAAAGAATAGCATTCTTTCTTACCTGTCACTCTTGTTAGAGCACTTGCAGTATTTATACATTATTGACCATTTCTATAATTATGTGTATGAGAGTTCAGTGAGGGCTCTGGGCTCTTTTCATCTTACCCAGTCACTTTGTTTTGTATCCTTAGAAGTGTAGTGCCTTCAGGAGCTGCTCAAAATTTTCTTCTTAAAGTTTATAAACATGTTTTTTTCTTAATAAACTTATATTTTGCTGATTTTAGTAGAAACCGATTTCATTTCAAGCACTGTTATTTCACATTTCTAAATACATCCACTTTAAAACATTGTTTACTCTTGTACTGTTGGTGGGAATGCAAACTGGTACAGACACTCTGAAAGACAGTGTGGAGGTTCCTCAAAAAGTCAAAAAAATAGAATTACCCTACAACTCAACAATTGTACTACTGGGTGTTTACCCAAAGAACACAAAAATGCAAATTCAAAGGGATACGTGCACCCCAATGCTTATAGCAGCATTATCTCCAAAATATGTGCTATATAGATACAATGGAATTTTATTCAGCCATGATAAAGAATGAAGTCTTGCCATTTGCAATGACATGGATGGAGCTAGAGAGTGTTATACTGAGTGAAATAAGTCAGTCAGAGAAAGACAAATACCATAGGATTTCACTCATATGTGGAATTTAAGAAACAAATAAATGAGCAAAGGGCGGGGGAAGAGAGCAAGAGGGAAACCAAAAAACAGACTCTTAATTATAGAGAACAAACTGATGGTTACCAGAGGGGAAGTTGGTGGAAAGACTGGTTAAATGGGTGATGGGGATTAAGGAGAGCACTTGTGATGAGCACCAGGTATTATATGGAAGTGTTGAATCACTATATTGTACACCTGAAACTATTAGTACAATATATGTTAACTGGAATTTAAATTAAAAAAAAAACTTTTTTAAAAAAAGAAAGTGGGATATTGAATTCCCCCTGTTGAATTAAAATAAAATAAAACATTATGTTTACTCTGGCCACTTCTTTAATGTCCTCCTATACAGTTTGGTTTCACCATTGGACAGTCATATTGTCTCCATCTCTGTGTATATAATTACCCACAATGATCCAGGTACACTGGAAATCAGGATCTAAAAGACAAAAAAGACAAAGTCTTGCTGCTACAGAGCTATGAACCTATGAAAAGTGATAAATGAGTGATACAATATGATAGAGTATGAGAAAGGTAAGAAATATGTGAACACATTAGTGAGGCAGACAGAGGTAGATTTTGTTTGTTTTGTTGTTTGTTTTTACTGAAGATGTATGGGCATGTTCAAGAGTGTTCAGAGAAACATATCAACTTCTGGAAGTCAAGCAAAATACTCTTGGGAATATTAGTCCAACCATGCCTAAACAAAATCACTCTCCAAAACTCTATATCATTCAGTACAATTTTGGGAAAAGAAATAGAACAGTCATTACCTGTAGAACTATTACTATGGCCTAAGCCATAGTTTACAACAGCCCATTGGACTAAAACATCTATATTCTTAATATAGACAATATACATTATCAATGAGAGTTTCAGGCAATTAGGCTAAGACCTGTTATCATAATTTCATATATTAATAGTTTTAAAAGGAGATCTAACTCAAAACACAGTATGGAAACTAAAATATATTTAAATGCATGATACTTAAGAAAGCATGGAATTACTATTTCAGTAAATTTGTTTAAGTTTTAAATGTGTGTCTTCCTGAAAGATGGACCATAATTACAGTATATTTCTTTCAAACTTGTTATTTAGACTGTAGAACTTAAGGAGAACATAACTTTATAAAACTTAACTGACAGAATATTTTCTTTCAAATCTGTATTTTAACAATCCTTATACATATTGTAGTCATTAATTTTCTTTTTCATTTTTTCAAATTTTTATTTAAATACTAGTTAGCTAACATTTAGTGTAATATTGGTTTCAGGAAGAGAATTTTGTAATTATCACTTACATATAATACCCAGTGCTCAACACAAGTGCCCTCCTTAATACCCATCACCTGTTTAGCCCATCCCTTGTGTACTTCCCCTCCATCAACCCTCAGTTTGTTTTCTATAGTTAAGAGTCTCTTATGATTCTCTACCTTTGTTTTTACCCTTTCCCTATGTTCATCTCTTTTGTTTCTTAAATTCCACATATGAGTGAAATCATATGGTATTTGTCTTCCTCTGACTGACTGATTTCACTTAGCATAATATACTCTAGCTCCATCTACGTCATTACAAATGGCAAGATTTCATTATTTTTGATGGCTGAGTAATATTCCATTACACACACACACACACACACACACACACACACACACACACCACATTTTCTTTATCCATTCCTCTGTAAATGGACATCTGGGCTCTTTCCAAATTTGGCTATTGTGTACATTGTTGCTGTAAACATTGGGGTGCATGTGCCCTTTAAAATCAGTGTTTTTGTGTCCTTTGGGTAAATACCTAGTAGTGCAATTACTGGGTCATAGGGTAGTTCTATTTTTAACTTTTTCAGGAACTTCCATATTATTTTCCAGAGTGGCTGCACCAATTTGCATTCCCACCAACAGTATAAGAGGGTTCCCCTTTCTCCACATTCTCACCAACATCTGTAGATTCCTGGGTTGTTGATTTTAGTCATTCTGACAGGTGGGAGGTGGTATGTCACTGTGGTTTTGATTTGTATTTCCCTGATGATGAGTGATGTTGAGCATCTTTTCATGTGTCTGTTAGTCACCTGTATGTCTTCTTTAGAAAAAAAAAATTCTATTAATATCTTCTGGCCCCTTCTTAACTGGATTATTTGTTTTTTGGGTGTTGAGTTTGATAAATTCTTTATATATTTTGGATACTAACTCTTTATCAGATATGTCACTTACAAATATCTTCTCCCATTCTGTAGGTTGCCTTTTAGTTTTGTTGGTTGTTTCTTTCACTGCAAAGAAGCATTTTATTTTGCCGAAGTCCCAATAGTTTATTTTTGCTTTTGTTTTCCTTGCAGCAGGAGACAACGCCTAGAAAGAAGTTGCTATGGCCTATGTTATAGAGGTTACTGTCTGTGTTCTCCTCTAGGATTTTTATGGTTTCAGGTCTCACATTTAAGTCTTTCATCCATTTTGAATTTACTTTTGTGTATGGTGTAAGAAAGTGGTCTTGTTTCATTTTTTTGGCATATTGCTGTCCAGTTTTCCCAACACCATTGGTTGAAGAGACAATTTTCCCATCCTGTTATGGTGAAGATTAATTGATTGCATAATTGTGGGTTTATTTTTAGATTTTCTTTCTGCTCCTTGATCTATGGGTCTAATTTTGTGTCAGTACCATATTCTTATGATTACTATAGATTTGTAATATAGCTTGAAGTCCAGAATTGTGATACCTCCCACTTTGCTTTTCTTTTTCAAAATCACTTTGGCTATTCAGGGTCTTTTGTGGTTTCATACACATTTTAGGATTGTTTGTCCTAGCTCTGTGAAAAATGCTTGTATTATTTTGATATGGATTGCATTAAATGTGTAGATTGCTTTGGGTACTATAGACATTTTAACAATATTTGTTCTTCCAATCCATGAGCATGGGATATTTTTCCATTTGTTTGTGTCCTCTTCAATTTCTTTCATAAGTGTTGTATAGTTTTCAGAGTACAGATCTCTTACCTCTTTGGTTAGGTTTATTTCTAGATATCTTATGGTTTTTGGTGCACTTGTAAATGGGATTGATTCCTTGATTTCTCTTTCTGCTGCCTCATTATTGGTGTGTAGAAATACAATAGATTTCTATACATTGATTTTTATATCCTGTGATTTTACTGAATTCATGTATCAGTTCTAGCAGTTTTTTGGTGGAGTTTCTCGAATTTCCTCCATAGAGTATCATGTCATCTGGGAATAGGGAAAGTTTGACTTCTTCTTGCAGATTTGGAGGCTTTTTATTTCTTTTTGTTTTCTGATTGTGGAGGCTAGGACTCCCAGTACTATGTTAAATAATAATGGTGAGAATGGACATTCTTGTGTTGTTTCTAACTGTAAAGGAAAACTCTCAGTTTTTTTTTTCCCATAAAGATGATATTAGCTGTGGGGTTTTCGTATTTGGCTTTTATGATGTTGAGTATGTTTCATCTACACCTACTTTGTTAAGGGTTTTTATGAAGAATGGATGCTGTATTTTTCAAATGCTTTTCAGGCATCTATTGAGAGGATCATATGGGTCTTATCCTTCTTTTATTAATGTGGTGTATCACCTTAATTGATTTGCAAATATTGAACCACTCTTGCAAACCAGGAGTAAATCCCACTTAATTGTGGTGGATGGTTCTTTTAATGTTTTGTTAAGAAATTGTCCCCTCCATGTTTTCAGGGCTATTGCCCTGTAATTCTCCTTTTTGTGGGGTCTTTATCTGGTTTTGGCATCAAGGTGCTACCGGCCTTGTAGAATGAATTTGGTAGATTTCCTTCCACTTCTAAGAGGAGTCACAACATTTTAAATAAAGTTAATGCATATGTTCAATATTTATGATAGCATTGAAAATTGAGCAGAATTATTTTTGAAAAAGTATTAGATTGAGGAGGGAAGTAAGAAGAAAAATTGAGGAAATTTAGACTAAGGTTTTGGAAATTTAATATTTTAAAAAGATAGCCTACATATTTAATATATTATGTTTAACATATTCAATATGTGAAAAAGTAATTAAGTGTAGGCTATTGATTTTTTTAAATATATGTGCTGCTGAAGTAAGCACTAGGCTATTGATTTTTATGAAACTTACAAGTAAACTAAAATCTGGCAGCATTTGTGAGAAGAGAAAGTAGAGGAACAAGTAAAGGACAAGGATGGAGGCAGACAAACTGCTAGTGAACATGGATGACAGAATACCTTGAGAGTGGCTTGGGTGGGTTGGCAATTAGGCTATTCAGTGTTACTACTGAAAATGAAATATGGTCAGACTCCCCAGTCGCAGCACATTTTGTGAAATATCACTCTGGCATTAGCTCTTTTAGATTTATAAGTACTGAAAAGGCCTCTGCCCTGTGTAACGATAATAATGTGCCCCACTGCTAATATGCATGAGAATTAAGATGGTTCTGTAATTTTTGAGAATTTTTTTTCAGTTCTAAGGAATGATATTCCAGCAAATCATAGACCATTCTTACTAACCATATGAAATAATTATAAGTTATAAAATTGTAGACTCAGATGAGACAGGGTTCTATTTTTCAACAAGCATTTTCTGTGCTCCAGTGGAAATTTTTTCTGACTCTGGACTTTAACAATCTTGATCTGATATTTGTTTACAATGGCTTAAAACTGTAGAGATAAATGCAAATGTTAAATGTGAATCCCAAACAAGTCCATGGCTTTTTGGACAGAAAACTAAAATACAAAAAAGTACCTATGGCAGTTGGTAATAAGGACACAATCCAGACTGATTTCATTAGTCCAGTTTTCCCATTTGAGATATCAAAAATCAATATTTCTGTTTTAAATAGTGGTTTAGAGACTTGTTCAGTAATGGACACATAGCAAACTGATGAAATTTATGATCAAGGAAAAAAATAATCTGTGCAAGTATTTGTATCAAGTTTAAAGATTTTCACAAAATTCCTGAAGCACATGCACAAATCTCAAGTTAAGAAACTAGGTTGGGGTGTCTGGGTAGCTCAGGCAGTTAAGCGACTAACTACTGATCTCAGCTTAGGCCTTGATCTCAGAGTTGTGAGTTGAAGCCCTGTGTTGGGCTCTATGCTGGGTATGGAGCTTTCTTTAAAAAAAAAAAAAAAAGGAAGAAGGAAAGAAACAAGGTTATAAAGGATTTCTTTATGAAATCAACTATTTTTACATAATTATGTATATGTATTTTAGTTGTGTATGTGCTTATATGTATACATATTTATGAGTATTTTACATAGGTATCAATTAATATTTTATATATTGATTATTTAAATAATTCAGGAAAATATACTTGATATTTCAAAACCATAAAAGTATTCTTTTTATTTTTTAAGGTGGACTTATTTTAGAAAGAGAGACAGAGACCACGTGTTGAGGAGGGAGAGAGTCTCAAGCAGATTACATAGGGTTCTATCTCAGGACTCTGACATCATAACCTGAGCAAAAACCAAGAGTTGGACACTTAACCAACTGTGCCACCCAGGCATCCCAACCATAAAAGTATTCTTAAGGAAAAATTTAAAATTATTTCCTTACTGTAAATATTTTTTTGGCTTTTAAATTGATATTGATATTTATAGATTCTTCCACATTAATATGAAATTACAGAGATATTTAGTTTATAAAATAAATTCTAATTTTATGAATTTACATGAATTCCACATCTTTAATGTCACTTAAAATTTTCACATTAAAATAACAATATAATTGTAAATGACACCAAATTATTGCATTTTATTTAACCAAATTTTAACTTCAAAATTTGAAGAAAAAAAGAACACAGAAAATTTAAATATTAAATTTTATGTTATTAATATAGGGATTATTGATTATCATATAAAATGGAATTTATTTTGATATCATTCAAAATCTTAAAATACAACATAATAGTTACTTACTAATTTTCAAATTATCTTTTACTAAAAGGAGCTCTTCGTTGTACCACTTTTTTGTTACTCACTCTTTTCTGTAGGTCATAAATTACAATGAGAACTACTGCCCCTGAATTGGGAAGCCTAAACGCAATGGGGATAATTGGTCCCAGAATTTTAGGAGCCAAGGGGCTGCATTTAATCTCCAAAGGCAAGGTGGGCATAGTTACCATAATGAATGACACAGTCAAATCTGTAATTAGAATATTGTGATTTGCAAAGACCTATGGTGTTGGCTAGTTGGTCATGGTATCCCTAAAGTGAAATAATAGGCCAGTCTGCTAAATTCTTATTTGATCTGTATAAGCAGAAGAGTTTTAGGTCAAGTGAACAGAAGTCTAACTTGAATCATAAAAACAGATTCAAAGCCTCTCATTCAGTTCCCTGTATTAAGTCGGTATTAAGACACAGAACCTCTTGAATGAAGGGCAAGATGAATCCTTATAGGAAGGAGCTTGCTACTGTTAGAATTTATACTGTTAATCTTCTTCCCAGCCTTCCCCAAAGGGACCTATGAACTTTCAGAGTGTGCACTGGGGGAAAGAAAATGATGAAAATATTCAAGATTACTGAACATGAGTTATTATTGACACTGATTCCAGGAGTCCCAAAAGGTCCTCTTGTCCACCAGTTAGAGTAGGAGTTTGTGGAGGTCAAGTGATCTATAGAGTTTTACCTAAGATCAGGACCCAGTTTGTGGGTCCATGAACATATCTTGTTGTTATTTCCCCAGTTCTGAAATGTATAATTAGAATAGACAATTCCAATTGTCCTGGCAACAGTGATTGATTCTTATTTCCAAGAGGAAATTATACATAATCAAGGTGAAAGGACATGTTTAGAATATATGGGATAACTTAGGACAACTTATTTTTAAATTTAATTTAATTTTGTTTTTTTTAGTCACCATACAGTACATCATTAGTGTTTGATGTAGTGTTCCATGATTCATTGTTTTCGTATAACACCCAATGCTCCATGCAGTATATGTCCTCCTTGATACCCATCCCTGGGCTAACCCATCCCCTCCCTAAAAAACCCTCAGTTTGTTTCTCTGAGTTCATAGTCTCTCATGGTTCATCTGCCCCTCTGACTCTGCCCCCCTTCATTTTTCCCTTAGGACTTTTAATATTATCATGCCCTATAATTGAAGTTAATGGAAAACTGCAACAACTTAATTCAGTCAGGACAACTAATTGTCCATAGCAGTGAGAGTTTGGGTCACACCACTAGGTATAACCATGACCATTTGGTAGTTCTATGGTTGTTTTGTTTCTGGGTTTTTTTGGTTTTGTTTTTCTTTCAGTTTTAAGGAAACTCCATACTTTTTTTTTGCATATTAGCTGAGCTATTTTACATTTTGCAAGGGTTCTGATTTTTCCACATCTTTGCCAATACATGTTGAACTCAAGATGTTATAGTTGTTGTTTAATAGCCATCCTAATAGGCATGAGGTGATATCTCATTGTGGTTTTGATTTGCATTTACCTGATGATTAATGATGTTGAGCACTTTTTTATATACTTGTTGACTATTTGTATTTTCTTTGAAGAATTGTCTATTTAAGTCCTTTACTCACTTATGTGTTTTTTTGATACTGAGTTGTAAGAGTTTCTTAAATATTTTAGATATAAATCACAATCAGATATATGGTTTGCAACTTTTCTTTCCTTTAGTTTGGCAGTCTTATTTTGTTGATTGTTTCCTTTGCTGTGCAGAAACTTTTTAGTTTGATGTAATCTCACTGTTCTATTTTGTTTCTATTGCTTGTGCTTTTACCATCATATCAAAGAAATTATTGCCAAGACCAATGTTGGGAATATTTTACCTTATATTTTCATCTAGGAGTTTTACAGATTAAGTTCTTACATAAAAGTCTTTAATCCAGTTTGGATTGTTTTTATATAGGGTGTAAGGTAAGAGACTAATTTCATTTTTCTGCATGTGAATATCCAGTTTTCTCACCATTTGTTGAAGAGACTGTCATTTCCCCATTGTGTATTCTTGGCATTCTTTTTTCTTAATTTTGTTTTTGATGTAGTGTTCAATGGTTCTTGCATTCTTTTTGAAGATGATTTGTGTATGAATTTTTTATGGACTCTATTCTGTTTCATTAGTCTATATGTTGGTTCTTTTTTTTCAAAGAATTTATTTATTTATTTGAAAGAGAAAGACACAGTGAGAGAGGGAACACAAGCAGGGGGAGCGGGAGAGGGAGAAGCAGGCTTCCTGCAGAGCAGGGAGCCCAATGCAAGGTTTGATCCCAGGACCTGGGATCATGACCTGAGCTGAAGGTAGATGCTTAACGACTGAACCACCCAGGGGCCTCTATATGTTGGTTCTTATACCATACAATCCAGGATTCTGTGTATACATCTAAAAGAATATAACCCAGATATCTGCACTCGCATGTTTAATGCGGCATTATTCAAAATAACCAAGATACAGAAACAACCTAAATGTGAGGTATGGGTTAATAGATAAGGAAAATATGGTCTGTGTAGACAACAGAATTTTATTCAGACTTAAAAAAGGATATCCTACCATATGTATGAAGCTGGAGGACATTTTGCTAAATAAAATAAGTCAGTGACATAAGGACAAATACTACATGATTCCATTTATATGAGGTATCTACAATATTCAAAATCCTAGAAACCGATTAGAATGGTGGTTGCTAGTGGAGGGGTGAGAATGGGTAAATATTCAATGAGTATAAATTTTCAGTTATGCAAGATGAATAGTGTTTAACATCTGCTGTACAACATAATACTTATAGTTAATAATATCTAATTGAATATTTAAAATGTGTTGAAGATAGATTTCATGTTCAATGTTTTTGCTATAATTAAAATACAGTAGCAGAAATCACTCAAAAAGTATCATGAGTAGCCAGCTGGGGTGCCTGCTGAGCACAAAAGGAGTATAGAATGGGCAGTGGAAGAAGGTAGTTTTAAATACTAGCTACATCTGGGTGCCCAGGTGCAGAAACCAGGACTGTAGTTATTATTAGTATTTTTTCTTTATTTTGTTATGAATATGAATGTGTATTAAATTATCTTTGTTTTCTTGACTTTTTTAATCACTTCATCATATAACATAAGTATTAATTTTTCATCATAATATTTAATTTACAGATTATCAAGGAGAAGTATCAACATCACCCAGGGACTTCCCATCCTCTTCTGGGGAAAGGATTGATGTTTTAATAATAGTACACAGGATAGACGCATCATGCTAGGCAGAAGTGTGACTTTGTTATTGTCTTTATTAAGAGATTAAATATTACTTAAGGACAAGTGTATGGGTGCCAAATTGAAAATGAATGGAGTGTGATGGTAAATTTTATGTGTCAACTTCAATAGAATGTGATGCCCAATTGTCAATGGTGAATTGACAATTGAATGGTCAAGCACCATTCTAGATGGTACTCTGTAGTTATTTTTAGCTGCGATTAATATTTAAATCAGTAAAATTTGAGTTGGCAATTACATTCTAGTAGAAGAAGACAATAAATAACAAACAACTAAATAAACTATTACACAGCTAATCATATTATTATTTCTTTGTCTCAGGATTATTTGTTTTAGATAACATAAGAAAGAAGTTCAAATACAAGGTGTGGGGTATATCATTATAGCAGTTGCAAGGAAAAAACAGATGTGCATCACCTTTCCTTATGGTTTATTCCTTCCTTAGTCTTCAATACATTCACATTCCTCCTACTGCCTTCTTTAGTTTCATGTATGAATCAGCTGTCAGACATCACCCTACACTAGTCATTTAGACTCAAAATGATTTCTATCAAGAACTGTAGGTATTGTCAGGTTGTCAGGAATGCCATTGTCTTCTCCTTTTCCACTTTGCAATTGCTACTTGATTGACACTTTTAAAATTCTGTCAGCTTTTCTTGCCTTTGTTTGCTTTATACAGAACAGAAAAGAAGATGCAGTTCTTATCCATTTGCTTAGCAAAATCACAACCTCAACAAGAGAAAGTCCAATTTCATAAATCAAGTATTTCATAAATAGAAAAAAAAAGTGACTGAATATAGATTATAGACTCAGTTGTGAAAAGGATTTCTGGCCTAGAAATTAAACACCTTTAGTTCTCAAATCTCCAAGTATAGATTAAAATCCCAAAATGAAAAATAAATAAAATATTAAAATATATTAACTGATTTTCTTCAGTGTATAATAATGCTATCTTTACTTCTTTCAAGAAACAAGTTTTTTTTAAATTCTATTTTAATTCCAGCAGAGTTAACATACAGTGTTATATTAGTTTCAGGTGTACAATATAGCTAATCAGCTATTCCATAGATCACCCAGTGCTCATCAGGACAAGTAAACTCCTTAATCCTTATTTCCTATTTCACCCATCCACCCACCTACCTCCTCTCTGGCAACCAACAGTTTGTCCTCTATAAGAAAGAGTCTTTTCTTGGTTTCTCTCTCTTTTTTCCTTTCTTCATTTGTTTGGAGAAACAAATCTTATTAAATAAGTGAAATCAATAATTCATTGTGGATTCTAAATTCTGAGAACTAAAATGAACTATGAGCTAAATGTATTAGATAGATTTTGTTTCACTCATTACAATATTGCAAGAAGCACTAGTTGTTCCAAAGATTTGTATTGCCCCTTTGGAAGTCTCACTATAAAAAGATAAAATAATATGAAGTGTTACTCTTTGGATTAAGAAGCTTAAGTGTCAAAACAAATAAAAAAAAGAGAGAGAGAGAGATAATCACTTGCTTATGATTATTCTAAATGAAAGTGAGAAAAATATAAACATAATTAATTATGCTGGAGTATAGATGTTCAAAATTAAAACCAATAATGGCATTTTAAGAAATAAGTAGTAGGCAATATTGAAATAAGTGTTTTTATAACATGGTCTGTCATAGCTTTTTTCTATTTTTCAGAGTGGGTTTCTAAGGTTGAAAATTCTACTGAAGATATTTTAACTGCTTATAGTAAGTGACATAAGTTCAAGATCTTTGTGCTTCAAATCTAGAAGTAGGCATGTCAATCACAGACATGTCAATCTCAGAAGGTTAGATAATAGTTAAAAAAATGGGGTAAGCCATCAGTTAAACAATGAAAAATAAGTTTATTGGAAATGAGAGTATTAATAATGAATGCAAATATTTCATGTTCCATGATATCCTTATTTTATTTTTTAATAATTAGTAAAGAAATTATATAAAATAGTACATATGATGGGGTGCCTGTGTGGCTCAATTGGTTAAGCGACTGCCTTCGGCTCAGGTCATGATCCTGGAGTCCCGGAATCGAGTCCCACATCGGGCTCCCTGCTCAGCAGGGAGTCTGCTTCTCCCTCTGACCCTCTTCCTTCTCGTGCTCTCTCTCATTCTCTCTCTCAAATAAATAAAATCTTTAAAAAAATAAATAAATAAAAAATAAAATAAAACAGTACATATGCTACATTAACAAAATTTATCAAGAGAGGTATCAATTATGCTATGGCTAAAACAGTAGAATTCAAATTAATTTTAGGGATGTAATTCTCTTATTAAGGAACAACTATAGATTATCAATTCAAAAATCATAAAATTGGGTGCCTGGGTGGCTCAGTTTGTTAAGCGACTGACTTAGGCTCAGGTCATGATCCCAGGCTCCCTGCTCAGTGAGGAGTCTGCTTTTCCCCCTCCTGTTCCCCTGCTTGTTCTCTCTCAATCTGTCAAATAAATAAATAAAATCTTTAAAAAAATCATAAAATGTATGAAAAATTAAACAGAGAAGTAAAGCAAACGAATGGTAAATTTAACTTAGATATACATTTGTGCTGTAATAAGTTTATGTAAAAATTCTCAGTTCCTCATATATTTATTTCACAAAAGTTTGCTGGTTGGCTGCAATTGCTCTATTTCAGAGAACTGGTGGGTTTGGGTTTATTTAGAGAACTGATGGGTTTGGATCTACTCTATGTGTGTTCTCATTCCTGGTTACAGGTTAAAAAAGCAGCTCCTCTCTAGGCAGACACGCAAGGTGGCTACTATAATGACTCTACATCTTTACATCGTATGTGGGAACTGCGATACTCTTGACTCCTTCCATATTCTATGTGTCAAAGCAAGTTACATGACCCATCCATATCAGTAAGGAAAGGAAATACGACTTTCTTGGGGGTTACAAGAAGGAAGAGTGAATTTTTCTAAAAATAATATATTTGGTCACAAGCTGCTATGTTAGTTTCATATACTTGGAGTCTGTTCTTCTATATGAAAACAAATCACTTGAAATCCAAGGAAGATATCCTAAAAGCATCAACCAAATAAAACATGTAACTCAAAGTCCTTGGTATTTCAGTAATTTCTACATGAGATCTAGATGAGATTCTTCTTGGACTGGAAATTTAAGGGCAAAGAGAGAGAGAGGGAAGGAAGGAAGGAAGGAGGGAGGGAAGGAAGGAAGGAAGGAAGGAAGGAAGGAAGGAAGGAAGGAAGGAAGGAAGGAAGGAAGGAAAGAAAAGAAACATTCAATACAAGGTGATGGAACAGTAATCTATTATGAAATTGCAGATGGCTGTAGAAATTCTGAACTTTCTTGATTAGGCCCTTATATTACTGCCTGGGAGTAGCTTACCGGGCCATTATTCTTTATTGGTTTGGACTCTACTTTCTGGGTGTATCTATTTCATCGTATCCCTTGGACACATTTGAAAAAGGCATATAAAATTTCCCCCTCCTTGTTGGCTGGTACCTTTCTTAATCAGATTTCTGTTCATAAAATATTGTGTGTTCAAGAGTAAATTTCCTTTTCAAATTGTCAAAGTTTCATTCAAGATGACAATTTTGGCCATCCATCCATTGCAAAATGTCATTAGATTTTTCCTAATCATTATAATCTGTTGATTTGATTCCAGGCATGCCTCACCCACAATTCTTTTTAAGAAATGCCATTTCTTATGTTGGCTAATAGATTTTAAATGAAATTTAAAACAAAATTTAAAAAAAGGAAAGAAATGCCATTTCTTTCTTGACTTGAATACAGATTCTTTGGACAAAAAAGGCATCAGTGGCACATGCACTTGTCATTTTTACCTAAGCCCTTTTTATCTTTTAAAATAATACATTTCACTGGGAGCGAATTCAATCCAACCAGAGAGGTGTTTTTTTAATATAACAGATCTTAATGTTACATGTGACAGTATTTTCCTGAGAGTTTATATTTCAAGTCTCAGAATTTCTGAAATCTTCCTTTTCTCTCCTATCACTCCTCTACCAAATACCATATTAGCCAGCATTAATATTAATTTCAAAATCCAGAAAAATCCATGTCTTATAATAACAATAATTATTATTATCTCACTGGCCTGCATGCTGACTGGTGAAATTCTGTTCCAGGTTTATATTGGGTTCAGATCTGATCCACAGGCCTTGTCTTATCTACATGTAAATTGAAGAACAAGTTTCTTTATGGCATATTTTCTCATGGCAGAGGGCAGATGATGGATAGAAACTAGGCAGGCTTCCTAAAGACTCTATTCAGAGCGGACACCATCACTTCCACACAATATCACTTCTCAAAGCAAACCATATAGTGAAGATCAGCATCAATAGAGTGGGAAGTCATATCCCTCCCTTGGGGGAGGGGAGAGTGAATATTTGGTAAATAGCAAAATTACAAAAGATAATTAATATGAGAAATATAATCAACTTTACAACAAATTGTGTTATTCAAGATGGACAACACCACTTTATGATAAGAGAAGTTATGATTCCTAAGAAAGTATTGTGATATTTTTACCTGGGTACAACTAATAAAATGCCTCAAAATGGACGGGGGGTAGATAAATTGATAAAATGACAAAAAGAAAACTGACAAACCTATCATAGTTTTGAGATTTTAACATTAATCTATCAATTAATGATAGATCAAAGATCACCTCCTTTCAAACAAAAACAAAAACAAGATTGGTCCTTCCCTCTTTCCCTACTCCTTTTTATTTCCTTTCTGCCAAATTCAGTCCATAGCCATTATTTGAGACAGAGTGAATGAGGGTGGGTCTGTGTTAAATAAGGAGGAGAAACACATCACAGCACTGAGCAGTGTGGCAAATCCTGACCAGGGTGAATAGAGTATCTTTAATGGACAGTCTGACATAAGATGTCAAAGCCCAGAGTGAAAAAGGCATCTGCAAAGGACTGGCTTGGTGCACAGAATCTGATTGGTATGAAAATGATATCCCTGGGAAGAGATGCTTGTGACAATGATAGATGTTATATGCAGTGAAAAAAGTATTTATGGGGGAGGCCACTGGAAGTGGAATATTAGGGCCTAGGAAGGAGGATGAGCACATCTGCATAGGAAGGTTTCTAAGTCTGTATATTAAAGTGCAACTAGGTGAGGAGGGTGCCCTAGCATGTTTGAATGATCAGAGTATTCAGGAGAGCACAAAAGCTTAGCGGCATCTATTAAGGGGCAGGGATGTGGCAACCCAGGGCAAGATTCCAAAGCATGGATGAGGTAAGGAGGGAAAGTACAAGTTTGAGTATATAAAAGGGGACTTATTAAATGAGTAAATATATAAGGGATTTGGGAGCAAGTGTGTGCAAATATAGAGAGCATGTTCACTAGAACAGTCTGTATGACGTTGAACTGACAAATAGATACAGACAAATATAGAATAAATATAGTTGTAAATTCATGCACTTGTGGTTGTGTGTACGTATACATATTCATTGTCTAGTACAGTAGCCACTGGCAACATATGACTATTTAAATTTAAATTAATCAAAGTTAAAAAAATTGAATGTTCAGTTTTTCCATCATGGTAGCCAAATTTCAAGTATTTAATCATCTCATATTGTTAGTAGCATATTAAACAGCACAGAAATATATATACAAACAGTATAGAGTATATATGAACATGTATGTATGTATTTGTACATATATATTCTATAGTGTATTTGTGTACACACACACACACACACACACACACACACACACCTTTAAATACACCTAATCAGACCTATATTTATTTCTTTGTTTTGTCAGTTAGGTTTCAGTCAGTAGATATAAACCACATGGTAACTTGAATGGGGAAAGTTTAGTATAAAGGTAATAAAGAAAATTCTAAACAATACCCTGTAATAGGGAAAGTACCCAATAAAGAAACAAACTCAAAAGAGATGTGGGGGGCACTCCAAGGCTGGAATTCCGATCTTGTTGGTAAAGATATGGTTGTAGTCCACTGGATGGTGGAGATGTCTGTTCTGTGATCTTGAGCAAGACCTGTTTCAGTCATCAGTCAAAGGTTGACAGGTAGAAGTGTTGATGACTTTTTCTGGGAAGTTGTCTGCAGGGAATAGGGTGATGAATTTTCTGGAAATCTAGCTGAGGCACTGGTTATATTTTCCACATAGCTACTGGCAATCTACCCATGAGGGATGCTGTTGAACTCTGGGAAGCTGGCTGAGTACCCAAAGAACTTACCCAGAAACTGTTATTTGGAAGTGGTCTGGACGACAAAATAGGCAGACTCTGGAACTCGCCCTCAGTAAGTCAAGTGGAATGCCCATGAAATTCACTGGACAGCTTCCTTTAGAATTGTCACTCAATTTACCTTTCGGAAGCTTCCTGTGAGGTGCCACTGAACTTCCTGGAGGTGCCACTGATGTTTGAGGTCCACAGAATCAGGAAAAGGAGAAGCTCACTGGAACCCAGATGAAAAGCCCCAAGTCCTACAGTGTATCTCCAATGCCCTCTAATGGCAAAATTTATCATCATGGCAGCTGACAAAGGGAGGGGGGTTCAGCATTAAATGTCAATGAAGGACGATTTAGAAGCTAGAGTTGATGAATTGGTAACTGGAACTTTTGCTTAGCTACATAAACATATCTACACATGTACTTACATATACTGATTTTTCTGCTTATTTGTTGCTGTTGATTGATATATTTTATCAATTTATGTTTACACATATTCTAAATAAAATCAAAGGAAGTTCTTTTGTATAGAACCGATGTAAATAAACCGACACATATATGTGTGTGTGTACATGCACATGCACTCAAACATATTTTCTCTAGTCTTGTTTGCTGAGATGACCTAGGAGCAGTGACAACAATGAGCATGCATAGGTTCTAGATCTCAATTTCAAAATATCATTCTCCACTTAACGTAACCAGGGTTTTTTGGTGAAATGTGTGATTTGAAGGCTGGGATAGAAAAAGTATGTTCCCCAGAATATCCTCCATGGAAGAAATCAAGAAAGTACTCAAAAAATGATGAGGGCATATCATAAAAACATAGAAGCCAATCTGAGGGACTTCCACTGGCAAAATCAGAATATTTCATTAGCAAAATGATAGTAATAAAATTATAAACCTTTAAAAATAATAAGATGCCTTGAGTCTATAAGCAAATAAAATGTTCATGACAACCAAGATATATTATGTGATTTCAAAATTATTTATTAATGACAAAGGTAAAAGAGTAGTTTAACAATGGAGAAGACTGGAAGGTGTACCTTAATCAAAAAAGTTAACATCACTAATAATATGACTTATAGAAAAATGTATGCCACCTAATAGGATGCAGTGAGAAAAAAACAAAACAAAACAAAATTCCTCATTCTGTAATTTTCCTGCCAAATACACATAACCTAGAACTAATCATGAGAAATTATTAAGCAAACTAAATAGAAGGACTTTGGAAGTATAACTGGCATATAATCTTCAAAAGTGTCAAGGTCATAAAAGTCAAATAAAGACAAAAAATTTAGGTAGAAATGAAAAAAAAGCAACACATAGTTCTAGTATGGAATGTTCTCTTTAAAAGGCATTATTAGAAAAGTTGACAACTAATACTTGTATCTGAGAATTAGATGATAGCAATATGTTAATAATTTCTTGATTCTAACACTTGCATTATAGTTAAGTGGGGAAAAAAAACCTTATTTGTAGGAAATACATTCTACAATATTTGGGAATGATAGCACATTATGTTGGTATTTCAGACATATAAGCAATCTATTACAGATTTCTTTGGCCCAAATTTTTTATGTAAGTACACATTATGCTATCAAAGTATTTTATTTTCTAGAAATACTCATGAACATCTGTTGTGAGATAATCTTTCTAAATAAGATCATGAGAGCACCAACAGATGTGGCCTTCTAAAGTCTGCATAAGACTTCCGAACACATATCTTGCCAATTTATCCCAATTTTAGGATTGATACAACTTTTACTGAATTAGGGCAAAATTCACATTAATAGTTTGAAGATACATTTAATAAGGGAAGCATTTTTTTTCCTGTTGATTGAACCATCTGTTCTCATGACTGGGTATTTTGATGTTCACTGTGAAAAGAGCCCTTATTAACAAGGATTTTCTTATAATAAAATCCATTCTACTAACTTTTATAAATTAATGAATAATCATCATATGCTTGGAATACATTTTCTTTTTCTATAAATAGCTAATAATAATAAACTGATTCCATGAATAAGCTCTCAGTTGCAATAATTCTGATTATATAGTTAAAAATTTGATTCAACTATTTGACCTCATGAAGCTCCTTATTGATTTAAAATCATAATTTAGCTGGCAGTTAATCAGAAATCTAAAATATAAACCCTCAATATGTGGTTATTTTAACACTTTTACATTCATGCTTTAACTGAAGTAATCCTCTATACATTGTGATACAAAAGATATGATGCACAGAGAGAGGCATCTAAACTTAACTTTTTTTTAAACCCATCTAATATTATATTAAGTATCTTTCACTGTTAAGTCTTATATATATATTTGTAAACAATACAGACAAGATACCTACTCTTACACCCTCACAGAGCTTACATGTTAAAGGGAAAGGACAGAATGTACATGTGTGCTTATGTGTGTGTACACATATATTCACACATGTATGCATATGTACAACTCACATGTATACATGTAACACATAAATATATGGTATTATTTTCTTTGAAAAAAATAAAAGTGGTTAAGAGGTTCTCCATTGAACAGAGTGGTCGATGAAGTTTTCTCTGAAGAAACGACTTTTGAACACCTTTAGAACTTTGAGAAGAATCCATGCCAAGAGTTTGAGGGGTTAGGGCAATGTCTGTTCATGTCTCCTTCCCATTTCCTGACTGAATTAATTGTTCCTTGGGTGTTGAGTTTGATAAGTTCTTTATGGATCTCAGATACTAACCCTTTATCTGATATGTCATTTACAAATATCTTCTCCCATTCCATAGTTTGCCTTTCAGTTTTGTTGACTGTTTTCTTTGCTAAGCAAAAGCTTTTTATCTTGATGAAATCCCAATGGTTCAGTTTTGCTTTTGTTTCCCTTGCCTCTGGAGACATGTATAGCAAGAAGTTGCTGTAGCCAAGGTTGAAGCAGTGGCTGCCTCTGTTCTCCTCCAGGATTCTTATGAACTCTTTCTCACATTTAGGTCTTTCATCCATTTTGAGTTTATCTTTGTGTATGTAAGAGAATGGTCCAGTTTCATACTTCTGCATGTGGCTGTCCAATTTTCCCAACACAATTTGTTGAACAGACACATGAAAAAATGCTCAACATTACTTGACATTAGAGAAATACAAATCAAAACCACAACGTGATACTACCTCATACCAGTCAGAATGGCTAAAATTAACAAGTCAGCAAACAAAAAATTTTGGTAAAGATGTGGAGAAAGGGGAACACTCTTACACTGTTGGTAGGAACGCAAGCTGGTACAGCCCCTTTGGAAAACAGTATGGGTGTTCCTCAAGAAGTTAAAAATAAAGCTACCCTACAACCCAGCAATTGCACTACTAGGTATTTACGCAAAGAATACAAACATTGTGATATGAAGGGGCATGTGCACCCCAATGTTTATAGCAGCAATGTCCACAATAACCAAACTATGGAAAGAGCCTATCTGTCTAAAGACAGATGAATGGTTAAAGAAGATATATATATTATATATATATTATATATATATAATATATATATAATGGAACATATATATAATGGAATATATATATATATATATATATATATATATATATATATATATATATATGGGAATATTACTCAGCCATCAAAATGGATGAAATCTTACCATTTACATCAATGTGAATGGAACTGGGAGGTATAATGGTGAGCGAAATAAGTCAGTCAGAGAAAGATAATTATCATATGTATCAGAGTGGAAGGAAGGGAAAAATAAAGTAAGACAAAATCAGAGAGGGAGACAAACCCAAAGAATCTTCACAACCCTAGCTGAGGGTTGCTATAGGGGAGGTGGGGGGGGTGGTCTAACTGGGTGATGGACATTAAGGAGGGCACATGATGTAATGAGCGACTGGGTGTTATATGCAACTGATGAATTTCTGAATTCTACATCTGAAATTAATGATACAATATTATGTTAACTAATTTAAATAAAATAACTTTAAAAAATAGAGTTTGAGGGGTTAGAACAGAACATGCAAAGGATCTGTGGAAAAAGAAGCTGAATTGGTTTGGGAAACTGAAAGAAGTTGTGTGTGGTTGTCACAGAGTGAACGGAAGTAAATGTGGGGCAGAAGAGAATTAGGAGCCAGGGCATGTAAGGCATTTAAGTTCATGGCAAAAAATTTTGAATTTTCTTTTCTATGTGTGTGGGGAAGTCTTTAAAGTCTTCTAAATTAAATTTATTTTGTTTTTAAAAGAACACTCAGGACCCAGTGAGACATGATAGTGAGTGGTGCAAGGTGAGCCTGCAGTACCCCAGTGCAATGTTTTTCCAGGTAATGCAAGCCAAGTTAAGGATCTTAGAACTGATTCTTAGAGCACTGGGGAGCCACAAAAGTTTTTAAAGAAAAGGAGTGGGCTTATCAGATTTGTATTTCTAACATAGAAAATAAAAATGCATTTTGCAATATATTGGATATGCCAAAAATAACACTTCTTACAAGTAACCTCTTATGACAACTTATACTTAACATTTTATAACTAGGTATATGTTCTTCCTTTAAGATGTGATTATTGGAAGGAAGTACTATAATAAATATGATATAGATGTGATAGTTTCTTTAATAGTATGTTAAAAAAACTTTAAGTTCCACTACTATATTAAAATTACTTAAGAAATTAAAAATTAAAATTTTAAATAATCTACATGAGTAAAGGAAACAGCATTTTTTTTAGGAAGGGAAGTATACTCTTTCAAAAGTACACACAATATAACAAATGCATACACATAACTTTTTGAACTTTTGCTCTGGACTATATGTTACTTTCTACAAACATATTTTATTGCAAATTTTTTTTTTGGTCTGCATGTGGGAAAGTAAGTAAGCTGAAATAAAGGAAGAGAGTGAAAGGGAGAGGGTGAGAGAAAAACAGAAAACAGGAGAAAGAAAGAGAAAGCAGAGAACAGGAAGCCACATAAAGGACAAGTAGGAAGTGAATTTCAGTACTTGAGAACTTGGGACATTTATCAAAATATAACAATCAATATACTGATTTATGAATGTCACATAGTGTTCTTTTTAACAAGTTAAGCAAGTATTTACAATAAAATAATGTTCAAAATTATTTCTATGTACACATTAACAATGCAAACACACATATGAACTGAATAATCTTTTTTTAAATAATTTTTATTGTTATGTTAATCACCATACATTACATCATTAGTTTTTGATGTAGTGTTCCATGATTCATTGTTTGTGCATAACACCCAGTGCTCCACGCAGATTGTGCCCTCTTTAATACCCATCACCAGGCTAACCCATCCCCCCATCTCCTTCCCCTCTAGAACCCTCAGTTTGTTTTTCAGAGTCCATCGTCTTTAATGGTTCGTCTCCCCCTCCGACTTACTCCCCTTCATTCTTCCCCTCCTGCTATCTTCTTCTTCTTCTTTTTTTTAACATATATTGCATCATTTGTTTCAGAAGTACAGATCCGTGATTCATGAGTCTTGTACAATTCACAGTGCTCACCATAGCACATACCCTCCCCAATGTCTATCACCCAGCCACCCCATCCCTCCCACCTCCCACCACTCCGGCAACCCTCAGTTTGTTTCCTGAGATTAAGAATTCCTCATATCAGTGAGGTCATATGATACATGTCTTTCTCTGATTGACTTATTTCACTCAGCATAACACCCTCCAGTTCCAACCACGTCGTTGCAAATGGCAAGATCTCATGGACTGAATAATCTTAATCCTTCTGAAACAAAGCCTTCTGAAACAAACATCTGATTAAAGTAGCAAATATGAGTATCTTCTATATGCAAAACTCTTTCTACCAAAAGTGAAAGTTAAGCTCTTTCTTCTGACTTAAAAAAGGACTAGACCAGAGAGTTCATAGATACTCTTCATTTTTTTATTTTATTATGTTATGTTAATCACCATACATTACATCATTAGTTTTTGATGTAGTGTTCCATGATTCATTGTTTGTGTATAACACCCAGTGCTCCATTCAATATGTGCCCTCTTTAATACCCATCACCAGGCTCACCCATTCCCCCACCCGCACCCCTCTAGAACCCTCAGTTTGTTTCTCAGTGTCCATAGTCTCTCATGGTTCGTCTCCCCAATAGATACTCTTTTTTTTAAGATTTTATTTATTTATTTGAGAAAGAGAGAATGAGAGATAGAGAGCACGAGAGGGAAGAGGGTCAGAGGGAGAAGCAGACTCCCCACTTAGCAGGGAGTCCGATGCCAGACTCGATCCCGGGACTCCAGGATCATGACCTGAGCCGCAGGCAGTTGCCTAACCAACTGAGCCACCCAGGTGCCCTATAGATACTCTTTAATACAGGTTATTATAATTCAGATTCATTAAGGCTTGAAATGAATTTCATTTTCAGTTGACTGTCTTCTTTTTATGAAGCACAGTTAGGCATAGGAATAGTCTTCATAAAACAAAATACAGCAACAACTCAACCAATATTTTTGGGTCTCTTGTTCAATTCTAAATATACTAATAAAATGTTTTAAAATTTTTAAAGTGTCTTAGTAGATATCCTGATGATTATTTTTATATTTCATCTTATTTGATAACAATAATAAGTAATTGTTGGGGTTTGCCTTCCTCCCCAAGAGGATTAAGCTCATCAGCAACTTTGGTAACTGGTTTAATAACTTATCTATTTTGGTTGTTTTTCCTTCTCTGTATTACTTCTCTAATCTTCTGCTATTTTTTTCTGTGCCTCCTAAATAAAGAATCTGGTCTTGTCTTGCTTCTAAGGGTGCCTATAGTAATTTGGTACCAGAAGTGATCCAAGGAAGCAGAAACCCATAAGGAGGTAACAGAATTGAATTACTTGTCAGCAAGATGACTACAAAACCACATTCTGGTGGTAAGTGGTGTATTTAGAAGTGTTGTCATGCTGCAACATCACAATCATTAAGGCTGCTACATGTGTGAAATTAGCACAGGATACAGGTGAAGGGAGTCCTCCTGACTTATACAACCTTCCTTGCATTTGAGAAAATGATGGACACAGGAGTTGTGAGGATGCTAGTGCTGGTGGGCTGAATTTTATTAAGTGCCACTGATGTACTCAGGGAAGAAAATAATAGTTACAAGCCAACCTACCATCAAATCAGTAAACTGTGAAAATCAGAAATTCTATGAAAGCCCCAAGTCCTCTTTGAAAGGATTTAAATATATCCCATACCCTATTGACTGAAACAGGGCACAGGACCTGATTTCAGAGAGTAGAAATGCAAAGGAGGTTTATTCAAACCTCTAAAAATTCTCCTTCACTAAAGCCTTGGGTCTGATAAACCCTGTTAGACTCTGACATCTTGGATGGGGACATCTTGTTAGACATGCTTGAGAACCTTTATCTCTAAACCTCAAGCCCTACTTATTCTTTAACAATATGTAGAAGCCTCTACTAGGTGGATGTCTCAAGTAATGATACTTGCCTTCTTCAAAGGTTGCCCTAATATTTAGTAAGCTATTCGAGGGCAATAGCTAGTATCAAATCTCAGCATGCCCTTACAAAGCAATCATTGCATATTTCAGGAGAAAGGATATAAGCCACCAAAGAGCTGCAAGTTCAGGCTAATATATTCATATAGGACAGGGAAAATACAACTGGAAATGGATCTTGGTTTACTAGAATGAACTAGAGAGGCAAATATGTCTAATATAAGATATTTACTGATAGGGATTCCTTCTTGTAACCTAGGATTTAACATCCTTAAGCTGGTCTTAATACAAAGCGTAGACAGTTTTTTGAATCTTGACCAAAACAAAACAAAACAAAACAAACACATACGAAGAAAATGGTCTATGGTAAATGAGGTGGAAATGGAAAATATGCCTTAGCACAGTATTGAGAATGAGGTCACATCTCAGCTGGGTACCATGATAGCAGAGATTTATGCAACTAGAAGACCTATTGGTTAATTCTGTTTCTTTGGAGGATCCAGGGGGTATTTCTTTCTCTAAAGCAATAAGCAGTGTGCTAATGACAGAGCGCCTGGAATCACTAACAAAAAATAGTATTTTCTGTCTTTTGTAGGCAGGGTTGGTGATAGAAGTTGTTATGCAGCTGGGCTCCTAAGTGTCAATAATGATAATAAGATTCCAGAAAGCACAAGTCTGGTGACAACACTTAATATCAGAGACAAGATTTATATGGCTACTGCAACAAGTAGGAAAACTGGAATAACTCACAGAGATCTATGGGGATGACTAACAGACCATGGGATTCCTAGGGATTAGGTATATAAGCCACTAGTGAGGATAAATCTTTTTTTTTTTTTTTTAAGATTTTATTTATTTATTTGACAGAGAGACAGCGAAAGCAGGAACACAAGCAGGGGGAGTGGGAGAGGGAGAGGCAGGCTTCCCATGGAGCAGGGAACCTGATGCAGGGCTTGATCCCAGGACCCTGGGATCATGACCTGAGCTGAAGGCAGACGCTTAATGATTGAGCCACCCAGGCGCCCCTAGTGAGGGTACATCTTAATCTGTATAACAAAAACTGTTCAAGAGCTAATGAGCCCAAGTCTGCTTTCAACTGCCTCAAAAAATTATATTTTTTGGGCTCTCATTCAGATTCCAATTCCCAGGACTGAAGAACATAAGTTGAACAGAAGGCTAAGTCACATTGAAGAAAATCACCAAAACATCACATTACATGTATATGAGAGTGCTTCCCCCAATTAAATAGTAACTATTTATGGGGAAAAAATAAGACCAAGATTTTCAAGAATTTTTACATAAAGGATAAAACTGACAGAGAACAGAAGAGCAGAAATACTACTATAGTTCTCTAGTAGGTATGGGGACATATAGAAGCCAGGTGATAAATGAAGTGGCCCAAATCCATTTCTTGGTAATTGTCACAGCCCCACATTATGGCCATGCATTGGTCTGAGGTATTAATCAGGATCGGTATATTCAACAGCTGGCTGAAACTTCAAAATAGCTCTCTGTCATGAGGAAAAATGTCATCATAGTAGAAAATATCAAATAGAAGCTCCTGAAACTTCCTTATTCCTGAATGAGGTAGAAAATCGGAAGCACTAAGTAGAATTTAGGTAAAATGACAGAGATCATCCAGTCTTAAACACTTAACTAATTGGAGGATGATGTTCCTCATTTTAACCTTTTCTTTGGTCCCCAAGATTTTATTTCAATTCCAATTAGTTAACATACAATGTAAAATTAATTTCAGGTATAGAATTTAGTGATTCATCACTTACATACAACATGTGGTGTTCGTCACAAGTGCTCTCTTTAATCCCCATCACCCGTTTAACCCATTCTCCTGTCATCTCCTCTCTGGTAACCATCAGTTTGTTCTCTATAGTAAGAGTCTGTTTCTTGGTTGGCCTCTCTCTCTCTTTTCCCCTTTGTTCATTTCTTTTGTTTCTTAAATTCTATAATGAGTGAAATCATATGGTATTTGTCTTTCTCTGACTGACTTATTTCAGTTAACTTAATGCACTCTAGCTCCATCCATGCCATTGCAAATGACAAGATTTCATTCATTATGGCTGAGTAATATTCCATTATAGATAGATAGATACATACATACATATATACCATATCTTCTTTATCCATTCATCAGTCAATGCACATTTGGGCTCTTTCCATAATTTGGTTATTTTTGATAATGCTGCCCCATCATAACCCTTTATAATTCATCAGTCCTGCCTTTCAATAATCACATGGATTATAGTGGATACCAAAGTCTACTGTAAACTTAACCAAGTGTACTACCAATAAACACAGTTTTTCCAGATTTGATGCCTTTGCATTAACATATTAATTCTGTTTCTGCACTTGGTTTCTTGCTTTTGGGGAATAAAATACATAAAACTATGTAAATTAGATCTAGGAACAATAATGAGCAAGTGCTCATTATTGCTCATTATTGCTCATGGTGCTAGAACCATGAATGCCAGGTGCAATATTATAAAATACAAAAATTTAAGGGAGCCCCACCTTAGTGAAGCTTTAAAGGTCTATAGCTCTTAGGCACACTAAAATATTCCCTACAAGTTAAATTATATATTATTGCACTTTGCCCTTCCCACCACAAAGAAGAAAGTGGAGCACTTGGTAGTCTTCTTTGGATTTTTCATATAGTAAATATTTCCCTGACACAATTATCAGGTGACTTGGACAACTGCCAGTTTTGAGTAGGTCCAGAGCAAAAAAGGACTCTTTAGTAAGTAGCCTTGACACTTAAGCCATATGATGTTGCAGGTCATATGATGATAGAAGTAACAGTTGCAAATAAAGATAACATGGAGTTTCTGGCAAATCCCAATAGAAGAGTCAAGCTACTTAGCTAGTTGAATTAATGTCACATTCCTTTTTTGTTTTGTTTTGTTTTGTTTTGGAATGAAGTCTGTAAGGGAAGAAAATTCTGCACTCTCATTTTCATTTGAGGGACAGTTATTTTGGCATATATCTTAGATCTCAAAAACGTACAGTGCATTTGGATGAAAAACCTAGATATAATTTGTTCTCTTTTCCAGGTTGCTCTATAAGAGTAATTAAGTTTCCGAGAACTCAAACATATTTCTTCATATAAATGAAGTAATAAATTTCTTTGACTCCAAGGACTAATAATTTTCTAAAATGTCTCTAGAGTCCTGTATCAACATCATCTGTTACAAAGATCATTGAAAACATACAAATATTTACCATTATATTTCTTTAAACTTATTTAGTTAATTAGTTGGCTATTTATATAATAACAATTTTCAAAATGTCAGGGAGTTCATCATGCTTTTTATGGAGTCATGATATAGTTTATATTATTCAAGTCTAATAATTTTTTTAAAAAGTATTTCTATTGATTTTCACTATGTTCTTATTTTGGCTGCATTTGAATTTTAGAAATGTGTAACATTTAACTAGTTAAATGACCTGTTTATTTTGTAAATTTTGAAGTAGTTCTCAGTCTTCCCACTCATCAAATTTTTACCTTGTTCACTTTAAGAACAGTTTTATTATAACACGTGATTTCAACAAGCTGAATAGTAGATTATATTTACTAGGAAGCTTAGAAATAACTAAATTTTTTCTATGAGATTACCAAACTATGATCTATGGCAGTAGTCTCAAACTTCTTTGTCTCAGAAATTCTTTATGTTCTTAAAAATTATTGGGGTTCCCAATAAAGCATCCTGGTTTTTTGGATAATATTGTAATGCATAGTAAAACAAAATAGTGTATTCAAAATAATTTATTTATAAACTTTTAAAAACAATTTTACAGTGAAGACCCACTAACAGTCTTTTTTTTCTTTTTTTCTTTTTTTCTTTTTTTTTTACAAATGTTGGTAAAACTATAAGCTACTTCTCAGAACTGATTACAGTTACTGGAAATGTGAGTGTATGCGTCTATCCCATTCCAAGAGCAGTTGAATCAGTAACCCTGGGACTGGGGTTATGTGGTTATTTGATTGTTCATCATGTTTTTGTTCTATTTAAGGTTTCCAGTTCATTCTGCTTCACAGTTACAATTGAGAACTACTTCTATGAGGTTCTTCTATGAGGTAATATACATTACACATAGAGATGTTGTGTTATTTTAATCAAGTATGTATTTTTGAATCTGTACTAAATTTAAGACATTTAAAAGATTTATGATTTTTTAGTCAACATATTTAATTGTCTATTATAGTGAATGAAATACAAAATAAAGAAATATTTTAAAGGTAGAAAACTGAAAATTATGTAAAATACATTTTATAAAGTCCATCATTGAGAAATATCAGCTTGTGCTATTTTATTATTTTCTTTTCTGGAATGTGTATTTTAAATATTTTATTTATATGGGTATTCTTTAATCATGTCGGAAACATGTCTTTAGGAGTACAATGTTTAAAGGTTACATAATATCCCATCTTATAAACTGCCCCTGTTTATCTTGTTTAGAATATTTCTATTATTTTGTAAAATAATACTATGAAAATAATCATGTATTATGTAATCCGAATGTATGATTAATTCAAATAGATTCCTGAAAGTATTGGTTGAAACTGAGCATTTAAAACTATGATACAAAATGAAGAAGTATTTTCCATAACATATGAATCACTTTTACTCACAGCATGATGTGTATGCTGTCCAACTCATTCTTCATTTGTAATTATTCAATTGTATTCCAATTTTAACAGAAAACATTATATCCCATGTTTTACATATGTCTTCAATAATTAGTAATCATTATACTTATAATAAATAATTGTTAGGAAATTTCTTTCAGCTATTAGTAAAATCATATTAACTTATTGATTACTAGGTGGCACATTTTCTTAAAAGTACTTTGCCTATGTGTTTTTTTTTTTACATTTAATCTGCTTGTCAAAATTATTAGGTAATTTCTAATATTCTAATTTTCAAAAATTAAGGAACTGAGGCACAGAGAGATTAGGTAATTTTCATGAGGTTAAGAAGCAAAAAGTATCAAAGATTTAGGCATGGAGAAAGCAGGTAATTTTCATGGGATCCTGAAACTAGAAAGTATCAAAGATTTAACCATGGAACACTGATCACAGAGTCCATGCTTTTATTAGTTTTATGCTCCTTGGTAAGTCTCTAAACTGTGGTAAATATGCTCCATTGCACAAATAAAGACTCTTCAGGGGAAATAATTTTCTGAATACACAATTCCATATGTGATATTTTAAAAAACTCATTATCTGGGTGCCTTGGTGGCTCAGTTGGTTAAACAACTGCCTTCGGCTCAGGTCATGATCCTGGACTCACAGGATCGAGTCCCGCATTGGGCTCCCTGCTCAGTGGGGAGTCTGCTTCTTCCTCTGACCCTCCCCACTCTCATGTGCTTTCTCTCTCTCTCTCTCTCATTCTTGCTTTCTCAAATAAATAAATAAAAATTTAAAAAAATTAAAAAAAGAATACTTTGAAAATTGTTAAAAAAAACTCATCTGAGAATCAGCCTTGTTCACAATAGTTTATTTCCCATTTTATCATAATAAGTGTATTAGTTTCCTACTGCTGCTGTAACAAATTACCATTATTAGGTCTTAAAAAACATAAATCTGCTTTCTTCCAGTTCTGGAGGTCAGAAATCTAAAATGTATTGGAAGGGATACACTACTTCTTGAGGCTTTAGGAAAAGTTGGTTCCATGTCTTTTCCAGCTTATAAGTGATGTTCTCATCCCTTGGCTCATGGCCTTCTTTTATCTGGAAAACCAATTTTATCTCCTAACCTCTGTTGCCATCAACACATCTTTCTTCCTCTTCTGCCTCTCTCTTATCATTTAAGGACCTTAGTCATTATATTTGACCCACTTAGGTAATTCAGGATAACCTCCTGTTTTAAGATCCTTAGCCACATTGTCAATCCCCTTTGCTATGTAAAATAAAATATTCATAAATTCTGGAGATTAGAACATGGACTTCTTTAGGAGGTTTTTATTCTGTCTGCCACATTAAGGGATACTCTTCACCTATATACTCTTCCTCATCCATTTCAAGTCTCCATGAAGTGCATATTTTGGGGTGTACAATTTTATGTGTGCCAAGGAAAAAGATAAAATTAAGGGTAAGTTAAGGGTTAGTTTTAAAGACATTTGTTATGATAGCTAATCAAGAACATAAATTCATAGAGGCACCTGGGTGGCTCAGTTAGCTGAGTGTCTGATTCTTGGTTTCAGCTCAGGTCTGATCTTGAGGTCCTGAGATCAAGCCCTGATTCAGGCTCCATGCTCAGCGGGGAGTTTGCTTCTCTACCTCTCCCTATCCCTCACCTCCTGCTCATCATGCTCTCTCTGTCTCAAATAAATAAATATTAAAAAAAAATAAAGTCATAAAGCTTTCTACCATTGTGTGATTTGAAAGTACTTATCTAAAGAGTGAAACTCAGCATTAGCATCAGAGTATTGTTGTACTCATTGGAAAAGTGTAATTTGAAGAAAAACAAAGCAACAACCTGATGTGATTCTTTTAAATATACTTGGAATGTTCTGCAGGATTACCAGATTCTTCAAGACACATTGGATAAAGCCCATATATATATAATGTTTATACAAATCACTTCTAATTCTTTCTTCCTATCTCAATAGGTGGTTAAAACACACTAATAAAATCACATCATAAAATATTTGTTTTAAGGTGAGTGCAAGCAAAATTTTTGAAGACAATACAACTGCATACTGAGGTTAAGTATTTTTTTCCTCTCAAGTTTGTGTTTAAATTCCAGTTCATTAACATGCAGTGTAATATTAGTTTCAGGTGTAGAATTTAGTGATTTATCACTTACATATAACACCCAGGATTTTAAATTACATTTTATTTATCAGTTATATATGTGTGTGTGTGTGTGTGTGTGTGTGTGTGTGTATATATATATTTAAAGATTTTTATTTATTTGACAGAGAGAGAGAAAGCATGAGAGAGAGCACAAGCAGGGGGAGCAGCAGGCAGAGGGAGAGGGAAAAGCAGGCTCCCAGCTGAGCAGGTAGCCCGATGTGGGATTTGATCCCAGGACCCGGGATCATGACCTGAGCCGAAGGCAGACACTTAACCAACTGAGCCACCCAGGCACACCTATCAATTTATATTTTTAATTATAAATGTTATTGATCATTTTTCTTTTGCTGAGTTTACACTTTGGGTATGGTTGATTGTATTACTTTCCAAAGTAGCATTATTAGTTAAAATTCAAAACATTTTCTGGCATTTTAATTGTAAGTAATGTTCTGCTTATCATTTTGTCTGAGTTTTGGCTTAAGTAAATTATTCTGTGTTTGCTAATGTATATTTTTTTCTTGTGTGATTTTCTCCCTGCTTAACTATATTCGCTAGAATATGTTATTATTTTACTTCATTGAAGAGCCTCTAATATACACTATAGCATGAAATATTTATAAACATTTTGTAAGATAATAAGATTGAGGGGTTATTTTTGCTGGGGCATTGTGTACTCTTAAATCTAAAATAATGTACTATTCTGAACCATGTCAGAGTCTTCTGTTGGCAAGATCTGCATGGGTCAACAGAGGTCCCAGGAAGCTCTTCAAAGTGTTGCCACGTGAAAATGAGAAAGACATCCATTAAATGCTCTTGCACAATAAGTGAGCTAACTAGGTTGAGAGAAATATATAAATCTATGTATTTATGCACACACACATGCACACGTATAAAACATACATATGGAATCTAATAGGTGTAACTGGTTTCCTTTCCTCTCATGTTTCAATGTGAAGGCATCTAGATTAACACGATTAGATTACTTCAGCCACTTCAATCAATCTGCACAAATTGGTATGTTTGAAAAAAAATAATAACTTGCTTTGTTCCTCTCCCTCTTAGTTCCTTTTGTAAATATTTTTTTACTGGAATAAATCAGTTAATCTTATGACTGTAAAAGTGTTTTGATTCATTATGCACTCTCATTATGGCATAACTGATGACTGAAAACTCTTAATTTCTACCTATTTTATCTATCTCGCTTTTCTTTATGGTCAGTGATTTCTTTGGTCTTGCTTAAGATATTTTTTTCTACTTTTAAGATGAAAAAGATACTCTATATTCCCTGAAGGAGATATTATATGAAAGAGGAAAAGAAGATCATTGAAAGGAAAGTAAAAGGAAAAAAGAGTTTAAAAAAAGGAAAAGTATCACTACATTTTATAGTATGAAGAAAAATTTTAAATACTTATATGTATGCAAAGATATTTTATATAGATATATTTTTATCAAAACTAAAATGCCAAATTTTATTAATAAATGTATTCCTAATCTCTCCATAGTGTTCCAATGAAATAACAGTAATTAATACTAGTTTGTAACACTTGACAATTCACTGTGTGTAATCTTTAGGCCTGTCTAGAGTTATACCAGTGTTCTAATTCTATCTCATTCAGTTTTCTAATCTATAAATTGAAAACAACAGGTACTTATCAAAAAGATCAAATGAGAAATTCATTGTATAAATGCATTTTTCCTTCTTAGAATATTTTACTTTTAGAAGTTTCCTCTATGCTATGTAATTTTGTTGAGATTGTCAATCAGGTGACAGTAACTCTTCCACCAGCTTTGGGAGCATTTAACTCAATTTGAGGACTCAGATCATCCTGGGATTCACTTTTTCTCAATGTTTCTTTTTTACTTCTCATTTTTCAGTTTCATGAGCCAATAAACTTATATTACTTTATCTAAGTTTGTTTTGTCTGTCTCTCTTCCTCTCTCTTAAAGCCCAAGAAATATATGCCTGTAATAATATCAGACATAATTACTATAATGAGGTGAATTGCAGTTAACAAGAGTGTCAAAAATAATTCCAAAGATATATCAGTTATGCTATAAGAAATGAATATCTCTGAAATTCAGTCATTCTTTATTCATTAAGTCAGTCATTCAACAAATACCACTTGAGACATTAATGGAGGTAGGAACTCCAATAAATTTTAGGATTAAAAATATGCATTGCTTTTAAAATATATTAAGCATGGAAAGCAAACAACACTTCCTCTTATCTACCCATTTATATTTTTCTATGATCCTGTTCCTTCCTTTACAAACAGAATTTAACCCAGTAAAAAATCAAATATTCTAAATAACAACTGCAGGAGCTAATGAGAATACCATAGAATTAAGTCATTCTTTTTCCAGTTGAATAAAACCAATGGTTTAGAGTTTCATTTTTATATAATGCACAAAAAATGATGCTGGAAACCAAAAAAAAAAAAAAAAATCAAGCAATAAGGACATAACTATATACTTGAAATATAATAAAATAAGTGCTCCTTATATATATCTATGTTGCCCATAAAACTTTATATATTTCAAGACCATGAAGCTTGGACTATTTAAGTACATATTTTAATAAAAATAAATTTACTGGAAAGAAAGTGCATATAGCTGAAATGTCCCTGTGTGTGTGCATTAACCAACACTAAACACTTCCAAGAGCCAAATTCTCAGCAGCATGTAAAATTGTTTGAATTATTTATGGCCACAATTAATGCTATATAGCAAATGATCACAAAACCTCAGTGGCTTTCCACAACAAATGTTTATTTATTATTTATTTATTTATTTATTTATTTATTTGGCCTAGGAGTTTATTCATGAGCTGGATGATTTTTCTCAGGCTGATTTCAACTAGTCTTACTCATGCATTTGTGGTCAGCTGGAGGGTTGGCTATAGCCTGGTTATATAGGCTGACTGGGTTAGGGAGTACAATTGGATTGACTCAGCCCATTTATATGTGGTCCCTCATCTACTAGCAGATTAACCTGCCATACTGTGGCAGATAACTAAAGAGAAAGAGCTGAGCACACAAAACTTCCTTACACTTTGCAGGTTCTGATATGGCATTGTTTCAACTGTGATGCATTCCATTGACTAACGCAAGTCACAAGTCCAACCTAGACTTAAGAAATGGGGAAGGAGACTCTATCATGTGATTTGCCATGCTTCACATAGGAACATATAATAGGTGAGCTGTTTATACTCCTATCAGTTTTTCCTCAGTTCCTTAGAACACCAACTATCCAGTAGAATACATAGAGGCCCATATACTTGATATAATGTGGTACTATAATAAACCGAAAGCATCTTTTCTTGGGAAATGTGTTTATTTGAGAAATGCTTGCTTTCTTCAATAATCAAATATAATAAAAGAATTACAAGATGTGAAACTACTCAAAACTACCTGTCCAACTAAATAGGCAATAGAAAAATCACATTAATTATAATTGTATTGCAGCCTACTAAGCCTGCATTTTTGGCATTAGAGTCAATAAAGCAATTTAGAAATTAATAAGCATTTGTCTGTCAAGATATGGCTTCATGAATTTTAAACAGGATAAGAAATTGCTATACTACATCTTTTGTCAAACAATGGTCTGCTCTTATCAGTGACAGATTAAAACTAGCTGTTTTTTAATTGAAAAATGCATACATAATTTCTTAGTTAATATCTGTATGCCCAGTGAAATACTGAAATGTCTTAATATATTTTCTCAAGTGTAATTTAAAATAAAAATTATAAATTAATATGTTCAATTTTATCAAATGTTTAGTAGGTACAACTAGTGTCCAGCAAAATACAATGTCACTGGTATTCGTAGATCTATTCATAGTAGTCTGTCTTCTTTATGGTATATGGTAGCATTAAACTTTTCCTCCTCCTTTGAAGTTAGGCACGGCCATGTGATATTTTGGACCATGTATTATGACCAGAAATGATTCTTACCCTTTCTGGAAGGATATTTAAGATTTTATCAATTGATTAAGCAAAATAAACTGCTTAAGACGTGCCTCAAATTTCAGAGTCCAACTCTTCTGAATAACTTCTTACACATAGTGTATGCAATTTTTCAAAGATATCATCTTTGTAGCAATCTGTATCAATGATGCATTATTTCATAACAGAGTGCTTTAATACTGTATCTGGGATTTTTTTTTCCAGTTGGAAGACACACATTGTACTTTGTTGCTGTGGGATAAATGCTTTCTGCATGTGCATCAATGTTAAATAAAATAAAGATTCATTTACTTCTGAGCTATATTCATTTTTTTATATTTCAAAAACATTTAGTTTTGCTTTGAAATAAAATGTACAAATTATAGCTATTCTTCCAGTTGTAAATAAATACTTGCTGTACTAATATCAAGTATTTGCCCTGTTGCTCTGTACCTGTACTTTTTATGGATATAAAATAAATTATTCTTTAAATGTTGTGTTATACTTTTGAAAGCATATTAAAGGGACACCTGGGTGGCTCAGTCAGTTAAGCACCTGCCTTCAGCTCATGTAATGATCCCAGAGTCCTGGGATTGAGCCCCACATTGGGTTCCTTTCTCAGGGGGGACTCTGCTTCTCCCTTTCTCTCTGCTTCCCTCCTGCTTGTGCTCTCTCTGTCTCTCCTAAATAAATAAAATCTTTAAAAAAAGCATATTAAGGGAAAATAGCAAAAGAGATAAATATGTTAAGGATTGTGACAAATTTATAAGTATGTGGGTAATACCAACTATGTCAAAGCTGCTAGTAGTGATTGTAAGATGCCATTGGATTTGAGACACTTTCAATTTCAAATATGCAAAAAATATAAAATTTTGCATCTAGAATCTGTAAAAGATGGTATTTATACTTTCCATTTTTCCTTGTATTTTAATAACCAAACTTGATATCATATGTTGGCTCCTTTTAGGTATTTTAAATTGACTTAATAATTATTTACTTCAGGATCAAACATTGTGACAGAAATCTATGAAGAATAGTTTAACATTTAATTTTATGTGGCAATCTGACAGGTTTGTTAAACCTTATTTCTGAGCCTGTCTATGAGGCTATTTTTTGATAACGCTGATATTTGAATCAGTCCACTAGGAACCTAGATTCCACTCTCCCAGAGTGTCCAGGCCTCATCCAATATTTTGAAGCCTGAAGAGGATAAAAGATGGAGTAATAAATAATTTTCAATTATATTTGAATTAAACTAGAAATTAATTAATAACAGAAAAATAAATGGAAGACCCTTAATTACATGGAGAATAAATAACACACTTCTAAATAATATAGGGATCAAGGAAGAAATCTCAAGAAAATGTTTAAAGTATTTTGAATTAAATGAAAATGAAAACACAACTTACCAAAATGTATAGGGTACAGTATAAATAGTGCTTGATGGGAAGTTTATAGCACTGAATACATATGTTAGAAAAAAAAATCTAAAGCCAATCAACAATCTAAGTTTCCACCATGAGAAACTAGAAAATGAAAAGAAAATTAAATCCAAAGCAATTCAGGAGAAAATAAATAATATTGGAGAAGAAATCAATGAAATTAAAAAAAAAGAAGAAGAAATCAATAGAGAAAAATCAAAGTAACCAAAACCTGATTCTGTGAAAAGAAAAATAAAACAGATTAACTTCTAGCCAGGCCAACTAAGAAAAAAAGAGAGAAACAGATAAAAAAGAAGACCTTAATATAGATACCATGGACATTAAAAGCATAAAAACAGAATATTACGAACAACTCTAATGCCTACAAATTTGATAATGTAGATGAAATGGTGGATAGTTAACTTTACAGTGGATAGTTAACTTTACAGTGGAGAAACCTGATAAATACTATCTCAGCCAGCTGATCAAGGTCAATATCATAGTAGTAAATCATGTTTACAGTATGTTATGTACCCCTGATGTGATTTAATGAGAAGGATATTTTACATTTCTGATTGTCCTCTGAAAAATCTACAACCTTGAGACACCTGGGTGACTCAGGAGGTTAAGTGTCCAACTCTTGATTTCAGCTCAGGTCATGATCTCAAGGTCTTGAGATCAAGCCCTGAATTAGCCTTGGCACACAGCAGGGAGTCTGCTTGAGATTCTCTCTCCCTCTCCCTCTGCCCCTCCCCCAGCTCTCTCTCTCTCTCTCTCTCTCTCTCAAATAAATAAATAAATAAGTAATCTATAACTTCAGTCTAATCATGAAAAATGTCAGACAAATGCTAATAGATATTCTATAAAATACTTGATTAGTCAAGGTCATCAAAATTGGCATGGTCATCAAAAACAAGGGAAGTCTTAGAAACTGTCATATCTAAGAGGAACTTAAGGAGACATGGTAAGTTAAAATAATGTGGTGAAATCCTATAACAGAAGAAGGTAAAAAATTGAGGAAATATGAATAAACTTTAGCTCATAATGCAATTCACTATAGCTAATAATGCAATGTTGTTTTAATTAATTTAACATATGAACCATACTAATATGTTGAAAGTATATGTAAGTGAGATCTGATCTGGGGAAGTCAGAGTAAATGGTCCCTAGGCAGTAAAATTTAAACAGAATTCTGAAAGCCAAATATAAGTTACTTAGGCATAGGGGAGGGTGGAGAAAGAAGCCACTGTGATAAATCCTTGACAAGAAGGAGATGGTATTTCTGAAAAACTGGAGGACAGTTGGTCTGGTGCACAAAGATTAAAGGAGTTATTGGGGCACCTGGGTGCCCTCAGTCCATTAAGTGTCAGACTTGTGATTTCGGCTCAGGTTATGATCTCATGTGTCTTGCGATCAAGCCTTGCATCTGGCACTATGCTCAGCAGGAATCTGCTTGAGATTCTCTCCCTCTGTCCCTTCCCCCATTCTCACACTCTCTCTCAAATAAATAAATCTTAAGAAAAAAAAATTAAAGGAGATATTGATGTGAGATAAAGTAGAGAGGTGAGAAATTGTAGCAACTTTGTAGCATATGTTAAGGATTTTATCTATTCTTTTTCTATTTATAAGAACCCACCAAGTCATAGAAGAGTTACAACAGAGTTACATCCCCTATTCAGCTTGATTCAGAAGGTCATACACAATATGAAAGTTCAATGTTTGTTAAGAAAATTAGGAAAAGTGAGAACACACAGAAGAATCTGGTTTACAGAGTGATGTCAGCATAATTGTTGCCATAAATTAATTCTTAGAGTAAATAAACTGTCACCAATTGATCTTTTGTAGCATACTATTTTTTCCCTGGCAAAATGGTCTAATAACATCTTAGATCCTTTTTATTACATTGAGTTTTATTTTTTCAGAATGACAATATTAGCAAAATATTTAACTTAATTTCCCAAGGGGATGTCTTAATCCATACAATTTAAATTTTTCCCATCTTATATATCCATGAAGACTAATACTTAATGGAACTTTAGGAATCAAGTTAGTGGAACTGAGGCATAAGTTGTTGGTTGGTGACAATTTATTGGGAAGAGGCAGTTGAATAATGGAACTAAAAGTAAGATGACTGATAATTAAGGGATTAGAGAAGCAGGTTGTATAAGGAATTAATGAACAGACTATTCATTTGAGACATCTAGCAATGAAAGAAGAGAGGGTGCTAAGTAAGTTGCATGGTGAAGAATAAAGTGAATGAACTGGAGCTTGTTTGTAGAAGTGTGAACATATTTCAATTTCAAGTAGAACTGTCAGATATAAAATAGAGAATGTTATACATGTGTGCCCAGGAAGACAAAATTTAAGGACTAAAAGATTGATTTCTCTTAAATGCCTAACAGAAAACTGATAGTGGTGGAATTTTCTTGGATGATGGAATGTTGATAAGTTGTCTCATATTAACCCTAACTTAAGATGGCACAGTTTATGTTGGGCCCACAAAAGGGGCTGAATTGAGATTTGTTTGTGTGACTTTACTTGTGTGGGGGAAATTTTCAAGGCTGGTCTTCATTTGGTTTAGAATTATCTGATTCCAACTGAGCTCTCCCCTTTTTACATTCCTTACCTATAAATACATATCCAACCCTCAAAGGATCTGCCTGTGGTTTGTCAGTCTGCTTGTCCTGCATTATAATTCCTCTGCTATTCCCAAATAAACCCATTTTGCTGGTAAAATAGCTGGCTATTTTATTTTATTTTTAAGTTTGACATTACATGGTGTCAGAGAAGTGGGATCTAGAGAAGACCCCCAACAACTATGAGGTTATTGATCAAACAGGTGTCAGTATGCACAGAACTCATTCAGCTCACTGCTTTCTTGCTGACTCTGGAGTTTGAAGGTAAGTCTCCATTGGATTTAGAGCTCTGCTGTCTGCATTTTGAGCTCTCCAGGTTTATTTGGGATCTTTTGTTATGAAAGCATCATCTTTCCTAGTGATAGCTCTTCTGTTTGTTTGTTGAAGCTTCTGGGTAAGTCAAAAGTGGGAACATATGGTTCCCTGTGTTTCGGAACAGCTGCTGGAAAACAAGGTCCTTCAGTCAAAACATCTTATGGAACCTAAAGGCAAAGATGAGTTCCATCTGGTCTGTGGACCAGGATCTCCTGTCACTTTGGAAAATGGGTGAACTTTTGGAATTGTAGTGGCTACTTAGGGGAAACTTTAACTTAGATAAGTCCACCTTAAGGGGTGCCCTGAAAAGAGAGGATTCCAAATATTTCAGAGACATTGGAATACATTTTTGATTGGTAAGCAGAGCCTCTTAAAGACAAAGTAACTTTAAAAAAAAAAGTTCTAAAGGATCCTTACAGCATACTAAGTTAAACCAAATAATGGATATACATTAAATATCTAAGTTAATTCCAGATAAGATAAACAGTAAATGCTAAAAATAAGTTCATCTACTTTTGGCTTTTTTTAACCTACTTTTGGCTTTTTAATTTTTACAGAGAAACAAAAATATTTAGGTCTATTAATAAATGTGTTTTGTACCACACACACACACAGTTACTATGAGGAAGAAGAGCTGAAATTAGAAAAGGATGTACAGGTTGTCCACTATTCTGCCAGTATCAGGGCTGCAGACAAGGCAAGAGAGCAGGAAAAATTGGAGACTTCAGTATGTTATCTTACAAGGCTAAGAGGACACAAAATGCTGTAGATTAAGATTCTGGTGCTGTGACAAAGCCCAATTTGGATGCTTAGAGGTGGAATCTCTCAGAAAGTATTAAGAATGAAGAGGAGGATGTTATGGCAGTTGCTGAGAAAATGGGTTCAGGTGTTAAAGTTTTAAGGAAAGTAGGATGTGTGCTGTGGGTAAAAGAAGGTCTGAGGAATGGAGATGTGTTTTCGTTGAAGGAAAAAAAAAAGTAATTTTTTTAAGGTAAAATGATTGTTTAGGGTAAGAAAGGAAAAAGATAGGACAAAGTCTAAATGGATATAGTAAATTGCAGAAGTTTATGAAAAAGGAATCTTGAGAGAGGAATTTTAAGTGTAGTCAAGCTAAGATTGGAAAAGATTGATTTAAAGTGAAGGGAAAAAAGAATTTTAATATCAAAACAAGACTAATGCAAAATTAGAATTTGGTCTTCTTTGGACAAAATTTTCTTAGATTATAGGTCTGCTCTTAATAAAAAAATATATAAACTTTTTTTTACCTTTTTAAATAATTGGCCTAGGAAACAAAGATTTTATGATTTTTTTTCCAAATTTTATCCTCTGCTTTGTTTTCTTTATCATCATAGCTTTGTTTAAATAAACCCAATTTTCTGAATATTAAGAGCTAAATTTTGCCCAGAGCTATGAAATCTCCTATATTTGCTTTTAAAATTTTTATTATCACTTTGGTTAAATAGATCATTCTCTTTCCATATAAAAAGGGAGATATACATTTGATGTGGGAGACAAAGGCAGAAGAAAAATTATTAAATTTCCTTACTACCTATAGCCCATTGACAAGTCCTTGGAACAGGCAGAGTGACATTCCTCTAGGGACTCAACTGCCTCAATGTTAATACTTTGCTAGGGGCATAAGACAATACTAGCCTGAACCCCCCACCAGGATCCTGTAAGTCTATTTTAACATATAAAACTTCCTTTAGAAATTTCCTTTATCTCTAAACTCCCCAAGATATGTGTTGACAATCATCCCCCAAGCATATGGTCCACCAATATACATCTGAAGGGTCTCATGACTAAGGTTTTATTAGATGGAAATAAATGACCTTTTCCCAACAGTAGCTAGGCCCTCAAGGTCCTGGGAACCTGGCTTATCCCTAACCCCCTCCCAACTTGAAAGTATATAATGGGCCACTCCTCATGACACCAGTGCAGCTCTTTCTGCCCATGGGTCCTGTCTCCATGCTTTCATAAAACCACCTTTTTGCACCAAAGACATCTCAAGAATTCTTTCTTGGCCATCGGCTTCGAACCTAAAGTCTTTCCTACATCACTACTTAGTCTTATTTGGTATATTAAATTACTTGGAGGGGCACCTGGGTGGCTCAGTCGTTAAGCAACTGCTTTCGGCTCCGGTCATGGTCCTGGGGTCCTGGGATCGAGCCCCGCATCCGACTCCCTGCTCAGAGGGGAGTCTGCTTCTCCCTCCCCTTGCTTGTGTTCTCTCTCGCTGTCTCTCTGTCAAATAAATAAAAATAAAATCTTTAAAAAAATAAATAAAAAATAAAAAAATAAATTACTTGGAAAGCATTATCAAATGAAAAATAATACTAAGCCTCCTTTATGTTGTGTTTATATTGGTATATGTTATAAATATTCCAGAAATTATACAAAATTCCTAAAATTCTGATATGTCTTTGTATAATGTTATCAGTCATCATTTTAAAATAAATGTCACATAAATAACCAAATTCCCTTATCAATCACACCAGAAAGACTCTCATCTGATCTTTAACTATTGGCATTTTTAAGTCTTTTGTTATTGACAGTTTTTGTTTTATTATGATGCTTTTATAAATGTTTTATCTTGTTGAACTTATGTAAATATATACAAATAATCATAAAATTATTAATATTTCACCAAATTGTATGTTTTAGGTAGCTTTAAATAAGGGAGGAGAAAAAGGGGTGCTTAAGATCTGTATTTCTCTGAAGATAAAAAAACAAACATTTTGCTAATAAAATAATTAGGTATTTTATTTTAAGTTTCACAGAGGGCAATCACAAGTGAAATGCTTTATTTGCCTGAGAGAATTACATTTAATTTTTTTAAATCATAAATTTAATGCATGTGCCCTTGCTTTGTGCCTGTTTCAGCCAATCAATAACCAGTGTTGTGGTTGGACAAGCTCTCTGGTTCCTATTATGTTTGCAAGATGCCCTTCAACAATAACCAGCAAGAAACATTAAAAAAAAAAAAGTGAGAGAGAAAGAAAAAGGAAAAGAGGAAAAAAGAAGTTTATTACTTATAGGACCTGGAAATTACAGAGCATATCTGGGGTCACCCCATTCAGGTCAAGGTGATGATGAGGGAGAGAGGAGAAGTGAGAAAGAGAACACCTACAATTCTGCTTTTATTGGGGTTGAGTGTGGGGGCCTAGAGTTTTGAGGATGCACTCTTTATTGGTGAAATCAAGAAAAAGCCAGAGAAAGTGAAAACAGAGTTTACTGAATAATGTAAGTGACAGGTAGAGAATAGCAGATGAGTGTCTGGGAGACTGAGAAAGGAAAGGAGAATGAATCTCTTCGTTGCTTGTGGCTGGGTATTTATTTTAGAAGAGGGTCTAAGGTAAGTGTTCCTCCAGGAATTCAGGGTAGGGTGCCATCAAAGGCAAGTGTCAGATGAACAATAGGTGTTAATCCATAAATTACTGAAGGTAGGGGTATTGATGAAAGTATCGGTCAAGGTTTGTTTGAAGCTAATGTCCAGGAACCTGTTTGGGATTTGGCTCTTTGAGATGTTACCTGGTGTTTGGGGCCTAGGACAAAACTCAGGGAATGAGTAACTTTCTTGCTTCCCCTCTGAAGTGGGAATATAGCTTCTTTGGCTTATTCAGAGGCAAAGTATGCACAGCAACATGGTTGAAACTCAGAATATTATGCTAAGTGAAAAAAACCAGATACAAACAGCTACTTAGTGTGATTCAATTTATATGACATTATAGAAAAAATAAACACTGGAGTAGAAATCATAGAGTACTTGTATGGGGCTGGGGTTGGAAGTAAAGAATAGATAAAAAACATAATAAGGGAATTTTAGAGGATTGGAAACATTTTATATCTCAATTGTAGTGGTAATTATACAATTACATAAATTTATCAAAGCTCACTGAATTGTACACCTAAAAATAGTAAATTATATTTGATGTATATTATACCTCAATAAATGTGAATTAAAAATATTCATAACTAAATTCCTTTTCCATTTTTAGATTATGCATATCAAAATTCTGGTGTCATTTGCACCAGACCTAAGCTATTCTAGGCCTATACTAAAATGGCATGAACAAAAAAGCAATTTTCCTTTGTCATCGACAACTATATTATAGTGTTTTAGAAATAAAAATTTTATTATATTTATCACTAAATTTGACTTTCTCAGTATCACATTGCAACCACATGAGTGTTATAATCAGAAATCTTATATAGACACTTGTTCTAAGGTAACTTGTTGTGGCAAGGTAATTTAATATCTCTTCTAGTCTATATGTTGTCCCTTGAAATATGATGACAGTACTGCCATATCTCTGGATTACTATTCAGAGTTAATAGGATAATGTGTTTTAAGCTTGAGTGTAGTATCTGATACATAATAATCATTAAAATGTAGTAATATATGTTACTGTTGTCATGCCATTATCATCATTATAATTATATTACTGATTTAACTCTCATATTAATATTATTTCCTCCTTTCAGTTTTTCTTTAAATAATTTTAATATTAATTGACAACCTTCAAAGCACTATCAAAACTATGTTTGTCATCTTCTGCTCAAATTATTGGTATCTTAAATATAATACTTACATAAAGGAGCCTCTTCAAACTTTGGTACATTTAATTGCTCTGCTCTGATCCTTCTCTACATATGCTATACCTTTGATGAATATATGAACCAGGACTGTTATAGTGACCCAAAGGCAAGACAAGACCTAACCCATGAGCAACTGAATAGGATGGTAACTTCTTTCTCAGTAAACTTGCCCATTTCTTTGTATTATGTGAAAACTTGGGCACTGCCCAACATTCTCTTAGCAGTGAATATTCCAAAATTCCAGAGTTTTGTTGAGATGAGTTTTAACTTCTGAATTTTTTAAAAGCATTAAATAAATTATTAGTTATAACTGTACATCTGGATTAATTATAATAATCCAAGCTTTTCTGGAATATAATTCCATTATATTATTATTTCCAAATAATCTAAACCAATCTGGAATGTAATTCTATTGGAATTAACACAATTAAAGAGCATTTCTTTTTATTATCCCCATTGTCAAAAATGGACATTATATTTGGCTATTAAAAACAAACAAAAACAAAACAACAACAAAATAAACAAACTGCATTCACCATGTGTCTCATGTTGTGATATATGAGGTCTCGCTAACCTGGAAAGGCGGCCCCTTGCAGAGATAGTTAACTTCCAGATATAACAAGTGACTCCCCTTGAAGTGCATCTTTCATGTCCAAATTAACCACTTAGAGCCCATATACTCTGAAACATCTTTTTTATAGTGCCCTTATACTGGGCCACTATCATCCTAATCACCCCAGGGCCAGGTGCCAGACAACTAGGGAAAACCCCTATCCTCAAAGGCTGCTTAAATTTTTCAAACTAGCCTATCTTAAAGCCTACTTACCCTAGTTCACCCATTTCTTTGGAAACCACAGTAAAAGCCCTTGCCCATGTTTTCCACTAATTCCTCTTCCTCCTGACTGTCCCTGGTGCCTGTTTTTCCCTTCTGTGGCATGGTATGGTCCCTTGAGAACTGTGAGTACCAAACTATCTTTTCATTGGCCATCATCTCCTAATCTCTCGGTCTCACCATACCTGAAAAAGAATAAAGCCTACAGTTTTAAATACAAACAAAACCTGCTGTATTATGAACAACAAGGAGTTTATTTTGTTTACTTTACTTTAGCAAATCATACCTCTCCTATTTTCCTGTCCTATTACCTTAAAGGTGGCTCTGGTTTTTGAAAGTTAAGCCATTTCAGGGTTCAAACAGAAAACTACAAAAGGCCAAAATAGAAATAATATTTTTCTAGGAATTTTTCCCTACAACCCCTTTTACCCGAAACATATTAAATGAATACTTCAAAGTGTAAAATAGCCTGGGAAAGAAAATACTTTTAGGAAAAATTCTAAATAATTTTTAAATTTTGAAAAAATAACAAATTTGGAGATAACTGTAGAATAACTGTTAGAAGGTGAATGAGGGACAATAAAGTATCCTCCAGATAGTGCAGGCATTTTGAAACCAAAAAACAAAGCAAGGCACTCCATACACAGAATTTTATTTAGGATACTGAGGGGAAATCAGGCCAACAGTGATCCAGATGCTACACAGCTATTCTTCACCCCCGTCCAGAACTTAACCCACAGCTTAAATAGAATGAAGGACATTGTGGCAAGGTCAAACGGTAGCTATCTAAAGGTGCACCATCTGTGTGTCACCCTATTAGTTATTTAAAGTGGGTCCTTCTGCACTCCACTTTAAGGAAATTCAGCTCAAACCTTCCCACATCCCAGTCAGGGCATGCATCCACCTCCAAGATGCCTGGAACACGTAGCCTGAGGGAGGTCTTTATGTGGTCATGAACAAGATGAAGGGCCAAACCTGGAGTCAATGCTGTCAGCACTGCTATGGAAATGTTCTGTGATACTGAAATTTAAAGAAACCCTTGGAATTTCCTGGACTATAAGTACATCCTGAACTATAGGAACATCTTTTGTCATAATATTTGGTCTCTGCCCTCAGATCCTGAAATCATAAAGGTGAAATGGATAACTTGTTATTCAAAACAAGCCTCTTTCCTCTATAAGTGGTTTTAAGTTGATGATGTGACTTTTGGAAAGCACCTGAAGATGGAGGCTGGTTGCCAGGGGAACCAATCATGAATAAAAATTGGAACTTTCAGTCCCACACCCTGATTTCTGGTATAAAAGAGGAGAAAAGGGCTGGAGGTTGAATCAGTCACCAATGGCTAATGATTCAATCAGTCAAAGCTATGTAAGAAAGCCTCCATAAAAACCCAAACAGACAGGGTTTGGAGAGTTGGTGAACACATGGAGATTTGGGAAGAGTGGCATGCCTGGAGAGGGTATGGAAGCACATGTCCTTTCTCCCTTCCTTACCTATGCATCTTTTCCATCTGGCTATCTGTGAGTTATATCATTCCATAATAAACCAATAATCTAGTAAGCAAAATGTTTCTTTGTGTTCTATGAGCCTCTCTAGCAAATTAATTGAAACTGAGAACAGAATTATTGTAATCTCTGATCTATAGCCGGTTGGTCGGAAGCACAGGTGACAATCTGGACTTATGACTGACATCTGAGGTGGAGGGTGGTGGGATAGTCTTATTTATTTTTAAGATTTTATTTATTTATTTGAGAGAGAGAGAATGAGAGATAGAAAGCATGAGAGGGAAGAGGGTCAGGGGGAGAAGCAGACTCCCCGCCGAGCAGGGAGCCTGATGTGGGACTCGATCCCGGGCCTCCAGGATCATGACCTGAGCCGAAGGCAGTCGCTTAACCAACTGAGCTACCCAGGCGCCCCATGGGGGGATAGTCTTATAAGAATGAGCCCTTTATCTGTGGAATCTCATGCTTTCTCCAGGTAGTGTCAGAATTGAGTCGTATTGAGCTAGGTGTCATGGGGTGGTATGGGGGAGAACTCCCCCACCCACACATTGGAATTGTCCAGAACCTTTCACATGCAGTTGTAAAAAATAATAGGGAAATACTTTGGATACTTTGGATACTTTACAGTTTACCAACTGAGACTATACTACAGCAAGCACCCAGAACATTGATATTGATACAGTGTCACAAAACATTTCCATCACCACAAGGATCTCTTTTGTGCCCTTGTATAGCTACAGCCACTTGCACACACTACCCTGTTCATAACCCGTGGTACCCACTCGCTTGTTCTCCATTTCAAAAATTATGTCATTTCAAAATGTTATATAAGGGCACCTGGGTGGCTCAGTTGGTTAAGCGACTGCCTTCGGCTCAGGTCATGATCCTGGAGGCCCGGGATTGAGTCCCACATCGGGCTCCCTGCTTGGCAGGGAGTCTGCTTCTCCCTCTGACCCTCATCCCTCTCGTACTCTCTATCTCTCTCATTCTCTCTCTCTCAAATAAATAAATAGAATTTAAAAAAATGTTATATAAATGGAATCACACAGTAGGTAACCTTTTGGGATTGGCCTTTTCCTCTTTCTTTTTAATGTATGGAGTTTATTTATTTATTTATTTATTTATTTATTTATTTATTTATGTTATTATGTTATGTTAATCACCATACATTACATCATTAGTTTTTTGCTTTTTTTTTAGATTTTATTTATTTATTTGACACAGAGAGAGAGAGGCCCAGCAAGAGGGGGAACACAAGCAGGGGGAATGGGAGAGGGAGAAGCAGGCCTCCTGTGGAGCACGGAGCCCAATGTGGGGCTCGATCCCAGGACCCTGGGATCATGACCTGAGCTGAAGGCAGACGCTTAATGACTGAGCCACCCAGGCACCCTACATCATTAGTTTTTGATGGAGTATTCCATGATTCACTGTTTGGGTATAACACCCAGTGTTCCACTGAATACGTGCCCTCTTTAATACCCATCACCAGGCTAACCCATCCCCCCTCCCCTCTAGAATGTTCAGTTAGTTTCTCAGAGTCCATAGTCTCTCATGGTTTGTCTCCCCCTCCGATTCCCCCCCCTTCATTTTCCCTTCCTACTATCTCCTTCTTCTTTATTTTTTAACATATTATGTATTATTTGTTTCAGAGGTACATGTCTGTGAATCAACAGTCTTACACAATTCACAGCACTCACCAGAGCACATACCTTCCCCAGCGTCTATCACCCAGCCACCCCATCCCTCCCACCCCCCACCACTCCAGCAACCCTCAGTTTGTTTCCTGAGATTAAGAATTCCTCACATCAGTGAGATCATACGATACATATCTTTCTCTGATTGACTTATTTGGCTCAGCATAATACCCCCCAGTTCCATCCATGTCGTTGCAAATGGCAAGATTTCATTCCTTTTGATGGCTGCATATATATGTATATACCACCCCTTCTTTATCCATTCATCTGTCGATGGACATCTTGCCTCTTTCCATAGTTTGGCTGTTGTGGACATTGCTGCTATAAACATTAGGGGTGCTCGTACCCATTCGGATCACTACATTTTTATCTTTGGTGTAAAGAACCAGTAGTGCAATTGCTGGATCATATGGTAGCTCTATTTTGAACTTTCTGAGGAACCTCCATACTGATTTCCAGAGTGGCTGCACCAGCTTGCATTCCCATCAACAGTGTAGGAGGGTTCCCCTTTCTCCACATCCCCGCCAACATCTGTCATTTCATGACTTGTTAATTTTAGCCATTCTGACTGGTGTGAGATGGTATCTCATTGAGGTTTTGAGTTGGATTTCCCTGATGCCGAGCGACGTTGAGCACTTTTTCATGTGTCTGTTGGTGATTTGGATGTCTTCTTTGGAAAAAATGTCTGTTCATGTCTTCTGCCCATTTCTTGATTGCATCATTTGTTCTTTGGGTGTTGAGCTTGGTAAGTTCTTTATAGATTCTGGATACTAGCCCTTTATCTGATATGTCATTTGCAAATATCTTCTCCCATTCTGTCAGTTGTCTTTTGGTTTTGTGACTGTTTCTTTTGCTGTGCAAAAGCTTTTTATCTTGATGAAATCCCAATAGTTCATTTTTGCCCTTGCTTCCCTTGCCTTTGGTGATATTTCTAGGAAGAAGTTGCTGTGGCTGAGGTCGAAGAGGTTGCTGCCTGTGTTCTCTTTTAGGATTTTGATGGACTCCTGTCTCACATTTAGGTCTTTCAACCATTTTGAGTCTATTTTTGTGTGTGGTGTAAGGAAATGGTCCAGTTTCATTCTTCTGCATGTGGCTGTCCAATTTTCCCAACACCATTTGTTGAAGAGACTGTCTTTTTTCCATTGGACATTCTTTCTTGCTCTGTCGAAAATCCATTGACCATAGAGTTGAGGGTCCATTTCTGGGCTCTCTATTCTGTTCCATTGATCTATGCGTCTGTTTTGTGCCAGTACCATACTGTCTTGATGATGACAGCTTTGTAATAGATCTTGAAGTCCAGAATTGTGATGCCACCAGCTTTGCTTTTCTTTTACAATATTCCTCTGGCTATTCGGGGTCTTTTCTGGTTCCATACAAATTTTAGGATTATTTGTTCCATATCTTTGAAAAAAGTGGATGGTGTTTTGATAGGGATTGCATTGAATATGTAGATCGCTCTCAGTAGCAGTGACATCTTCACAATGTTGGTTCTCCCAATCCATGAGCATGGAACGTTTTTCCATTTTTGTGTCTTCCTCAGTTTCTTTCATGAGTGTTTTATAGTTTTCTGAGGAAAGATCCTTTACTCTTTGGTTAGTTTTATTCCTAGGTATCTTACGGTTTGGGGTGTGATTGTAAATGGGATCGACTCCTTAATTTCTCTTTCTTCTGTCTTGTTGTTGTTGTATAGGAATGCCACTGATTTCTGTGCATTGATTTTATATCCTGCCAATTTATTGAATTCCTGTATGAATTCTAGCAGTTTTGGGGTGGATTCTTTTGGGTTTTCCACATAAAATATCATATCATCTGCAAAGAGTGAGAGTTTGACTAATTCTTTGCCAATTCGTATGCCTTTGATTTCTTTTTGTTGTCTGATTGCTGTGGCTAGGACTTCTAATACTACGTTGAATAGCAGTGGTGATAGTGGACATCCCTGCTGCATTACTGACCTTAGGGGGAAAGCTCTTTGTTTTTCCTCATTGAGAATGATATTTGCTGTGGGTTTTTCACAGATGGCTTTTATGATATTGAGGTATGTTCCCTCTATCCCTATACTCTGAAGAGTTTTGATCAAGAAAGCATGCTGTACTTTGTCAAATGCTTTTTCTGCATCTATTGAGAGGATCATATGATTCTTGTTCTTTCTTTTATTAATGTAGTGTATCACATTGATTGATTTGTGGATGTTGAGCCAAACTTGCAGCCCAGGAATAAATCCCACTTGGTCATGGTGAATAATCTTTTTAATGTACTGTTGGATCCTTTTGGCTAGTATGTTGGTGAGAATTTTTGCAACCATGTTCATGAGAGTTATTGGCCTATAACTGTCCTTTTTGATGGGGTCTTTGTCTGGTTTTGGGATCAAGGTTATGGCGGCCTCATAAAACGAGTTTGGAAATTTTCCTTCCATTTCTATTTTTTGGAACAATTTCAGAAGAATAAGTATCAATTCTTCTTTAAATGTTTGGTAGAATTCCCCTGGGAAGCCATCTGGCCCTGGGCTCTTGTTTTTTGGGAGATTTTTAATGACTGCTTCAATTTCCTTAGTGGTTATAGGTCTGTTCAGGTTTTTTATTTCTTTCTGGTTCAGTTTTGGCAGTCTATACATCTCTAGAAATGCATCTATTTCTTCCAGATTATCTAATTTGCTGGCATATAGTTGTTCATAATATGTTTTTATAATTGTTTGTGTTTCTTTGCTGTTGGTTGTGATCTTTCTCTTTCATTCATGATTTTGTTGACTTGGGTCATTTTCTTTTCTTTTTGATAAGTCTGGCCAGGGGTTTATCAATCTTATGAATTCTTCCAAAGAACAAGCTCCTAGTTTCATTGATCTGTTCTACTGTTCTTTTGGTTTCTATTTCAGTGATTTCTGCTCTGATCTTTATTATTTCTCTTCTCCTGCTGGGTTTAGGCCTTTTTTTCTTATAGCATCTTGTGATACATCTCAGTTGTTAAATGTATCAATAGTTTGTTCTTTTATATTGGTGAGTAGCATTTTGTGTTATGAATCTACTACAGTTTGTTTTACCATTTACCCAATGAAGGGCATTCAGGTTCTTTTCCCTTCTTAGCTATTATGAATAAAGTTGTTATGAACATTCATGCAGAGGTTGCATTATCTTTAAATGAAATAAAGTCTGGAAGGTTGTGGAAAGGAGAGTTGAGTACATTAACTCACATCGTCTGCAACAGATGTATGTGGAACTGAGGAGTGGAGAGTCACAGCCAAAGCCATCATAACATCATAATTAACTCCAACAAGAAGAAGGGAATAAGGAAGCAGAGAACTAAATAAAATATTAATATACTTACAATGACTTTCATAGGTTGCCCCTGAAAGCAACCAATGTACTTCTTCCCCTTGGGTACTTGTGTAATGGGGCTGCAGCAATGTAACATTTTTCTGAGAAATTATTGAAGGCACTATTGTATTCTGAATTTATTATTGAATTTTTCTACTATATGAATTTTTCTACTATATGAAATAATTTATTTCTAAATTCAAGGAGGAGAGCTTGACAGTTTCATGCATTCTTGAGATGCACAGAAATAACACTGACAGCCATTTAAAAACACTAAAGGTATGAACAGAGAAAAATATGGCTCTCATTAAAAGCAGTAAAGAGAAACATTTGGTAAAGGGCATTTTTATCCACTTGTTTTTCACCTTCCTCAAAATAAGGCTTTTCAAGTAAGTAATTGAGTACAAATAAACATCTCATTCTGGCTTGTTTTGTTTTCTTTTTCTATTTATGCTTACCCAGTTTTTACACAATTTTAGAAACAATGGTGCCAGAAGTAATTATTATATGTAGATTTTCTTTACTAGTTTTGATTTAGCTGCAGCTAAGAAGTGATATTTTAAAAATTTGAGATTTAAGAAATTGTGTAAATATAAAAAGGTTCCACAATTAGCATGGATAAAATGATCTATGATGCATTTGTAGCTTTAGTAGAACAAGTGCTATTTAGTCACCTCTGGAAGTATCAGATTATCATAAAGTTTCTGTCAGCATTCACAAAATATCTCCTAAGAAAACAATAAAAATGGTCTTAGTATTTATTGAGTCAATTAAAGATGGTTCTACTATACTGTAGCAGTATAAAATGAAAAATGAATTCTGAAAGACCATTGCAGTAAACAATCACATGAAGTCTATGTGTACAAAATAAAAATTAGCTGAAAAGTAATGTGGGTAATGGTGCATTGTACAAGTATTAAAAAAAACATTTTGATGTGATATGGTAATAACCCTTTTTGTTTGTTGATATAACTAAATTATTGTCTCAGTATAAAAAGAATAATAAAAAACTATTAAAAATAAGGTTTTACATACCTTAGTTATTCACAGATTTTATTGTGTATAAATATCCTTACAGATTTTGTCTTAGACATTTAAATGATGATATAGTTGGTTTTATTTCTTCCACAACTTTTTCCAAAACTGCTAATCATTATTCTGGTGTCTTCTTATAAACACAATAATTTTGGACTTTCTAATTAGGAATATTTTACAAAACTATCATTTAACCTGAAACTCTTATTTATTTCAAACTTATTCACTCAGCATTTTTTGTTGCATAATTTCTTTTATGTTCAACACCTACTTCCATAATTAGGAGCATAAATCTTCTCAAACTATAAGGCTCATCTGTTTCTTTTTTTCTTTTTTTTTTAAGATTTTATTTATTTGACAGAGAGAGACACAGCGAGAGAGGGAACACAAGCAGGGGGAGTGGGAGAGGGAGAAGCAGGCTTCCCGCCGAGCAGGGGAGCCCAATGCGGGGCTCCATCCCAGGACCCTGGGATCATGACCTGAGCTGAAGGCAGACGCTTAATGACCGAGCCACCCAGGCGCCCCAAGGCTCATCTGTTTTTGCATGAGGAATAAACTGCATTCTAACAAAGACTCATAGCATAATTTTATAATTTTCCTTTGTTCAAAATACGCAAATGAGTTCTTAACCATATTTATTTATTTTGTTGGCACAAGGTCGTGGGATTATACTAATTTTAACAGGAAAGCATATCTATGAGGAAAAGTGTTATGTACATGACACTTTGTTATAGGGTGCACTATGCATTGGTCTGGGTTCTCCAGAGAAAGATAACCAATAGGATATTATATGTGTATCCTTGTGTGTGTATGTGTGTGCATGCACATTCACATATTTACTTATTAAAAAAAATTGGCTTATATGGTTGTGGAGTCTAACAGGTCCCAATATCTGTAGTTAGAAACCTGAGTACCCAGGTGAGCCAATGGTGTAATTCTAGTCCAGTTCCCAAGGCCTCATAACCCAAATTGCTGATGGTGTAAGTTCCAGTTCTAGTCTGAGTCTGAAGGTAGTGGAAAACTGATGACTCACCCAAAGGCAGTCAAAGAGAGACAGTTCTTTCCTACTCAACATTTTATACTATTCTGGGTTTCAGTGGATTGGATTGAGGTCCACCTATACTGGAGAGGGCAATCTGCTTTGTTGTGTTCCAATTAAATATTAATCTTATTGAGAAAAACTCACAGACACACCCAGAATACTGTTTAACCAAATATCTGGGCACTCTGTGACCCAGTCAGTTGGCACATAAAATTAACCATCACAAATTGTGCATTTCTAAAATTCATATGTTGAGGTCCTAATCCCCAGTGCCTAAGAATGTGACTTTATTTGAAAATAACATGGTTGCAGATACAATTAATTAAGATGAGGTCATACTGGAGGAGGATGGGGCCCCTAATACAATGTTACTGGCATCTTTCTAAAAATGGAAAATTTAGATATAGATATGCACACACAAGAAGGACACCATTTGAACATGAAGGCAGAGATGCAGTAATGCATCAATAAGGTAAGGAAACCCATAGATTGCCAGAAAACCAGAAGGTAGGAGAAAGCCATAGAACATATTCTCCTTCACAACCCACAGAAGGAGCCAACTCTGCAGACACCTTGATTTTAGAAGTCTAGCCTCCATAACTGTCAGACAATACATTTTTGCTGTTTTACCACTCAGTTTGTGGTATTTTGTTAAGGCAGTTCAAAATTCTAATACAACACTCAAAGGTATAGAAGGATGCTGCTTCAATAAAGTTGATGCTGAGGGTGCCTGGGTGGCTCAGTTGGTTGAGCGGCTGCCTTCGGCTCAGGTCATGATCCTGGAGTCCCAGGATCGAGCCCCACATCGGGCTCCCTGCTCAGCGGGGAGCCTGCTTCTCCCTCGGACCCTCCTCCTCTCATGCTCTCTCTCTATCTCATTCTCTCTCTCAAATAAATAAATAAATAAAATCTTTAAAAAAATAAAATAAAAAATAATGTTGATGCTCTCTATGCGAAGTCTGAAGCCCTGCCCATGCTGTTATTTCTTTCTTATAAAAATTATAAATCATAAATATGATAATATAGATTAACATAAATATTAAATATGTCAGAACCTCAATATATTGTCCATAGAAATTCAGAAAACTATTTCTCCAAAAGTGATGTATTAAGCCATCTGGACCACAAAATAACATTTTCAGCAATTCACACACCGATATGTCACAGAATTCTTTAATGTAGTTTCCACTGCTGATATTTCCATTTGCTCCAAAACTCGGATTTGATGAGATTTGGTTAGGTTGTTCAAAACATTGGACTTTTTTTTTTTTCCATGCAATTCCTATCTTGGAAATAACTTTGTATGTTGAAAATACTAAAAATAGATTCTCTAAAAATGTATTAATTTTTGTGACTGATGTGTAATAGGCTTAACTTTATTTAAAAAAATAAAATCTGTCAGTTTCATCAAATCTTAAACCCAAATTTTAAGTTTGGAAGTAGAGGTGCTTGGGTGGCTCAGTTGGTTAATTGTCTGCCTTCAGCTGAGGTCATGATCTCAGGGTCCTTGGGATCTAGCCCAGCACTGGACTCCCTGCTCAGTGGGAGTCTGCTTCTCCTTCTCCCTCTGCCCCTCCCCCCCGCTTGTGCTCTCTCTCTCAAATAAATAAAATCTTAAAAAAAAAGAAAGCAACTAATTTTAAAGGATCTGAAAGTTATCCGGATTATGTGGTTTATTAAGAAGTCACAGAAGTTAAATATTGAAAACAAAGCACATCTTTAGACTACAATTCAAATTTAGGCCTGATTCACTGTTAAAAATATACATTTAAAGGGTAAAATAGATATTAAAATTTAAATAAATGTTGATGTATTCACTGTGGATAAATGGAAATTCAGGAATGTGGAAAAGTAGAAAATATACCGTTCTGCACAAAAGATTCACAACAGCCGTGTTTCGTTTTCTAAAAGGAAAGGAAATCTTGTTGTTATAGAGACCAACTAGATACAGGAGAAGAAATGAATCTACACATAGATGAAGGTAATAAATGAGAACAAGACAAAGTTACATCATATCGGGTACTTACAGCACCCAACCTCACTGTCTGGGTAAGGCAAGTGGAAACAGCCAGGCTGGAGTCCTGGTTGAGAGGCCTGGGCAGAGTGTCCTCCCCTCAGGTGAGACTTCCAACTGACCATTCCCAGGAGAGCCATATATATAGGACAAATAATAACGTTTGAAACTGAACATTTGTTCACTTACGTGCATTTTGGAGCAAGATGTATTTCCATGTTATCATGTTTCTATATTTTTAAGGACCCTGGGCTGTGTGTATCTGTCTCCCCTCCTGGATTCCACTGAGGTGGGGCAGCCCAGCCTGGAGCAAGTGGGGGCTTGAGACAAGATCTGTAGCTCTTGGCATCCAGAACAGAAGGGCAGATTCTGACCTGGAGACCAGATAATATACTTCAAACAACCAGACTCCTAAGGTTATTCACACAGCATGAGTCTCACAAACAACATTCCTTAACTTGCCTGTGTACATGCGGGCCCAGGTGGTCGGTTATGCAGGACAAAGCACAAAAGCATCTCTCCATACAGAACATATACATGATAGAGAAACAAAATGCTGAAGTAAGATTGTCAAATAAAAGTGAATTTGCAAAAAACAAACAAACAAACATCAAGATGAACTTTGCCTATATGGAATCATTATTTTTCAAGTTACTTAATGGCTGACACACCAAATAATAAATTACCATTCTAGGGCAAAAAGTAATAATAATATTATTTTTCTGTTTTACTTTGCTTAACAGCTTAATATGATAGTCCGATATTTTAAAGTATGATCAAGGCAGCACATATAAAATTACACATGATTTGAAAACCCAGTAGGTAGCACAAAATATAGCACTCATCCTCCAAAAGCACTAATTGTAATAGTGTGTGCATTTAGAGAAAGGTATAGAGAAAATCGGGCCAAATAGTCCAAAATTGACAGTGCGTTTAGCAATGGAAAAATGTAAGAAACTGTTGAATTTTTGACAAATTTTGAAGGTGAAGCCAAAAGAATTTACTGATGTGTTGGGTGTGGGAGTGATGAGATAAATAAAAGTAAAATATAACTCTGAGTATTTTTGTCTCCAGCTATAGGAAGAAGAGAGAAAAATTTACTAAGATGAGGGAGCATATGAGATTTGCAGAATTTAGAGGTTTGTGGAAATAAGGTGTTAATTTTTAGACACGCTTAGTTTGAAATGCTTAACAAACCAATATATTGAGGATTAGATAGCTAGATAATTTGATTCAGGAGTTTAGGGGACCGAAGCTTTTTAGTTTGATGTAATCCCTCTTATCCATTTTTACTTTTTTTGCCTGTGTTTTTGGTGTTATATCAAAAAAATATTGCTCAAATCAATGTCAAAGTTTTCTTTGACAAAATTTATGGTTTCAGTCTTACATTTAAGTCTTTAATACATTTTGAGTTGATTTTGTATATGGTGTGAAATAAGAGTCCAGTTGGGGCTGGAAGAAGGGGGAAATTGAAAGATTTTATCCAGGGGGTACAAAGTTTTAGTTGTGCAAGATGAATAAGTTTTGGAGATCTAATGTGCAGCAGTGTGAAGACAGTTAATACTGCATATTTGAAATTTGCTTAGAGGGTAAAACTTAAGAGTCTCATAACAGAAGGAAAGAAAGAAGAAAGAAAGAAAGAAGAAGAAAGAAGAAAGAAAGAAAGAAAGAAAGAAAGAAAGAAAGAAAGAAAGAAAGAAAGAAAGGAAAGAAAGAAAGAAAGAAAGAAAGAGAAAGGAAGAAAGAAAGAGAAAAGGAGGAAGGGAGGGAGAGAGAAGAGAAAAAAGAAAAGAAAAGAAAAGATAGAAAAGGAAAGGAAAGAAGAGAAAAGGATAAAAAAGGAAAAAAGACGAAAAGAAAAAGAAATGTTCTTACGTTGAGGTCAAAGATGGCCCAAAAATTCACACAGTATCAATGGATTGAAGGAAACAAATACTTTATTGGAGTGGTTTAAGAGAGAATGGGAAGAGGCAAGTGAAGACAGCAAATATAGTGACTCTGTATGGCTGATGCAATAAAAAGAGATGGAAAGTTTCCAAGAATGTATTCCTGGAAACTTATAAACTACCAAGACTAAAACAGGAATAAATAAACAATCTGAACAGACCAATAACCAGCAAGGAAATTGAAGCAGTAATCAAAAACTTCCCCCAAAAAAACAGAGTCCAGGGCCAGATGGCTTCCCAGGGAAATTCTACCAAACATTTAAAGAAGAAATAATACCTATTCTACTGAAGCTGTTTCAAAAAATAGAAATGGAAAGAAAACTTCCAAACTCGTTCTATGAGCAAAGACCTCATCAAAAAGGAGAATTACAGACCAATATCCTTGATGAACATGGATGCCACAATATTCAACCAGATCCTAGCTAATAGGATCTAATAGTACATTAAAAGGATTATCCATCACGACCAGGTGGGATTTATTCCTGGGATGCAAGGGTGGTTCAACATTTAGGAATCAATCAATGTGATAGAGCACATTAATTAGAGAAAAGACAAGAACCATAATGATCCTCTCAATTGATGCAGAAAAAGCATTTGAAAAATACAGCAACCTTTCCTAATTAAAACTCTTCAAAGTATAGGGGCTCCTGCGTAGCTCAGTCAGATAAGTATCTGCCTTCCACTCAGGTCATGATCTCAGGGTCCTGGGATTGAGTTTTGAGTCAGGTTCCCTGCTCAGTGGGGAGTCTGCTTCTTCCTCTGCCTCTCCTCCTCTCTCTGTTCATGCTCTCTCTCTTTCCCTCTCTCTCTCTCAAATTAGTAAATAAAATAAAAAAAAACTCTTCAAAGTATAAGGATAGAGGAAACATACCTCAATATCATAAAACCCAGCTATGAAAAGCCCACAGCAAATATCATTCTCAATGGGAAAAACTGAGAGCTTTTCCCTTAAGGTCAGGAACATGACAGGGATGCCCACTCTCACCATTATTGTTCAACATAGTACTAGAATTCCTAGCCTCAACAATCAGACAACAAAAAGAAAAAAAGAAAAGGTATTCAAATTGGCAAATAAGAAGTCAAACTCACCATCTTTGCAGATGACATGATACTTTATGTGGAAAACCCAAAAGACTCCACCCCCAAAATTACTAGAACTCATACAGCAATTCAGCAACATGGCAGGATACAAAAACAACGCACAGAAATGAGTTTCATTTCTATACACTAACAATGTAACTGAAGAAAGAGAAATTAAGGAATTGATTCCATTTACAATAGCACCAAAAATCATAAGATACCTAGGAATAAACCTAACCAAAGAGGTAAAGGATCTACAGAAACTACAAAACAGTTATGAAAGAATTGAGGTAGATGCAAAGAGATGGAAAAATATTCTATGTTCATGGATTGGAAGAATAAATATTATTAAAATGTCTATAATGCCCAGAACAATCTACACTTTCAGTGCAATCCCTATTAAAATACCATCAACATTTTTCACAGAAATGGAACAAATAATCTAAAATTCATATGAAACCATAAAAGACCTGGAATCACCAGGGTAATACTGAAAAAGAAAACCAAAGCTGTGGGCATCACAATGCCTGACTTCAAGCTATATTACAATGATATGATCATCAAGACAGAATGGTATTGGCACAAAAACAGACATATAGATCAATGGAACAGAATAGAAATCCCAGAAATGGATCCTCAACTCTATGGTCAAATAATCTTTGACAAATCTGGAAAGAACATCCAATGGGAAAAAGACATTCTCTTCAATAAATGTTGCTGAGAAAATTAGACAGTCACATGCAGAAGAATGAAACTGGACCATTCTCTTATACCACATACAAAGATAAATTCAAAATGGATGAAAGACCTAAATATGGGACAGGAATCCATTAAAATCCTAGAGGGAGAACATAGGCAGTGACCTCTCTGACATAGGCCACAGCAACTTCTCTCAAGACACATCTCTAAAGGCAAGGGAAACAAAAGAAAAATGAACTATTGGGACTTCATCAAGATACAAAGCTTCTGCACAGCAAAAGAAACAATCAATAAAACTAAAAGGCAACCTACAGAATGGGAAAAAAGATATTTGCAAATGACATTACAGATAAAGGGCTGGTATCCAAGATCTACAACCAAGATCAAACTCAACACCCAAAAAACAAATAATCCAGTCAAGAAATGGGCAGAAGACATGAGCAAACACTTCTCCAAAGGAGACATGCAAATGGCTAACAGACACATGGAAAAATTCTCCACATCACTAGCCATCAGGGAAATAGAAATCAAAACCCCAATGAGATACCAACTTACACCAGTTAGAATGGCAAAAATGAACAGGACAGGAAACAACAAATGTTGGCGAGCATGTGGAGAAAGGGGAACCCTCTTACACTGTTGGTGGGAATGCAAGCTGAAACAGCCACTCTGGAAAACAGTATGGAGGTTCCTCAAGATTTTAAAAATAGAGCTACCCTACAACCCAGCAATTGTCCTACTAGGTATTTATCCCAAAGACACAGATGTAGTGAAAAGAAGGGCCATATGCACCCCCATGTTCATAGCAGCAATGTCCACAGATAGCCAGACTGTGGAAGGAGTGGAGATGTCCTTCAACAGATGAATGGATAAAAAAGATGTGGTTCATTTATACAATGGAATATTACTCAACCATCAGAAAGGATGAATAACTACCATTTGCATTGACATGGATGGAACTGGAGGGGTTTATGCTAAGTGAAATAAGTCAAGCAGAGAAAGACAATTATCATATGGTTTCACTCACATGTGGAACATAAGCAATAGCGTGGAGGACCATAGGAGAAGGAAGGGAAAACTGAGTGGGAAGGAATCAGAGAGGGAACAAACCATGAGAGGCTCTGGACTCCAGGAAACAAACTGAGGGCTGCAGATGGGAGTGGGTGGGGAGATGGGGTAACTGGGTGATGGATATTGAGGAGGGCATATGTTGTGATGAGCACTAGGTGTTATATGCAACTAATGAATCATTGAACACTACATCAAAAATTAATGATGTACTATATCTTGGCTGATTGAATATAATACAAATAAAGAAATATAGAAAAAAAAGAAATGGAAAGAAAGGTGCTTGAAAGAAGTGTGGGGTCAAAGGAGATCTTTTTTTTTTTTTAATTTGAAGGAAATTAAGTCAAATTGATAATCCTAGGCAAAGTAGCTGGCACGAAGTGTGCATTTTTAAACAAGTTGCGAGATAAAGATCCATTACCAGAATAAGTGACCCAGTGTGATAAGGTGTTTCAAGATATACCTCATTGAAATATGCTTTACTATATATACACTTTAGATAATTCCACATAAATGTGTTCAGAATCAAACATTTTCCTCAAGTTTTAAATTAATATTTGAATATATTAGCTTAAAATTATGTCAGCTAAGCTTCAAGGCACATGTTTTCTATATTCATAAATATTCTAGATATATGATTATGAATACTAAATCTATTTAATAAATTTAAAATTCATAAGTGAACAGTGAGCTACAACCCTGTATAGGACATTTTATATATATATATTTTTTTGTATGTTATACATATTTTATACTGTATTCTTACAATAAAGTAAACTGAAGAAAAGGTTATGAAGAAAACCATAGGGAAGAGAAAATACATTTACAGCAGTGAAGTGTAAAAAAATCTGTGTATAAGTGAACCAGCACATTTCAAATGGTCAGCAATACACAGGGTTTATTGACTCTTTTCCTATTGCTGAATAGGACATTTTATATTTTTAATTAATTTTTTTACTTGAGAGAGAGTGAGTGAGTAAGAGTACAAGCTGGGGGAGGCAGGACAGAGAGAGAATCCTCAAGCAGACTCACTGCTGAGCATGAAGTCACAAATGGGACTTGATCCCAGGACCCTGAGATCATGACCTGAGCCAAAATCAAGAGTTGGATGTTCAACCGACTGAGGCACACAGACACCGCATATATAGGATATTTTAATATTTTTTATTAATTTTTAATTTTTAATTTTTATTGCAAGCTTCTCTTTTCTCAACCTCAGAAACTAACATTTATGTGTTATCTCTACCTAAAAGGTTTTTTGTTATAGTTGCTCTATTTTGTTGTTAAATTTATGTTTATGTAAATATATTTAAAATATAGCATATTATATAACAATATAAATTTTACATAAATATAATAGCATATTATATAATAATATATAGTTTATATAAATATAATTCCACCTACAATATCTAAAGATTTGATTAGAGTAGGACATCTGTTGATGTAATTTTGCTGTAGGCTTTCCCAATTCTCTTTGATATGCTGTTCATAAGTGTGAACTCTCTGCCTGAATATGTGGAAATATCTAAGTCACTCTCAGCCTTAGAATGTCATATTATGCTTATAAGTACCCTCCCTCCATCCATATAATGTTTCCTACCCTTGTTTTCTGATCTTAGATTTCTAATATTAAGAAAACACTTCTGGTGTTTTAGAATCTTCTAGACTTAAGTTATCCTTCTACTTTCTAACCAGGAAAATATTTTCGTTCCTCTAATTACCCTGTGATTCCTGTTTTAAAATACTGAGTGACACTAGCAACAAATTTTATTATCTGTACTTCCTATTTAACTCCAAATCCAAAAAATATCTGAATCCTCCCAATTCTTTCAATCCTTTGCCTTAAGTAGGGAATAGACAATAGTCTGAATGGTTTTGCATCACAGAATTCAGGTTGCTACCTTGGTCAAATGGAGGGCAAACAAGTTTAGTTTGGATCACAGACCTACAGCCAAGACTCATTCTCCTGTATGGCAGACATGCAGCTATCTTATAGAAAGTTTACAGCGATATTGATCTATTTTCTTGACAGATATGTTGTTTTCTTGATAAAAACTAACTGCTAAGCAAGGGATTTCAGATTTTTCCTGACCCACTGCCATAAAAGCCACAAAGTAGGCATAGGAGATAATGATTAAGACATGGTTTTTGGCAGCGATCTTCATAATTAGACATACATAGGTAAGTAACAACATACTTTTGGGCGCCTGGATGGCTCAGTTGGTTAAGCGACTGCCTTCAGCTCAGGTCATGATCCCGGAGTTCCAGGATTGAGTCCCGCATCGGCCTCCCTGCTCAGCAGGGAGTCTGCTTCTCTCTCTGACCCTCCCCCCCTCTCATGTGCTCTCTCTCTCTCTCATTCTCTCTCAAATAAAATAAATAAAATCTTTTTAAAAAAAGTAACAACATACTTTTGTGAAGACTGCAACAGATACTAGAGCATATCCAAAATTAGAGATTCAAATTAGTTGATGATAGTTAGGTTAGACTGGAGGTTAAGAATCAGATTCAGTAAAGAAAGGACCTGAAGGATGCTCCAAGGCAAAGCCTTAGCTTTTTCAAAACCTCAAGACATGGTCTGGGCAGTTCCTGATGAATTTAAGTAAGAAGAGTGAAACATGAAGCTGAGAAGTTTAGGTGTGGCTCTATTGTGAGGAAAAATATTTTTTTTATCAATTTCTATTTTGAATTGGAAGGATTTAAGACTTTAAGAAAGTTACCATGAAGTTTATATACTGCATCAGATTTTAATTTTTTTCTTATTTTGAAATGTAACACATATACATAAAGGTATATAACATTAAAATGTATAATACACTGAATAAAAGAGCATGAAAATGTCCACCATCCAGGTCAAGAAATAGAACATTGTCAGAAGCTATGATGTGTTACTTGGAAATAATGACTTTCTCTCCCCGATTCAGAGAAAACCAATATCCTGATTTTGTTGTTGTTGTTGTCTTTCTTTTAAATTTTATCATCCAAGTATAAATTCTTAAATAAAATAGTTTATACTGGGGCGCCTGGGTAGCTCAGTCGGTCAAGCGTCTGCCTTCGGCTCAGGTAATGATCCCAGAGTCCTGGGATCGAGCCCCATGTCAGGTTCCCCACTCAGCAGGGAGCCTGCTTCTCCCTCTCCCTTTGCCTGCCTCTCTCCTTACTTGTGCTCTCTATCTCTCTGTCAAATAAATAAATAAAATCTTTTTTAAAAAATAGCTTATACTTTTTGGAATTTATATAAATGGGATTACACTATGTTTTTTTTTTTTTTTTTGTCTTGCTTTCTCTATGGAAACAGTTTTCTATGGAAAAACATTTGCCTGCTAGATTTATTCATGCTTCCTAACTAACTCTATTTTGCTACTTTCTTTGTTGGGTAACATTTTGTTGTCTGAATTTACCACAGTTTAGCCATTCTGCAGATGGAGAGTTGGTTTTTAGCTGTAGGTTATAAAGTTACTTCTTACATGTGTTCTTATATGTGTATCCATGTACATTAAGTACACAAATTATTAGGAGCTACATAAGAAAGAGCATTTCCGGGGTATTAGGTTATAAATTTATTTGATTTTACTATAAATGAGTGTTTTTGCTAGTTTACACTCTTAAGAATTAATGAGAATTAACATTTTTATAACAATGTTGGCAGACATTTCAGTTTTGGCCATCTAATTAGTGTCTAATAGTCTCTGATAGCTATTTTTTATTTGCCTTTTCTGATTAATTCTTCATTTTAAATTAACCTAATTGATCATTTCTGTTATAAATAGTGATCTTATTCAATCTTTTTAAAGGGAGTAACTTGTGGTATAGGCATTTTAGAAGATGAACAAATGCATAAACTAAAGTATCTGGAAGAAAATAAAATATCTCAGGATCACGTAGCTAGAGAGTCAACCTGACTCTATGCTTTTTTCATTACACACTGGGTACATATGCATTTTCTATATATTAAATATTGTATTGCTTAGAAAAGGCAAAGTAATAATTATTAGGTCCACTTAATTTTATCACATAAATGAGGCTGAGTCTGTTGAAAGCTCACAGGGTATTAGGTATGTTATAGTATTGGGTATATATTAGTAGGATAACCATGATTTAAACCCAATTTCCTTAAGATATTAGATAGTATAATCATGATAGCCATCATTTAATCCCAACTTTGTTGGGCTTCAAACACTTAAAAAATATGCTAGTAATGTATTAATTTGTGTGACTCCTCTTTCAAACATTTTACTTGGGCCTTAAAATCATACCATGAAGGTAGACATTTTATTTTCTGTCTTCCCAGAACAATAGTATCCATATATATTTTATCGACATTTTAACCCAGCAGGTCCTCAATAAGGATTTAGTGAATAAATTAACCAATAACTCTGCTTTATATGAAGGATCAGCACTGGTTCAGAATAATAAGAGACATGACAACAATTCATGTTGATTTACTCTTGGGTGAATGTGCTATTGCACATTATTCATCTGCAAAACTATAACACTGTGATCAGGGGCGGAGCAAGATGGCAGAGGAGTAGGAGACCTAGATTTTGTCTGGTCTCAGGAATTCAGCTGGATAGGGATCAAACCATTCTGAACACCTACGAACTCAACTGGAGATCGAGGAGAAGAGTAGCAACAACTCTCTGAACAGAGAAGCGACCACTTACTGGAAGGTAGGACGTGCGGAGAAGTGAATCCGAGGCGATATTCGGGAGGATAGACGGTGGGGGAGGGGGCCTCCTTCAGCCGCTTCTGGCAAGTGATAGAGCTGCGAAGCACAAAATGGGACCTTTTAGAAGTTGGCTCCGCTGAGGGACGTTGATGCAGTGGCTAAGCTGGGGGTGGGCCCTCACGGGACAGTGTGGTCTCAGGACCCTTGGGGTCACAGAAAGTCCGGGGGTGCCTGAGTGTGGCAGAGCTCCCAGGTATCGGAGCGGGGAAGCCGGCTGCAGAGATGGAGCCGAGGCGCGGGCTCTCAGCTCGGGGTGGCCATAAACCGTGATCCGCGGCCCAGTCGGGCCACTGCTCCTCCAGCAGGGACCCAACAAGCGGCAGAGCTGGGGAGACTCCCCTTTCTCCCCGGGGAGGAGCAGCACGGGAACGCACCACAGGGATCTGCTGGGTTTGGAGACTTCACACGGGGTCGGGTGCCAGAGATACAAACGCTCGGTCACAGTCCGGGTGAGCACGGAGTGCGGCCAGAGACCAGGGAGATGGGAGTGACTGCTTTTCTCTGGGGGCGCACTGAGGAGCGGGGCCCCGAGTTCTCAGCTCCTCCGGGTGGAGATTGGGAAGCCACCATTTCACCCTGGTCCTCCAAAGCTGTACCGAGAGCTTGCAGGGAACAAATACTCCTGAGAGCAAACCCGAGCAGCTTGCTTAGCCCGGACGGACAAGGGCGGGGCAATTCCGCCTCTGGCAAAGACATTTGGAAACCAGAGCAATAGGCCCCTCCCCCAGAAGATCAGCACGAATAGTCAGCAAGCCAAGACCAAGTTTACTGATCAAGGAGAACGGGAGATTTCCAGCGCTAGGGGAATACTGCACATAGAATTCATGGCTTTTTTTTACCATGATTCATTAGTTCATCAAAGTTAAGTTTTTTTAACTGTTTTTTTTTTAAATTTTTCTTTTTCCCTTTTTCAACCAACATCTTATCAATCCCTTTTTAAAAAAAAAAACATTTTTTATTTTTCATTATTAGAGTCATATTTTATCCCTTCATAGGAGTTACCCTTATTTTTGGCATATATATATAAGTTGTTCTCTCTTTAAAATTTTGAGATACAGTTTCTTCTAACAGATCAAAATATACCCTAAATCACTAGTGTATGGATTTGTTCTAGTCTCCTGCCTGATCAGATTCTCTCCCTTTTTTCTTTTTTTTTTTAAATCTTCTTTCTTTTTTCAAAGAACTTATCATCAATTCCTTTTATAAAATCCTGTATAATTTTCATCTTTACAGTCATCTTCCATCCCTTCATTGTATCAACCCTTATTTTGTACATATATGTCTTTCTTCCTTTAGATTTTAGGAGGCAATTTTTTCTACCAGACCAAAATACACACAAAATCTAGTGTGCGGCAATGATCTATGAACTAGATTGGTCATATTTGATCATATTCTGCTTTTTTTGTATTGTTCTGTTTTTGTTATTTTTTTTTCTCTTTCTTTTTTCTTTCTTTCCCTTTCTTTCCCCCTGGTTTCATGTCTTTTCTGATTTGTATACAGTATATTTGCTGGGGACGTTGTTAACCTGTTAGCATTTTGTTCTCTCATTCATCTATTCTCCTCTGGACAAAATGACAAGACAAAAAAATCACCTCAGCAAAAAGAACAAGAGGTAGTACCATCTGCCAGGGACCTACTCAATACGGACATTAGTACGATGTTGGGCCTAGAGTTCAGAATCATGACTTTAAAGATACTAGCTGGGCTTGAAAAAAGCGTGGAAGTTATTAGAGAAACCCTTTCTGGAGAAATAAAAGAACTAAAATCTAACCAAGTCAAAATCAAAAAGGCTATTGATGAGGTGCAATCAAAAAATGGGGGCACTAACTGCTAGGATGAATGAGGCAGAAGAGAGAGACAGTGATATAGAAGACCAAATGATGGAAAATAAAGAAGCTGAGAAAAAGAGAGATAAACAACTACTGGATCACGAGGGCAGAATTCGAGAGATAAGCGACAAGATAAGACAAAACAACATTAGAATAATTGGGATCCCAGAAGTAGAAGAAAGAGAGAGAGGGGCAGAAGGTATATTGGAGCAAATAATAGCAGAGAACTTCCCTAATGTGAGGAAGGAAACAGGCATCAAAATCCAGGAGGCACAGAGAACCCCTCTCAAAATCAATAATAATAGGTCAACACCCCGACATCTAATAGTAAAACTTACAAGTCTCAGAGACAAAGAGAAAATCCTGAAAGCAGCTCGGGAGAAGAGATATGTAACCTACAATGGTAGAAATATTAGATTGGCACTGTTGCCAGACCTATGGAAGGAGAGATAAAAAGCTTCCAGGACAAACAAAAACTAAAAGAATTTGCAAACATGAAACCAGCCCACCAAGAAATATTGAAAGGGGTCCTCTAAGCAAAGAGAGAGCCTAAAAGCAGCATAGATCAGAAAGGAACATAGACAATATACAGTAACAGTCACCTTACAGGCAATACAATGGCACTAAATTCATACCTTTCCATAGTTACCCTGAATGTAAATGGGCTAAATGCCCCATCAAAAGACACAGGCTATGAGATTGGATTAAAAAACAAGACCCATTGATATGCTGTCCGCAAGAGACTCATTTTAGACGAAAAGACACCCCCAGATTGAAAGTGAGGGGGTAGAAAACCACTTACCATGCTAATGGACACCAAAAGAAAGCTAGGGTGGCAATCCTTATATCAGACAAATTAGATTTTAAAACAAAGACTGTAATAAGAGATGAGGAAGGACACTATATCCTACTTAAAGGGTCTATCCAACAAGAAGATCTAACGATTGTAAATATCCATGCCTCTAACATGGGAGCAGCCAGTTATATAAGGCAATTAATAACAAAAGCAAAGAAACACATTGACAACAATACAATAATAGTGGGGGTCTTTAACACCCCCCCGACTGAAATGGACAGATCATCTAAGCAAAATATCACAAGGAAATAAGACTTTAAATGACACGCTGGACCAAATGGACTTCACAGACATATTCAGAACATTCCACCCCAAAGTAACAGAATACACATTCTTCTCTAGTGCCCATGGAACATTCTCCAGAATAGATCACATCCTAGGTCACAAATCAGGTCTCAACCGGTACCAAAAGATTGGGATTATTCCCTGCATATTTTCAGACAACAGTAATTTGAAAGTAGAACTCAATCACAAGAGGAAAGTCGGGAAGAACTCAGATACGTGGAGGCTAAAGAGCATCCTACTAAAGAATGAATGGGTCAACCAGGAAATTAAAGAAGAATTAAAAATTTTCATGGAAACCAATGAAAATGAAAACACAACTGTTCAAAATCTTTGGGATACAGCAAAGGCAGTCCTGAGAGGAAAGTATATAGCAATACAAGCCTTTCTCAAGAAACAAGAAAGGTCTCAAATACACAACCTAACCCTCCACCTAAAGGAGCTGGAGAAAAAACAGCAAATAAAGCCTAAATCCAGCAGGAAAGATAAATAATAAAGATCAGAGCAGAAATCAATGAAATAGAAACCAAAAGAACAGTAGAACAGATCAAGGAACGTAGGAGCTGGTTCTTTGAAGAATTAACAAGATTGATAAACCCCTGGCCAGACTTATCAAAAAGAAAAGAGATATGACCCAAATCCACAAAATCATGAATGAAAGAGGAGAGATCACAACCAACACCAAGGAAATACAAACAATTATAAGAACATATTTGAGCAACCCTATGCCAGCAAATTAGATAACCTGGAAGATTGGGCGCATTCCTAGAGATGTATCAACTACCAAAACTGAACCAGGAAGAAATAGAAAACCTGTACAGACCTATAGCCACTAAGGAAAATGAAGCAGTCATCAAAAATCTCCCAACAAACAAAAGCCCAGGGCCAGATGGCTTCCCAGGGGAATTCTATCAGACATTTAAAGAAGAATTAATACCTATTCTCCTGAAACTGTTCCAAAAAATAGAAATGGAAGGAAAACTTCCAAACTCATTTTATGAGGCCAGCATTACCTTGATCCCAAAGCCAGACAAAGACCCCATCAAAAAGGAGAATTACAGACCAATATCCTTGATGAACATGGATGCAAAAATTCTCACCAAAATACTAGCCAATAGGACCCAACAGTACATTAAAAGGATTATTCACCACGACCAAGTGGGATTTATCCCTGGGCTGCAAGGATGTTTCAACGTGTGCAAATCAATCAACGTGATACAATACATTAACAAAAGAAAGAACAAAAATCATATGATCTTCTCAATAGATGCAGAAAAAGCATTTGACAAAGTTCAGCATCCTTTCTTGATCAAAACTCTTCAGAGTATAGGGATAGAGGGTACATACCTCAATATCATAAAAGCCATCTATGAAAAATTACAGCGAATATCATTCTCAATGGGGAAAAGCTGAGAGCTCTTCCCCTAAGGTCAGGAATGCGGCAGGGATGTCCACTATCACCACTGCTATTCCATATTGTATTAGAAGTCCTAGCCACAGCAATCAGACAACAAAAAGAAATCAAAGGCATCCAAATTGGCAAAGAGGAAGTCAAACTCTCACTCTTTGCAGATGATAGGATACTGTATGTGGAAAACCCAAAAGACTCCACCCCAAAACTGCTAGAACTCATACAGGAATTCAGTAAAGTAGCAGGATATAAAATCAATGACAGAAATCAGTGGCATTACTATACACCATCAACAAGACAGAAGAGAGACAAATCAAAGAGTCGATCCCATTTACAATTGCACCCAAAACCATAAGACACCTAGGAATAAATTTAACCAAAGAGGCAAAGGATCTGTACTCAGAAAACTCTAAAATACTCAGGAAAGAAATTGAAGAAGACACAAAGAAATAGAAAAATGGTCCATGCTCATGGATTGGGAGAACCAACTTTGTGAAGATGTCAATGCTACCTAGAGCAATCTACACATTCAATGCAATCCCCATCAAAATACCATCCACTTTTTTCAAAGAAATGGAACAAATAATCCTAAAATTTGTATGGAACCAGAAGAGACCCCGAATAGCCAGAGGAATATTGAAAAAGAAAAGCAAAGCTGGCTGCATCACAATTCCAGACTTCCAGCTCTATTACAAAGCTGTCATCATCAAGACAGTATGGTACTGGCACAAAAACAGACACGTAGATCAATGGAACAGAATCGAGAGCCCAGAAATGGACCCTTAACTCTATGGTCAATGGATCATCGACAGAGCAAGAAAGAATGTCCAATGGCAAAAAGACAGTCTCTTCAATAAATGGTGTTGGGAAAATTGGACAGCCACACACAGAAGAATGAAACTGGACCGTTTCCTTACACCACACACAAAAATAGACTCCAAATGGTTGAAAGACCTAAACGTGAGACTGGAGTCCATCAAAATCCTAAAGGAGAACACAGGTAGCAACGTCTTCGACCTCAGCTGCAGCAACTTCTTCCTAGAAACATCGCCAAAGGCAAGGGAAGCAAGGGCAAAAATGAACTATTGGGATTTCATAAAGATAAAAAGCTTTTGCACAGCGAAAGAAACAGTCACAAAACCAAAAGACAACCAACAGAATGGGAGAAAATATTTGCAAATGACATATCAGGTAAAGGGCTAGTGTCCAAAATCTCTAAAGAACTTATCAAACTCAACACCCAAAGAACAAATAATCCAATCAAGAAATGGGCAGAAGACATGAACAGACATGTTTCCAAAGAAGACATCCAAATGGCCAAAAGACACATGAAAAATGCTCAACATCACTCGGCATCAGGGTAATCCAAATCAAAAGCTCCATGAGATACCACCTCACACCAGTCTGAATGGCTAAAATTAACAAGTCAGGAAATGACAGATGTTGGCGGGGATGTGGAGAAAGGGGAACCCTCCTACACTTTTGGTGGGAATGCAAGCTGGTGTAACCCCTCTGGAAAACAGTATGGAGGTTCCTCAAACAGTTGAAAATAGAGCTACCATACGATCCAGCAATTGTACTACTAGGTTATTACCCCAAAGATACAAATGTAGGGATCCGAAGGGCTACGTGCACCCCAGTGTTTATAGCAGCAATGTCCACAATAGCCAAACTGTGGAAAAAGCCAAGATGTCCATCGATAGATAAATGGATAAAGAAGATGTGGTATATATACAATGGAATATTATGCAGCCATCAAAAGGAATGAGATCTTGCCATTTGCAACAACGTGGATAGAACTGGAGGGTGTTATGCTGAGTGAAATAAGTCAATCAGAGAAAGACATGTATCATATGACCTCACTGATATGAGGAATTCTTAATCTCAGGAAACAAACTGAGGGTTGCTGGAGCGTTGGGGGGTGGGAGGGATGGGGTGGCTGGGTGATAGACATTGGGGAGGGTATGTGCTATGGTGAACGCTGTGAATTGTGCAAGACTGTTGAATCACAGATCTGTACTTCTGAAACAAATAATGCAACATATGTTAAGAAAAAAGAAAAAGAAGACAATAGCAGGAGGGGAAGAATGAAAGGGAGTAAGTCAGAGGGGGAGACGAACCCATGAGAGACGATGGACTCTGAAAAACAAACTGAGGGTTCTAGAGGGGAGGAGGGTAGGGGGATGGGTTAGCCTGGTGATGGGTATTAAAGAGGGCACATTCTGCATGGAGCATTGGGTGTTATGCACAAACAATGAATCATGGAACACTACATCAAAAACTAATGATGTAATGTATGGTGATTAACATAACAATAAAAAATTATTTAAAAAAAACTGTAATATACTGTGATCACTTAAAAAATACCTTGAAATAACTCTTTTAAAAATATAAAGTACTCTCATAAATAGTGTCTGCTGTTTCTGCTTTTTTTTTTTTAAATATGTTTGGAATATGCATAGACTTTGATAACATAACCCTAAAATGAGTATTTAGAAGAATAAACTATTCATTTGATAGTTTCTTTCTAGTGAAAAAATACAATTTGTACTATCCCAAACTCTGAATATTTGGAAATAATATGAGCTAGTGTATTGCCTACTCCTAATAAAACCTCAAAAAGGAGGTTTGTGAAGACAAATCCATTTAATTTTATTATTACATTTATCTCCATTTATGATAATGACAAACCAATGAAACTCTTGTAAAAAAGACACAAACATACTTAACAAACAACAATGAAGACCTAGCTCTGTAATAACTTCATTATTTGATGAATAGAGGAATTTTAAAATATTGAACAAATATTGTGCTTTATATTTGTACCAGTATAGTGTGTCCACAATGATGGTCAAAAAACACCTGGTCTTTGATTTTTCCAAAAATAGGTAATTAAACTATAACAAGGTCCTTCAATATAGATGGTTTTTATCCACAGAAACCCAAGACTACATATATGACTTGGTGTTCATCTGATATTGACCTTTAAGACATAAAATATAAGAAATATAAATCACATGTGTAGGTTTACAGGATTATGAATTAATATATAATTCATTACAGTTTCACTTAATGTAATTTTTTTCATATTACTATAGTTTTAAATCTAAGTTAAAATTGTATTTATTGATTAAATGAATATTTAACAGGTATTGATACATCAAACACTGGCCTAGGCACTAATAATAAAACAGTGAACTTAGCTGACAACATGCACTGCAATCAGAGTTTATATTAGGGGACTGTGGGTGGAAGAAATCAATAAACAAACACTGAATTCAAATGTTTACTATATATTATATATTTTGTATCATTCATCTCTGTTAAAAGAATGAAATATATTTTCAAAGCTATCAAAACATGCAAGACTGTTCAAGGTATTTCTATCCACTAAATTAGCAGGCATTCTAACTACTGAAATTGACCATTGCAGAGACCATACTTATCTAGTGAAAGAAAGAAAGGAAGAAAGAAAGGAAGAAAGAAAGGAAGGAAGGAAGGAAGGAAGGAAGGAAGGAAGGAAGGAAGGAAGGAAGGAAGGAAGGAAGGAAAGGGAAGGGGAGGGGAGGGGAGGGGAGGGGAGGGGAGGGGATGGGAGGGGAGGGAAGGGGACGGAAGGGAAGGGAAGGGAAGGGAAGGGAAGGAAAGGGAAGGGAAGGAAAGAGAGAAAGAAAAAAAGAAGAAAGAAGAAAGAAGAAAGAAAGAAAGAAAGAAAGAAAGAAAGAAAGAAAGAAAGAAAGAAAGAAAGAAAAAGAAAGAAAGAAAAAAGAAAGAAACAGAAAGAAAGAAGAAAGAAAGAAAAAAGAAAGAAAGAAAGAAAGAAAGAAAGAAAGAAAGAAAGAAAGAAAGAAAGAAAGAAAGAAAAAGAAAGAAAAGAAAGAAGAAAGAAAGAAAGAAAGAAAGTGCTTAATGTATAGTGGTTGATCAAAATATTGCATGCTATTACAAGCTTGTCCTAAATATATTTAAAGTGCCAAGGACTGAGGAGATACCAAAAAGGTAGTCATTCCATTCCTGGGTTTCATAAGTATTTTACTGCTTATAAGCTATATTTAAGAACACTAAATGCCTCTGATCACAACACCTTTCTAGTTCCTATCATCATTTTCTTTTTAATTTTTAAGATTTTTTTTTAGCATTTCCTCCTTTGCTATCAGACTGTCAATTTTCTCTTGCTCTCGTTTGTATTTTCTATTATCAGCTGTCCATATCTGCCTAATACAAACTGCATTTAATCAGCTAATTCTAGTCCACTGTTTTAGTAGCCATCTATGTTAGATTTGTCTGTCAAATCTCAGTAAGGAAATTCTACGTTAGGACCATGGAGAGATAATCCACCCTTATGAGATAAACTATATTTCTTTCCAGTAAAGAATAAAAAAAAAATATGATTTTTTTTGTAGTTTAAACATATATAGAAAAGAAGCAATTTACAAGTACTGGAGAAAAAGTGTTTGGTTAACATTGTCTAAGTCACTTAAATTTTCTAACCCTTAATTTTTAATACATAAAATAACAATGGTACCCCTACCTTAGTGTACATCTGAATAAAAATAATACCCATGGAAAATTATATTTTAATTATGCTAATTAAAGTAATATTAGTGATAATTATAGGCATAATAGATTTAAATATTTTTATCCGTACTTCTCCCTTATTATAAAATGTTCAATTCTTTAACAAAGATGTTAGCACATATAAAAGGTTAAACATAATGCAATGGATAAGCAATAAATAATAGCTATGTTGGTCATCCTTATTTGTGTGATATTTTTTCATATATATTGATTGACCTCTTTAAAATTATTTAACACAACTTCTTCCCATTTACTATTTTCTTGATGTAAAGTTTTTCTCTAGACTTTTTTTTAAAAACATGGACAGAAAGAGGTTTGTAAAAGATCTCAGCAATATATATTAATCATCCATTATATGAAACCCAAACTTTTAAAGTGGATACCACTGTACTTGTTAATTAATGCTTAGTTTCCCTTATAGTAATAAGATTTGGAGGAATAAAAAGAAAAATGAAGTTGAGGAAATAAAATTAATGTGAAAATCTTGTTAAACCCGAGTTTTAACTAATATTTAGAAATATAATATTCACAGATACTCAAAATTAAGTATTGATATATGAAACTCTGCCCCAAAGTTTATGACTGTTGAATATGTGCTGAAGTACTTCAGAATATTCCAAACTTTTTTGAAAGTAATTTTCTCATAAACATTATGTATAAAATATCTGTTATAAATTTAAATTATTCACAAATTAAAAAGTCATCCTAAATTTCATTATATTGTATAGTCTTGTCAACAGTGAGACTGCCTACCTGCTTTTTATGGCAGTATTAAAAATTACTCAGTGAGGTGGCTGGAGCCCAACTCTCAATTTTGGCTCATATCATTCTCAGGATTGTGATATTGAGCCCCATCTCAGGCTTCACACTGGGTGTGTGGAGCCTGCTTAAGACTCTCTCTTTCCTTCTCCCTGCCCCCTTAAAAAAATTAACTTTCTTCTTGGGTATTGCACTATTTTTTCTATAAGCCATTAGTTCCAATAAGACGAAAGTTATTAGCTAATTGCATAATATGACTTTGTTATAAACGATAGGTTAGTCCTGTTTTCCAGGAAGTAGTAAGTCATCCACTTCAAAAGCTACATAATTTTGTAGATTCTTAGTTTACATATGAAGAAGTACTGAGACAATTAAACCAATGATCAAACTTTAAGCAATTCTTTAAACAATAAAGACACTGGTAGTATTCTGAAATTATTTTTCTGGTCCATTACTTTCATCCTGGGTATTCAAAACTCTTAATAACCCAAGGACAGAGGATTATTAAAAAGTCTATGAATTTCCTATTATAACTTTCTACCTTTTCTTAGTAAAAAAAAAAAAATAAATAGCAAAAGAAATCTAAGAATCTGTTTTTGTGAAATTGAAAAATATATAATGGAATTAAAGAAGCAATTAGAAATATTTTAGTCATTGATCATGGAAGGATGCACAATTCATCTCTTTTAGACAAGAAATTAGAGGATAGATACACTGACAGAGCAAATTAACAACTATAAATTATTTAATAATAATGAGCTAATATATCAAGATAGAATAGCAATATGCTAGGGAACATAATGAAAAATTGCAACAAAGATTTTTTTTTAAATTGATGCCCTGAGCACATAAGCAGGAAGGAAGAAATATATAATAATAATTATTAATCAAAGAAGATTAAATTCACAAGAGAAAATGGACACTAATGTAAAAAAGAAGGGCAACCCAGCAGAGATAGCATTATAAGCATTACCTTTTTTTCAAAATTGTATTTAAATTCTAGTTAGTTTCTTTCCTTTTTTAAAGATTGTGTTTGTTTGTTTGTTTATTTATGTGAGAGAGAGAGAATGAGCAGAAGAGGGGCAGAGGGAGAGGGAGGAGCAGACTCCCCATTAAACAGGGAGCCATACACGGAACTGGATCCCAGGACCTTGGGATTATGACTTGAGCCAAAGGCAGACGCTTAACTGACTGAGCCACCAAGCCACCCCTAAATTCTAGTTAGTTAACATACAGTGTAATATTGTTTTCAAGAGTACAATTTAGTGATTCATCACTTACAAATAACACCCAGTACTCAAAACAACAACTGCCCTCCTTAATACCTATCACCCATTCAGCTCATCCCCTGCCCACCTCCCTCCATCAACCCTCAGTTTGTTCTCTATAGTTAAGAGTCTCTTATGGTTTGCTTCCCTCTCTCTCTCTTTTTTCCCCCTTTCTTATGTTCATCTGTTTCTTAAAATCCAATATGAGTGAAATCATATGGTATTTGTCTCTTTTGACTTATTTCACTTAGCATAATACTCTCTAGCTCCAACCCCATCATTGCAAATGGCAAAATTTCATTCTTTTTGATGGCTGATATATATATATATATATTTTTTTTTTTTTCTGTGATCAGTGGTTTATTCAGGAGGGGCAAGCCCAAGCTGAATGTCCCTCTCTCCTCCCCTGGCCAGCTGGCCCCCGCCCCCTTACCCCAGTGCCCTCAGGAGGGATGGTGAGAGGAGGAAGGGCCCCACCCTGCTGCTCCTACTTTGGTCCTCCTGCAGGCCTTGAGCCTCATGACAGCGTGGGACATGGAAGGTAGTCAGAGACTAGGAGGAAGTTGGATGATATATATATATCACTTCTACTTTATCCATTCATTGGTTGATGGGTATTTGGGCTCCTTCCATAGTTTGGCTATTGTTGATAATGCTGCTATAAACACTGGTGTGCATGTACCCCTTCAAATCAGTGTTTTTGTATACTTTGGATAAATACCTATTAGTGAAACTGCTGTGTCATAGGGTAGTTCTGTTTTTAACTTTTTGAAGAAAGTCCATACTGTTTTCCACAGTGTAAGCATTACTTATGGTTGGCCTGCTAGGTGTTGTATATGGGTACAAACCTGCAACTAGTAGACAAATTAAGTCCTGAGAAGGGTATAGTGAATATACATACCAATATTGTAATAATTATCAAACTTGTTAGATCTCAATTATTTCCATCACAAGAAAATTATAATTATGTAACATGATAGAGATGTTAATTGTTGGTATGATGACAATCATAATATAAAAGTTTATCAAACAAATATGTTGTATACCTTAAATTTATACAATGTTAAGTGTCAAACATATTTCAATAAAAAAATAGGGGATGTGCATTTGAAACTTGATAAAATTGAAATTGTAAAATAATATTGCATAGATATATTAAATTTAAAATACATTAATAATAATATTTATCCACAACAGCAAAAATATTAAATTAATTAAATTTAGCTAATGATAATTCTCTCTTATGGACTCAATTTATATATTTTTATATTCTCATGCACAATTTGTTATTTTAAGTAGAGGATGAACTCAATGAGAAGTATTTATTTAGACTTAGTAGTATTCCATGGAGCCCTGTAAATTATATTACATTTTGCAATTACCAAGTCAAAAAATTAAAACATTATTCTGAGCTCTTTTGAAATCTTTGAAATAAGGTGCAAGTTTAATATGAGTTATCAAAATTTAAATACTTTTCTTTCCATTATTATACATACTGAAATATAAAGGAAAAATGAGAACTCATTCAAGAAGTGTAAACTGATTTCTTATTTTGAGCCAGGCAATCTTAAAAACAGTGTCATGATGAACAAAAAAGTAAGGCACTTGCCCTAATAGAACATGGTTTTTAGAATACTAGAATCATAAAATGTCTAAAATTTTGTTCAACATTTTTTTGTAATTGAGTTATTGTTATTTAAGATAATATTATTAAGATTGTTTTTAAGATACTATTATAAATAATAATTATACTTTTATTATAAAATAAAAATTTTGAAATTAATCACATAAAAATAAAAATAGTTATAACATTCTTTTTTCCATGTAACTTTCAGTGTAACAAATAATTTAAAAATACTAAACTTTTCTCTAGAAATTATAATGGCAATCTGCAAAAAACAGACAATTGCATTCTAATTAAAAATGTAAAGTTGGAAATGTTTCATGAAAAGACTAATGAGTGGTTAGCAAAATACAATAATTTCCTTAAGCATATTTAAAGCAGGTGACATATAGAAATCAGTATATAATGATCAAATCAAGTGAAAAATAAATAAAAGGAGAACACTGTTAAAATATGCATTTAGACAATACAGTTGAAGGCATAGGTTCTCACACTAAAACATGCTTGCTATATAATAGTATTATGAAAACAAACAAAAAAGTATAGGATCAAAAGGAAAAACTTATGAAAAGAGAAAGATGACACACAGATGTATATTTGCAAAAAAAGATAAAAACTTGTGAAATCAGGACATAGTCATGTAATTATAATAAACTTAAAATTGCATAAAATGTACATCATTTACATACATCAGATTTTATTAAAAATGAAGTAATTTCCAGTTCTGAATATTTTAATGCAGATTTGCCAGCCATTTTACTTCGGTCACTAAAAAGCATTTAACAAAACATAAGAAAAACTTTACTGATAAAGAACACATTAAATTAATATCAAATAATTAATTATATACATAAATTTTCTGGATATTTATGGTACTTTGAAGTACAGTATTTCCATAGAAAAATAGACCTTTAGGTGTCAAGGTGTATATGACTAATTGTTCTCAATTTCTTGTCACAATTCAAACTACCAGATATTTTCTTACCAGGCATGTAGAGTTCCAGTTGATTCATGTCCTCACCAGTATTTTATTATTGACAGGTTTTAAAATTTTAGCCATTCTAGTAGCTGTATATATATTGGTATCTCATCAATATTTTCTTTTATTTATTTTTTTAAAAAGTATTTTATTTATTTATTTGACAGAGAGAGACACAGCGAGAGAGGGAACACAAGCAGGGGAAGTGGGAGAGGGAGAAGCAGGCTTCCCGCTGAGCAGGGAGCCCGATGCAGGGCTCGATCCCAGGACCCTGGGATCATGACCTGAGCCGAAGGCAGACGCTTAACAACTGAGCCACCCAGGCACCCCTCTCACCAATATTTTAATTTACAGGGCACCTGGGTGGCTCCGTCGGTTAAGCGTCTGCCTTCGGCTCAGGTTATGATCCCAAGGTCCTGGGTTCAAGCCCCACATTGGGCTCTCTGCTGAGCAGAGAACCTGCTTCTCCTTCTCCCCCTGCTTGTGCTCTCTCTCTTCCTCTTTATCTCTGTCATAAATTAAAATCTTTAAAAAAATATTTAGATTTGCATTTCATGACTGATGTTGAGTACTTTTTTAATGTCCTTACTGACCATTTGTACATTTCCTTTGGAAAGTGTCCATCTTTTGATGGCCTAATCTTGAGGGAACTCTGCCTTTGAATTGAGTGTTAAGAGTCCTTTAAATGTTTTCTGAACAGGCCTTTGTCAGATATATATTTCGCAAAAATATTCACTGTTTGTGAATTGTCTATTTTCTTAACAGTTAAATGAATTCTAATACATCATTTGATTTTTGTTACTTGCTTTATACATTCTGCCTAAGAAAGAATTTCCTGCCCCTAGGCTGAAAAAATATTTTTCTAGATTTTATTCTAGAAACATATAGATTTAACTTACACATTTCTGTAGATGATATCTTGAAAACATTTATGTAAGAGTATGAGATCAAATTTGAGTTTCATTTTTTCCACATGTGGGTTGTTGTTTTTTTTGTTTTGTTTTGTTTTAGTTAATACATGACCTCCATGACCCTTACTTGAAAGTCTCTCCTTTCTACATTGAATTACTTGGGTAGGGTTCTTGAAAATCAATTGATCAATTAATCAAATCAGTGCAAGTTTATTCCTGGATTCTCTGTTATGTTGTATTGATCAATTTTTTTTCATTTTTCCAAATATGACAAGGTATTGATATTTCTGATTTTATAATAAAAATTGAGGTCAGATAGTGTAAATCTTGGAACTCTGTACTTTTTCCAGATTGCTTTAGTTATTCCAGGTCCTATGAATTAGCATACATCTAGAGAGACCTGTGAAGGATTTTGGTTCTCAATAAGAACAATTATTTATCTATATAGTGTGCTATTTTGTATTACACACTACAGTTACCTTATTTAAGGCAGAAAAGATTTATTTATTTGCCTCTGGAAAAGGAGAATATAGGTTTTAAATATACTTCTAACTATTCCTTTCTTGATTTTCTCCAAAGCATTTCCTGTCAACAGAATTTTACCTGAATTTGGCATTTCTGTTTGTCCCATATTTTTAAATAGTTCAAATAATTCTACACAGGAACTTAATCTATAACTTGAGTTAGATGATTTAGGAATGGGATTTACTCTGATCTCCTCTTCAATTTCCATTTACAGGAAAACTATTTTTTCTCTTTTTATTCAGAACTTCATAAAAGCATTACCTAAATGCATTTCTTTAATCTTATGTGTTTTATTTTATAAAACTGCTCTTATTTTGATCAATAATATTTCATTTTTCATATCCAACATGGAAAATATAGTCAATAATATTGTAATAAGTTTGTAAGGTGACGGATGGTGACAACATTAGTGAGTTATTTTGTAATGTATATAACTGTTAAATCACTATGTTGTACACCTGAGACTAATATAATATTGTATGTCAACTGTACTTCAATAAAAATTATTTTTCTAAAACATATTTAATAGTAAATTTTACATTTATAACAAATAATATTCCAGATCAAGAACTTTTCTTGAAATACCATTATAATTACCTCCTGTTTGCTTATTTGAAGTGTATCTGTACAAGCTTAAATTATTTTCTTTCAGTAGCTGAATCATTTCCCACCTATTATAACAAGAAAAGTGAGAGAGGAAATGGGCTCACCATAGGGAAACTGGAGCCATAGTCTCCTTTTATATAAATTTTGAGTGTAAATAATAACTATCTTCCTTGGATTTAATTCAAATTAAATAATAGTTGAGAACATATATTGTACGGTTTATTCATGATGCAAATTATAATTACCATGATCATTATTTAAAAATAACCTGTAGACTGCTGATTAAGTTCCATGGGCTCTATTACTGTGAACCTGTTATTATTGATATAAATTAATACTGAGTTGATACTGAGGGGTGATCTTTATTCTCAATGGAAGTCATCAAGCAAAAAGGAAATTTATGCCATCCAACTTTGAGGAAGTCAAATCTGTTCAGGCTTTGTAGAGAATTACTAGAGAGATTTAGTCACAAAAATGTCAATGTTGAAACCATGAACTGTTTGAAATCTGAAAGACCCAGGTTTGAATTATATTTCCACATATAATTTCTGATCCCTAATAATTACACTGAGGAAAAAAAATGACTATTGTTATCTTTGTCATGGGAATGTTGTGGAAACAGTGTTTTCTGATTTCTGTGACTGACATGAATTTGTTGTTCAGAAATATTTTCCCCATTCACTTGTCTTGTTTCAGTTTGTTTGCAACAACCATTCCTGTGTCCAATTATAATCAGAGTCTGTTGTTTCCCTGTTGCCTATAATCATTTAAACTGAATGGATTAGTCAGGATTTCTGGGTTATAAGGAATAAATAGTCTGCTCAAATGGATTTACGAAAAAAAATCTTGTACATTAGAGAAGATATAGTACCTTAAATGGCTTCATAATATGAGCCAAGCACTTAATATACCTCATCCTGAATCATTGTTTATTTCTGTTTGGATTTCTCCACATGTTAAAACCTGAAATCCCAAGTTTGTTACATGTAAAGATAACAGAAGCAATAGAAAGACACTCAGATTTCATTACTCTGTGTCATGCGACAATCCCCAGCTGCTTGTGTATGGCCAAGAGTGTTCAGTAATTTCTCTTAAAAGGCCAGGTCACATGTCTTCTCCTAAACCCAATATGTGAATTCAGCCCTCTTCTGTTCACATGGGGTGAGGATGGAAGGGGCTGGTTTCCATAATATAAACTGGGATGCAATTAATAGAAGAAGAAATGGATACCGACAACAGATATAACAAATGTCTTGTACACTGAATTTACTATGATCTGCATTAGGTTGAGGTTCAGTAATATATTTTCAGGATTTGCTAAGAGTTTAATGACTATGTATTCAACACTATCGATTTCAAAACATTTTAACAATAGTCCAGACATGTGGAGATTGAACACTTTCAGATCCCAATGTCTGAAATTTTTACCTCCCTTCTTTCTTAATTCCGTTTATTATAAATTCTGATCTCTTCCAGTCTAGATTCTCTATGGTTCCCTTAATATTTTGGTTAAGTTTTACTCTTCTTTGGTTTATCCTTTTCTTTTAAAAATAATTGTTTATCTTTCCCTAAAGGAATTCTCTTTCTACTGTATACAAGTGTTCCTTTATCATTAGTGTTTTCCTGGAAACCTCTTTCATCATGGTTTATTACTGGCACCTGATGTAAGCTTGTATCTGCCAGAGGAGATAGTAAAATGTGATACACATTTTTAAAGATCAGTTATTTAATTTTATATATGAATATATTAAGAATGTATTTTGAACCAAAAAGAGGGTTGTTAGAAAGACAAGGATATATTGATTCATGGAATATAATAAACACAACAAAATCTTAGTTTCAATACTATGGTCAAAATAAAGAGGGAGATAGAGCTCATTATTTGGTAACAATAGCATGTCAAAAGATGGAACACAAAAGCATCATTATCACTTGAGTGTATATTCTGAATGAAAAGTCCACTGAAGAACTTGGAATGCTTATAAAAATACCATTTAGAAGTAATTAAAATTCCTCTTAGGAAAAAGCAAATTTGAAAGCATTTAATTCAGTTCTAAAATAAATCCATTCCTAGTGCTTAGTATGATTTCAGGAGTGTTGCAGTGGTAAGGAGTATCAATATTGGACATGTGATCCTGTTTTTATGTTTAGTCTTTCCTACTTAGTAACTCTGGGACTTGGATAATTTACTCACCCTTTTAAAAAAATTTATTCCCAGGAAAGTGAATGCACAGCACTTAGCCCAGTGTGTGGCAAAAGACAAGTGATTATTTGTTGTCATCCATAAATGTTATTCATTTATAAGTGAATGAGAATTGAATAGGTACCAGGTGACTAGATAAAAAAAAGGAAATAAGACAGACAGAGGTTCTGCCCTCTGAGTTTATGGTGCAAAGAGATTGACAATTAAGCAATAAATTTTACCAGTTTGTCAAATGTTATTCAATAATGAGCAAAGGTGAATGTCTAAGTTGAGGTCATAAAGTATATTGGAGTTATGGAGAAGAAGCAGTGGTCAGAGAGAGGGTGGTGATTCAGGCTGGAGGTATATATTATATATTAACCTAAAGATCAAAAAACTGATATTAAACCATAAAACAGAAAATCACAAATGGGACTACTTCAAACCAAAAGCTTCTGCACAACAAAAAAATAATAAGCAAAATGAAGAGGTAGCTACAGAATGGGAGAAAATGATTGCAAACTAAATATTAGATGAGGAGTTAATATACAAAATATATAAGTAACTGGGCACCTGGGTGGCTCAGTTGGTTAAGTGACTGCCTTTAGCTCAGGTCATGGTCCTGGAGTCCCGGCATCGAGTCCCGCATCGGGTTCCCTGCTTGGCGGGGAGTCTGTTTCTCCCTCTGGCCCTCCCCTCTCTCATGTGCACGCTCTCTCTCTCTCTCTTTCATTCTCTCTCTCAAATAAATAAATAAAATCTTTTAAAAACTACAAAATATATAAATAACTAATACAAATCAATAAAAAAAATCTGATTAAAAATGGGCAGAAAAACTAAATAAAAATTTTTCCAAAGACACACAGATGGCTAACAGACAAATGAAAGGATCACTAATAATCAGGGAAATGCCAGTTGAAACTATAATGAGATGTCACTTCAAACCTGTTAGAATAGCTATCATCCAGAAGCTAAGAGATAACAAGAGTTGGTGAGGATGAGGAGAAAAGCGAACTCTTCTTGTACACTGGTGGTAAGAATGTGAACTGATTCAGCCACTATGGAAAATAATATGAAGGTTCCTCGAAATGTTAAATTAAGACTACTATATGCTTGAGCAATTCTATGTCTGAGTATATACCTAAGGGAAATGAAAACAGGATATTAAAGATATCTATGCAATCCATGTTTATTAAAGTATTATTAATAATAATGGAGATAAGGAAACAATCTAAGTGTCTGTCAACAGAAAAATGGATAAAGAAGATGCAGTATATACATAGAATATTATTTATCCATGAGAAAGAAGAAAATCCTGCCATTTGTAAAAACATGGCTGGAACTTGAGGGCATTATGCTAAGTGAGATAAGTCAAACAAATAAAGATGAATATTGTATGATGTTACTTACATGTGGAATCTAAAAAAAATTAATAAAAACAGACAGTAAAATGGTGGTTATCTGGGGCTGGAGTTGAAGAATAGGAGAGATGTTGTTTAAAGGTACAAACTTGCAACTTGTAAATAAATAAGTCCAAGAGATCTAATGCACACTATAGTGAATATAAACAACAATGTTGTATTATAATCATCAAACAATCTAAGAGACTAGATCTTAATTATTCTCATCACAAAAAAGGATAATTATGTGACATGATAGAAGTGCTATCTTTTGCAAAAGCGACAATCATATTATGACATATGAATTTATTAAAAAAATGGAACACAGAATGTTAGATGGAGAATGGCAGACACGAATTGTAGAGATAGAGAAGTAAATTGGCTCACTCCAAGTCATATAATGGAGGTTGTATTTTATTCTACAGTCTCTGAAAAGCTAGAGTATGGTTTTAAGTGTCAATACCCACTTGGATACAACAAGGAGTGTGGAGAGCCTGAAGGCAAGGATGCCCATGCAGTAACCTGGGTAGGAGATGGCAATGCCCAGGATTAAATAACTCTCACTGAAAATTAAGAGAAATAGATGAATAAATTTCATCTATACTTAGGAAACAGATATCAGATTCTTTTTGAATGTGAAATACAAAAAAGAATAAAGGAGTCAAGAAAGACATTTCTGTCTTATGAGCACAGCAGGTACAATATGGATTTTGTCCTAGATATTGTTGCCTCCGTCACCAGATATGTGCAACCAGAAAAAAAAGAAATATTTACCATCTCTGGCCATGAGTGAACTTATCAAAAAATTAAGCGAATGGGACAAAATGATAAATGAAGTCCTCTGTTTTTCCAAATGCCTATTATTGTTCAATTCAACAAATGCATGTGTTTACCAACCACTATTTTCAGACACTGTGATAAATACAGTTGCAAGACAGTTGAATACAGTATAACCCTTAAACTTTAAAAGCTGTCATGAGTTATAACTCTTAACAACCGAATGTAAGAGTTAGAATAGCTGCAGAAAGCAATTTAACATGGGAAAACATAAGAGGAAATTTACTTCACTGTGAAATTTTCATAAGGCTTCTAAAGATATTCTACAAATTATAAATATGAGTTGAAAGTTGGTATTTCCTTCTTATATTCATGTCCTTAAAAATCAAAATTTTGGGATTGTATAAAAACATATATCAAACAATTTTTTTCACTGTAAACCAGTGATTCAAACAACAGACAACTTTGCACTCCCCAACACACTTGGGGTTGGGAACTTGAGGAAACCTTTAGCAATTAACAGAAAATCACCCTCTTTCCCCACAGGAATTCACTGGGACAAATGTTAAGACTCCTGAACTTAAGAATCACTGCCTTACAGCTACCTAATGATGCTAAAAGTGAAAATTTAAGTTTAATGAAATAGCTGGTTTCAGTTCTTTCCATTCTTCTGTTCTGTCCAGTTCTTTCTACATAGTGCTACAAATTATTTTCCTCCAGCACTTTCTTAATTGCTTTACATTCTTCTACAAACTCTTCAATGACTGTAGTAGACTAACAAATTAATTCTAATATTTTAGCCTAATGTTCAAAGCCTTTCACATACTATCTAGCCAAATTTATTTTCTATTCCAATGTTTATATTAATAGATAGATAGCAAGTAAGTAAATAGATAAACGGCATGTGTTTGTTCAGCTAAACACAAATTATGCTGCCACTAAACAGAGTGTACCTAAGAGGATCTCAATTGATATTTTTCTTCTAATACAAGAAACATCATTTCAATTAAACAAGTTTTATTCCATCACTAGTTAGTTTATTAAATCCAACAATTTACATTTGCAATTATAAAATGATAATAAGTATTTCTGGTTTCAATAATCAAAATGCTCTTTTTTAAGATATTTTAAGTAATCTCTTAAATCTCTTAAGTAACATCCAGCTCGGGGCTCAAACCCACAAATCCAAGATCAAGAGTCCTACACTCCACAAACTGAGTCAGGCTGGTGCCCCTCAATGTGCTATTATTGAATGGTATGGTACATCTATGTTAAAAATTAAAAATTCTAGTTTAATTGATTTTATAATGAAAAATTATTTATATACTTGGCTATTTTCATGTTTATTGAATCCATAGTTATTTTCCCTTTAACTTATTCCATTTTTATTAACATTTACCAGCTGTGTTTAGTGCCAATATTATTTTATTAATTGTCCTTCAGGGAACTCATTTACTTCTAAAAGAACAGATGTTGCTCCATTAATGAAAACTACTTTGTTCCTTCAGAGAGAATGAATGATGTTTATAAGCCTTAAGAAATGATTTAGGTGAGTAACCTGTGTTACTAAATCATCATTTGCAAAACAAAAAAAGAGAAAAGAAAAACAAACAAAAACCAAATATATATTTCATATTTTGAGAATTAACTCTAGGAAACACAAACTTTGGTAGCTTTCGTATGCTTTCATCACATATTTAAAATGAAGATAGATTTTATTTTTTAAGCATAAATTGCATATTTACATTGTTTTCAGTGTACATTTTTATCATTAAGTAGTTTTAAGCTCTTATCTACACATTCCTAAATCCTAAGTATTTTTCAGTATTAAAATATGAGTATTTATTTCTGTTTTATTAATGCAATTAACAAACATTTATTAAACTCCTTATTTAGTAAAGTATTTCTCTATTTATTCATTGAGAAAATAGAAGAAATTTAATATACTCTTTCTCAAATTTACAACTTCCCTTAAATTCTTATCTAATTTGACTTGGCTCTTCTTGTAATGAAGGCAATTCCTGATCCTATCCTCATTTATCTATTCATTTAACAAATATTTATGACATGCATATTATGTCAGATTTGTTAATACTATAAATATAAGGTGATCCCACAGACAAAATTCTATGACTTTAGGAAACATACATTCTTAGAGTTAGGAAATAAATCAATAAATTTTATAATATTTAAAGTTTCTGTCAGGATAGGACAGGCTATATTATCTCTAACAACCAACTCCCAAATGCCCGTGACTTAATGCAACAAAAATTCATTTCTAGGCATAACTGCTGACAATATAGTAAGTATTCATTAGGTTCCCTTTTATTTCGTCTAGGCCTCAACCTTGTTGTATTTCCTTGTCGGGCCTGCAATGCCAAGTTGCAGCTAATCAGTTTAGAGAGATCCCAACTATAGATATTCGATTTATCCTCAGTAGATATTTGATCAAATTCCTCTTTACTTACCATCATCCCCCAAGGGCTATCTGATCACCCTGGCCTGAGTTCAGCAAGAATACTGTCAAGTTGATTCATCCAGAATCCCATGTTTCCCTGTTGTTTTCTCTTAGTAATATTCCATCTACTGACTGCCACCCTGCTCCTTGGCTATAAACCCCCACATTTAGAAGTTGAGTCCAGTATTTCTCCCCTACTAAAAACAAACAAACAAACAAACAAAAAACAAAACAAAACAGTACAGTAGTTCCTTTTATAAAATCTTCCTTACCATCATTAACAAGTGACAGAGTAATCTTTTTCTTTAACATAATGCATTCAGCCTGGTTCTTTAGAGGAGCACTGCTCATCCTAGTTTCTTAAGCAATCCATTAGGGAATCATTTTAATCTTTGTTTTAGTGATTATCGTGGTAAAGGGATTCCAATAATAGGTAGATTGGTGACTAGTCTATGTAAATTATTATACAAAATTTCTTATATGCCAATGTGTTAGAGCCTAAAAATCATGCCCTCTATATTATCATTGGTATCATCAGTGATACACACTTCAGTTAGCTAAGAACTTCAATCATGTTTTTCTGCTATTACATAACTGAGATTAATGGTTTTTCATGCCTAATGGAAAAATGCAAACTTTTTAATTGACCATTCAATGAACTCCAATTTTACACTTTAAAACCTTCCTTTATGTGCACCTTGCTTTAACACAACACACACGTATATATATATATATACATTCATAAATGACATTAATATTTGCATCCTTATATATATACTTTGAACATAATGTATGTCCAATAAACATTTGGTAAACTAAATTTATATTTCTTCTGTTTTATTTTATAAACTTGAGAGGAATGATATTGGCTAAAAGACAGTGTGTGGGGAGTACTTTAGTTCATATTGTCATAGTATTTCTATTAATAGGAATGTGTAGTTAATTGTAATACCAAAATTTATTAACAAATATCAATATATTTATAGATAATACAGTGTAGCTTACAGTGAATATTTATTAAATAAACATAAACAAATGAATGAATAAATAAATATGTATTGTAAAGCCTCTGTTCTGTTTGCTTCCCTAAAAATCAAATGAGCATTCCATTTTTCTAAAACCTAATAATTTAAACAACTGTATAAAGAACTATTGGCATTCTCAATTTCTTAAACATATACTGTTCATCAAGTTTAATAACTTAAACCTCTGTTCTATATATCTTTCTATTATAAAGCAGAATGAACCAATAGAAACATAGACTAAGACAAATGAACTAACATATTGCATATTAGAATTTCAAATTAAGTCAAAATTAAATGTCTAATTCAATTAAGTAGCACTGCATAGACAAAGATATAACAAATTTTAAAGAGGACAAGTAATTTTCACTTTTTATGTACATGTTCTATAACATTATTCTGCAGGAAATAGAACTAAATAGAACATTGACTCAATAATTAAACACTTAACATTGTCTAAATATGTTTATAGTTAGGAACCACTCAAGCTAGCACAAGAATCAACTAAAGTCCTTCAAACCTTCAAGATATCATGAATACTTTCTTTTTATCTGCAATTAATTTCCCCAAGGCTATGTTGAGGTTTTGAATTCTTAATCTAACATTCTCCTGGGAGGGGGGTGGAATAAACACACACACACACACACACACACACACACACACACACACACACACACACACTCTATACTTATACATATATGCTCATGAATTTGGTAAACTATACTAGTATTATAGCAAGTGTTATTTTCCTTTTTTATATAATATCATTTTGCTATGACTTCATTTAATTTTCAATCATAAAGCTTTCTTATAGTTAAGGACTATCCATTATGTGTCAAAATCAAGTTTTGTTTTAGAAATCAATAAACCTAAGCAAATATAGTATCTTAAGCCACTCACTCCCATGACAAAAACAAAGAATCATTGATGGCGTCTTGTTCTATTTGAAAAGAAATGGTGAGTTTATTATTCTTTATCTACCATCATAATTTACTTTATTAATAATAAATTTTATTTCCCTTGAAAACAAGAGTGAAACTGTAAAATAATTGTGTACAAGCACTTTAATTAGTATTTTAAGTCATTAAAAGTTAAATTGGGAAGAGTTTACTATTCTCTCTATATAAAACAAATACATTATTGTAAACCCTCAAAAATTATGAGATACGTTTTTGTAATTTAGTAAACAGTCTCCCAGAGTGAACAAGTAAATCTACCAATAAATAGGAAAGTATAAAATAAGTGCAACAAATCCTGGTTACTGTAGACTACAAAGTCAACAAAAATAATTCAACTCTCTGCTCAAGTAGCCATGTGCTTTAGCTCGAAAGTTTAAATTTCATACCTACCAGAAAAGAAAAAAAAAATTGGGGACATTTGAATTTAAAAGCCCAAATAGGTTTGGAAATTAAAGTTTTTATTGTGATATCAGTATAGTAGAATAATTTATTTACAGTTAACTTGTAGGTAATGTGTTAGCTATTGCAACCACCCACATGCACACACCTATATGAACACAAACATGTATTTGTGTATATATATATATATATATATATATATGCACACACATGTATTTGTGTATATACAAACATTTTGTTTATATTTATATAACATGTATGCATATATGCAGTTGTAAATTAAAACAAATTACAAATTATACTATAGATCAGGTGGAAATGATAATTTTTCAAAAAATTATAATAGAATAATTTGATAGGCAAATGAAAAGCATAGTTATTTGACTTCAGCATCATACTATAAATCAAAAATCTATTTCATGTAGATTATAGAACTAAACTCAAAAAGCAAAAATTATATGGTTCCCAATAACTATTATAGAATATTTTCATGATTTATGAAATTGAATAAAAATATTAAATAGAACATAAATGTAATAAACAGAAAACAAATTTTATAACATGAAAAAACAAAGAAATTCTGTTTGTCACAAGATATGAAAGTGAACATTCAAGTTACAAAATGGCAGGCACTATTTTTAAAAAATATAACTAATGTAGAAACTGTATCTAGAACATAGAATGAGACTGCAAATCCATAATTAAAGGTAAAAATTCAATATAAAAATTAAAGTGAATATGAAATGGAAAAATGCATATAAATAAGCATTCCAAAAATAAGGATATAGATATAACCAAAAAGTATTTGAAAATGAGCCATCTTAGTTAATTATAAGAGAGTAGCAAAAATTATACCACAGGGGTGCCTGGATGGGCCAGTCATTAAGCGTCTACCTTCGGCTCAAATCATGATCCCAGTGTCCCGGGATTGAGCCCTGCATTGGGCTCCCTGCTCTGCGGGAAGCCTGCTTCTCCCTCTCCCATTCCCGCTGCTTGTGTTCCTTCTCTCGCTGTGTCTCTCTCTGTCAAATATATAAATAAATAAAGTCTTTAAAAATAAAATTATACCACAGACACAATATCAAGTCTTGGTAAATGTGTGGAGGGATGAGAATTATACAATGCTTGCAGAAACCAAAATTATACACCCATTTTAGAAACACTTAGTATTATTTGCAACAGTTAAAATGTACATACTCTGTAACCCAAAGTTATATGTTTATGAATAATATTGACACATGCATATGAAGAAGTGCAAAAAATGTTAAAGGTAGTATTATTTTTTTAAAGATTTTATTTATTTATTTGAGAGAGAGAGAATGAGAGATAGAGAGTACGAGAGGGAAGAGGGTCAGAGGGAGAAGCAGACCCCCTGCTGAGCAGGGAGCCCGATGCGGGACTCGATCCCCCGACTCCAGGATCATGACCTGACCCCAAGGCAGTCGCTTAACCAACTGAGCCACCCAGGTGCCCCAAAGGTAGTATTATTTATAAAAATAAAAATTAGTAAAAAAACAACTATCTATGTAGTAGATAGATGTACTCTGGTGAATCATAAAATGGATTATTATGCAGCAGTGGAAAAGGGTAAACTATATCTGCATGCACCAACAAGAATGAATCACAACAATGTTGATGAAGATAAACCAGACAGAAAACAGTAATGTTATATGATTACATTCACACACCAGTAAAAAACGGTGTTTTGGTAGGCATGTCTTAAATCTAAATATGCAAGGGGAAAATGGATTATCATAAAATGTAGATATTAGTTATTTGGGAAGGAAAGAGGAGACAGTATTTAAGAAAGGACTAGGAGGGTGCCATCTTGGGCCATAGTGGAGGTCTTTTTCCTTTTTGGGTGAGGGTTGCACAAATGGAGTTTTTTGTAAAAATTATTAATCTTTACACTTTTAGTTTATAGAATTTTCTATATATTGCACCATATTTCATGATGAAAATCCTTCAAAAATTTCAATTGCTTAACACAATAACCAGTCATGTATAAACAAATGGATTTACCTACATAAGCTTTTTTATTCTGCTTAATTCATTTCAAATTTTCAAAATGCTTTTCTTTTTCAATTTTAATAGTATTTTATCATAATGACGATGTAAATAAAGCAAAATTACCTTGTGAGAATACCTCCCCACCTCCAGTCCCACTTCTCTACCCCTCTGCCTCAGCATCCCAGAAATCACAAATACAATCCTTTCTTCTATCTCTCTATGGCAATTATTATACCTATTTCTTCATATCCCATGTCATCCTTTCAATATTGAATAATAGAGCTTATTAACATTTTATTAAATCTTATTAATTCTGACTAAAATCTTGGCCATTGATAACCTTCAAAGAAGGGAGAGTAGGGAAAAAAACTAGAAAAGACTGAAAACACCAGTTTATAAATAATTCTAGAGAAGAAAGAAAACTGTCCATTAAATGTGAAAAGTGAAGTACTTAACAAAGGTAGAGTGGTAAATATTCTCAAATTGATGAGAAGTTCTTTGGAACAGAAATAGATTCATTATTGGATTTTATGACAAGGATGTCATCAGTGACTTTTGTGACCATTTCTAGTGGAGAAGGGTCAGAACCCAAAATGTATAAAACCTCATTTTACCTTCTTCCATCTGTACCATCCATCTCTACTGCTATGACTCTGTGCCTTTGTGAGAGCACTGATGTAGCCAATGACACAGTTAACTGGTATGATGTGGGTGAGCCATCATATTAATTTCGTTAGTGTTTCTTCTGTGGGGTCTGATCTCTAATAAGGAATAAGGTGCCGGGTGCCTGGGTGGCTCAGTTGGTTAAGCGACTGCCTTCGGCTCAGGTCATGATCCTGGAGTCCCGGGATCGAGTCCTGCGTCGGGCTCCCTGCTCAGCGGGGAGTCTGCTTCTCCCTCTGACCCTCTTCCTTCTTGTGTTCTCTATCTCTCATTCTCTCCCTCTCAAATAAATAGATAAGATCTTTAAAAAAAAAGGAATAAGATGCCATGGAATGATCCTCATATTTTGTGTCACCTTTGGTAAGATGATCTTTCTATCTCTTCCCAAAGAATCATTATTCTCAATTTTCCAATCTTTACCCTTTCAGACCTCACACCAGGTTAGCTATTTGCCATTGCCCATGATTCTGTGTACATCTTTAATTCAGATTATTACCTTCCCAACAAAAACCAAATGACAGGTGAATGTCTAAGGCTCTGATAACACAGAATTACCTTTCAAAACTACCTTCCATGTCAGTCCCTGAGTGTCGCTGTGTTTCAGCAACAGGCCATCCTTTCCTTTCCTACATCCCTAGGCAACACATGATTAAACTAAGCCTGTGGTATTTCCTCATCTGTCAGCAGTTCAAAATAAACCCTGCATGTGAGCAGAGGTGTGATCTGAGTTTTTGAAGTATGAGTGCAATAATGGTAGGTGACATGGGGTTCTGTGTCACCTGCTTGTGCATTTTACTCATGTGGGACAACGTTTAAGGTGCGCATAATTTATTGAGAGATTGTTCACAAAGTAATCATGTAAGTGATTGGATAATAATGTAGAAAAGGAAAGATGAAAAAATACCAAGAATATTGTTTCAAATAAATCCAGCCATGGCTAGACAAACTGAAACATTGATGCCATGTGGATAAGTTGTGGGCCATCCTTGTGGTACTGCATTAATTCTCTGGTGAACAGACTGATACTAGCTGAGGAAAATTCTGTGGAGGGGGCACATTTCTGAGCTCTTAGCTGTCATAAATAATAACAACTGGAGAATGAATATGGAGGCCTGGTTATGGAAATCTGAGGAAAACTGTGACATTGACCATAATGACTCCTGATAAGCTTATGGCTTTAATATCTACAAAATGTAAATGTCCAGCTTATAGCTCTTCTCTGAGATCCTAATTTATGTATTCAGGTGCCTACTTGACATATTTTTGCATATTATCAATGGCACCTCAAACCTTCTATTTTTAATATTGTGCTCTTAATCTATTTTTAATATTGTGCTGATTCTCTTTTCTTATCAGAGCTAAATAATCACTCATTTAGGAAGCCTCCCTGAGGTCTTACTTTATTAAATTATTGATCAAATTATCTCCTAAAACTGAATTATTCATAGAAATTTACATTTCTAAATTTTTCATGTTAAGCATGATTATTTGAATATTACATAACTCATCAAACCAGAGAATATGATTCACAAGCCAAATCTGACATTGTTTAGTTTCACTATTCTAATCTATAGACAACTGCCTGGCCAAAATAGAAATTCAGTATTTTTTTGGTGAGTGTTGTTGAGAGATTTAGAAAAGTGAGGATATATTCAACAGAGTGATATTTCTGTTAAGGTGGAATGAGATCCAGAAGTCAACCTGACATCTTAACTTCGTATAAGAACACCTGTGCCATTATAACAGGAAATAAAAAGGAAAGACAGAGATGTTGATATTTATTAATGGTGTGTAAGAAAGTAAGAGGTCCACATTTTTTCCCTGCGGCAAAATAGTAATGAGTCTGTTGACAATGGTGGGGGTTGTAATTGAGGGATGATTCAAATGGAAACATACTGGAAACTTGTATTTGTTAATGGGAAAGAATGTTGATTAGGAAAATGGAAGACTTGGGGCTGGTTTTAAAGACCCATTTCAGAATCAGTACAAAATATTTGTAAACTATGTTCAGTTGAATGCATAAAAAATTGCACAGTTGTCATGAATGGCAACAATTTACTTGATCCAGAATATACGTAGTATAGCATTTATGTGCTAAAAAATAAGACAAAAATGGGCCAGTGTCGAGAGTATTGGCAAAAACATGGATGCTAATTTAAAGTGAGAAGAGAAGGGGTGGGATTCCTTTATATGGAATAAATTAAAGAATTCACAAAAGGTAGAAATACTTATGAGATCACAAACATGGGCAATGGAAAGAAAATAGTTCTGTAGAAATATGAATATATGATCAGAGTATGGAAAGTTTGAATTAAAAATTCCAGACTTGGGGTGCCTGGCTGACTCAGTTGGTTAAGCGGCTGCCTTCAGCTCAGTTCACGATCCCATGGTCCCGGGATGGAACCCCCACATCGGGCACCCTGCTCAGTGGGGAGCCTGGTTCTCATTCTCCCTCTGCCTTCCACTACCCCTGCTTGTGCTCTCTCTCTCTCTGTCATGTAAATAAAAATAAAATCTTAAAAAAATAAATAAAAATAAAATAAATAAAAATTCCAGAGTTGCTGAAACTTAGCTGATTGTTGAATGGGTGAAGTTTTATTATTGTTTTTAATTTCTCTTTATTTTCTTCCATTTCCTTTATTTTAATTGCTTTTAATCTTCTTTTTTAAATTTTATTATGGAAGATTCTCTTTTTAAAATTACTTTGTTTGGGGCACCTGGATAGCTCAGTTGGTTAAACTTCTGACTCTTGGTTTTGGCTCAGGTCACGATCTCTGGGTCCTGAAACCAAGCACTGCATGGGGCTCAGTGATCAGCCAGGAGTCAGTTACAGATAATCTCTCCCTCTTCCTCTGCCCCTCCCCACCATGTTCACGAGCTCTCTCTCTCAAATAAATAAATCTTAAAAAATACTTTGTTTTTATTCCTTTTTTATTTAAAAATTGAATGTAAATGTAAAAAGATAAGCTTCAAAATCCTTGTGTTTTCTTTACAATAGGGGAATCTAGACCCATTTCTCTCGTATTATATCCTAATGTATGAAAGAATACTGGTGTGTTATCTATACAGCAGGTAGGACGGTGTTAAACGCACAAAGTCATCTACTAGGCCTGGACCTTTTATTTCTGTGAAGTGTGTTTGTTAGCCTTGGGATATAAGAGCTCTTGATTGATAGCTGCTTTTGACCCCCACTGCATAGGTGGGAATGTTACATATCTTATCAGAAGAAAATACTGACATTTTTAAAATAAGAACAAGACATTTTATAAATGGTTTATTTATTTCTTGGGACAAGTATATTCCTTGTGACATTGCTAGGAACTGACTCTTTTACCTGCAAAGATACAGGGTTTTCTGAAAAAAAAAAATGGTTATAAGGATTGCTTTTTTTAAAGATTTATTTATTTATTTGAGAGAGAGAGAGTAAAGGGGGCGGGGGAGAAAGAGAGAGAGAATCTCAAGTAGACTACCCTCTGATTATGGAGTCCACTGCGGGGCTCGATCTCAGGACACTGAGATCAACACTTGAGCTGAAATCAAGAGTCAGTCTCAAAGGACTGAGCCAACAAGGCACCTGGGACTGCCTTTTAATGAGAGCAAGAGTCTATCTTAAAAACTGAGAAACTCAACCCATTCAAATAGGGACCGTTGGGACCACACATTTTTTAAACCAAAAGCCAACTGATGCCACAATATTCTAAGTCACCTGTATGCCTTATATAATATGCTTAATATTTCAGCCAGAGTAATATTTTAAAATATAAATCATATCAAGCTATCTCTAAGTTCAAAAATCCCTTAAAGTCTCACCCTTTTGACAGAGTAAAAACAAAGCCCTTACCTGCTTTTTATCTCTTATCTCATCATTAACATTTTCTCTTGACCACTTTGCTCCAGTTATACCTACCAGACTCTTTAATATTTCTTAAAACACTAGACACGGGCATAAGATATAAACAGACATTTTTCCAAAGAAGATATCCAAATGGCCAACGAACACATGAAAAAGTGCTCAACATTGCTCGGCATCAGGGAAATCCAAATCAAAACCTCAATGAGATACCACCTCACACCAGTCAGAATAGCTAAAATTAACAAATCAGGAAACGACAGATGTTGGCAGGGATGCGGAGAAAGGGGAACCCTCCTACACTGTTGGTGGGAATGCAAGCTGGTGCAGCCACTCTGGAAAACAGTATGGAGGTTCCTCAAACAGTTGAAAATAGAGCTACTATATGAGCCAGCAATTGCACTACTGGGTATTTACCCCAAAGATACAAATGTAGGGTCCCAAAGGGATATATGCACCTGGATATTTATAGCAACAATGTCCACAATAGCCAAACTATGGAAAGTGCCAAGATGCTCATCGACAGATGAATGGATAAAGAAGATGTGGTATATATATACAATGGAATATTATGCAGCCATCAAAAGGAATGAAATCTTGCCATTTGCAAAGACATGGTTGGAACTAGAGGGTATTATGCTAAGCAAAATAAGTCAATCAGAAAAAGACATGTATCATATAATCTCACTGATATGAGGAATTCTTAATCTCAGGAAACAAACTGAGGGTTGCTGGAGTGGTGGGGGGTGGGAGGGATGGGTGGCTGGGTGATAGACATTGGGGATGGTATGTGTTATGGTTGAGCACTATGAATTGTGTAAGACTGTTGAATCACAGACCTATACCTCTGAAACAAATAATACATTATATGTTAAAAATAAAAAAGAAGACGATAGCAGGAAGGGAAAAGTGAGGGGGGGAAATCGGATGGGGAGACGAACCATGAGAGACTATGGACCCTGAGAAACAAACTGAGGGTTCTAGAGGGGAAGGTGTTAGGGGGATGGGTTAGCCTGTGATGGGTATTAAAGAGGGCACGTACTGAATGGAGCACAGGGTGTAGTACGCAAACAATGAATCATGGAACGCTACATCAAAAATTAATGATGTAACATGGTGATTAACATAACATAATAAAATAAAATAAAATAAAATAAAATAAAATAAAATAAAATAAAATAAATTAACAAAAACCAAAAAAAAAACACTAGACACAATCCAACACAAGGCATTTTTTCAGTAGCTATTTCCTCTAACTGAAATGAATTCTTTTTTAGGTATTGACAAACTATATTACAAAGTATAGTAATCAAAACAGTATGATCCTGGCATAAAGCATAGATCAATGGAACAGAATAGAGAGCCCAGAAATAAGCTCCACCCATATACGATGAAATAGAGAACCCAGAAATAAGCCCCACCCATATATGATCAATTAACTTATGGAAGAGTTGAGCAAACAAAATTTTTGTAATAATTTTTTAAGAGAATAATCAAATTTTAGTAATATTAAAAGAGACTTACCATAGTTTGCCCACTAGGCTATATGTGGAATAGGAAGAAAGGGGATTTTGTTATCATAATAATTCCCACATCATTTTATGCTGAGTGTATGCTCAATATATGAAAAAAACTTTAATTTTCAAATTCTATAATTTCCTTAATCATGTCAGTGGCTTTTCAGTAAGTATTTAAGGAATTAGAAGTTATAAAATTATTTATTGTATAATTCAACTGAATCCCTAAATTGAAATAGGTGCCCTGGTATATCTTCACATAAACACACACACACACACACACACACACACACACACACACACACACAGATACACACACACACACACACACAGATACACACACACACACCAATGATATATAGTTCTGTCCACAGAAGTGTATAGTTTAAAACGTAGGGAAAGTTGGGGCGCCTGGGTGGCTCAGTTGGTTAAGCGACTGCCTTCCGCTCAGGTCATGATTCTGGAGTCCCGGGATCGAGTCTCACATTGGGCCCCCTGCTCAGCAGGGGGTCTGCTTCTCCCTCTGACCCTCTACCCTCTCGTGCTCTCTGCCTCTCATTCTCTCTCTCTTTCTCAAATAAATAAAATCTTTAAAAAAATAAAAAATAAAAATAAAACGTAGGGAAAGTTAAAGTCACAAGTATGATGAAGTGTACAGGTATATAGTAATGTAAGACATAGGATAGTGATAATAAGTAATAAATTAATTCAGCCTTTCTTCATATACAGGTTGTTACAGTATAAAACTAAAAGATATTTCTTGGATAATGAGTAGAAATATTTTATTTCTTTATTTTTGTTTTTATTTTTTAAAGATTTTATTTGAGAGAGAGAGTGAGAGAGAGAGCAGGAGAGGGGGCAGGGTCTGAAGGAGAAGCAGACTCCCTACTAAGCAGGGACCCTGATGAGGGACTCGATCCTGGGACTCTGGGATCATGACTTGAGCTGAAGGCATTCGCTTAACCAACTGAGCCACACAGACACCCATGATTAGAAATATTTTAAGTTAAAATAGGAATGAGAAAATAATTACTGGGAATCAGAACAGTGTAATTGTTTGGTATGATATTTCATAATGTGTCTTAATGTATTTTGTGGTTATATGTGACAGGGTTTTATCAGTTTTGGCTCTTACCTTAAAATGATAGAAACAGACTTTGGTCAACTTCAAAAAATAACTAACTGGAATGATATCTGTTATCTCCTAGATTCAAAGAGGAGGCTGAAGAATCAATTTCACAGAACAAAATAGAGAAAAGGGAGTATGAACTCTAGGAAAATAACTAGTCATGATATTGCCTAGCCATTACACAAAGCTTAGGTTTCTCTTGTGGACAATAAGAATTCATAACTGAATTTTATGCATAATAATCTTGTCAGAATTGCACCTGAAATATAACTTTTGTAATAATGTGGATGATATTATTGTAACTCTGAGAATCTCTTGATAGGGAATTTAGGTGACTTATATCTGAAAACAGATGATAAGTGTCTCTACCAACAAAATGGTGGTGGGGTTGGGGAGATTGAAAAAGAGTGGGTATAATGGCTTTTTGAAGTAGAATTTAGAGTTTAGTAACTTATTGGGTATGAGAGATAGTGGAGAGAAATGAACCAGAGATATCTTATAGATGCCTAAATTGGCTACCTGGTTAATTGGAATGCTAACAGAAGATAATTCAGTTTTGAAACCACTGTATTTGAAGTAAATTGAACATTCAAGAATTGTAAAATATTGGCCTATAGTTGGAGACATAGTTCTGAAATCCTTTAACATAGAGAACACTAGTACTCCAGGGATACACACAGAAAGATAAACTAGTAAGATGCACAGCAAAAGCCATGGTGAGTATTTTAGTGGAAGCCAAGAAAATGGATTTCAAAGAATTAATGGGAAGCCAGCTGGGCCATATGGTATTTAAATCAAAGGGGGAAAAAAAAGTAAAGTTTTGGAGGTTCAGCTACTAGGTAGTCACTGATACCCTTGATAACAATAGTTTCTTTAGATTGGTAAGGAGAAATCATGATTGGGAACATTAAAAAATTAATTTGCAGTCACAAAGTTAAAATATCTTGTTTAACAATATTTGTCAGAATAAGGAAGAGTAAATAGGATATTATCTTGAAAAGGGGAGTAAGCAAAGATACAAATGTAGTGATCCGAAGGGGTATGTGCACCCAACGTTTATAGCAGCAATGTCCACAATAGCCAATCTATGGAAAGAGCCAAGATGTCCATCAACAGATATATATATATTATTATTATTAAATTAAATCAACAGATATATATATATATATATATATATATATATATATATAACGGAATATTATACAGCCATCAAAAAACCCCGAAATCTTGCCATTGACAATGATGCAGATGGAACTAGAGGATATTATGCTGAGCGAAATAAGTCAACCAGAGAAAGACATGTATCATATGAGCTCACTGATATAAGGAATTCTTAATCTCAGGAAACAAACTGAGGGTTGCTGGAGTGGTGGGGGGTGGGAGGGATGGGGTGGCTGAGTGATAGACATTGGGGACGGTATGTGTTATGGTGAGTGCTGTGAGTTGTGTAAGACTGATGAATCACAGACCTGTACCCCTGAAACAAATAATACATTATATGTTAAAAGAAGAAGCAGAAGAAGAAGATAGTAGGAAGGGAAAAATGAAGGGGGGGGAATTGGAGGGGGAGATGAACCATGAGGGACTATGGACTCTGAGAAACAAACTGAAGATTCTAAAGGTGAGGGTGTTGGGGGGATGGGTTAGCATGGTGATGGGTATTAAAGAGGGCACGTTCTACGTGGAGCACTGGGTGTTATATGCAAACAATGAATCATGGAACACTACATCAGAAACTAATGATGTAATGTATGGTGATTAACATAACATAATAAAGTAAAATAAAATTAAAAAGGGGGTAAGGATAATGGAAGGTTTATTTTAAATATATATATATATTACATTTTTAGTTTTTATTTAAATTCCAGTTAGTTAACATACAGTGTAATATTAGTTTCAGGTGTACAATATCATGATTCAACGCTTCCATACATTACCTAGTGGTCATCATGACAAGTGCACTCCTTAATCTCCATTTCCTATTTCACCCATCCACCTGCCCACCTCCACTCTAGTAAAATCGGTTTGTTCTCTATAGTTGAGTCACTTCTTGGTTTCTCTCTCTCTCCCTGTCTCTTTTTTTCCCTTTGCTTGCTTTCTTTCTTAAATTCCACATATAGGTGATATGATATGATATTCATCACTCTCTGAATGACTTATTTTGCTTAGCGTTACACACTCTCTAGATTTATCCATGTCATTGTAAATGTCAATATTTCATTTTTACAACTGGGTAATATTCCATGGTGTGTGTGTGTGTGTGTGTGTATACCAGATCTTCCTTATTCATACATCAGTCAGTGGATACTTGGGTTGTTTCCTTAGTTTGGCTATCATAAATAATGCTGCTATAAACACCAGGGTACATGCATCATTTGTATTCTTTGGGTAAATACCCAGTAGTGCAATTGCTGGATTGTAGGGTAGTTCTATTTTTTAACTTTTTGAGGAGCCTCCATACTCTTTTCCAGGGTGGCTGCACCAGTTTGAACTCCCACCAAAAATGCAAAAGTGTTCCCCTTTCTCCACATCCATGCCCATTGTTTCTTGTGTTGTTGATTTTAGCCATTCTGACAGGAGGGGGAGGTGATATCTCACTGTAGTTTTCATTTGTATTATATAAAGCAGTATTATGATGTGTAAAATTAATATACTTTTTAGTCCTAGTTTAGTCCAATGTGACTTACTTATTTTATTATATAGGCTAATTTAATGCTATTTGAATTATGTATTAATTCATTATGTGAATTTAACAACTCATATATTTATTGCTATTCATTTAGAATAATGTTTCTAATGATAAAAATTTTAAATACTTAGATTTAGCCACACCTAGTATGTAATAATGGATAAAAATACTATATTTGTCCTGATTTTTATACAAATGTTTGCAAAAAAGCACACTATATAATATTTATTGGTACAATAATAATTTGAACTAGAATGCAGTTTTAAATTTCACTTTGGCAGATGCCAAGATCATAAGATAAATATTATCAGTAACAAACTTATTTGATTTTGTTAAAAATATACTTACATAAAAAAGGGAAAAGAAAGGAATAAAAGAAGGTATTATATTCAACCTCTATAAAGAACATTAAGAGACGACAGCCATTTCAACTCTTTTTAGTTGATTCTGAAAACCTAATTACCAAACAAGCAAATAAACAAACAAACAATAAAGAGTAGTGGAAGTTATATTGCCCAAAATTTAGTTTCAATATTCTGAAGAGTAATGGAAGTATTCGTATAATAGTATGTCCTAAAAAAACCCAACGCTCTCTTCAAAGTGTGGCAAACTGGTGTACAAATGATGAGCTACTGATTGCCCCAAGGTATTGGTGACCTCACCCATTCAGGACACCAAGTTAACTAGACTGACAGCTATTAGCCTTAAGCAGTCTTATCTAACTTAGTGTCCCCTAAAAATATATTCTTATGTATGCCATAATGCAAAAAGTTTGTAAATCACTGCTTTAACCAATAAAGTCTTTCTTAAATACCACTGATTTAATGTTTTATTTTTCCTTTAAGGAACTGAAATGTATTTGAATACACTTTTCTTTATTGTGAAACCATACATGATCATGATAACAAATGTGGACAAATAATAAAAACATAAAGAAAATTATTATTCCACAGTTTAAATATATCTATTGTAAATATTTAAAGGCATTTCTCTCAAGGTATGTTTGGGTATGTGTGTTTGTGTGTTTTGTTTTTGTTTAGGAAGTCTGGGTTTATTTGCTGAATGAATGAGTCATTATTGTGAGAAAAAAAGACATAGAAAGTTTAGAATTGGGATTTTAAAGTTTATATAGTTCATATTATAGTATTGGAAATATTGAAGAGGGTGAAAATGTAATATTGATAGGAAAGGGTTTTATAAAAATGTCTATTAAATGATAATTACATCAAAGGTTTATCCTTGCCAGGACCAACAAGAACTGGATGGGTAGGTAGACAAAAATCACTTAATTTTAGGTTGATTTTTAACCAGTGGGATTTATGTCAGGAGTAAACTATTGTCGTGAATATTCATTTCTTAATCTATGTCATTTTGATTATATCATAAATGTAGGTTATATTATTCTGGAAACAAACCGTGAAGGAATGTATTATTAGTTATTATATTTAGGAATAGATTTTCTAAGTCAGTTTAATGGTTGGATGTGTTTGTACCCAATAATGAGAATAGTGTTTTATTTTCTTATATGTCTATTGTTAGTTCAATACCTTTATTACATATGCATTCAGAAGCTATTTGTGTGCATAGACATAAGCTTTTCTCTGCTCCTTTCTCTTTAAATTAGAAGAGTAAAAAACTTTTCTATATAAGTTACTAGATCCTGGACATTTTCTGAAGACTTCTTACTTTTCTGTCATCTAGTGAAACCTCTGCAGGTGGCATTTGCCAAACATCTGTTTTGATTTTAATATCTTTCATAACTTCTTAATTTTTGTAAATCTGGTAGTTATTTGAAAAGTTTTTAAATGCAAAAGTGTGTGATTACATTTTTTAAAGGGGAAATTGGGCTTATGCACTTCATAAGAGGATAATAGGCAGATTTTTCTTTTAGGATCCTTTGATTTGACAGTATAGTTCAGGTCACAATATACTCCAAATAGATTCTGTTTCTCTTCTTTGTTCATCAGTGCCTTTAGGTACACAGAATTGTTTGTTTAATGTTTCAGTTCATAGGACACTATTCTAATTGATCAGCATAAGATTTCCCTTTTATTTTGTTATGGTTTATTATTTTAATATTTTTTTATTTCTCATCCATGACGTTACCAAATACAGATAAGGCCCTTGTTACATATTTTGTGGCCTAGACATATTCGATCAAGAGAATCAATAAACTCACATGACTCCAGTTGCAAAGTGTCTAAATACCATTGTATGATTTATTTTAAGAGAAATAACTAAAGCACATATGACAAACTGACAACATCCTACAATCTTTAACCAGTCCTTTGCTTTATACAAAAATATAAGTTTTAGATAATTTTGGAAAAATGCCACTGAGAATTAAATAGTCAATATTATACAAAGCAAACCTTTTATCAGTTTAATACTCTTTCCTTCTTAAATTCAGAGCTCAACATCAAATACATTTAAGGAGTTTTCTCCACATTACTACCCCTTAAACTTACATCTCAACACACACACGGACACACATACATATTCCTACTTTAAAATTAAAGATTTTTTCACAGCTCTTTAAGCCTATTTGTGCACAGATGCAAAGAGCCACAGTGTGTATATGAGAGAGAGAGAGAGAAAGAGAGAGAGAGAGATTGACAATCAGAGACAGAAAGACTTACTTCAAGGCCTTGGTTTATAGGATTTTTCAGACTGGCAGTTCTGAAATCTATGGGACATGCTATTAGGCTGGAGACTCTCTAATAGGGATGGATGTTGCAGTCTTGAGGCTAAATTTCTTCTTCCTCAAGTAAGTGTTTTGTTTTTAAAGACTTTCAACTAATTGAATGAGGCCTATCCAGATTATCAAAGATAACTTCATAAAATCATCTGATTGTAGATGTTAGCCACATCTACAATATACCTTCACAGTAACATCTAAACTAGTGTTAAATTGAATAACTGGGTACTATAGCTAGCCAAGTCCACACATAAAACCAAACATTACACATAATAGAAATTAATTGTACAAAATCTATATGCAAATGGTAATTTTAGATGGTCTGTTAGACTGTCAGTATGATTCATTTCTTAAATAATTAAAACTACAATAAGTTCAATATAAGTTGATTGTTTCAATCTTTTCACAGCTTCATTACCTCAACAGTAGGATGTTAGTGCTAACTAAATTTCACTGAAATGTATTTAGTTATGAAAAGAACATTAGTTGCATATTTCCATGACAAGCACTTTTGTATTTTGTTTAAATTGATATATTTTCCAAAAGATAATCTAAGTAAGTAAAATAATTTGATAAAGGTTCCTAAAATTCATAACATCTCAGGTAGTTTTATGAAAAATTTTGACAGCAGTGTTAGATTATGTGGTACATTTATTTAACTTTAACTTAAGCAGTTGTACTCATAACACATCCATATTTGATAATTCTGAATATAATAATTCAAATAATTGTGCTAATTACAAGTATTGGGTCTTTACTATAAAGTAAGATAAAGGAACTTAAAACATCAAGATATCATATTAATGATAAGATAGTATTAATGATAGGGCGCCTGAGTGGCTCAGTTGGTTAGGCGACTGCCTTCGCTCACGTCATGATCCTGGAGTCCCGGGATCGAGTCCTGCATCGGGCTCCCTGCTCAGCGGGGAGTCTGCTTCTCCCTCTGACCCTCTTCCCTCTCGTGCTCTCTCTCATTCTCTCTCTCTCAAATAAATAAATAAAATCTTAAAAAAAAAAGATAGTATTAATGATAAACAGATGGATGTCTAAATTATGTAATAATAGTAAAACAAGAATAAACCAAACAGACATTTGATGGACATATTTGTCAACTTAATGTATTCATTTTATATAATATACAGTTGTTATAGTCATATTTTCTTTGTAAAGCTATAAGCACATATCAGTCTTATAATTTGATTAAGTTATATAAATCATAAAAGTGGGTGATAGAGGAAAATGGAAAAATCAGCAATGAATTTTAGTTATCTGGCCTGATTATCTGAACAAGTAATTCTTCCATGGGGGAAGGAAATGTGCTGGAAACACTAAGTTCTGTTTTTGGATTGCTACATATGAACCTCTAAGTGAAGTCAGGTAGACAAGTAGGCAATTAGATATCTTAATTAGGAGCTAAGGAATAGGTCTGGATTAGGGATAAAAACCTGGAAAGGACTAACATGCAAATAGTACTTAAACCATGAAAATGAATGAACATTTATGGAGAAAATTCATCTAAAAAATAAAAATATATCTAATCATTTATCTTAGAGAGCAAGAGTATGGGAGTATTAGTGTATCTAATAATTCTTTCTGCATAGGAGGAAAAAATATTTGATAGATCACTATAAGCTTAGCAGTAGTATTTTCATTTGATATGATTTTTAAATAAATCGAATCAACTTTTTTTTCAAGAAACCTGCAATTGATTAGATGTGGAAGTGAGAAAATTGATATTTGAGTTGAAAATATTGATATAGTGAGGTAATATTGATATTTAGGCTGTTTGTAAAGAAGTAGTTAAAATGATAAATCAAGTAATTTCAGTTGAGTACAAAGAGAAATGAAGATAGTTATGTAGGTCCATAGATTAGAGTATTTAATGAGGTAGAACAAGTTATACAATGAGATATTTGAATAAATGAGCTAGAGGAAGAGCAGTACAGTTTGAATAGAGAGATACTTGTTAGCACGACTGAATGTAGCATTTTCTAATATAGGATATATCAATGGAATTCCTTTACAAAAGTGCAATACATGTAGTTGGAGGTTTTGTGTTTGGGGGAAGACTAGAGATGCAAATGGCCTACACTTCTGCTGTCAAAATATTTAAAAAGCCCACCTGGAAATTAATTTGAAGTAAATATTCCATTCAGATATGTTAATCTATATCCTTTTAGTAACTGAGGCTGAAAGCTTCACTATCATCATTGAGTCTTCTTTTCCTTTGGTACTTATATGGACTTTAAATATTTATCACTAATTTGGCTGCTACCATTCTGGGCAAAGCATCATCATCTGTCAACTGGATTGGTACTGCTGACTAATTGGCCTCCACCCTTCCACCATCCTGCCTCTGTACTAAATTCTCTCTAGATCAACCGTAAATTTATTTTTTTAAATCCAGATGACATCTTTTTCTGCTCAAAACTTTCCAATGATCCGTATCCCACTCTGTATAAAAACCAAAGTAATTTTAGAGGTCTATTACCTCTTTCTTCATATCCAGTTGCCCCCTCCCTAATCACTGCTGCAACCAGACTCCTGGCTATTCTACTATCTCACCTGGCACAACTCCTGCATCAGGACGTGTGCATTTGCTTATTTCTGTCTGGTACTCTCTACTTCCTAATTAAGCAGGGTTCATTCCCTCATGTCATTCTAGTGTTCACTCAAATATCACCTTCTTAGTTACGACTCTGTTCACTGTATCTAAAATTGGAACACACTAACACTCCTAATTTTATTGTTTTATTTTTTCCAAGCATTAAAATATAATAAAACATTATTTAATATATTAATTTTATTTACTACCTCCTGATTGATACTAGAATTTAAGCTCAGTAAGGGCAGTGTTTGTTTATTCATTAAAATTTAATGTTTTCTTTACTACTTTATCATCTGGATCTAGGATGCTAGCACAAAGTTAGTTCTCAATATATATTATTATATGAATGAACGAGTGGGTAAATTTATTGAGACATAACAAATCTATAAAAGTTAAGATACTTTTCAATAAGGAAAAGTGGCATTTGTGCTTATATCCTGAGCATGAGAAACAAAAATCTGTCAATACCCCAATTAATTAACAGGGGAGACAGTCTGTGAAAAGTGTTGTTGTTTTTTTCTGCTATTTTGCATATGACAGTAGATAGATGATGACCACTTGAACTACGCTGGCTTTAATTCTGATTTATGTTTCAACAAAGAATTTTTTATAAGATGAATTGTATGAAAATATTCTGCTAAAATGTGTTTAGTTTTAGCAGATCTCTTAAGTAAATCTAACAATAAATGATGCCCATTTTATTGATTGTAAGTTTAGTACTTTAAAACACCATGAAATGAAGCTTAAGCCAATTTCATCCTGAAAATGAACTTTTTTCAATTAATATTTTGAATAAATGTTGTGTGTCTCAACACAGTCCCCAAATGCCATGAATGATTGCACAGGCTTATGGCCTAGAACCACTTGGCATTTCTCTTGGAAGCCAAATCTTATTTTCATAATCATGGCCTACCACAGAAGACTCTTCTTATATTGGATACGTGCCTGATTCATCTAGATGCAAGCCAACTAATTGCTAGGACAACAGATGGGTCTATTCAATCAATGTGCCTATCTGCCAAATAGTGCTAAAAAAAGTCTCAAACTAAAATAAAGTACCCCTCCCCAAATCAGTGCTTGGTCAAATTGTACATACAAATATAGAGAAATGTAATTCTTGTCTTTTTTCATTGTAGGGAATTAGAGAAAATTGTCTAGGTTGGGGTTAAATTCTGCAAAATGCTACTATAGGGAAGAATGATAAAAACCCAATAGTAGTAAACACATCTAAACCACCTATTTCAATATCAATTTAGTAACTGTTAGGCTATTCAAAAGTTTGGGATTTTTTTTACCCGCAATAGAAATGTGATAACAAATGAGTATATCACAGTAGTCCTAATAAAGTGTTTCACTCTATATAATGTTGCTGTTCTCCCATTAGTGACTCTTTAGCATCTTATAGAAGATTCAGATCATTTCTCTAGCAAAATGTAACACTCTCTCTGATTTGCTCATGCAATCTTAAATGAATAAAAAATCTGTGATGCTAGTCCAATTGTCCTTGGACTTCAGTCAGGAATCATTCATTACCCCCTAGAGCCTGAGTATTCAAAGGTAGAATTCTGAATTATCTGCTTTTGGTTCTCAGAGCCCAAAATTTGTGGCTTTAAAAACAGATTAGAAAAAGTGGATGAAAAAAAATCTGAATTTTCCAAGAGATTATATAGATTAAGCAGATTGGGGAAGGAAGATTTAGTGAAAAAAACATGTGGTGGTGAGGTCCAAAAATAAAAGTAACAGAATAAGAAGAATCATAGGAATGCAGTGGAGTCATCATTCAGAGATGTACGTCACCCAGATCCTAGGCTCTGTTATTTCCTGAACCAGAGGGAGCATGTGAAGATGATCTAGAGCAAAAAGAGAAATAGCATATAAATTCAGGGTAGAAACATATGGTGTAATTCTTTCAATATGATATCAAAGGAGGAGCTCCCATTAAAAGCAACCATCAGGGGCGCCTGGGTGGCTCAGTCATTCAGCATCTACATTTGGCTCAGGTCATGATCCCAAGGTCCTGGGATTGAGCCACGCATCTGGCTCCTGGCTCAGCAGGGAGCCTGCTTCTCCCTCTCCCTCTGCCTCTCCCCCTGCTCATGCTCTCTCTCTCTCTCTGTATCTCTGTGTCTCAAATGAATAAATAAAATAAAAATCTTAAAAGCAACCATCATATAGTCCATAAATCTTAGTCATGTCTTTACCCTAAAATATTGTTCAGTCCCCATCTGTATCAGTCAGAGTTCAGTGAAGAAAACCAAAGTTGCTCTAAGTATATCAGGGAAGAAACTGTTTACGTCATGGCATTAGTGCTTATAAAATCATTAGAATTGAAGGATTGGAATTAAGAGGAAGTCACACTAATGTAGCAGCACATCAAATGGAGAGACTTAGACTGCTACTATCATTATTACTGCCTTAAAAATTGGCTCTCCTAACCTAATTCCTGGAATGAAGAAACTGGCACCATTAGACACTCAAGTCTCTTCTAATTTTTGCTAGCTGCTTTCAAAAAAATTATCTCTGTTCCATTTCCATCTACCCAATATCTCATTGGTGGAATCTTATATCCATCAGGAACACTAGCTGCAAGGGTACTCGGTAAATGTGGTTTTAAGCTTTCCAATGCAACAGAAGAAACTAATTTTTTCAATCAGAGTCTAAATTATACCTTAATCTTTCAAAGCACCTGGTCCCTGACTCTAGGACCCAGACTTCCTCAATGAGCCAAACTCCCCACAGTTATCTAGGCCTAATAATGCTTTGATCCCATGTACTTTATTTACCCTGGGATCTTCATCCTTGATAGCACAGCTGGGTTCCATAATTTCATATTCTGTGCTGGGTACATTTGGAGGCTTTTTGTGTGTGTATACATGTATGTGTGTGTGGATGTGCACTCGACAATCACCTACAAACTAATACCTTATATCAAACATATTAGAAGACAAGCCAGAGAAAGTATTGGCGGAATGATGAAACCACAAATTTAATCTAGAAAAATAGATATTGGAACTTTCATATACAGATTTTATTCTAAATGCATATTAAATGTTTAAGAATTAAAGGATGCAATTATAAACAGATTATCCACAAGAAAATATTAGGAATAAAAAGAAAGATTAAAAAATAAAATGGCTAGATGAAATTTTATATATTTTTTAAATGAAAACATAATAGTTGAAGTCACTTAGACACTATTAAACAGATATTAAGGGGATCGTGGAATGTATCTGAAAATTAATCAAAAGCTAAACATATGAAAGCTAAACATATGAAAAAGGTGCTAAGGTAGTTGGAGGATAGAAAGAGACACTGTCTGATTAGAGTACAAGAAAGAGAAAATGGGGAAAAAAATGAAGGGAAAAAGGAGATAATTTTGTAGATTTTTTTGTAGAATTGATAAAACAGAAGTCCACTAATCTAAGAAGTGTTAGATAGTCTAGGAAAAATCAATACAAAAACATCCATACCCAGGCATGTCAAAATGAAACCAAAGAACATTGATGACAAAGAAAATTTGGAAGTAACCAATGGAAAAGGAAAGATGACATACAATATCAAAAAAGACAGTAACAGATCTTCCAGTAATAAAATTGGAAACCAGAAAAACAGTTGAGAATGACTTTAAATTTCAAGAAAAAATACCTATAAAACAAACAAAGCTATCATTTAGGAAGAAAGGTAAATTTCAGCATTTACAGGTAAAAATTCAGGAAAATTATACCCAACACATCCCCCTCAAATTGAAATCTGAGAGGCAGAATTTAAGAAAACAAGTTCTCCATGAAGTATTTTTGAGATATAAGAAAGAATGGAGTACATATTATATGGAAAACCCACAGGAACATCCAACATTATTTGAATAAAATAATAATAAATTAATAACTAATATATGATTGCAAATAGCCCTGAAAGATTTGACATCAATAATATATAATGTGCAAGTGAGATTATCAGAGAAAATTATTGAGAATCCTTTTAAAGTCTTTCAGAAGTAAGCAAGTATATTATTCAAATTAAGGTATGAGGAAATTTTGTATATATTTAAATGCTTCAATGGGCACCTGGGTGGCTCTGTCGGTTAAATGCTTCAAATTGACCACCAAAAATATAAAAATTTCTAACTAATAAGAGGAAAGAATAAAATAAGCAGAGTGCATTTTATTGATTCATGAAATAAATTTTTAAAGTGACAAAAGAAATATAGAAAAATGAGCTCAAATATAAATACAAATATATATTGCATATGTCATTAAGAAAAATATGATATAAAGGAACATGTCCATTAAATGATAAAGATTAAAAGTTGTTTTATTACATACAAACCTATGTGTTATTGAAAAGAGACACATCTAAATCATAAAGCCATGGATGTTTTGAATATAAATTGATGGAAAAGTTATATAAGGCAAAATACTACCAATACAAATCAGTTATATCTATATTTGTTAGAAAAAAATATTCTAAAATAAAAATATCTGTAATAAAAAGAATCAGTACTTGATAACAAAGTGCCAACTTCAGAGGATGATATAAAATTGTTTAAATATATGTACATGATGGTGTAATATTTATACATAAATTCATTTTCATTTGTCTAAATAATATAAAATCAGTAAAGTTATGGAAAGCACAATCATCAAGGTTTGTCTAATAAATCTATGTGTTAAGTTCTGTATCTTATACTACAGGGTACACATTAATTTCAAAGACATGAAATTCTTAAAAATATCACTCATGACATAAGATCTTCTCAATATATCCTCAAAATTAAGTATCATTGAGAACATTACTCTGTCACCATTGAATTACATTATGTTGATAAAAAGGTAAAATTTAAAACACTTAAAAATTCACATAAATCATCAGCTAAAAATGATTCTTTTAGAAATTAACATATATATATAAATATATAGGTATATATGTATATGTGTATCATCTATCTCTCTGTAAAACATGTAGAAAGACTATATCTCAAGCCTGAGGAATGCAGCAAAATAGTACATTGAGGAAAATGTATTGTACTGAAAACTTATTTCAAAAATAGAGAACACTCTTAATGTCATAACTTCAGTTTCCAGTGAGTGATTAGGAAAATGGAAGAGAGAATAGACACTAAAAAATGAAAACATAATTAAAAAAATAGAAGCATGATACAATGAAAAAATAAAACAATCAAAGACACACTGCAAAAACAAAATTGTCTTAAGATACTAATAAAGTAGAAACACATTTGGTTTGATTGATGAAGAGAAAAAAGATAAGGCAAAAATAATATGAGTAAAAATGGGATAAACAAGATATAGAAAAATTTTAAAATCTGGTATAAATTTTTAGGTGCTGTAAGATGTGAAGGCTTAGACACATGGACACTAAATAAAAATATCAAACAAAATTAATTCAAGAATAAAATGAATTATTTTCTTTATTTCTTTATTTGTTAAAAAAATCAAGGTAGTAATTTTAATATTTTTCCATTAATAAAAAATTAAATTTTACAGGGTCTTTTAAGTATATTTCACCAAAATCTGAAGGAGTATGTCATTCTTACCTTATCCAAATTCTTTGTCTAGGTACAAAGTCAGATAAGAAGAGAAAGGAAAATCCCATGCCCATTTTGTCCATGGTTATGAATGCAAAACCCCAAACAAACATAAATTTAGAAACTGAATCCAGTAAGAGAAAAGTAAGAGGACTACAATAAAAATAACATTTTGAAAATAATTGTATTTAGTCAGTTAATTCTAAACAGATTACTAGAAAAGTACTATATTATCTTCTTAACAGAATCAAAAGAAGCATTTAATATAACTTAACACCTATTTGTTATTATTGGGGGGAGAGAACAAGCCTCAATGAATTAAGCTAAAGAGAACTTCCCCACTCTGTTAAATAGTATCTGCTTAAAACCAACAAATGAAAACAAACCCTAGAACTCCGTAATAAACACTATCTAAAATAGGGAAAATTTGGATGCATTCATTTTTAAAATCACCATTTAATTTAATTGGATCAATTTTAGAATGATCAACGAATTAAATACTAATGTTTGTCTCATTCAAGTTGAGAGATGTTTACTATTTCTTTTTAACCAATAATAAAAAAAGCAAAGAAAACACAAAAGTGAAGGACCGTTTTAAAGAAATATTGGTAATTTTATAACTGCTACTAATCTGAACCTCCTTTTAGGTGATCAAATGCTAGACACTAACATTTGACCTAGTATCTTAGTGCCTGCTACCTATTCTCCCTCTGTGAACTCAGTTACTACATTTGTGATTTCAGTACAGTATTTCTACCCAACACCTGAGCAGTTGACTAGGAGTTTGGCCTCTCACTTAATGTTTCTTTTTAGTTCAAACATCCAACTCTTATCAGGGATGCATTCAAGCTTGTCTGTGTTTTGCACACATATTTTTGTACTAAATTTTTTGCCCTCCATGACCGAAACTTGAACAGAATTAAAGGAATATTCAGCAATATAGTTATTATCCCCTTCCCTTCTTGTTCTAACTAGGATCTTTATTTAAAAAGAATATTCAGGGGGAAATAAAAGCAATTATTTAAGTTCTTTCTTGGAATGCACTTAGAGAATGTTTGACTTGCCTGTGTTTCCCATTTTTATGTTAGAAAACGGAGTGATAGATATTTTAAACAACTAAAAGGAGTAGACCAACACAGAATAAAATGGTTTATATCTTTATAGTTCTTCTTGAGGGCACTGACTCAGCTGCTTACTAAGAGGACTAAGCTATCTTTTAGGTATTTTGGAACATATTTAAATATAATGTACATTTTAAATATCATGGCTAAACGGATTGCTTCTGCACTGTACACAATGTCTATACCTATATAATCACTAATTTTGCTATAATTTATAAGAAAATATTTAATAGGGTTGCCTGGGTAACTCAGTCAATTAAGCATCTGACTTTGGCTCAGGTCATGATCTCAGAGTCCTGGGATGGAGCCCCTCATCAGGCTCCCTGCTCAGCAGGGAGTCTGCTTCTCCCTCTGCCTCTCTTCACCACCGCCCCCCAACTTGTGCTCTCTCTCTCTCTCTCTCTCTCTCGCTGACTCTCAAATAAATAAATAAAAACTTTTAAAAATGTTTAATAAACTATATGTGCCTCCCCATACATATAAAATAAAGAATCTTGACAATTTACCTCAAATTCACAAGTATTGCATTGCTGCAACCCAAAATCTGATCAGATAAAAGGACATTTTTGTAAATTAGATTTTGTAATGTTTTAAATTCTTCCTGATTACACTGCGATATATGCTATTGAAGAGCCTAAACAAAGTTTATTCTATGTGCTCTGTGTACAAAAAATATCCAGGAATTTTTCCCCCCTGAGAAATACAGGCCTAATTATTCTAAAAATGTGGAAGGGCTTCCTGAAATATATCAAATTCAATATACCTATGAGTGGAAGAGATTAAGGTTTTCCAGAGAAGGCTCTAAGAATAATGTGCTTCAGATATACTTCAAACATTACTGGAGATATATAGAGTACTGACATATTGCAATGACTTTTCTATATTACAGCCTTCATTAATTTTAGAATCTTTAAAATGTCAAAGGTTCTATACTTTTAGAAAAATCTTCTAAAAAGAATTTTTAAAAATCCAGAACAACTTAAAAGAAGCTATAAACATTTAATGTGGATTTTAAAAGAAAGACCTTGAGAATTTTCTAGAATATTCCTAGAAGAAACTAATATATTTCTTCAGAGGAGAAATTTCTTCATAGAAGAGCCTAAGATTTAGAAGGGCATTTGTGTATTTATTTTGAATTGCCATTATTCTACAATTATTTCCCAATGTATTTCAGTTATCCCTTTGATCATCCTTCAAAGGATATCAGCACACACACCCTCTTATTATCTCCTCTAGTAACATATAGGTTTCTTTTTGTTTGTTTGTTTTCTTATTCTTTTTTGTAAAAATATACTTTTATGCCTTATTTACTAGCCAGCTAATCTCAAAGGCTTACAGTAGATAAAGATAAATTTAACACCAAAGCTTTTGAAAATTATACGAGCTGATTGATTCAACATCACTGAATGAGGAATTGCAGCTCTGCAATGTATCTGCAAGATCAGAATTGTCATTAGGAACTGAACAGGTAAAATGAAGTGTGCATATTATTTGAAGATAGAATACCTATATGAATATTTTAATATGCTTTATAAAGAGTTTCTTGTCCCATTGTTCTATGTCTATGGTATTCCTTCATCTCTAAAATTAAATTTCATTTTTTTATAATCTGGAGCATCTGTTGCATAATTTATAAGTAGGAATCTTTACAGAAAATTTGGAAATCATATTAGAATTCAAAGATGCAAATATAAGTCAAAAATTCTACATTGCTACCTTCCCATTGCTGAGCCTCAGAAGGCATCTTAAGTGTATTAGTTAATGGTTTCCCTCCTTCTATAGGAGGGAAAGGAGAATCCAGATCTGTTTGTAGAAATACCAGATGATAATTACATTCATGAGAAACTAGAAAGAACATGTTAAGGATGGAGAGGTATGAGGAAAGACTGAGAGTGAGAGCTAGAGAGAGGAGAGATAAATCAAGGAGAAATAAGATGGAAATTCTGGAATTGTTACATTCCTGGAAACATACACACACACACACACACACACACACACACACACGAAGAAGAAGGCAAAGGCAAGAAGACTGCTGTCTTTATCCAAATAAAGCCAAGACTTCATAGAAAGTACATGCATCAGTTGTTGGCCCTAACAATAGCACATCTATCTTATGGTAATGACATTGTCATGAGAAAAACACATATGCAGGTATAATAAACAATAATTAGAGTATGTAGTAATTAGCCTCTCCCAGTCTAATTTGATCTGTCTTTGGAGAAAATATGTGGAGGAGTTTGTCAAAGATTTGTGCCAAAGGAGTAAAGTCTTGAAAGAATGAATTTCATTTTGTATAAAAAAATTAAGAAGTAACACAAAAGAATTTTCAGAAACAGCATAAACCTATTCTTTTTACCACTAATTTAATTTGGGTCAGGCCAGGTCATTGCCTTAGTCAGCTTAGACTGCTATATCAAATTACCATGGACTGGGTGGCTTCCAACAAACATTTAGTTTCCATAGTTCTGGAGGCTGGGAAATCAAAATACAGGCAGATCTGTGTCTGGTGGGAACTCTGTATTGTTTTGCATACAGTTGCCTTTTTCTTGTATGTCTGTATGGTGGAGCTCTCATTTCTCTTCCTATAAGGTCAGCAATCCCATTCATGAGGACACCTAATCATTCATGAGGGGACTTAATCACCTTCCAAAGCCCCTGCTGCCTTAATACTATCACACTGGGGGTTAGGATTTCAACATGTAAATATTGTGGAGTTCACAAATATCCAGTCCATAGTAGTCATACACTTTTTAAGTAGGTTTTGTTTTTGTTTTTGTTTTCCCATGCATTGCTCTCTGACATGAAGGAGGGAGGGAGCTCTCCTGGTTTGGATCTAAAGACAACAGGGGGTCAAATTTAGTAAAAATAACAGTTAATATTTCTTGAAACTTACTTTGTGCCAGTGACCAATGAAGCTTTTAATAACATTTAACTATAATTATTAAAAGATAAAATTATAGTTTTAAATCTACTAATCAGAAATTTAACACAAAGTGAGCATTTGAGGGTCTCCTTAAAAACATTTTTTTTTAGAAATTTTATTTATTTATTTGAGAAAGAGAGAGAGAGAAAAGGAGCATGGGTAGGGGGGAGGGGCAGAGGGAGAAGGCGAGGGACAAGTAGATTCCTGGCTGAGCATGGTGCCCCACTCAGGGCTCAATCCCAGGACCCTGAAATCATGACCTGAGCCAAGTCAGACAACTGACTGAGCCACCCAGGTGCCCCCTTAAAAACATTTAAAGAGATTTTCATACCCTGAAACTGGAGAGTAAATTTAACTTAGGATCAGCACAGGACTTAATTGTAAAAGTACCAGAACTTCTGAGATGGCTGTTTATTCAGCCTAATCACATCTCATGAGCTACATTAAAGTCCTAATAGAGAAAGGATTCTTATGATTAACATATACAGGAGGAAAATACCCATGTTTGGCTCAACGGTGGGTTGATTTGGCATGAGTGTACAAGCCATAAAAGGACTGCTGCTGCACTATGTTCCCATTCATGGGTGTGTCAAAAAGAGAGTGCTTAGAATAAACTTTCCTTTTTTTTTTAAGGATTTTATTTATTTATTTGAGAGAGAGAGAATGAGAGACAGAGAGCACGAGAGGGAAGAGGGTCAGAGGGAGAAGCAGACCCCGCAGAGCAGGGAGCCCGACGTGGGACTCGATCCTGGGACTCCAGGATCATGACCCGAGCCGAAGACAGTCGCTTAACCAACTGAGCCACCCAGGCACCCATGGGTAGGGTTATTTTTCCTTCAGTGGGTAGTGTATCTATATTATGTGGAGAAAGACATGGCTTCATGAGCAGTAGAGTCATGAATGATAGACAATAACTTAACTCATTGGTCAAGGGCCTAAAAGAAGCATGGTTAGAAGATCAGGGATTACAGGTAAGAAATGGGCAGGAGATATGAATAGAAGGCATATAAATGGCAAACAGGCACATGAAAAGATGCTCAACATCACTCATCATCAGGCAAATACAAATCAAAACTATAATATCAACTCACACCTGTCAAAATGGCTAAAATTAACAACACAGGAAACAACAGATGTTTGCAAGGATAGAGAGAAAGTGGAATCCTCTTATACTGTTGGTGGGAATGCAAACTGGTGCAGCCACTCTGGAAGACAGTAGGAGGTTTCTCAAAAAGTTAAAAATAGAACTATCCTATGATCCAGCAATTGCACTAGTAGGTATTTATCCAAAGGATACAAAAATAATGATTTGAAGGGACACATGCACCCCAATGTTTATAATAGCGTTATCAACAATAACCAAATTATGGAAAGAGCCCAAATGTCCATCGACTGATGAATGGGTAAAGATGATATGAGATATATGTGTGTGTGTATATATATTATTCAGCCATAAAAAAATTAAATCTTGCCATTTGCAATGGCAATGACATGGATGGAGCCAGAGTATATTATGCTAAGTGAAATAAGTCAGTCAGAGAAAGACAAATACCATATGATTTCACTCATATGTGGAATTTAAAAACAAAACAGATGAACATGGCAAGGGAAGAGAGGCAAACCATAAAACAGACTCTTAGCTATAGAGAACAAACTGAGAGTTGCAGGAGGGAAGGTGGATGGGGTATAGGACAAATGGGTATTAAGGAGGGCATTTGTGATGAGCACTGGATGTTACACATAAGTGATGAATTACTAAATTCTACTCCTGAAACTAATATTACACTATATGTTAACTAACAGGAATTTAAATAAAAATTTGAATCAACCAAACAGTAATAATAATAAAGATGCAGACACCTGAAAAAATAAAATAATTCACAAAAAAATAAACATAATATCAAACAAAGTGCAGGTCAGTGGTTAAGAAGTCTCCAAAAGGGGCATGTGTATGCACACACTGTGTCTTTGTGTTCCACCAAAGAGCACCCACTGCATTAGTGACAATATAAAACCAAGTAGGCAGGATGACTCAGCCAGTAGAAGTTAGTCATTCTCTATCTTTGGTCAACACTGTACTTCTCTAATAGGTGCATTATTCCAGTAAATATGTCGAAAAAATGTGGTGATTGCCCTTAAGCCTAAAAGCATGGATTCTTTTTCACTAAATCAAATCTAGCTGTTGTCACTGCTGAATGTCTAACTAGTCACCAACAGAAACCAGCCACTTGGTGTCAAGTTGATTACATAGGACCATTTCTAACCTTGAAAGGAAAATATTTTATCCTGCTCAGAATTGACACACATTTGGGGAATCTTTCCTGCCTGTCATATCCCAGGCAGCAATGCTATTCAAGGGTTTAGAGAATGGCTGAGCTATTGTTATGAACTCTACATGACTTTGTTTCATATCAAGTGAGTCACATTATAGAAATGGTGATGTAGCTATGAACTCATGATCTTGAGAGCCACTGTTATCACAACATATTACACTTCCAGGAAGCTTGAACAAATAGCCTCTTGAATATACAGCTGAGGTACTCTTGGAGACTTCATAAACAATAATGGAACATTCTTGTTTAGAAATACAATTTAAATCAGTAGATGTCAAAGTAGATGTGGTTCAACAGTGTTTTAACAAACTCTTTACATGATTCTAATGAATGCTAAATTTTGAGGTTAACTGGCTTAAAACAACAGTCATTATATAGTGCTGCACTCCCAATTATTAAAACACATGATCTGGAAACAAAGTGTAGAAATAGAAATGGATCTTATCATTATCATTTGGGTAGCTACTTGAAGAAATTGTTTCCTATGCTTTCATAAGTTCTGAAGTCCCAGTCTGATTTGAAGATAGGGGGAGGTGCTTACCTGGGAGGAAAAGAAAAGAGTTATCATACTATCAAGGGAAATGACCCTGTTTGTCATTAATGTATACATAATAGGGACAAGAAGGAGTGTGTCTGTGAACTAGTTGTCTTAATAGAATGATTCTTGGTACCTCTGTGATTAGTTCCAACTAAGAATGGGCAGGTACAGCAATCATAGATTGATAAGGGCATGGAATTCAATGCTTGAAACCTTCAATAATGCAAATCTGGTTTCGTCCACCAGGTAAACTATCTAGACCAGCAGAAGTATGGCCATCCACGGTAGTAAGAGATCTAGAATTTGGGGTGGAGCAAAATTATCAGTTATGGTCTCTAGAGCAACTGCAGCAGTGGAATATTTAATTTATCCTACTATTCCATCTCTTGTAAGTTTTCCCAGAAATCTGACCAACGAGAACATTGAAGAATCTGTAACTGGATGAAGTAAGAATGTGGAAATCAGGTGCAATTGAGTAGATGCTGTCAGCAGTTTGTCTTGATCTTCTTTACTGCCTTATGTACTCATCTCCCAGGTGCTGTGAATGCCTTCTAATGGATCTCTTTCTTTTGCTGCTCTTTCCTCTGAGAATTGTTCTGGGTCTAAAGGGCCAGCTCCCCTGGGACATCACTCTACCACCTCCCCAAAGCTGCAATCTGTAGCTTTTGACAGACTGATAGGGAGGTATAGTACGTTAGTTCCCATGCCTTAAAGTGAAATCCACTTAGTGGTTCATTTAAACTTTCAGAGCTCTCCAAGGTATCAGAATGAAACTAGACTCTGACATGGTTGCTTAGCTCTTTTCCACTATTTATACTGCTTCTTTCATTTCTGTTATACTGCAAGCACTCCTTTAAACAAAAAATTTTGCCTCTTAAACTTTTTCTAGGGAAATCAAATTGTCATACCTTTACCCCAAAGCAACTGGAAAATATATCTATTTTTCAAAAGGGTGAAGAAACAGAGAGGAATTTGAATAAAGAAGGCTCAGGGGATTGAGCCCAAGAGAGAACAGAGTTTCCTGTATGAGGAGGATCAACAGAAATTGGGGGAAAAGAACTCTATCTTTTCTGATAGAGAGGTCAGAATGAAGCAGGTCAAAAGGCTCCAAGTAGAAATTTCCTTAAAGGATGGAATTATCAGAAGCACCTGGGTGGCTCAGTCAGTTAAGCATCTGTCTTCAGCTCAGGTCATGATCTCAGCATCCTAATATCGAGCCCTATATTGAGCCCCACATCAGGATCCCTGCTCAGCGGGAAGTTGGCTTCTCCCTCTCTCTCTGCCCCTCCCCCTGCTCATGCTCTCTGTCTCTCTCTCAAATAAATAAAATCATCTTTTTTTCTTAAAAGGACAGAATTATCCAAATTTTTTATGCATTTGAATATATCAAGAGAACTTAGCAGTGAATCACAAACTGAAACTAATAAGTATACAGAAAGCTAATAACTTTGAAGATAATCAGTCTTGTCTTCTTGCTACTTTGGAAATAATCTGTGTATCTTTGATATCCAATTTTACAATAAAATATGTAAGGGTTTATATTTATCTGTACTTCTTGGGATTTATTGTGCTTTTAGTATCCGAGAACATGTTCCTTATATTCTTCAAAAAAAGCACCATTCTATCTATATCCTCCTCTTGAAAGTTCTACCAAATTTATGTTGGTCCATCTTACTCTATCTTCCAAGTATCTTCATTTCTTCATATTTTCTATCTCTTTGTTTCTGTGTTGCATTTCGTTAAATGTATTCAGGTATGTTTTCTATTTCACTAGTTTTCTTCAACTGTGTCAAATCTGCTCCTTAAATGTGCTAATTTTAATTTGAAATATCATTATTGACAAATTATCATCGGAATCTGAGATGTTGCCCTGTTATCTTCAAACATCTCTAGTCAGTTTTAATGGTCTTGTGATTCTTTTTAAATTTTTTTAAAGGATTTTATTTATTCATTTGAGACACAGAGATACAGAGAGAGAGAAGAGAAAGCATGAGCAGGGAGAGAGGCAGAGGGAGAAGCAGGCTCCTTGCTGAGCCAGGAGCCCCATGTGGGGCTCAATCCCAGGACCCTGGGATCATGAGCCGAGCCAAAGGCAGACACTTAACCATCTGAGGCACCCAGGCGCCCCAGTGGTCTTATGATTCTTAATTAAGATTTAATTCCTCAAAATATCAACTATAGTGATATAACAATCTATGATATATGAGATTCATATCTGAAGTCCTCTCAAGTCTGATATTATCCTATGAATGTTTTGTGTATTCTCATACAAGAAATATCATGATTTTATGTATGCTCAACAGAATTGTCATGACTTAAGTTTTGAATTTAGAATATTTTCTTTCAGGCCAGGTTTGTTTTTGCCTCTGCTATATGCCTGAGACACTTAAAATTAAGATACAATTTAATATTTTTGTTTGTTTGTGTCTTTGTAGACCAAGTAAAATATATGAACTCAGGGCCCAAATGCACCTGCAAGCCAGCCTGCAGCGACAAATTCACAAAGTGTTTTCCTCCACTTTACCCAGATCTAATTTGACCCAAGTAAATATTTTTATTGCCTACTCTAATTGGGAGACTTTTTATTGCAGTTTTGTTTTGTAGTTTGTTCAATTTCCCTTATCATGATATCTTATTCATGGATTTCATCTTGTGTATGGTCATCTCAATCAATTTACTATTTGCATAAGCTTTGTTTGTAGCTCCCTTTGTGGCCATTTGAATAAAAGTTTTAGAATGAGATAGCACTAATATTTCTCCATAAATAGTTGTACTTGCTTCTTTCTTGATCTGTGATGATTTTCTTTCCAATCTTATAAGATTAGTGATGAATGTATTCATTATTGAAATTTATATTGAACGAGAATTTTTATTCATTTGGTGGTCAAAGAATTTCAGCTTACTTATTCCATTAAAAGATCAGAAATTAGTCATCAGTGTAAATTTTATTAAAGTTCTATTGTAGAGATAAAAAAATTTACATCATGATTTTCTTATCTTCCAAAATTTTTCTTTTCATCTGCCATATAGTTCCTATTTTTCTGATACTGCATTACTCAGAACTCCATCTTGCTAGTTCCTATTCATAGTCAGGTCAGTCTGACCCTACCACAGACATGTCAAACACAATATTTTCTTGTGCAAGAAAAATTTTCTTTTTCTTAGGTTCTGCCTGATATTCATATGATATTCAGCTTCTCACTTATAATGACAGTGGAGAATCAGAAGTGGCAAAAATTAAAGAAAGCAAATGTATCAAACAAACAAAAAATTGAAGTGAAATTTAAATATTTAATTGTATAGAATAATATCATAGTTACTTAGTCTCTAAAATTTCTACTTACTGGTACTTTTTTGATAATCTCCAGAAACAAATTATCATATTTTAGAGTAAGCTACTTTGGATATTGCTAATAATTACATTACACATAAATTACTTTGCTTAAAAAATACTGTGTGTGTCTTGTCAATACATAGATTGATCTGTTAATAATGTCTTAATTTTTGGATAGGAGTATTTATAATTTTTAGTGCATCATTTGGCATCTTTTGTCATTTTTAGCTGTTTTATTTTTTCTTATTGTTTATTTTACTTCCAACTACATGTCAAAGTATGTGTGTGTGTGTGTGTGTGTGTGTGTGTATAACTCTATATAACTCTTATTTCTGAAAGTCAAATCCCAATCTTTCCTTGTATTTTTCTTTTCATTGTTTTCTTTTTGTCTGGATGGGCTTACTGTCAACTATTTTATGCCTGTTACCTTCTTGTAAACTTTCAGTCTAAATATCATCTCATTCTCTGATTTCTTTGACTACCTGATATAAATTACACAATCTCTCATGTCACTCTCTATCATATTCCTGTATTTATTTTCTTCATAGTATTTAACAGTGTGGAACAGTGCCTGAGACATCTTAGATGCTAAATAAATATGTTTAATGAAGTAAAGAAACAGGGCATGCTTTCCCAAATTTCTATGACATTTTCAAATCAGGATAAACTAGTGATCCTTAGAAAACTTCTTCCCCCAGGCGCCTGGGTGGCTCAGATGGTTGGGCATCTGCCTTCGGCTCAGGTCATGATCCCAGAGTCCTGGGATTGAGTCCTGCATCGGGCTCCCTGCTCCTTGGGAGCCTGCTTCTCCCTCTGCCTCTCTCTCTGTCTCTGTCTCTCATGAATAAATAAATAAATATATTTAAAAAAAAAGAAAACTCCTTCCCCCCAAATACTTTTAAAACTACCCCCAAAATACTTTAAAACTATCACTTGATTAAGTTGGTGGGTAGCATTTGACCCACTGAAAGATTTTTAAAACCATGGAGAATAGTATTCTCTAGTGACTCCTTAACTGTTAATAATAAATCCTTACATAGAATTCATTTTTATTGTCAGAACCTGGAAGATTAACTGCTGTTAAGAACTAGAGAGAATAAAAGTAATCAAATGAGGAAGAGCTACTACTTGTTTTATAGCCTTTTGTACTTTACAGATGGTATAAAAAATTGAGTAAGGCACTATCTAAGAACAGAGTGAAAAGTCAGAAGTGTCATTGATTGATTTCTGAAGACAATCCCATGTCTCGAATCAGAATTAAGTCAAAATTGTCTTCCTAAAACTTGTGAGGTTACCTGAATATTCTAATTATAATTGATTAAAACAGTTGTTCTAATTCTCTGTTTTCTTTCAGCCTTCATAATTTTAATCACTATTACTATGAAAATAAGCAATCTGATATTTTGTTTTCTCTATAGATGTGTAAAAACAACAATAACAAAACAAACAATTACAGCCTCTTTTTTTTCTTATAGAGCGTGTAATAAATAAGCAAAGCCACTGATTTCAAGATTAATTTTCAGACCCAGAAATAAGAAAATGTGTCTGAGCCTCACTTGCTAGGACTGCATTTCCTCCTGCAAGATATTTAAAATGCTGATACATTAGCATGATTATTTTAAGTATATTTAAATTTGTTTGTTTGTTTGAATCAGAGTTTAAAGGTAAACACCCAATGCCTTTTATTTTAATTCATATGAATACTGACTCTTGGGTCATGAAATTTGCACCTTTATTTTTTTTTTTTAAGATTTTATTTATTTATTTGAGAGAGAGAGAATGAGAGATAGAGAGCATGAGAGGGAAGAGGGTCAGAGGGAGAAGCAGACTCCCCGCCGAGCAGGGAGCCCGATGTGGGACTCGATCCCGGGACTCCAGGATCATGACCTGAGCCGAAGGCAGTCGCTTAACCAACTGAGCCACCCAGGCGCCCTAAATTTGCACCTTTAATACGTAAAATGTGAAATGTGAAAGTTCTCCTTGAATAATATTAGAGTGAACACTGGCCATTTGATGCATATTATTTTGTTTTTCAAGTGCCATTTTTTTATTTTTATATTATTTCTGCAGAAAAACAATCAAAGCTACCAAAGCCAGTATTTAGATAAATCTAGAATGTTTGTTATATAATTGATATGACTAATACAAATGGCAAAACTCACACATACAAGTCTTATATTTTTCATTTCTTCTTTTCTCTTCATTCATTTTTTTTTTTTTGCTCTTTCTCATTAATGTGAATAAACACTGAAGTAAGAATTGATACAGGTAGAGAGAAAATGTTTAGAAATCAATTCCTCTGTTTCAGAGTTATCTATTTCAAAAAGAGTGAAGAAAATAAAACTGCCATAAAATTTAAAAAAACTTTAATTTTTTGATAGGCAAGTAAATAAAGTGAAGATTGTATAGAATGTAGTTAAAAAGTCCTTTTAGTTAGTTAGTGGAAACAAGAATGTGAACTATATTCTAGGCTCTGGAAGGCAAACACTGAGCCTCTCATGAGGAACTCCTGGAAACAGAATACATGTTCTAGAGCCATGCTTTCAACAGGAGATAACTCTACCTCGGTGAGATATTTGGCAATGTCTAGAAGCTTGTTTGGTTGTCAAAATTGAGAGAGGTGTAACTAGTATCTAGTGTGTAGAAGCCAAGGATGCTTCTAAACATCCCACAAGGCACAGGAGAGTCTCCTGTAAAAAAAAAAAAAAAAAAAAAAAATCCATCTCTTCATGCCCATAGCATAAAGATTGAGAAAACTTGTTCTAGCAATTCTAAGTGAATTTGTATTTTGTATGTGAATGCCATCACTTTAGGAACACTATTACAATTTCTATTTGGGAATCTCAAAAAAAGAAAGTTAATTAATGTTAAAGAATAACTTGGGGCCTAAAAAAATAAAACTAAAGAAAATCATACTATCTTATTGCTTTTGTGTTTAATAGTTAACTCCTCATAAACATTAACAATTTGTTGTTTTTATTATTTTTTTTAAAGACTTTATTTATTTATTTGACAGACAGAAAGAGTGCACAAGGAGGGGGAGCTGCAGGCAGAGGGAGAGGGAGAAGCAGGCTCGTTGCTGAGCAGGAAGCCTGATGTGGGTTTTTTTCCCAGGACCCTGGGATCATGACCTGAGCCAAAAGCAGACGCTTAACCCACTGAGCCACCCAGGGGCCCTTGTTTTTATTATTCTTAAAACATTTATTCAGTTTAAACTTAGGTAATAGATAATAGATGTATAGACTGTTCTCCTAGAGGTCAAAGCCAGGAGTCATGGAAATCAAGATATAAGAAAATAATCAGCAGAGAATCAAAAGCATCCTGATGAAATAAACAAAGAACAGGCATGAGATTTTGAGTTTCAGGGATCTTCAGAAGAGAAGAAAGACAAATGTGAGAATGGGACAAGCTGCAGAAAAGAAATTTTACCACTTGAGCATGGAGCCACTTGAAAATGGATTTCATGGCCTTGAGATGGCCAAGAGTGTAAATTAAAGTGGGTGACCTCAGGGCGCCTGGGTGGCTCAGTTGGTTAAGTGACTGCCTTCGGCTCAGGTCATGATCCTGGAGTCCCAGGATCGAGTCCCGCATCGGGCTCCCTGCTCAGCAGGGAGTCTGCTTCTCCCTCTGACCCTCTTCCCTCTCGTGCTCTCTCTCTCTCTCATTCTCTCTCTCTCAAATAAATAAATAAAATCTTAAAAAAAAAAATAAAGTGGGTGACCTCAGAAAGTGGCTTTTCCTTCTTACATGGCTGTTTGTAGTTCCTGGAAGGTTTAAACAATTTCTCTCATCCCACTGTAGTAATGGTTATTGGAGCTAAAATATTTTTGGTCCCTTTGCTTTAAGCAGAGGATGGTTTCTCCAAGAGGGTGGAGGATAGAGAACTGGAGCAGGGGGGAGGGGAGCTCCAGAGCTATGAGTTACAGCAGAGGGATGAAATATATTCTTTTTTTTTCCTTAATTGGTTTCAGAAAATCAAAAAGTCCACTGTCTTTCATCTGCAAGTTTTTTTTTTCACAGAGAGACCCCTAAAGGCTGATCATACATCCTAAAGAAAGACAAAAGATATTCTATTTCATTTGAGGACATTCAGTAACTGGAAGAAAAGAAATAAATATTTCATAATTAGAACATAATTAGGTGAGACAAAATCAAAATAGTTATCTACCTAATATAGAGCTTTTTTAAACCACACATGATCTGTAGAAGTGATTCAAATTAAAGCATAAAAATCCTTTCCAAATTTTTGTTTTTAAAAGTAAGCATTTTCAACAATAGGAAGTGCAAAAATATATATTGTTAATGCCAAAGAAGAAATGAATGTACATGTATATTGATTTAACATGATAAAGAGCACAAACTTTCTACAACTTTTTATATCCATTCAGATTTTGTACTATCTTTTCCCTCTTTCTCATCCTCTGAACCAATCATTTTACTTTAAGACGAAAATATTTTCTTTTTCCCCTTACCAAAACCAAAAACAAAGAAAAACAAAACAAAACACGTCCTCCATGTCTTTCCTTTTTCAAAAACACATTCTATTTTCTTTATCTACTTTTCATACACAGTTGTTCTATTTTGCCCTTATTATTTCGAAGTCATTTTATTTACATATATTGATTAGTATCCTTAACTCTTAGGATCCTATATTCCTAGAGAAAATTGCTAAGTAAGCAATTGTATACTCTGTTACACTAGCATTCTGTGGATTGCTTATCTTTAAGCCAATTAAATAAAGATTTTAAAAATTAATTCTGGCAATATTATCCAGAATAGAAAAAAAGTCACACATTTATAACATACATACATAGACATATACAAACATACAGACAGATACAAACACCTTTTGTTTTAACATTTTACCTATAAGACAAGTGAGATAATGCAAGTGTCACAAGCTTATAAAAAGACAGTTGGATCCAAATTGTGTCTCTGGCGCAAGGAATAAGTTGTTTCCCCCCTCAGATGGCTTAAACCTTTTATTAATATTTGTGTCAAAGATTTAAAAAAAAATTCATTCTCCTGGTCTCCAGTCTTTTCATGTTTGTCTGTTTGTTTTTTTTTTTTCCCCTCTTTCTGATAAGAGTATCTCTCTGAGATTTGCATTTTAAAGAGATGGTCCTCAGTTTTTCGAGTTTTGCCTTGGCTATTTTTTTTTCTTTCTTTATTTTTTTTTGACTTTATTTATTTATTTGAGAGAGAGAGAGAAAGAGAGCATGAAAGTGGGGCAAAGGTCCAAGGGAGAAGCAGACTCCCCACTGAGCAGGGAGCCTGATGCGGGACTTTATCCTGGGACTCCAAGATCATGACCTGAGCCAAAGGCTGTTGCTTAACCAACTGAGCCACTTGGAGCCCATGCCTTGGCTGTTTAAGTCCATAATTGGTAGCAGTTTCCCAGAGACTATCTTGGGGTCCCATCATCCCTGGGATGGGCCCATATGAGCCTCTTCCTTTGAGGGTAGATACGAGAGCCCATGAATTGGAAGTGGAAGGATGTGATGAGACATTCAAGGACAATCTTTTTTCCAGTGTCCCAGTCGATTGCAAGGAAGACACCAGTTTCTGGACCATTGTTTTGATGATGGGCCCCCAGAAGAGTGAAGGGGGTGCACATGTTTTAGGGTTCTGTCCTTAAAGCTGGTGCAGTTGTTAGTTGTCCACTAACTTTGTTGACTTTTGTTTACAGCCTTGTACTCATTGTGGCTTTGGCTTTTGAGATTCCATTAGCAAGAGATTTACTCTATTACTAGATCTATTACTTCACTAGATTTCTTTATTGTAGTGGATGCCCTAATGACTTTAACAGTCTGACTTGTGCTTACACTGATTTTGATTTTGTTAGTCAAAACAGTCTGAATTTCTCATCTTAGTGTATTCCCCAATGGCCTCAATTGTTTATGCTGTGGACTTACCTTGAGACTTTGAGCCCTAACGTCGGCCATTTGTTGCAGACTCTTAATATAAGTAGTCCAAAACCTTTCTGTGAACAATTTGTGTATATGTGTGTATGATATTTTATATGAATATATATATTTAATAAAATCTTTTTATGAGTTGTATGCAAGAGAGCAGAGCTCAGATCTGAGAGTGACTTATCCATGGCCTAGCCTATGTGTGTTTGTCCCATAGCATGTTAGCAGTCAGGTTAGGATCCCATTTGTCTTCACCAAAAACTGTTAGAAATTGATTAAAAAGATAATTGGGTGATATAAACAAACTTTATTTAACACTTCATGAAGTGAACAGTCTCTATTCAGAGAAATGCAAGATGGGGTAGAAGGAAGGAAATTTTTATAGGATAAAGAATAAAAAGGAAAACAAAAAAAAATGTGATTGGCTGGAGCTACATAGTTAACTTTGTTTGGGGTCAGAAAGCAGAGAGCTAGTTTGGCATTTGGAGATTGACTGACTGGATAGACTGTTTTTCTGGGCAAGTGGAACATTTACAAGGACGTAAAAGTTATTTAAGTTTTGATTTGCTGACATTGCACCCCGGGCAGGAGCAGCTCCATCTTAGGCTTAGAAATTCATTTTAATACCAACCTGGAAATTTGATTTTTTTTTTAATAGAAACTGAATTGCTTAGAAAAATACTACAATCTTATATTAAGAGTTGCCTAGGGCGCCTGGGTGACTCAGTCTTTAAGCGTCTCCCTTCGGCTCAGGTCATGATCCCAGGATCCTGGGATCGAGGCCCACATCTGGCTCCTTGCTCTGCGGGAGGCCTGCTTCTCCCTCTCCCACTCCCCCTGCTTGTGTTCCCTCTCTCGCTGTGTCTCTCTCTGTCAAATAAATAAATAAAATCTTAAAAAAAAAAAGTTGCCTAATAGCCATTTGAATAATATATTTTTATCGGAAGAGTGACTGGATTTTATTTCCTGTGATGCTGGAAGATGTTTTTAAAGGACTTTTGTTTATATTTAAAATATTTTTTTTCTTTTATTTGCATTGCAAATATAAGCAAAAGTCTTATCTTCAATGTAATACAGGCCATAAAATGGCAAACAGCCTAAATAGAGAAATAGGATGTA